>NC_049223.1:12502440-13233345 GCF_011100685.1 Canis lupus familiaris | reverse complement strand
CTTAGATATCTACATGACGGTAATGCACCAGACTGGTTAAAATGGAAAATAAGAAATTGAAAATACTGAATTTGAATCCTTTGTGAACTCTTTAGCTATTTTCCTCTAAGATACTGAAGTAAACTTTAAAATATTATTTGATATAAATAAGTAAATTAATTAATTAATTAATTTAAAATGTTATTTGATTAGAGATTTAAAGTACCTTGCAAGCTAGGAGATACTACAGATGTACCTAAGTCTTATTTTGAGAGCACTAGAGAGAAATACAGAAGTACATAGAAAGAATGAATCCAATGCACATTTTATAGCTAATCCAAGGGCTCAACCACTTGGGCACATATTTTCCAAATATAATGATTCTATAAAGCAAACATTTTCTTGATTGTACCATAACAGCCTGAAAGTTTGTATTTGTGGCATTACTCTGATTAATGAAATCAGCTCCAGTGCAAATATTTGGGCTGTCAGATTATTTACAAAACCATTACTATCCAGTTCTGCAGCTGCTACCCTAGTTCTGGCTCTCATCTTTTTACATCTGGTTCATTGTATCTTCTATGCTAGAATCTGTGCCTCCGTTTTGCCCTGCTTAAATTTATTTAAGCAATATCTTTATGTTTCCAAGTTCCAGTTGGGAGTTTTAGTAGTCTTCCATTAGTTACCAAATCAAAAACTCAACCTACAATTTCACATTTTCCAAATCCTGCTTATTCTTACTCTTCAGCACAGTTTCTTCATGGTAACAATTATTCTTTTCAGCATGGCATC
This sequence comes from Canis lupus familiaris, assembly GCF_011100685.1. Lineage (NCBI taxonomy): Eukaryota > Metazoa > Chordata > Mammalia > Carnivora > Canidae > Canis > Canis lupus. Next base: position 13,232,574 of record NC_049223.1, on the reverse strand, counting down.
CCACTTCTTGTCTTGGTACCTCATCATTTCTCTTTAAGGATATACTCCTCCTTGATTATAGTTTAAAACAACAGCCAAAAATACCTTGTTAGGTTTGAGTTTTAGATTGATTTTCTAATCTGGATCATTCTTTGTTCTGGATCCTGAAAGCATCATCAGGAAGTTGAGTATTCTAGTTAATTAGTGGCTTATCACATATTACTCGTAGGTTAACAATGCTAAGCACTCTTTATTCAGTCAACTTAACGTTATGAGAAAATATACTGCAATATAGTTAATGCTTCTTTGATGATATAGAAGACTTTCACTTAGAAGTTTTGATGTATAGGAATGCTGGTTAATGGAAATGTCAATTTTACTGTCTTTCATATTTCCTGATGTTTTATTTATTTGAAGCTATTGTAAATATTTTATATGTCTTATATTTTTAATCAGGCAGTAATTGTTTCTATTCCTCTGCTCCGAACACCTAATATGGTACTTTGTATAGAGTAGATTTTCATAAAATATTTGACTCATTCTGTCAGAAAATATTTGTTAAAAATCTGCTATGGGCCAGGACATAGGACTTTATGACTATAGTTATGGACAGTTTATGCTCTAAACTTGCTTTCAGACTAATGGAAGAGATAGACAAGTAGACAGAAATACCTAGTACAGTGTAAGTTCTCTGATAGAAGTACATACATAATATTATGTGGTACCTTTTCAGTTCAGAAAGTATTAGGCAAAAAAATAAATAAATAAAAGAAAAGAAAAGAAAAGAAAGTATTAGGCAAACTTTTTCCAGTAGAAGCAGTATCAAGGAGAGAATTAGGAAGCTTAAACTCCTTATAGTCTTCAGTCCCCCAAACTGTACCAGATGAAATTTATAATCCAAGTAGCAGGTTTTTTGTTATCCAAATATAGCTGTAAGACAAACGTCCAGTTTTCTTTCCCTTCAGAGTGCCACCACTAAACCTTCTCATATAGAAATTCTGGAGCCACCTTTAAGTGGAAGGGAAGTCTAAGTGGGGTATGTAGAAAGTCATTCTCAAGGAGACAGGACCAAGCATATTCCTGGGATGGGAACATGAACAAAGGCCAGTGGTGAAAAGAGAAGATGGCGAGTTAGAGGGAGTAGTTCTCTAAGGTCTACATATAGATTTGGTTGGAAGGGTTGGTGAAGCAGAAATGGTCATAGATGCGTTGTAGAAGTAGACAGGAGTCAGGTGGTGAAGGGCTTTAAAGGCTGCATGATTCATGATTCTTTCTCATGAAACCAATGGGAAGTTAATGAAAGGTTTTAGGTGAAAGAAAAATGACGGGATCCTGTTTAAATGTCAGAGTTGTTCTAAGCCCAATTTAGATGTTTAGTTCATTTTCATATCTTTTATTAATCAGATTTCTAAAAATGTTACTCTATACTTTCTTACTCTCAAAAAATATTCTTTATAAAAAACATTTGGAATATTTACCTCCTTATCCTTTTAAAAGTTTTGCTTTCCTAGCATTAGAACTATTGAGAATTTTAAAGTTCTACCCAGTAATTCAGTACTGAAAAATAGTAATAATAAAAGGAAAATCACTTTATTTTTACTTCTGGTGCTGTTTAATGTTTATTTAGTTTTTATGGTGAGATGTTGGAGTGGTAGGGGTGATAGTGTCTTGGTTGCTTGCCTCTGTACTCCACTGAGGTTACGAATTGTGTTCTAGAGTGACATTACTAGGTAGGGATTCATTGTTCTAATGATGGTAGCAGTGGCTTCAAAATTTGTACTTGAACCTTTGATTTTATTTATTCAACAAATATGTATGAAGTATTCTTAGTACTAGCGATATTTCTCTAAGCAAAATAGACATAATACCTGACCTAACGTAGCTTCAGTGTAATGGAGGTTATGGATATTAAAAAGTAATCATACAATGTAATTACAAACTATACAATAAATGCTGTGTATAATTGGTATTAGGAGATCATTGAAGAAGTGATATTTAAGTAGAGATTTAAGCTAGGATCTGAGGAATAAGTAGGAGGTAGGCAAAGACAATGTTCTAGGCAGGGTGTATAACATACATGAATGCTTGGAGGTGATGAGATGAGTAGCAAGGGATGGAAGTTGGAGAGGCAGAGGCCAGAGTAGAGAAAGACAAGTTAAGGACTTTGGCTTTTATTCTCATTATAATGAGAAACCATTAAAAGGTTTTCAACAGGGAAATGATTAAGATGATTTGTCTTAAAATATTACTGTGGCTGATGTGTGGATATTGGCTAAGAGCTAGAATGGATACAGAGACATCAGCTGAGAAACTATTACAGAAGTCTTATTTTAGAATCTGGCACACAGTAGGGTATCAGTAGATATTTCTGGATTAGCTAGATGATCACTATATCACAGTATCTGTTGTGACATCTCAAATTTTTCATACTTTAACAGAGTTAGCTTGAATATTTTCAAGAAGTCACAAAGAGTGGTGCCAGTTTATACTCCTGTTTCCTCAAAATCTCGTATTTTTAAACTACTATTTCACATTGACTAATGTGAAATAAATCCATCATTCATTCTTTCATTCAACAAATACTAAGCGGTTTTAAAATATCAGGTACTTACTGGGGCTGAGGACATAGAATCACTAAATAAAATAGTGATTATACCTGCCATCAAGTGACTTCTAGTCTGGTTAGCCAGATGTACAGATCTAAGCAAAGCCAGCAGTTTTGGCCTAATCCCTATGAAACGATGTGGCATGGAATTTGTCGGTTTATCCCAGCCTCAGCATCAGGAATGTCCTAGATGAACCATACAATGTTTTTGTGAATTAAACTATCTTTTCCTTACCTCCTCTTGGCTCTAATTTGTACTACTAGGTTTCTCCTTTATCTTCACTGAAAATTCAGCCCCTAAAAAATCCTAACACATATGTCAGAGATCTGACAACCTAAAGATTGAATCCCAATCCTCCTTTACTCTTAAAAAGGCTGAGAACTTGCTTAATGGATTATCCTTCTATTGCTACATAACAAATGACCACAATGTAGTGGCTGAAACAACACATTTTTATTAAGTCACATTTCTTGTGGGTCAGGGGTCCAGCACAGTGTAACTGGGTTCTCCACTCAAAACTGCAATCAAAGCATCAGTCATACTGCATTCTCACATGTAACTCAGGTTCCTCTTCCAAGCTCACTTAGATTGTTGACAGAATTCATTTCCTTATGCCCCTCTCCATAGGTAGTTCACAACCTGGCTCTTTGCTCCTTCAAGGACACAGAAGAGAGCGAGTCTCTGCTACTTGGAATCTCATAGCTCAGGAGGCCTAAGACCTCTTTTAAAGCTTTTTCCTGATTAAGTCAAGGCCACTCAGGATAATCTGTTTGATAAACGCAAAGTCAACTGATTAGAAACTGGCAATACAGCTGCAAGATCCCTTCACATTTGTCATATAACCAAACATTATAATGAGAGTGGTATCCCATCATATTCATAGCTCCTATCCATATTCAGGAGGGAATTATTCTGCCTGTCACAATTGCCCTTTTTTAAATCTCGATATCTGTTGGCTTCCAACCAGGCATGCTCTTCTTAGTATCTCTGTCTCTCTGATGGTCTCTCCATTTTGTAAATGTTGAGGTTCCCCAGAATATCCCATTAACCCTCCATCCTGTTTCTTGACCCTGTATCTGTTGTTTTGCACTGGCCAAGGACCAATTTCCTACTAAAAATAAATCTAACAGCACATTCTTTTTCCTTCAATCACTTGCTGAAGAACACAAACTAGTGAGATAAATGAGTAAAATAAAAGCCATCTATTATTCTGCCATTCTTGGATCCATTTGGGAAGAAACGGGAAGATTCCTAGCTTAGAGGAGCATTATTGGTTCAGCTCTAGCTACTTCAGGTAGGGTAAGTTGTTCATGGATGGTGAAGAAAACCTCGAGGATGGTTGGGAAAACTTCACCAGGTTAGGAGATAGGGAGTTGTGTCAGCTGAGTCTAGAAGATGTAGCTGCAATAGCATGAGAGAGTATTGTCTTGTTCCTTAGAAGAATATGAGTGTGGTCATGACTTATTGAGAGGGACCAGGTATGAATGAGTTGGGCAACAGTGTGCTAATTCACCAACCAATGATTTCAAAGTATATTGCTAAAAACAAATAGATTCTTTGACATCAGCCATAGAAACTTTTTTTTCTAGATGTGTCTCCTCTAACAAGGGAAACAACAGCAAAATTAAACTCTTAAGGCTATACCAAAATAAAAAGCTTTTGCATAGCAAAGAAGATCATCAACAAAACAAAAAGGCAACCTAACATGGACAAAGATATTTGCAAATGGTATATTCAATAAGGAGTTAATATCCAAATATATATAAAGAACTTCTACAACTCAATACCAAAAAAATAATTCAATTAAAAATGGGCAGAGGACCTGAAAAGACAGGTCCTTCTTTTTCCAAAGAAGATATCCAGATGGCTAAGAGACACATGAAAAGATACTCAACATCACTAACCATCAGGGAAATACAAAATCAAACCACAATGAGATATTACTTTACACCTTTCAGAATGGCTAAAATTAAAAACACAAGAAATAGCAAGTGTTGCTGAGGATGTGGAGAAAAAGGAACCCTTGTGCACTGTTAGTAGAAATGCAAATTGGTTTAGCCACTGTGGAAAACTCTATGTTTGGATAGACCTAGAGGGTATAATGCTAAATGTAATAAGTCAGAGAAAGACAAATACTGCATGATTTTACTCATATGTGGAATTTAAAAAACAAAACAAATGAACAACGAAAAAAACAGACTCTTAAATACAGAGAACACACTGGAGATTGCTAAAAGGGTAGGAGGATGGGGATATGGATTTGAAAAAACTTTAAATAAACTCAACACCCAATGTGGGGCTTGAACTCACACCTGCAAGATGAAGAAGTTTTAATAAAAAAATTAAAAACAAATACATTCTTAAAATTTAAGTGTAGCTGTAGTATTTTCGCCTGAATTTGACCTCTGTCCTCTAGCAGAATTAAGTATCTTGCATACAACTTAAGGCCTTCAGTCTTCTGTAGTCTTAATTTAGGAATAGCTTGGAGGAATTTACTTGGGAAAAGCAGTGCCTTTCCTCTTTGTGAAATGACCTAACTCTCTCTTTTTATCTGATTGGTTTGTTAAAAACCAGGTTAGAGGGGTGCCTCGGTGGCTCAGTTGGTTGAACACCTGATTCTTGACTTCAGCTCAGGTTGTGATTTCAGGGTCATGAAATCAAGCCCCATGTTGGGGAGGAGTCTGCTTGAGATTCTCATCCCCCCTTCCCCTCTGCCCCTCCCTACTCTGTACTTTCATTCTCTCTCTCTCTCAAATAAATAAATCTTTAAGAAAATCATCCTAGAAAAAAAAAGCTTAGACATTATCTCCCTATTAAAGTACTTTCATTTTTAGAAACCTGCACCCCCCAGTATCTATCCTTGAGAAAGTTCATCCTTTTCTCCTTTTCCAGATTTATGTCAGTTATACCTATCATAATATATTAGACAACTTAGTTATTCACATGTTTGTCCACCATACTAGTTAGATCCTTGCTGGTAGAAATTGATATATTCATTTTATTTTTTAAAAGTGATTTTATTTATTTGAAAGGATATATTCATTTTCTCTTTTTAAATTTTTACTTATTTATTAGAGAGAGAGTATACAGGAGGAATGGCAAAGGGAGAGAGAGAATCTCAGGCAGACTCTTCACTAAGCGTGGAGTCTGTAGCAGGACTCAATCCCATAACCCTGAGCCCTGACCCAAGCCAAAATAAAGAATTGGACGCTTAACTGACTGAGCCGCACAGGGGTCCTGATATATTCATTTTCTTAACTATAGTGCCTGACATAACCAATGCCTCATAAGTGTTTTAAATAAGTAAATGAATCAATCATTGCACTAACCCAAATCATAATATTCTCACCCACTTTACTTCAGGTGACCAGATCCGATTCCCTTGGGTATAGACATCAACCCTGAGAAACCTCTTTTTACTTTGCTCCATGGATATATATATATATATATCCATATATGAAGTAGAAGTACTGCCATCTGTTCTGTAGGTAGTTTGGTCTGACTTAGAGTTCTTTGCCTCCCTCTCCCCGCTCCCCTCCCACACCAATCAGCATGTTTTAAAGATTTTACTTATTTTTTTATTAATGAGAGACACAGAAAGAGAGGCAGAAACACAGGCAGAGAGAGAGAGAGAGAAGCAGGCTCCATGTAGGGAGCCCGACACGGGACTCGATCCCGGATATCCAGGATCACGCCCTGGGCTGAAGGCAGGCACCAAACTGCTGAGCCACCCAGGCGTCCCGGCATGTTTTAAAGTTACTAGACCAGACTTCCAAAAAGAAGTCTGGGACTATGGCTGGGACAGTCTTTTTTGTCTTGAAGCTGCATAAGTTACTCCAGAAAGTACAGGAAAAGAAAGCGCTTGGCACAGGGTATAGCAAATAGCCAAGGATCTTCATTATAATTCTTCACATTTGAGTGAACTTCTGAGCCTGTGAAATGGAAGAATAAGGGCTATCATCCCAGCATCCTTAGGTTTGGGTATGGGCCAAGGAAGACCTTCAGAAATCCCATTTGGAAATGTAACCTACATTTTTAAGACTGTAGGGGATGAATAATTTTAAGGTTTTATAATATTTTGGAGTAAGGAGACTAATTTTTTAATTCATACTTAGCAGAGATAGTATCTTCAGATTATCATCTCCACTGAAGACCCTTGTGTATTTGACTGTTGAAAAGCAATGTTAAAGATGATAAAGTAGCATCACTAGAAATATGGCCTTGGAAGAACAATCACGTCCAATTGGAAATGTCTTTTTAATTTGAGAATTCTATAAAATACGAATGACAGTAGCATAGGAATATAGAATTAGTGATACGGATAACAATGCGTCATTGATTTCAGAAATCTCTATGTAGCTCTTCTTCTGGAATATGAACAGAAATTAGTTTCATGGTTTTCTCTGGTCATCATTTTTTGTTGGTACTTACTTCATCAGAAGATATTCAACTGACTATAATTAACTAAAAGTTCTTGTTTAAAAAAGAATCTTTTGTGGATGAAAAATTGAGCCCACAAGATGACTTTTTATTGTGCCATAAATGATGTTTTTAAGTTAACAGCTCTAAAACCAGGTGAAGGTAATAAATGATTCAGTAAAAATTGAGACATGCATGTGATTTTTTTTCATTGTAAAACATTTTAATATTATGCATGATTTTCCAACTTCTTTTTCTGTTTTCAAATTATTCTGGTAACAAAGGTTTATGCAGTAGGCATACTCCCACAAGGTTGTATTACCATATAATGTGAATATGTAAGGTCAGATTTTAAGAAACTAAGTAGTCATAGACTTCTCGTTTATCTCTTCCCCAAATGTAATGTTTTATCTTTTGCTATCTCTAAACAGGCACACTGGTAGGAAGAAATGGAAAAATGGGGGAAAGTGGGTTGTGTAGGATTTTTAATCTGAAACTTAATAGGAAATCTTAAAATAGTCAATTAAAATCTGATTGTAGTTACTTGTTATCAAATGTTCTTTAGCCCCAATCTGTTGGTATTGTTAGTCCTTAAATGAGGAGTTTTAGTAGTGTGCCACTGTCATTTCAACAGGTAATCTCCAAAAGTGTCATGATTCTATAATCATTCCAGAGCACTCTGGAATCATGGAAATAATTTAGATTTTTCCTAGAGATTCTATAATGATCAGTTACTATAAAGGATCTGTTGTGCAAAACCATATTGTTTCTTTTGTTTTTTTTTTTTCATTGTTATATTGTCCTTGTTTTGCCTATTTTGATTGTTTGTTTTAGCTTGTTATTTTAGGTCTTTGCCTTCTAAGTGGTACTTTATCCCTTTATTCTAAATTTTAATTTAATTTTTTTCAGAAAGATATTTTGCCACTCTGTTAAAACATTTTACATCTTCTCTAACATGTTTACTAAATTCATGTTGAAGAAATACATTCAGATTATCAGCTAAATGGGGTAATTAATAGCCAGTGGCATCGTCAGTGATATACATTTTTCCTTATAGAATGGTCTTCTCATCCATCATGCCTTTCCATGGCATTGTTTCAGGTAGATCAACAAATTAATTATTGTATTTTGTTTTTATTATACCATGAATAATGCCTCATAATGAATGAATGAATTAATTAATGAAATTCATTGGGAAGGGTTTTTTTTTAAGAGGATGTGTTTAAATGGTGCTACAATTTAGTTTATTGCGCTGAATCCACATAGAGTCTGTACTTGACATAATTAATAAAAGATTTGGTTAACCTTCTTTATATTGAACATTTAAGAAGTATACAGTTCTGTTGTACATTAAGATTTGAATTCCTTATGTACAAGAATATTTACTACCTTCTTTGTTTCATTTCAGAATGACCTTATTTAAAAATGTATGAGGCTATTTATAATCGACTGTGTGTCAGTGATTAAAGAGGTGTGAATAATAGGTTATTGGAACTTGACAGCTCCTGGTTTGCTAAACTAGTGTTAGAACATTTATGCTGCTCAGATGTACTTTATTTTTCTAAGGTAGGAATTTTTCTTTTGACATGTGTATTATTGGCGCAATATATTCCATAGGTTTTTCTCTTTAAAGTTGTGTACCAAATCATAGTATTTTATTGATTTACTTTATGCTTCATATTTTCTTCAACTTAATGAATCAGCATTTTATGCTTAATAATTATAACCTTAATATGGGTTTAATCAAACATCCGATATAGACAGCATTGGTCTCCTATCTGAACCTTTCCAATAAGACAAATGCAATCAAGTTTCTTTTTTTTAATGGAAAAAACAATTCTTACAGAAAATTTGAAAATGTTTAGTAAGTTGATATTCACCAGTTGTTACTTTGGTGGAGAATGTCAGTACTTCTGAAGATATTTGGGATAGCACAATATATCCAAAAAAAGAGCTGTATATTTAATATTTCAGCAAACCTTTATTAATTTTAAATATCAAGACCAGAAAAATATGAACTTGAATTAATTGAATTTATTAGATAATATTTTTATTTAAGAATAAAGAGAAAGGTAGGAAAGTATTTTAAAATTTGAGTAAACCAATAATTAACCTAATGACTTTTCACTGCTACCATACATTCAGAGCACTTTGTCAGTGTGCATTCTAAAATACACTACAGATTTATCTAATATCCATTTTAGCATTGTCACTCATTTATCCCTTACCAGCCAGGAGGTTAAGTTTCTGAAAAGAATGAGGTTAGTGAAATTGAAACAGAGAAAGTCAAGCTTCACAAAAAACAAAGGTTAGGGAAATATCCATAAAAATTACTCGGTATATATTTCACTGTTAGTCTGAGAAATCTTTTTAAAAATTTCAGAGTAAACCACATCTCTCAGCGTGATAAACTTCCTAAACTCCTTACTTGATCCACTGTCTTTAGTCATGATCTGTAGCATTTTGAAGTATGTAAATTGTACCCATTTTTAAAGTTTTTAAAGCCTGATTTGAAACTTACTTTTTCATTTCATTTTTCCCTTGCTTTATTTTTTTCCAAGTCTGAAAAATCATTGTGAAGCAGCTTGTATTTTGATGGTACCTAAGGGCATATTTTTCTAAAATTGAACATCTTCCCATCTATTGAGAAATTGGAATGCAAATATTTACCATAGGGTGGAAAAACTGGTTGAAGGTATCAAACAGAACTGTATGTGCATACATATAAACAGCCCAAAGGTTTTGTGAAAATTAAATGTGATGTGTTCAAAGCACCCACACAGCAAGAACATTTATTCCTGGAGTACCCTGGTACTTTGGAGAGAATGCCCAGAGAAGTTTTTAACTCTTAACTTTCCTAATTACTTTCTCTGTGAATTTGAGTAGCCTGCCTAATTTCTTCAAGCTTCATATGCCTTTTTCTTAAAAAGTGGTAATACCAACTCTACCAGTCAGTCTTACAGTATTCTGTTCTGGTTGGAGTGCTTTGCAATTTGTAAATTGCAATAGAGTTTTAAAGTCTGAAGATGTAATTTTACTCCTTGTCAACTTGAAGATTCAGGTTGAATACACAAGCGACCACACCCCTCCCCCACACAGGGTGACTCAGGTTGCCAGGTGTTCAGAGTTAAGAGATGACTTGGGAAAAAACATGATAGTGTGGGGAGCTCCCTATGGATATTCATTGACTTCAAGTTCATTTTGGTGTTCCGAAATGCTTTTCTTGAAAGACAGTTTTATGTCTGTAACTTCACTCCAAAGCCTAGAATATTGCGATATTGTGACTATAAAGCCAGTCTAACTTTATAATTCTACAGTAGTGCAAAGAACCCTAGTGTTGTTTAGGTTTTACAACTGGGGACGTCCTGTATTCTGACCGCTCAAGTGCACAAGCTAATCCCACCCATATCCTGTTTGTGAATAATTGGATGGATGCCTGGAAATTCTAGTGCCAGATTATATAGCACCCTCTACAATAGAACTCTCTAGTTGGAGTGTTTATTTACCTTCTCCCTAATCAAACACCTCTTGTAGGTGAGTCTCTTTGCTCAAAAAAGGCAAGATTAAATAATAAAACATATTTAATTATGTTTCTGTAGTCATACTTTGCATGCATTTCCAGTTGATTTAGATGGAAGACATATCTAAAATACAAATCCAAGGCTGTAGTCTTTCTGTATAATGGAGGAAATAGGTTTTGAATTGTACACCTCTTCCCATAAAAATAGAAAAGATTGTTCTGGGAAGAGAGAATTTCTTAATTATCTTCTTATCTAAATCATTAAGAATAGGAAAATACCATTTACATCATTGTAGTCTCCCTTGCTATTCCATTCTCTTTACAAAGTGTCAAATGTGTGGTTAAAAGATAGATGCATATAGATGTGTGCAACCTTGTCTTAATTCAGAAAAGAACTCTATTGTTACATCTCAAGAGGATATATGTATTACTGCTGCCGTTTACTACAGCCTTATGATTAGGCCTTATGATTATGGACACAAGCTCTGGAATCAATATCCTGACTACAAATGCTAAATCCATCACTTACGAAAGAATTCTAATGGTATGGTGTAAATAAAACCTCCCTTCTGTCTAATTGCTACATTCTCACCCATAATTAGTGTATTAATAAAGACTGTTTTGGTCATGAGCTTTAGAAACCCAGCTCAGTCACTTAGGCATAGACTAAAAGAGGGAAGAGAACAAGGAGTGGATTCTTTGATTGATCCAGGGGTTCAAACTATATCATCAAAACTCAGTCTTGATCTGTTTCTCTCAGTCTCTTTTTCTGTTTTTAATTCTTTCTCTCATCATCTCCCATCTGAGTTATAAAGGGCTTGAAATGGTTATTTTAAAAGCCAGTGAGTCTGTCAGGAATACTATAGACTAAAATTTTTTTAAGATAGATTGATGATTGATTGATTGATTTATGATAGACATAAAGAGAGGCAGAGACACAGGAGGAGGGAGAAGCAGGCTCCATGCTGGGAGCCTGATGTAGGACTCGATCCCGGGACTCCAGGATCAAGCCCTGGGTGAAAGGCAGGCGCTAAACCGCTGAACCACCCAGGGATCCCCTATAGACTAAATTCTTACTGAGGGGAGGAGTCTCAAAGGATTCTGAGATCTTGTTTTTCATGTTCTTAGTATGCAATTGTGCTTATGATTTTGAAGTCTAAATCTTTTAATTATTTATACTTCTAAATGGTATTTGAAATAATAGACTATTTAAAATTTCCTACTCTACCAGGTACAGATTACTAGAATGAATCAAGGTGAAATGCTTATAAATATGGTTGTGTCCTGAGGAAACTTTGTTTTTTTTTTTTTTTAACTTTTATTTATTTATGATAGTCATACAGAGAGAGAGAGAGGCAGAGGCAGAGGCAGAGGGAGAAGCAGGCTCCATGCACCGGGAGCCCGACGTGGGATTCGATCCCGGGTCTCCAGGATCGCGCCCTGGGCCAAAGGCAGGCGCTAAACCGCTGCGCCACCCAGGGATCCCCTGAGGAAACTTTGTATATGTATGGTGTGTAAGGCATTATTTATCACTTATTGTGTATCACTTACTGTGCTAAGCAGTTTACATAAATCACCTAATTTGCTCCTTTAAACAGTCTTATAAGTGATTTTTATTATCCCGTTATATGTGAAGAAACCAAGACTTAGGAAGGATACTTTTCCCAAAACAATCATTGAGTGTTTGACCCATAATTTGAACTCATACCAGCCTGACTCCAAAGCCTGTTACATTGTCTTATTATATATTTATATCTTTTATTAATAAACTGCCTCCTTATGCAAGCTAAATAAATATTGCCTTTTAATATAGTATCATAGATTGCTACTGTTAATAGACATGTCTTGAACTTCCTAAAAATTCTTTTTTTAAGTTTAATAACTACTTAGTCATATGACTTTTATCTAAATTTTCTAATTTTTGTGTTAAAATTTAACAAACCAATCTGAACCATAAAATCTGGTTTTACTTTTTAAAAAAATTTCTACCACTAAAATATAGTATAAAAATTTTACCCTTGGCTGTAGATTGTTACTTGGAAAATAAATTGCTGCATAGGCACACACCCAATCTGTATGGAAAGCAAAGCAGTTTATGAAAATGTTAGCTTTTATTTAGATCATAAGCCTTTCTAGCTATAGAAACATTGTTTAGAATTAACTTCTATAAGCAAAATTGAAAACAAACTTTAGAAGTTAGCATAATATAAAGTTTACAGCTTACGAAAATTATTTAAATAGCAATTATTTTCTTTGCTTTTATGGAAGAAATAAATTCCAATGATTCAATTTATAGTACACATTCTTTTGCATGGAGTCGACTTGATTATATAAGGCTTTTCAGTGCCTACTTCCTGTTGCACAAATAATATGTCAGTTTTGTAGATCATGTTTTTGCTTTTCTCATCCAAAAAGCAGGCTTAAGAAATATTTTATATACTTTTTTCCAAACATTCTCTAGAAGTATATGGAGAGGGTGATGCATTGTCCTAAATTAGCAGAGGGCTGGTGTTTACATACAGCAGCTGGTCTCACCTAGTTCCAGGTACATATCTTGGTTGTTGACCAGAAAAGTACCTGGCCAGAAGCCCACATATCTCTCCTGTTATTCTGCTTCTTACAAATGTGGTCTTGCTTGCCAGGAGCATTGCCTTAAACTACACTGGAAACAAGCAACATTCATTGCACTATAAATCTCTGATTACTGCACAAAGAGCAATAGAGGGCAGCTAGAACACAACAAGCCAGCCCCTAGCTTTTTGGCATCCCAAAGTCCTTTGCAGTTCTGAGATATAAAAATCTCAGAAGTGTATTTAAACAAAATTTAATTTAATTTTTTTATAATAAATTTATTTTTTATTGGTGTTCAATTTGCCAACTTACAGAATAACACCCAGTGCTCATCCCATCAAGTGCCCCCCTCAGTGCCCGTCACCCATTCACCCCCACCCCCCGCCCTCCTCCCCTTCCACCACCCCTAGTTCGTTTCCCAGAGTTAGGAGTCTTTATGTTCTGTCTCCCTTTCTGATATTTCCCACACACTTCTTCTCCCTTTCCTTATATTCCCTTTCACTATTATTTATATTCCCCAAATGAATGAGAACATATAATGTTTGTCCTTCTCCGATTGACTTACTTCACTCAGCATAATACCCTCCAGTTCCATCCATGTTGAAGCAAATGGTGGGTATTTGTCATTTCTAATGGCTGAGTAATATTCCATTGTATACATAAACCACATCTTCTTTAATTTTTCATTTTAACAAGCTTTTATAAATTCCATTCACCACTATTAGTAGAAATAAAGATTGTCAAATTTAAATAATAGGTGCTACAGTTTCAAAAAGTCAAAATCCTACAAAGCTATGAAGGAAATAAAATCAAGCAGTAAACCCCAGGTGATACTAATTCATTCAAAACAAATTCAGATATTGTTTACAGATTTAATGTAACCTTTAAAACATTGTTTTTAGCATGTGTATGGAAGTCTTTAGAAAACTTGAAAGTCATAATTAGTAGTCCATAATTATGAACTATAAATCCTATTTAATATAAGGGAAGGGAGAAGAAATGTGTGGGAAATATCAGAAAGGGAGACAGAATGTAAAGACTGCTAACTCTGGGAAACAAACTAGGGGTGGTAGAAGGGGAGGAGGGCGGGGGTGGGAGTGAATGGGTGACGGGCACTGGGGGTTATTCTGTATGTTGGTAAATTGAACACCAATAAAAAATAAATTAAAAAAAATAATAATATAACCAATAGAGGAAAGATTATCTTTAATCCTCATTTATGAAAAATGTGACTTGAAGCAATGTAAATATTAAATTGTTGATAGAATAGTTTATTATAATCACATGAGAACAGGAAAAGTGGAGACCCAGAGCTTATAAATTTGGCTATGAACATTAGTGAAATATGAAAGATAATCATAATTGCATGGCACCTGGCTACGTAAACCCTGAGTAAGTATTTATTGAGTTAATAAATAATCAGTTTAACAAGTATCATAGTCGTTGTATTTATTCCGAATAATATATATATAAAGCATTTTATGGAATATAACATCATATATATATATATATAAAACAATATCATATATAGATATATCAGTGTTCTAGTCTTAGCCCTCAAAAGGCATATATTCTTTTTAAGGAGTTAAAGCAGGTATGATAAAAGACTGTAGGATTATACAAGTGATATTTTTACTAATATGCTAATTAACTGCCCCCCAAATATAGACCAGCACTGTCCCATAGGACTTTCTATATCTATTATATCTCATAGCCATTAGCCACATGTGGTCATTGAGCACTTGAAATGTGTCTAGTATGAATGAGGACCCAAACTTCATATCTTATTTATAATTTTAATTAACTTTAGTATGATTAGACATGTGTGATGAGTGGCTACTTATTAACAGTATGAGTCTCAAAAATTTTTGATCCCAGGATCCGTTTACACTCTTTTAAAATATTGAATACCTCAAACTGTTTGATTATGTGGGTTATATTTATCACTATTTACTATATTCACAATTAAAAGTGAAAAAACGTAAAAATAGGGGATCCCTGGGTGGCTCAGCAGTTTAGCATCTGCCTTTGGCCCAGGGCGCGATCCTGGAGTCCTGGGATCGAGTCCCACGTCAGGCTCCTGGGATGGAGCCTGCTTCTCCCTCCTCCTGTGTCTCTGCCTCTCTCTCTCTTTCTCTCTCTCTCTCTCTCTCTCTCTCTCTCTCTATCATAAATAAATAAATAAATCTTTAAAAAAGAAAAAAATTTAAAAATGTTTATTAATTGGTCTTTAATAATAAAGGCAGCTAGGGGCACCTGAGTGGCTCATTTGGTTAAGCATCTGCCTTCAGCTCAAGTCATGATCCCAGGATCCTGGGATCCAGCCCTGTGTTGGGCTCCTGCTCCACTGTGAGCCTCCTTCTCCCTCTCCCTCTCCCTCTCCCTCTCCCTCTCCCTCTCCCTCTCCCTCTCCCTCTCCGTGCCACTCCCCCTGCTTGTTCTCTCTCTCTCTCTCTGTCAAGTAAATAAATAAAGTCTAAAAAATAAATAAAAACAGCTGAGTTTTCATATTTGCTTCTGCTTTCAATCTGTTGTAACTTGTTATGGTTGAAATATATTAAAACTTGGCCTCACATAGATATGTATGTGGAATTAGCCTTTTCAGGTAATTCTGAGTGTTATTTGTTTACTGCACCAAAACTTACCAAGTAGCAGGTCTTAAAGTTTAGTTGCGATGCAGAATATGAAACCTTGAATTCTGTCTTGAACTTTAAATGGATCTTCTTTACACACTCATGAATTTGTATTTCCTGTACTACTCATTTGGAATATATTGGTTCACTTACTTGTATAGATCTTTCAAATGTTGTTGAGTTATTGCAATTTACCCTATTAAAAAACCCCACTGATACTAGCATCATTTTCTTCAGAAGGGTCTTTAAAATTGAGAAGCTGCGTAACTCACAGTGGCAGTTGCATGTTTTCCAGAATTCTAATTTATACCTGAAAGTTCAAATTTAATTATCAACAACACATTTGGTCTTTTATTTTCCTTGAAGTGACAGGCTTATTATTTGGTTTGTTTATTAGAAAATGTCTTTCAAATATTCAAGTCAGAAAAACCATAGTCGTCATTCCTTTGTAAAATTGGTGTACCATGAAAAAAGCAGCTGGTTCAGCTGGCATTTCAAAACAACTACGTACTTTAATACCCAGCAGAAGTTTATATATTTATATATTTTCTCACACAGAAACATGTATTAAGAGGTATTATTTAATAAAGTAACTTTTACTACTTTATCAGGGACATTCTTAAATGAAATTGGTAATTATTTTTTATTTATTTTTATTTTTTATTGGGAATGAGTATCAGTGAAGGGTGTAGGATATATATGGTTTGTTGCCATGGCCTTGAATCATGCTAAAGCACCAAGAGTTCTGTTTTCCATTGCCTTTGCATCAGTGCAAACGTCAAGAATTAAAAAGGCAAATAATGTAATACCTTAGTACTAATATAAAAACAATTTTGACCTTATTGGCATAGACATGAAAGGAGGAGAGAAATTGCTGTTAGCTAGAATAAATTGGGGAAGGCTTCATGATAGAGATCACTGTGAAATGCATGCTCTGCTTTCTTTTTCCTGCATTTTCCTATAAAAATTGTTTAATTTGTTTCATTATTAAAATTGTTTAATCATGTTTGTATTTTATATCATTTATAGATTCAAGTATTTTATTGAGTTCTTTGTATAAGTTATTTATATTGTTGAGAAATGTAATATATAGTGTTTATGATAATGGTCATACCAGTAAAAGCATCTACTGTGTCCCTTACTTATAGAACACTTGCTCTGTGCTAGTCATTGTGTTTATTTATGTGCTTTTAAATGCATTAAACTAATCTTCATGGCAATCTTAGGAGGTTGATTTTTACAGAAAGTCCACTGGATTTTGTGCCAGGCTCACAGTTTTTTGTGTAACTATACAAATTAGTTAGCTTCATTGGATTTCAGTTTCCTCAAGGGTAAAATATGGAACTGAGATTTATCTTAACAGGTTTAAAATTCATTAATTTAATACACACTTTACAGGAAGGTAATCCTTTACCAACACATTATTAGAATATTCCATATTTTATTAGGAATCATGAAAATAATTACAAAATCATTAACATAAATCTTTTGGAAACTTTTACTGTCCCTTTTACTTTAAAATTTATTGATTCAAAAAAGTAAAATAAAATAAAATTTATTGATTCAACACATCTTTCACAGCACTTAATCCTTTATTGACATATTATCACGACACTTCACCCTTGACCAAGGTCTTAATGATAAGCATGTGAACATAATGAAAACAAGATGGGATATGGCACTATTGCTGGGAGATGTAAAAAATTATATAGGAGCACAAAGTTTAGGACAAGAGTCAGAAAAAGTCAAGAGCATCAACAAAGCAATAGTGTTTTAATTTGTTCATTAACTCAACAAATACCCTAAGTGCCTTTGATATTTGGAACTTAGGCTACTGGACTGAACAAGACAATGTCCTTGCCCTCATGGATCTTACCTTTTAGTGAAGAAGTGTGGTAGGTAGAATAATGTCTTCCCAAAGATGTCCTGTATACTAATCCCCATAACCTGTGAATATGTTCTATTACATGGCAAAGGGAAATTAAAGTAGCAGAAGAAATTAAGGTTGATAACCAGCTAACCTTAAAGTAGGGAGATTATTTTGTGTTATCTAGTTAGGCCCAGTATAAGAGTCCTTAAAAGTACAAGCAGGAGACAGAAGGGTCAATGTCAGACTAATGTGATATGAGAAAAGTCTCAACTGGCCACTGCTGGCTTTGAAGACAGAAGGGGGTCACATGCCAAGGAATGCATTCAGCCTCTAGAAACTGTAAGAAGCAGGAAAACAGGCTCTCCTAGAACTGCTCTACAACACCTTGATTTTAGCCTAGTGAGATCCATCTTGGGCTTCTTGACCTCAAAAACTATAAAATAACAAGTGCGTGTTATTTTAAGCCTCTTAAGTTTGTGATAAGTTGTTACAGCAGCAATGAAAACTAATGTAGAGAAAAGGAAAATAAGCAGGTAACTAAGATAATTACAGATTCAATGCTTTGAAGGAAATAAACAAGATGTGAGGAATAAAGGATGGAACATATTTGATTAGGTGGTTACAGAAGGGTTTGTTGAAGCCAGGACATTGGAGTAGAGATATGGGGGAAATAAAGAACCAGGCCTGCAAAGAACTAGGAATAGCATTCTAGGCAGAGGAAAAGGCAAGTGCAAGGGCTTGTCACCTGCAAAGAAAGAAAAGAGTATTCAGTGAGGATGTGGAAGAGTAGGGTGAGGACCCAAGCATGTGAGCCCTTGCAGGCCATGATAGAACACTGGAAAACCATTGAAAGTTTTCAAGAAGTAGAATGACATTCTACTTTATGGTTTGTAAAAGTTACCCTGGTTGCTATGTGGTAAATGGAGACAGGGACCCAGGAAGGCGACGTGACAATTTGAAATAGAGTAGCAGCAGCGGAGATGGAGGGATGCAACAAACAGGATTTGTTGATGAGTTGGATATGAATTTTGAAAGAGGAGTAGGAATTTGGCAGTAGAGGAAAAAGGGCAAAGAGGAAGCATGAAAGTACAGCAACGTCTAGGGAATAGAATATATTGGGCAATGGTAGGAAGTATAGGTAATTGAGGCTCTAATGTTCGCAGTCTAGAGACCCTTATTTGCTATGCATAGGAGTTTGGAATTCATAGTATATACAGTGGAGAGCTGTCAGAATTTTAAATCAAGGGAATAAAACAGTTTCTGAACTAAGGTTTTATGGTTTTACGTATCTACCATTGTCATTCTGATGCAAAAACGAATAGTAAGGATATTTAAAGTTTTATTTTCTTAGATTCTAAGAAAGAACTTGATTAAGTTCTTGTCAATGAAGTGTTTAATAATTCATTGTAACCTCTTTTCTGTTTCGTTTTTGAGGATTTTTTGCTCGTTTGTTGACTATAATCTGCTTGCTTCAGAGAAGCAATATATGTAGGTTCAGAGCAAAATCTCTAGAGCCAAATGGCCTGGGTTGAAATCCTGGCTCCAGTACTAACTGGTCTCCCTTTGGCAAATGATATCTCTAAGTCTCAGTTCCTTTATCTATAAAATGAGGATAGTAATTCTTCATGTGTCTCTTTAATACTAGGATTAAGCAATTCAGTGTATTATAAAGCAGTGAATACTTTAAGTACTTCATGGAGCAGAGTGGGAGCAGCATGCAAAACTACATCAGCATTGATTGATTTAACTTTTCTTTCTGCCAGAGAGAACATAATTTCTTTGAAATACTTAAAAAATATTTGTTTCTACATATGGAATTAAAGTTTCCATTTGTCTGTATTTTTCCAAGGTGTGTCCACTTCTTTCACCACTAAGTCCATTTACTCTCTAAGATAAAATTTATATGAAAATGTGAGTGTGGGCGAGTTCATGTGGTTTCTTGTTTATTGGATATTTATTTTCTGTATAAGTTGTATTCACAGATGGTTACCATTTTAACTGTTTTTCTGATAAATCAGGTAAGAGAAAACACCAGGAAGTCTTTGATACTATATAATTCAAATCCATTTAACTTTCCAACAATATATTTCAAATAAAAAAGTAAAATTTTATTTCTTTGGAACATTGAACAGAGCATAAAAGATTAGATACAGTGGGATAGGGAATCCTTTAGTGTTTGTTCTTAATTTAGCACTGAATTATTTATTGTCACATTTCACCTATAATATTTAATGTACATTACTCATATTTTATAAATAGTGCCTGTATCTCAGAAGCAGAGATTATAAGTAGTCTATGTCTTCTTTCTACTTTCTGGAGCACTTAAGTCAGAGGAACTAAATTATTCCTTCTAATGTGATAATTCACAAGCTTGTAACATGTGATATTTAGGAGGTCTCAGTAAAACTAAACTCTGATTGTTTTTAATGGTTCATTAAGAAGTAACTTCCAATCAATTTTTATTACCATGATCCTTGATCTTCCATGTCTAGCCAATAGAGGAGTGAGAGGGACTTTAGACTCAGAGAACTAGCACATCTGCATTAAAATTTGGCCCTCAGGAAAGCTTTCCCAAGAGGAGGTGCCCTGGATGGGTACCATGAAGCCTTACTTGGATTATTGTTTACTGCCACTCCCTCGGAAACAAGGGAGGATTGGTCCTCAGACTGCATCCATGTGGTTTTTGACCTGTTTCTTTTCTCTTATGATTTCCTTTCCCATTGTGAGCACTAGTATCTAGCACATGTCCAACGGTTTTAAATTATACACACTATATTACTAGTTTAAAGGAATCTGAGAAACCCAAATGAAAGGAATTCAAATAAAATTATCCTCTTCCTTCATCTTATTTTTCATAACCAGTTCAGCTATGAATCAGTGAGTCTCAAAACCAGTTAGGGGAAAATGCCTTCTGAGATTGGTAAAAGACAAAATATTTCTTAAGACTCATTTGTAGGGCAGCCCCGGTGACTCAGCGGTTTAGCAAGCCTTCAGCCTGGGTGTGATCCTGGAGTCCCGGGCTCGAGTCCCATTTCGGGCTCCCTGCATGGAGCCTGCTTCTCCCTCTGCCTGTGTCTCTGCCTCTCTCTCTCTCTTTCTCTCTCTCTCTCTCTCTCTCTCTCATAAATAAATAAATAAATAAATAAATAAATAAATAAATAATAATAAATAAATAAATTATTTTAAAAAAAGACTTATTTGTAAATTAAGAAAAAACTAGAATCAAGCCAACTCCTATAGTAGAAACTATTAAACATATAAGTGTGTGTGTGTGTGTGTGTGTGTGTGTGTGTGGATGTGTATGTGGCTCTAACCTGTACTTGGGGGGTAGTAGTTGCCTCTGGCAAAGGGAAGTATATGCTCTCCACAACAGCATTCTTTGGGATGTCTGCAGAGTGTGCACACCTGCCCTCAGCACTAGTGAGGAGGGGCAGGATTCACTTGTCTTGGTCTTCACTTACTTCATTTGCAAGTGCTACCATCCTTTTTCATTTTACAATAACTTCACATTTTATGTAGTTATGAATAGAAAAGGTGAGTTTTATTCATACTCTAAAACAGATCACTGGCTTTCACACCTGACAAATAAAGATTGTTTCCAAATAAAACTTAAAATAAATTGTTTTATTTCAAAATCCACAGAATATATGTTTATAAGATAACGTTTATTTTTTTTTTCATTTTAACCTTTATTTTTATAATTTCATTTTAGTATTTTGATTGCTGTTTCTAATTACACCTCCTACCTACTGTTCTCAAAATTCAAATAACAAAAATATCAAGATACTTCCCCTAATTCCAGGTCAGTTTTCTAAAGTTCACCATTGGCAACAGTATGCTGAATATTATTTCAGGCTTTTTCCTTGCACATTTAAAATAAATCTTTAAAATTTTTTGAAGAAATATATGTATTTAATTAAAGAATATAGAAAAAAATAAAAAATAAAGAATATAGAAAGCATAAAATGGAAAAGACAAGTCAACTCTTTCTTTACCATATTTCATTTGTATGTTCTTCTAGATCCTATTCATTTTTCAGGTACGTGTACACATACTACTATGTCTTCATTTTCTGCAAAATGAAATCAAACTATTTTGGAGGACCCCTCTCTCCATACAAAGGGATATATCTTGGGTGATTATTTAGGCTTTTTGTAGTTAAAAACAAGTTTGCAGATAAACAGATCTGTATTTGCAAATGTGTATAAGTTAATTTTAGAGTAAATTCCAAGAAATTTCTGGATCAACGGGTAAACCTTTTAAATTTTGATAAAAATTAGTTTAAAAAAATTGTTTTGATAAACAACCCAACAGCAATGTAAATACGTACTCATTTCCTTAACATGTATGTACCCGGTGTTATTGAGATTTATTTTTTTGCTAATTTATTAAACATTTATTGAGCAGTTAATACTTATAGTCAGTGTTACACATGCAAGGGGGCACAGCAGTAAACAAAACAAAATAATCCTGACTACATGGAATTTGTATTCTAGTGAAAGGAGATAATAAAAAATAATAAAATATTATGCCATTTAGTGATAAGTATTTTAAGAAGAAATAAATCATAGGAGAGTGAGATGTGCTCTTAGTTGAAGGTCTATGAATTTAAATGGAGTCCTCACTAAGCAGGTAAAATTGAGCCATGATCAAAAAACATTCCAGGGAGGGCAAGAAGAAGTACAAAAGCTTTGAGGCAAGAGGCCAGTGTATGTGGAATGGAGTGAGCAAGTTTAAAGTAGAAGATGAGAGATAGTGGATGAGTGGGAGCCAGTTCATGAAAAGCCTTTGGATCACAGTGAGGTGAGATGCCATTAGATGGTATGAGCAGAGGAATAATAGAATTTCTCTAATGCCCTAGAAGGATTGTATTGGCTGCTGTGTTGATAATGCTCTACAGGAAGGCAAAAGTGAAGGCAAGGAGACCTCATGGCAGCCAATCTTGGCACTCTAGGTGAGAGATGGTGGTGGGGAGTTATTGGTAAGGGGTCAGATGTCAAATAAATTTTAAGGCACTTCTCTCTAGATTAGATGTGGGTTATGGGGGGGGAGAAAGGGAGTCAAAACGGACACCAAACATTTTAGCCTGACCAGCTAAGAAGAGTAGCTGGACTGAAATAGAGAAAACTGAGATGATCAAGACTACATTTTAGATATGGCATATTTGCCTAGTCATCCAAGTAGGCGATTGAGTTTACAAGTCTGGAGTGCAGAGAAGTTGGGGCTGGGATATAAAGCAGGGAGTCATCAAACAGTATTTTAAAGCCATGAGACAGATTGAGGTCCAGGAGGTGGAGGAAAGAAATGTAAAGGCAGCAGTCAGTGAGTTAGAGAAATTACGGGAGTCAAGAGAAGAGATTGGTTTGAAAAGTAGAGATTTTATGTCAAATGCTGCTAGTAGGTCAGATAAGATGTGGATTAATCATGGTCATTGCCTTGAACAATGTAAAGGTCCTTCATAATCATGACAACAACAGTTTTGTGACCCGAATGGGTATGGGTTTAAGAGAGAATAGGAAGAAACAAATTGGAGATACAAATATAGGTAACTTTTTCAAGAAGTTTTGTAGTAAAAGGGCCTGAAGCATAGAATTTGGAAAAGTAAGATTTAATCAAAATAGGGATTTAACTAGAATATGGTTTTTAGGGGATCCCTGAGTGGCTCAGCGGTTTGGCGCCTGCCTTTGGCCCAGGGCGTGATCCTGAAGTCCCGGGATCGAGTCCCGCATCGGGCTCCCTCCATGGAGCCTGCCTCTCTCTCTCTCTCTCTCTCTCTCTCTACATAAATGAAATCTTTAAAAAATTAGAATATGGTTTTTATTTTATTTTATTTTAAAGATTTTATTTATTTATTCATGGGAGACACAGAGAGAGAAAGAGACATAGGCAGAGGGAGAAGCAGGCTCCTCGAGGGGAGCCCGATGTGGGATTCGATCCCAGGACCCTGGGATCACACCCTGAGCCAAAGGCAGATGCTCAACCACTGAGCCACATAGACATCCCCAGAATATGGTTTTTAAATGAGAGACAGGAGAATTAAGAGTATTTGTGAGGAGTGACTAAAACGATATAGGATTAAAGTAGGTATTTCTTTAATTAGTGAGGCTGAACATCTTATTACATGTTTATTGACCATTCATATTTGTGTGTATGAATTTTCTTTGCATATTCTTACTGAGTGATTCATTTTTTTCCCATGGATATTAAGGAATTCTCTGTATAATAAAAATCCATTTTTGGTAACCTGTATTGCAAATATTTTCCACAGTTTGTCTTTTGATTTTGAAATATTTTCTGTGTACAAGCATGGATTTTGTATCATGCTTATAACAGTCCAGCCCTACTTATTCCAAGACTGTTAATGGATTTGCCTATATTTTCTTCTATTACTTTTCTAATTCCTTTTTCTTTAATGAAAATCTTCAATTCATGTAGATTCTATTTTGGTTAAATTTGTGAGGTGGAATCTGATTAGCCACACAACCATAAGTCTATTTCTGGGTTATATTTAAGTCTATTAATTTTCTGCCTATCCCTGTATTAGTACAAATCTGTTTCCATTTCTGTAGCTTCAAGATTCATTTTATGTCTGGTATGGCTAAATCCTTGTTCTCCTACCACCACAATTACTATCATTTCTCTGAATTTTCTGGAATATTTTTGTGTTTATTTTGCTAGAAAATAATAATACTAGCAATAGGTATTGGGCACTTACATGCAGTACTGTATTAAGTCTTGCATATATAGCTATTTTTATCTCTGTGACAACCCTGTTAGGGACATACTATTATTATCTCCACCTTAGAAATAAGGAAACTGAGGCATAAGAAGATTAAGAAACCTGCCCAAGGTGACATAGATAATCAGTAGTGAAGCTGTGTTTTGAATTAGGCAGGCTTATTGCAGAGATTGTGTTCCTACATCTCCTTGTAAATGTTAGAATCACTTGGCCTAAATCACTTAGATTTAGAATCCAAAATATCATGTTAATATTTGGATCAGTATTGCATTGAATTTATAGATTGTTTTAGATAGAATTGACATCTTTATTTTTTTTTACATCTGTATTTTTTTTAAGATTTTATTTATTTATTCATGATAGAAATAGAGGGAGAGAGAGAGAGAGAGGCAGAGACACAGGCAGAGGGAGAAGCAGGCTCCATGCCAGGAGCCCGACGCAGGACTCGATCCCGGGAATCCAGGACCGCGCCCTGGGCCAAAGGCAAGGGCTAAACCGCTGAGCCACCCAGGGATCCCCAGAATTGACATCTTTATAATATGAAACCATTCTACCCAAATACAAGACATGTCTTCATTTATTCAAATCTTTTTTAAAGTTCTTATCTAAATTCCAGCTAGTTAACATTCAGTATAATACTAGTTTCAAGTGTACAATATGGTGATTCAGCACTTACATACATCGCCCAGTGCTCATCGCAGCAAGTGCACTCCTTAATCCCTATCATCTATTTCACCCATCCCCCTACCCTCTCCTTTCTGGGAACCGTCGCATTGTTCTCTACCAGTAAGAACTGTTTCTTGGTGTGTCCTTATTTTTTCCCCTTTGCTTGTTTGTTGTTTCTTAAGTTCCACATGAGTGAAATCATACAGTATTTATCTTTCTCTGACTAGTTTATGTTAACTTAATACTCTAGCTCCATCCACATCATTGCCATTGGCAAGATTTCATTCTTTTTTATGACCAAGTAATATTCCGTTATGTGGAATATACACACATATACACATTGTCTTATCCATTCATCAGTCATCGGATACTTGAGCTGCTCCATAATTTGACTGTTGTAGGTAAAACTGCTGTAAATATCAAGGTGCATGTATCCCTTTGAATTTTTATTACCCTCAATAGAATGCTAAAATTTTCTTTATATAGGTCCTTGTTTTTTTGTTTTTTGTTTTTTGTTTTGTTTTGTTTTTTGCCTCATGGGTTATCTTGATAGAGTTGATAGAAATTGAGAGATTGATAGTTTTTTTTCTTTTATGTTTTTAGCAGGTTATTATTGGTTTAGTGGAAAGCTATTGATTCTTTTTTCTATTAAATTTGTAATTAGTCATTTACCAAATTCTCTAATTGCTGGTAGCTTTTTGCAGTCCTTTTTCTTGATTTTTCCAGGAACATCAACATATTCCTTGCAAATAATAATTTTGCTTTCTTTTCTACTATTTGTGCTTTTTCTCCTTTTGTTCTTTGTAAAAAAATAACTTCTTTTAAAGTGCTATAAGTAATGATGACAGTTAATCATCTTTATCTTATAAATGACTGATACATAATCATTTATCATACTACTAACTCCACCCTTATTTTTATGAGAAAGTATCAACAAGGAAGAGTGAATTTTACCAAATGCCTCTTGTGGTCATACTGTTTCTTCTTTAGTGTGTTAAGATAGTGAGCTTATCTTAAATATTTCCTAATGTTGAATAATGCTTGATATATTTAACTTCTAATGTACCACTGGATTTAATAGTTTTTTTAGCATTTTTACATCAGTCAGACTGAGTTTATGGTTGTATGTGTCATGTGCATGCACATGCATACAAGTATGTTCTTTCTCAGATTTTAGTTGACTGTTACAAAGCTGGCTTCATAGAAAGAATTTAGACTCTAAAAGCAACAGAATTACCAGGCCTTTGAAGATCTGAAGAAATTCACTTGGGAAAACATCTGGCAGTTTTTGGGTAGTTAACTCTTCGATGTCTTCCTAAATTTATTCTATGGTCTGGTAGACCATAGAATATGGTCTATGGTCTACCTTTACCATCTCTTGTATAATTTTATAAATTCTATAAAATAATAAATGTAGTTGTAATTATTAATATTTTCCTAGAGAGTTATTTTATCCATGTTTTTAAATTTATTTGCTTAGATTTGTACAAAATATTTATAAAGTAAGTCTCTTAAATTCCTTTATAGCTATAATTACTTCTCTGCATTAATATTGAATCTTTGTGCCTCTCAGTTTTTTTCAGGGCTAAGTGGACTAGTGATTTATCTATTTTATTGATTCCTCAAAGATCTGTCTTTGGATTGATTTATCGATTATATAGCTTCTCTACAATTTCTGTGTATTTTTAATTCAGTCTTCACACTTCACTTGAATTTTGTCATCCTGCTTGTATGCTACAAGTAACAAGTCCTATAAATTAAAAAGCATCCTTTTTATAAATGCATATTTTACCTACGAAGGAAATATTTGTTATTGATAATTTCATATGAATTATTTTAGTCTAGATACTTTTCCTCACACATACAAAAGAACCACCTGTCCCTGGGACTGATTTTGGTTTAATCTGCTAGAGAACTTTGCTATTTAACCGTTTCATCTATTTCTTTTTTTTTTTTAAGATTTATTTATTTATTCATTCAGAGAGAGCGAGAGAGAGGCAGAGAGAGAAGCAGGCTCCATGCAGGGAGCCTGATGTGGGACTCGATCCCAGGTCTCCAGGATCACACCCCGGGCTGCAGGCGGCGCTAAACCGCTGCGCCACCGGGGCTGCCCTCATCTATTTCTTAGTGAGCTGAAATTAGCTCTCAGAAGAGTGGGAGCTTTGATCAATCAGGGAAAGGAGAAGGTAATTTGGGATGACTTTTGTTGGGGTACATAGAGGACCTGTGGAGAATGAGAAAGAGGCCAGAATAAAAACGGAGAAAACAATCAGAGACAAATCCCAGGAATACTTAAGTAATGATTGTGTAATGGGAAGGGGGGAAAATAAGAACTAAGATTCTGTGCATGATGGCAACTGTCTCTCCTGTCTTTGCCTATTAGTTCTCATTTTATGAATGGCTTGTTTCTGAAGACACTGAAAACCTTTGCAGGGGTAAATGTCAGAATCACTGACATTTATTGGAGCTAGATTTTTAAAATTATTTTTAAAATGTAAAAACAGTCTATGGTTCAATTTAATAGGCACCCTAAATTAAAAAGAACTTTACCTAGAAAGAGATTTTAAAACTTGACCCAAATTTGCTGAACCATTAGTATTTATTTAAACCTGAACATGTTCAGGGTTTCCTGGGTGGTTCAGTCAGTTAAGCTACCTACTCATGATTTGGCTTAGGTCATCATCTCATGAGTCGTGAAATTGAGCCCCATGTCAGACTCTGCATGCTCACCCTCACGCTCAGCAGGGAGTGTGCTCCCTCTGCCCCTCACCACCCCTCTATGTGCACATGTGCTCTTTCTCTCTCTCTCTCAAATAAATAAATAAACCTAATATGTTCATTGTGCTTAGAACATTCTAAAATCATTGATACCTATTTTAAAAGACTTAAGTTGTAACTACATAATATATATATTGCATGTAATATTACATATTACATTAAATATGCATATTATGTCATGACATTTATTATACAGTAAAATACATATACATTAATGTTATCTATAAGTTATGTCAAGAGCCATATTAACAAATATTTACAGTATGGCAGATACAGTATTCATGGACACACAAGCTCCTCTGTCCTGGGGTAACATTATTTATAAAGGTTTCTCTCACTCTTAGGATTGTCAGATGACCTCTCTTTTTCATTTTGTGTACTGATTCTACCAATTCTTTGGTTATCACTGCAGTATCCTGAATCATCAGTAACACTTAAGTATATTGATTTCCCTCTTCATTCAGGAAAAAGAAATGTGGCCCCACACTCAATTAACAAATAATTCTGTACCTACTATGTGGAAGGCAGTGTGCCAGGGACTCTCTTCAGGGTAAGAAAAGCATATTAAGTAGTGGTATTATGGTTTTGTCCCAACTGATGTCAGTGAATAGTGGAAATACTTGTTCAGTGTCTCCACCTTTATCTTCATATTTCATAACATTCATCCTAAATTATGTTGTTCTCAGCATAATGCTAACGTTGTTACTTAATCAAGCTATAATCCATTACTCTTGAGAACATGACTCAAAATGTATGTTTTTCTGGGTATTTCTTAATTTATGACACTGGATTAGTCTAATGGATATGGATAAATTTGTTAGAAGTACAGTAGTGTGTTTTTTTTTAAGGATCAGTCCCTTTTCCTAACCGAGATTTTATCTTTCTTTTCTACCTTGTAGAAGAGTTTGTGTGTTTGATAGAAATGAGTGTGACATCGCTAAGCATGTATTAATGGCATGATGTAAGCAGAACTTCTCTCTCTAGGAAAAAGAAAAAAACCTTCTGCCTGAAAATATGTTGACATGTGGCCTTAGTCTGTGGCTTTCATCAGCACATGCCACAGTTATCACCTGATAAGAATCGAAAGTCCTGTGGATTAAATATGTCCCCTCCCTCTCTCTCCCTTCCCTCTCTCTTCCCCTGTGAGGCCTAACCTGCTATTCAGAGCTTTGGTAAACAGTACTTGGCAGAGTTCTTTTAAAAATATATATATATATTTATTTATTATGAGAGACACAGAGAGAGAGAGAGAGAGAGAAAGGCAGAGACACAGGCAAAGGGAGAAGCAGGCTCCATGCAGGGAGCCTGATGTGGGATTCGATCCCAGAACTCCAGGATCACGCCCTGGGCTGAAGGTGGTGGTAAACCACTGAACCACCCAGAGATCCTGAGAGTTCTTATTTTTAAAGCATTTTGATGATCTTACTCTTATCTTAATGACTAAAGTTGAGATTGTATTGCTCTTTTTTTGAACTATATTCATCTAATTTATAATTCTTTATTATAATTTTACATTACCTAAGAAACAGATGTTTTCATGGGAGTTTAATTATTGCAGTTTGATATGGTGCTACATGCTATCAGGTGCTTCAAATAGTATGTTATATGAAAGTCTTTCAAAGGTTTATTGACTATAATGATGATATTAGTCATTTGAAAATGTTTTAGTAGCATATTGTTAAGTATGGAATTTCAGAGCCCCAGAATAGGCCATACACAAAATACAAGTTTAAGAATATTTATCATTAGTGTAATAATTTTTAATCAAGAGGCTTTATACACAAATAGGTAAAGTATATGATCTGTGGAATCAGACACACAAGGACTTAAGTCTAGCTCCACAACTTAATTGCTAAATAACCTCAAACAATTTACTTAACTACTCTTGTTTTGTTTTGGCTTTTTTTTTTTTTTTGTCTATGAATGGGAGCTATAAAAATACCTGCTTCTTAGGAATTGTAAAGGTTCAGTGAGATGATGATAATAAAATAAAATAATAATAATAATAATAATAATAATAATAATGGAAGATACTGCTGTAGTCTTTACTGTGTGCCAGACACTGTACAGTACATTTTTAAATCATTGGACCCTCACAAATACTTTATTCAGTAGATACTGTTATAGCTGGCACTAAATGTTAGCAAATAAAACCAACAAGAACTACCACCAAGAAGTTATTGTGTCCTTAAACACATTCTAGTGACAACAAATGTATTGAAATATTACCATTTTCTATAGAAATTTCATATTGTGTATTGTAAATTATATGTAAAGATTTTAAAAACTGTTTACATTTTCTATTTTCCTTTATCTTTGTTTTCTTGAATTTTATTATTTTAATTAAAACTCAAACCAAGATGCAATAACCACTTAATTATTAAGACTATGCCACTCTTCAGATAAACTATTTTTCGTCATTTTTTTAACCAGAGGTTTAAAAATACAGAGGTATGGAGATAAATGGGCAGTTAAGATAATGGACATTTTCATTGGCAACTAGAATTTATCAGGGCTTGCATTATTATTTATGCTTTTCATGCTGGGACTCTATTTT
Source organism: Canis lupus familiaris (assembly GCF_011100685.1). Taxonomy (NCBI): domain Eukaryota; kingdom Metazoa; phylum Chordata; class Mammalia; order Carnivora; family Canidae; genus Canis; species Canis lupus. The sequence continues at coordinate 13,202,236 of NC_049223.1, read as the reverse complement.
TTTTAATTAGCTCTGTAGATCCATAAAAGGGTAGATACAGAAACATAGGAAGCTTGACTTTTTCTGAATTACACTAATCAACATAAGCAGTTTTCACTGCTTTTTCTATCACCTGAGTGACTGTGAAGCAGAGACAGTAAGAAGACTTGGAAAATAGTTACTGGTCTTTTTTCCAACTTAGCCAGTAAAATGTAGTGGTTTTTAAAATTTTGTAAGTTCTATGCCACATATGCAAAACATGCTGTGGGAAAATTCCCAAGATAAATATAAAATATATGCAATCTTTATGGTTTGGGGTATTTGATTACAATCTTACAATCTTCCGTACCACAATGGCAGCTCATACTGGAGACTAGAATCCTAGAATTAACAGGTATTCTTGAAGAGTACTTTGAGCTACAGCTGACCCAGGCAAAACAAGGTGAGGGAACTCTGGGTGAAAAGAGCCTAGTGCAGCTCAGGGTAAAGGAATTTAGTGAAAACTATGAAGCATGCAAACAAATATTTGAACCAAAGATATATATGTCTAAAGACTAATTATAGGATACTTTTTAAGCCGCAGTACTCTTAATGTAAATGTAGGACTAGACAACCAACAGCTAACAAAATTGATACGGATAAAACTGTATTATATCATTAAAAGGCAAGAATAGTGCCAATATAAAACTGTGGGCATCTCAAGGTACTGAAGAATCACTAAGCCCTCTTTTCACAAAATAGTCAGAATTTCAACTATCCATACGTGTCCAAGTGCAGTAAGAGCAATAGAACAACCTTTTGAGAATCATTCCCTTTATCCACACATACAATTGCATAATTTACTCTGCTCATTGTGTGGCTGGAGTACAATGAATTCTCCATGTTTCCATATCTATCTATTTTTAATAAGGTTTCCCTTTGACTCAGCTCTTCCATCTCTACTAGTATACCTGACAAATATATTTAAGGGATGGCCAAAGATCTATTTACAAGGAAGTTTATTGCTAATGCTTAAAAAACACTTGGAAACATAAATTTTATCAATATAGGTTATTGGCTAAATCCTGTCTGTACAATGTAATGATGGGTAACCAGTGAGAGGAAAATGAGACAACTTCATATACACTAAAATAGAAAAATTTCTAAGGTATGTTATTAAGCGGCAAAAAATCAGGTGGCGAACAGTACAATGTGATCCCATATGTGTGTATTTAAAGATGTATGATGTAGGGGATCCCTGGATGACTCAGCGGTTTAGCGCCTGCCTTTGGCCCAGGGCACGATCCTAGAGTCCCGGGATCGAGTCCCACATCAGGCTTCTGGCATGGAGCCTGCTTCTCCCTCCTCCTGTGTCTCTGCCTCTCTCTCTCTATGTCTATCACGAATAAATAAATGAAGCTTTTTAAAAAAAGATGTATAATGTATTTATATAGAGAAGTGATATTAAATATGATGTGTGTGTAAGTTGAGGTCTGCATTATAATTAAATAGGATAAGGTATATAAAATGTTTAGTATGCCATGCATTAATAAATCAAAACTTGCTGTTATTGTTATCTTTAAGGAATGATTTGAGGAAGGAATATTTAGTGGGAGGGTTTTCATTAGTTTTACACATTTTATATTATCTGATTTTTTTTTCACTAAATTTGTATTACTTTGTAATAACCTTAGAAAATAATTTGCTCTTAGGAAAAGATTTGGAAAAATGTATTCTCGCTAAAATATTAATGACACAACAAAACTTGGTATTTTTCTTCTGACACAAGATGTTGAAGAATTTCTAATGTGAAAAAAAAAGAATTTCTAATGTGGGTAAAAGGTTAATTCCAGTAGTCTTTTGAACAGCGGGGTCTTTCTAAGGTTTATAAATCAGTTTTTGAGATTTTTGCTTATTCATTTTCACTGAGATAAATACATTCATACTTCTGATTGTTTCTTTCTTCCTGTTTTAAGACGTGTGTGTGTTTTTATATGGTAAGGGGGGATATATTCATTTCGCTTAAACATTTAGCTTATTACCTTCTCTCAAGAATGACTGGAAATTTTAAGGAAGAAATGGAAAGAATAACAAAGTAATTATTATCTAAACGAAGCAGAGATTCCTTTTTCTCCCTCTCAATCTTTGCTTAGCAAATAAGAATCACCTTGCAAATAATTGAAAAGAGGTATTCGAGTGATCATATCCAGTGAGGTACTAAATAATTTATCCCAGTAGAGTGAATATTACAAGGACTCTGAAGAAAAAATATTGATTATATTGTATTATTTGTTTTAGAGAATTTTATTCTCAGCTATTATTGATGGTTCTGTGAGCTGTGGTCATTCCAAATACTTATTTATCCTCATAATGCTAGGTTTAAATTTTTTTGAAATTCATTAAAAATGTGGAAAGGATGCCCATTTGAAAACTTTGGAATGTCAGTTATTTTTTCCAAAATTACAGGCTTATATACAAACATTACTTAAATCATGCCTTAATTTATGTAGAAGTTTGACTAAATTGATTTGATGGATTCTTTCTAAAGTCAGTGTGGGATTAATATGAAATGCATGGGCCCAATTGGCATCTTGAAAATATCTTTCTTTGGTAAATTAGATGAGATTTTGTTGTCTTATTAGGAGATATTAACTCTTTTCTTAATTGTAATGCTTTCAAGAGTTGAGGCCCTAATTGTACATAAGCAGTATCATATAGAATAAACTCATTATGACTGGAGAGGATATTTAATGTAGTGTTTAAGAGCACAGAATATAGAACCAGACTGCTAGGATTTAAATCCTGACCCTCCTACTTCCTAGCTATATATTGAACAAGCTACATTCCTATGTTTTGGTTTCCATTTCTTGTTGCTGGGTTATGAGTAGTAGATGGCAGATACTCTATTTCATATGATTGCTATAAGGTTGTTGTAAGAATAAATGAGTTACTATTGATAGAACACTCATACTAAGTCCTTTTTAAAATCCCTTTTTACTGAGGTATAAAAACTGGTTTTTATACTAGTTGGTTTTGATTATTTATTTCTTGTTTGTATTACAGTTACAAATTATAATACTGTGGTAGAAACAAATTCAGATTCAGATGATGAAGACAAACTCCATATTGTGGAAGAAGAAAGTATTACAGATGCAGCAGATTGTGAAGGTGGTGTGCCAGAAGATGACCTGCCAACAGACCAGACAGTGTTACCGGGGAGCAGTGAAAGAGAAGGCAATGCTAAGAGCTGCTGGGAGGATAATGGTAAGTTTAATTTTTTTCATAATATTCTAGTCTCCTGATTCTTTAAAAAATATATATTACCTGAAAAGATAAATTTGATGAAAAGCTTGAAATAATCTGTGACTTTGTTAATCTCTAGAAAGTACCCTACTTACCAAAGAGTAGATTGTTAAAAGGAATAATATTCTGATTGATTGTACAATGCAAATAAAATATTAATTGAATTTTAGTAGTATTTTAAAACCAGAATCAAACTTTCCATATACTGTTGATATAATTGAACCTACTTTTAAATTATAACGTAATTCAACAAAAATCCCCAAAACAGATATATCATGGGAGTATTTTTAGTGTTTGAAAGCTTCTCCCTCCTCTTCCCCATCCTTTTACTTCTCTGCCTTCTCCCATCTATATCAGAATGCTTTAAATTTTCACTCAAGTAAAATTTCTTTTACCAATATCAAGCATGAATGAGTGGAAGGATTAGTGAGTCTCTCCAGGTGAATGTTTCTATTTACTTACATTGAATATTTAACATTCTTCCTCATCTATCAAATGAAGAAATTGGACTATAGTCTTTTCTTCTAGATCTAAATTCCTCCTCTCTGCTTTTCCTAATAAAACTAATTAAATTATTTAGCCTGTCTTGCCAATATTTAAACCATAGGAGTATAAAAACAGAAGAATATGGAGACGGAAGGTATTGTGAGAGGGATTGGGGATCAGGAATGGAGGCATCAGCAAAGGCAAAGAGGAACATGCAAGTGATCACATTCAAAGTCAGTCAAAGGAGAAGCCTCCTCAGCAAGAGTTCATATTTGAGGAGATAATCTAAATAAGATTCAAAACTCAGTCTAGGCAGTCTGGGAAAATGAGTCAGGTTTGCAGGTCAGAGAATCTGGATACCAAAGCATGGAAGCTTAGATAAAATGTGGATCTAATAATATGCAGTATAGCAGTAGCTAAAATTTGTACGATAGGGCAAATTTATGGTTAATAAAGAACTTTCAAAATCATGTAGCTGGCTCCCTCATAGCATTGTTTAATTGTCCATTAAGCAAATTCTGCAGGAATGGAGTTGCAAACTTGAATAAGATAATCCTATATGAAAAACACTTATAATTTAGTGAGTGAGAAGTAAGTCACAAATTCATTACAGTTTGATGTATATGTTAGAATTCTGTGAACATTAAGCAGAAAGTCCAAATCAGAGAGAGGGAAGAGATGTCCTAGAAAAATTTCTAAGTGAAACAGCACTGGTCTTTAGTTATAAAGGACCAGTAGAAGTCAATTAGGTAAAGGAGAAAGAAAGGAATGTGTTTCCACAGAAGAAGCAATATACATGAAGCCATAGAAGTTTGGACAAGTGGACCAGTGGTGTTTGCAGAAAAGGGGATCAGAGAAGTACGTAAGGAAAAGACTATGAAGGGCATTGTATGCTTTATAAGTCAAGGAATTTGAACTTTTACCTTAGAAGCTATAAGAATGTCATTGATATGTACTTCAGAAATAAGTACGGTAGCAATATGGAAAAAGAATTTTGGAGGGAGGGAGTCTAGAGACAGATGGTCCCTTCAGTAAGGAGAATGTGAAGATTCAGAAAATGATGAGAGTTTTGAACTGAAGAAATGGCCCTTGGAATGAGAATAAAAGGGAGAGATTTAACAGGAATACAGGAGGGTAGTATATATAAGATTTGGTTTCTTCTACGTGGAAGGTAATGGAAGTGAAGATTGACAATTCCCAGGCTTCTGAAAAGTAGAACCCAGAGAAATAAAATGGCTTGTTTTTTTTTTTTTTTTTTAAATCACATCTCATTAATAGAAGAGCTTGTTAAACTGTAATACTGAGCTCAAAATTTCTGGGATCAAGGATCTCCTATATATTTCCTTTCTGGGACCAGAATTGATCCACTGATCCAGAGTGTTAATATGGAAACAAGAAGGCCATGATAGGAGATAGGAGAATGAGATAGAGGGGAAAAAGAAAGGTGAAAAATCAATGAAGAGGTTCTGTTTCTGAAAATATGTTGGGATAAGTTATTTGAACTGTCTCACTGAGAATAACTAATGATGCTAGATTTAAAATTAAATAAATCTTCTTGAAAGCTTTAAAAGAGCTAACTAGATACTAAGACATTAACAGATCTACATCTAAATGAGACAAGAACCCATAGAGGTAAGCAGAGCACAGCATAGAATTCTCTTTGGCCTTAAGGACATTCACCTAACCAGGGTAATATAAGAGGTGGTTTTAAAGCCTATGAGAAGAAACAAAGCCTAGGACCACATAAGAGTTTAATAGCGGATTCTCCCCTAGTATGAATTTCATCTTGACAATATATTGAACTACGGTGAACTAAAAGCAAACTCTCTACCATCCCTACCATCCTCAGGAGTTAGCAAACAAAATTGCCTTGGCTGTGGAGAATTGTCTCTGGCAAGGAGTAACCGCCAGCTACCTTGTGTTGATTTACAGATTAAATTCACATTACTATATAGCCTGATAAATCTCAAGCCATAACTGAGTTTAAAGTAGAACTACTGCTAATACTCATAGACACCAAGAAGAAGCAAATACAGATATTTTGGAAGAACATACCTTTATCCTAACACTACAGAAATCTCCCAAATAAGTTAATAAGAAGAGAACAACATAAGTGACAATTATCAAAAACAAAAGGAAGCAGAAACTCACCCATAAAAACTTTAATTAGTAGAGTTATCTGATAGAAATGATAAAATGTCATTTTTCAAGGCAAATTTAAAATTGCCTGCTTTGAGGGAATAAAATATAACCAACAGGTTTTAAAAAGAACCAGATGGAGCTTATAAAAATGAAAAACTGGAATAATAGAAATTCAGATTCAAAGGATGGCTTCTGTGTAAAGTAAATAGAAATAAATAAAAAATTAAAGAATTGGAAAGTGGGGGAGATTATACTAAATACAACTCAGAAAGATATAGAAAAATACGGGGGGGAAAAAAAAAGGCAGGATAAGGGGATCCCTGGGTGGCTCAGCAGTTTGGCGCCTGCCTTTGGCCTGAGGCGTGATCCTGGAGTCCCAGGATCGAGTCCCACGTTGGGCTCCTTGCATGGAGCCTGCTTCTCCCTCTGCCTGTGTGTGTGTGTGTGTGTGTGTGTGTGTGTGTGTGTGTGTGTGTGTCTCATGAATAAATGAATAAAATCTTAAAATAACAAAAACTAAAAACAGGATAAGAAACATGAAGGGTATAATGAGATGTTCCAATATATGTCTCAATTCTAGGAGAAGAGAGAATAGGGAAACAGCAATATTTGAAGAGATGATGGCTGAGATTTTTTCAGAATTGATAAGGACAGCAGACCACAGACTCCAAGAAGACAAATCTCAAGAAGCATAAATAAATCTAGCCCCACTCACATTACGGTGAAATTGCAGAACATCTGAGACAAAAAGAAAATTCTTAAAAGTAAATTCAAAAAAGTCAGATTGTGTTTGAGATATAGCAGCAATTAAACTGACAACTGAGTTCTCAGTAACCACAATGGAAGCCAGACAGTAAAAAGATGCCTGCCAATACAGAATTCTATACTTCGCAAAAATAGATGAAGTACGGGTAAGGATTTCAGGCAAGTTTGAAGATAGAAAATTTATCAGTAAACACTTATTGCTAAAGTGAATTTTAAAGAATGTATGTTAGGCATGAGGAAAGAGATCCTTGATAAAGATCTGAGATGTAAGAACAGAGAAAATTACAAACAGATGGAAAAAATAGATACAGTAGATATATTTCCTGTGAATTTGTGAGATTTTCCTATGAAAATATGTTAAAAGGTGGATGTGACTAAATTAATTTCAGATGTTACCAACTTTTAAGGCTTAAAATCATGATTATAGATAATAGGATCATTTTATAATAATGAAAGACTAAATTCCCTAATAAAATATTATTTTAAATGTGTTTGTACCTAATAATAAGGCTTCAAAAAATACAGAAAGAAAAACAGGCAATCTATAAGGAGAGAAATACAAATCTAATCATTGTGGAAGATTTAACACACCTAGTCAGTCATTGATAGAATAATCACACAAAACCAATGAGAGTGTAGATTTGAAAATATACATAAGATGTATAAGCAATGTACATAGTAATTGCAAAATATTTTTCAACTATATGGAATATTTATAAAACAGTTTTTAGAGGAAAATTTAGAAACCTAAGTATATACTTTAGTAAAGATTCTGGCTAAAAGTAAATGGATTAACCATCTGTTTTAAGAACTTAGAAAAAGAACAGCAAGCTGAAATTTTTGAAAGCAAAAACAAAAAAGTAACATAAAATTAGAAATATACCTACAATACAAATGTCAACATAGGCAAAACTCCATTCTTTGAAAACTGTTAACAAACCTTTGACAAGATTGGCCAAGAATTTTTAAAAAATAATATATAAAACAGCCAAAATCAAGAATGAAAAAGAGGCTATAACTAAGATACTACAGATATTGACAAGATAAAATAAAGCATTGGATCATCTACCTGCCAATAAATTTGAAAGTATGGAAAGATATTAGAAATTCTTAACCAAAAGTATCTGGAGAATAATTAGGAAACATGAATAGTTGTCAGTCCTCTAAAAAAATTGAAATGATGGTCAAAAGTATTCCCATAAAGAGGTAGTGAAGATACAGAACAACAAACTCTTGTATCTTGCTCATTTTAAGTGAAGTGTCACTCTGGAAAACGTCAGTTTATCATAAAATTAAATATAAATTTAATCATGCTCCAATAGTCCCACTCATGGGTGTTTTTCCTTGGGAAATCAAAACTTAGGTTTTCACAAAAACTTCTACATTAACACTTAAAGAAGCACTCTTTATAATTGCCAAAAACTGGAAATAACCCATTGTCCTTTAACAAGTGAAAGGATAAGAAAACTGTCGTACATCCACATACTACATGGCAGTAAAAAATGAACAAATTATTCATAGGAGCAACAAGTTGGGTGTATTTACTGAGTGAGTGATGACTCACTCAGAGTCATTATGCTGAGTCAAAGAAATCCAGTCTCAAAAGGTTACATACATACTATATGATTCCATACATATGACATTTTTAAAAGGACAACATATACATTGGGTAACAAATCAGCAGTTGCCAAGGGCTGGAGCTAGAGGGAGTGTGACTCTAAAGGGGAAAGCATTAGGGAGTTTTGGGGGGTGATAGAAGTATTCTGGATCCTGGGGATCCCTGGGTGGCTCAGCGGTTTGGCGCCTGCCTTTGGCCCAGGGCGTGGTCCTGGAGTCCCGGGATCCAGTCCTGGGATCGAGCCCAGGGATCAAGTCCCATGTCGGGCTCCCGGCATGGAGCCTGCTTCTGTCTCTCTCTCTCTCTCTCTCTCTCTCTCTCTCTCTATCATAAATAAATAAATAAATCTTAAAGTATTCTGGATCCTGATTTTGGTGGTGTTTATATGAATCTGTACATGTGTTAAAATTCAAAGATCCATACTCTGAAAGAAAAAACAGTAAAATTTGCTGTATGATAATTTATATATCTGTATATGTGCTTGTGTTTGTGTGTATGTATATGATACATATCATATATATTATACATGTATATATTATAAAATTTATATAATTTTTTTTCTCCTACAAAGAGAACACTAGCCCAGATGGCTTTACTGGTTTTTCTAAACATTCAAGGGACTAATAATTCTAGTTTTAGACAACTCTTCCAAAGCCTAGTGTAAAAGGGAAGATTCTCCAGCTCTTTGTATGAAGCTGCAATAATCTTGATACCAAAACAAAAACGTATAAGAAAGGAAAATTACAGACTCACTCAGTTGTATACAAATTCCAAGCAAAAAATGTATATTGCATATTATACAATATATATGTATGTACATATGTGGGATACAAGGTCAGAACAGCACTTAAACCAATTAAACAATATCACTTTACCAGACTTAATGAGGACAAATATTCATCCCAACAGACAGAAAAAAGTATGTAAAATTTAGTACATATGAATGGATATCATAAAAGCCAGAAAACCAGGAAAAAAGGGTACTTCCTTGTTCTAATAAAGTATATTTCTTTAAAATCTATTGCAGATATTATACGTAATGACAAAATGTTGTGAACTTTTTTTTTGCAGTCAATAACAAGGTAATGATATCTACATCACCACTTTCAATCAGTCTTTTATTAGAATTGCTACCCATGGGCAGCCCTGGTGGCTCAGTGGTTTAGCGCTGCCTTCAGCCTGGGGCATGATCCTGGAGACCCACATCAAGTTCCCTGCATGGAGCCTGCTTCTCCCTCTGCCTGTGTCTCTGTCTCTCTCTCTCTCTCTCTTTGTCTCTCATGAATAAATAAATAAAATCTTTAAAAAAAAAAAGAATTGCTGCCCAGTGCAAGAAGACAAGAAAATAAGTCACTAAAGATAGGGATTAGAAGGAAAAAAAACCCTCATTATTTACAGATGATATAACTGTATATATAAAAAGGAATCTAAACAAATGATTACACTAATAAGGGAATTTGACAAGTTTTTGGAAACAACCAATATACTGAACTCAAAGTCATCTTTATACATCAATAAGAACTATAAAATGGGAATAGCTGTATAAAGCCACATGAAAAAAATTATAAACTCTTATCAGAGGTATTAGCAAATTTCTCAGTAAGGTGAAGGTACAAATTATGCTCACAAATTAGAAGACTCAATTTTTTTTTAAACTAAACTCCAGACTATATTTTGATTTCACTAGTTTTTCCATCAACATCCTCTTGTTATTCAGGATCCACTCCAGCCTGCTGCATAGTATTTAGTTATGTCTTCTCAGTCTCAGGAAACCAGCCTTTTATTGTTTCTCATGCTCTTGACAATTTTCAGGAGTACTGTTTAGGTGTTTGTGGTATGTTTCTCAGTTTAAGTTTGTCTGATATTTTTCTCATGATTATATGAGAGTGTGAAATTTTGAAAAGAATAACACAGGGGTAAAATGCCCTTCTCATCAACTTCCTATCAGTGGGCATATGATAGCCTCAAGCCATCACTTTGATTATTTTTCCTAGTAATCTCATGAACTTAATTTTTTGTTGTTTTTTTCTTTTTTTATTCAAGTATAATTAACACACAGTGTTCTATTACTTTCAGGTGTACAATATAATGATTCAACAATTCAGTCAGTTCAGGACAATTTAGATCAACCTAGGACATCACTGTGATATTTAACCTGGCATGTGAGGAACAGCCAGGAAGCTCATGAGCAAAGTGAAGGAGGGAGAGATTAGTGGAAATGAAGGTGATGAATTAATGGAATACAAGAACATTTAAAGGTCTTAAAACTCATTGGGAATATTTTTTAATATTATTTATTTATTTTTAGAGAGAGAGTGCAGGTGGGGAGAGGAACAGAGGGAGACAGAGAATTCCGAGCAGACTCCCCATTGAGCATGGATGCCGACACAGGGTTCAATCCCACAACCCTTGAGATCATAACATGAGCCAAAATCAAGAGTTGAACAGTTAACCATCTGAGCCACCCAGGCATCCCAGGAATACTTTCATTGAAATGTGGAGACACTAGATAGAAGAATTTAAACAGAATAGTAGTGTAATTTTACTTTTATTTTGGAAGTATGACTCTGGCTGCTGTTTTGAAAATAAACTATAGAAGGCCAAAGGTAAGGGCGAGAAGACCAACAAGGAGGTTATTACTATTACCTAAGGTGGCCATTTGAATTAGGAAGGAAGCAGTAAAAATTGTGAGAAGATAACAAATTCAAGTTATATTTTGAAAGTAGAGTCAATAGGACTTGCTAATAGGATCAGGATTGCAAAAGAAAGAGGAGCTTAAGATGATTCCATGATTTCCTCCATTTGATGATTATGTTTAGAGGGGATCTAATTATAAGACTTGGAACCAGTCCCTGTATCTGGTTTTTATTCTGATTCTGTTATTTATCATGTCCATATCCTTCTTATCATCCAAAAATGTGTTGAATCAGGCCAAGAGCAGACCTAATGACATGGCACTAGCTTTCTTCTATTGTCATCATTCTATAAATCATGACTTTTTAAATAAGTTTATTCAATTATTTTTAATCCATCCATATTTTCAAAAATATTATATGAAATACTGTCAAAAATGGATCTGAGGCCACTTTGACTTTTTTTCAGTGAATGCATCCCTGAATGCTCATGATCAATGTGTCTTTTTTTAAACACACACAGACACACCTTTATAATCTAGTTTGTAGGATAGAAATCAAATATCTCTGTAGTTTACAAAAGGAAATCAGAGGTATAAGGTACAAATTGAATGACATTTGTTCATCTCTCCTAAACTTCACTATTCCTCAAAGATTATAACCAGATCAGTGATTATTTTCAAGTGCCTTTACATTTTCTGAAGATATTTGAGCCAGAAGACCCAAGATCTTCTCTATAATGATTTAATCTATCCTGAGTTTTTATTATCTTTTGCTTCCTGAACTTAGACTTCCTAGAAGAGAAAAATCAAAACTAATTCTTGTAGACCCTGGTTACACATAGAATTTGAGTCTAAATTCTTTAGCATGACAGCTACACATTGTCTTTCCAAACTTGATTTTGCACCACTCCCTTTGTAAATACTCATCCATTTCTTTAAGCCTTATATCTTCTTCTACCTTCCTAGCATTTCCTTCTCTTCTTTTTTGTATCACCTCTATAAACCATTGCCTGACCTCCATAGACATAGTAAGTTAGCTTTCCACAATTGTTCATAGCTTTTACACATTGTATTGTGATTGACTGATCACTCTGTGTCACTAAAACATTATTGAGGGCAACAACTGTAACTTAGTGATCTGTCTTTTACTACTAATGCTTAATCCATATTATATACTTTAAAAAATCTCCTACAAATGAGTGAATGAGCTAAAATGCTTTCCTTTTTAATTTTTAATTTCCATTAATTATACCATTAATTTCAAGAAAATGGTTTTCCCCTCCTTGGTTTCCCTAGCATTTTGAGAGCTTCGTGTATTTTACATTTTTTATCTTCTTGGCACTCGTCAGGCCTTACATTGCCTTAAGTCAGAATTTAACCCTAGTTATATGATGTTCTTTCTGTTCTTTGTAAATATACTTTTAAAATCTGAGCTTCCTGGAAATTCTATCTGTGTGCCACTTTTTTTTTTCTTTTTTTTCTTTTTTATGATAGTCACACACACAGAGAGAGAGAGAGAGGCAGAGACACAGGCAGAGGGAGAAGCAGGCTCCATGCACTGGGAGCCGGACGTGGGACTCGATCCCGGGTCTCCAGGATTGCGCCCTGGGCCAAAGGCAGGCGCTAAACCACTGCGCCACCCAGGGATCCTGCCACTTTTCTTAAGAAACATTTCTTATATTAAATATGAATAGACATTAAGGAGTTTTTGTGGCCCTATATAAGGCATCTAGGAAGAAGTAAAATAAGATAATTATATAATCCTTTTATCAGTTTTTTTTAAAAAATTATACTTTCTCTTCTAGAAATATGGAGTAGATAGACTATTCCTCCTATTAAGTAGCCAAAATCTCAACATATTACATATAAAAAAAAAAAAAAAAAAAAACAGAAGAGTCTGAAAGGTAAATAGAAGGAGACAGGCTTAGGGACCTCAGGAACTAAGCAACAATACTACAGTGAGTTCCCTGGGTTTTATTTGAGCTTATGTGCCCTCTTATACATCCCTCATAGGTCAGACTGGGTGCTAGAGAAGCCAAACCACAAAAACCTTAACACTTGCTAGTAATGGGACAATGCCTTCTTTCTCACAAGAGGCCTGCTAAAACAGAAGATTAAATAAGATTTAGTGTCTCTTCTTTTGTAATAACTTAAATGTCCAAGTTTCATTCAAAAATCATTTGTCATACCTGAACCAGAAAAACTTCAACTTAATTAGAAAAGACAATCAACAGACTAACACTGAGGTGGCAAATTACCTGACATGGATCCTCACGGATTATAGCCATGATAAAAATGTTTCAACAAGCAATTATGAACATGTTTCAACTAAAAAAATACAGTCTCAAAAAGAAGAAAAAAATGAAGATGAGTGTAGAAATAAATGAAATAGAGACTGAAAATACAGTAAAAAAGATCATTGAAACTAAGAGCTGGTTCCTTAAAAAGATTAAAATCAGTAAGCCATTAGCTCTGTTCAGCAAGAAAAAAAGAGAGAGAGCTCAAATAAATCTGAAAGGAAAGAGAAGTTAGACTAACACCAAAGAAAACAAAGGAGCATGAAAGAATACCATGAACAATTAAATACAACAAACTGAAATGGATACCATACAGTCTTCCAAAACTGAATCATAGAGAAATACAAAATCTAAATAGACCAATTACTAGCTAGGATATTGAATTAGTAATCAACAAACCTCAACAAACATAAGTCCAGATGGCTTCACTGGTGAATTCTACCAAACATTAAAAAAAAAAAAAAAAAAAAAAAGTTAATATCTTTCTCAAATTTTTCCAAAAAATTAAAGCGAAGGGAATGCTCTTTTAGAACTAATAAGCAAATTCAGTAAAGTTGCAGGGTACAAAATAAGTATATGAAAATCCATTTCATTTTTATACAATAGCAATGAACTATTAGAGAAATTAAGAAAGTCGTTCCCTTTACAATTGCATCAAAAAGAATAAAATACCTAGGAATAAATTTAACTGAGGTGAAAGACTTATACACTTTAAACTATAAGAAATTACTGAAAGAAATTGAAGAAAGCACTAATAAATGGGAAGCTGTTTTGTGCTCATGAATTGGAAGAATTAATATTGTTAAAATATCCGTATTTTCCAAAGCAGTATACACATTCGGTGTAATCCCTATCAAAATTCTAGTGGAATTTTTACAGAAATAGAACAAAGCATCCTAAAATGTTTATGAAACCACAAAAAAATGCCAGATAGTCAAAGCAATCCTGAAAAAGAAGAACAAAGCTAGAGGCATCATGCTCCCTGATTTGAAACTACACTACAAAGCTATAGGAATGAAAACAGTATAATATTGGTGTGAAAAACAGATGTGTAGATCACTGAACAGGAGAAAGCCCAGAATTAAACTCACAGATACATAATTAATTAATTTACAAGAAAGGAGGCAAGATTATACAATGAAGAAAGGACAGTCTCTTCAATAAACGGTGTGGGAAAAACTTGACAGCCACATGTAAAATAATGAAACTGGACCATTATCTTACATCACACACAAAAATTAACTCAAAATGTATTGAAGACTTGTAAGTCTAAGACCAGAAACCATAAAAAAACTACTAGAAGAAAACATAGGTGGCAAGCTCCTTAACATTAGACTCATTGATATGTATTTGGATCTGATACTAGAAACAATGACACCAAAAGAAAAAAAAAATGGGATTACATCAAACTTAAAAGTTTCTGCGTAGTAAAGGAAACCATTGACAAAATAAATGCTGAATGGGAGAAGATATTTGCAAATCATATATTCAGTGAAGAGTTAATATCCAAAGTATATAAACTCAAACAACTCAATAGCAAAAAAATTGTCCAATTAAAAATGGGCAGAGGATGACAAGAATCATCTTTCCAAAGATGGACCAACAGGTACATGGAAAGATGCTCAACAGTACTAAACAACATGGATATAGAAATAAAAACCACAATAAGATGTCAACCTATACACCTATCAAAATGGCTATTCTCAAAAAGACAAAATAAATAAGTGTTGGAGAGGATGTGAAGAAAAGGGAACCCTCATGCTTTGTTGAATGTAAATTGGTACAGCCATTATGGAAAACAGTGGAGTTTCCTAAGAAGCTTAGAAATAGAACTGCCATACAATTCAGTGACTCCACTTCCAGCTACTTATCTGAAAAAAAAGGAAAACACTAATTTGAAAAGATACATGTACCCATATGGTCACTGCAGTATGATTTGTAATAGCAAAGATATGGAAGAAAGGATCAAGTTGAAGTGGCATATTTATATATAATACTACTCAGCTATTAAAAAAAGGATGAATTCTTTCCATTTGTGACAACATAGATGGACTTCAATAATGTATTGTAGTTTTGAAAGTTGCTAAGAAAGCAAATCTAAAAAGTTCTCATCAAAAGAAAAAAGTTGTAAATACGTGTGGTGACACAGTAAATAGACTTAATGTGATGATCATTTCTCAATGTATATGCAAATGTCAAATCATTATGTTGTGCATCTAAATATAATATTGTGTAAAAAAACAAAAAATAAATATATTTTGTGTCACTACACATTTTAAAAAAAGATGGAGAAAGAGACAGTCTCTTTGTTGAAATAGAAAATTTAAAGAAGCACCAAATAGACAATTTAGAATCAGAATTCCAGGAGAAAAGAATGGGAATAGGGCTGAAAAAGTATTCAAAGAATTAATAGCTAAAAATTTCCAAAATTGGGCAAATGACATAAACCTGTACCCCAAACAGGATAAATCCAAAGAAATCCAACCCAGATTTCTATATCCAGAAAAAATATCCTTCAAGAATGAAAAAGAAATCAGGACATTTTCAAGTGAAGGAACACTAAGAGATTTTGTCAGCAGCAGATCTAGCCTAAATGAACAGTTAGGAGAAACCTGCTAAACAGAAAAGAAATGGTAAAAGATTATGAATCTTGGAATATCAGGAAGGAAGAACATGAGAAAGAGTAAAAATATGGGTATATACAATATAATTTCCTTCTAGAGTTTTCTTAATTATGTATAATGATGAAGCAAGAGTAGGGATAAATAAAATTGATGAGAGTGCCTGGGTGGCTTAGTCGGTTGAGCATCTCCCTTGGGCTTGGATCGTGATCCCAGGGTTCTGGGATTGAGTCCTGCATTAGGCTCCCTGCACAGTGGGGAGGGAATCTGCTTCTTCCTCTATCCCTACCCCCTACTGTGATCTCTCACTCTCTCAAATAAATACTTTTTAAAAAATAAAATTAAAAAAATAAAATTTAATTTTTTTAAATTTTAAAAATAAATAAAAATAAAATTAATGAAACATACAGTGAATATTAATACTTATTATAAATTGTATAATAATTTGTGTACATCCTACCTAAAGAGTTCTATATAACCAACTTTTATGATAAAGTTATGGGATATTTAGAATTATACATTAATTCCTATCTTAACACAACTATTTTCAGTTGAGTCATTATTGTTCAACATGCATTATTTTAAAGAGAATACTCTCAGATACTGAAAGCTACTTAAAATTCCTGTAAAAAAAAAAAAACTCAAGTTGAAGATACATTTCTTTTGTAAAGAAACTATATTTCTAAGCCTATATAGCACTAGTTTAGGTTTTACCTCATCTAATTTTAAAAAATGAAAGGTTTATGAAATGTGCCATACCATGTTCAAAACAATATTGCCTGACCAAATAGAACAAACCAGTAAACACAAAACTGGTAAACAATTTTGACCAAAGTAAGAAAATCATTATCAGCCACCAGAAATCACAAATCAAGATAATTCTGGCATTCCGTCAGTTAAAAAGTATCCTTTCCCATTGTGAGTGTTTAAAATGTCTTTGTGAAAATGTGCACAATAGATCTGCAACACTGCCCAGTGATGCAAGGCAACCAAGACTTCTTGATAGAATACTGGTTCAAAATCCTCAGTAAATTAAGTTCACAAATATCAAGGTTAGTAATCCTTAATAGTTCATTTAGTTGGTAACCATTAAGTCATGCATTTAAATGAAAGTTTATGTGGTGGGGCTTCAGATCCAAACAGGGAACTTCTACTCTTGAATTGTTTTAAGGCTTCTCAAGATGATCCCTGTGGCTAAATTTGAAAAATTAATCTATCAAATTGTACATGGTTGACAAAACCAACCTGCTCCTAAAGCAGAAAAAGAATACTGGAGTTTCCAAGAGAGGGGCTTGCTCTGAAGGGCAGTCTGCTTAGTTGAACTCCACTGTTTTCAGTTACTTCCTGATTCTTTTCTTTCATGAGCGCTGTCTGCTGCACTGCTCTTCTTGTGTTCTTTTTTGCGCATTCCATTTGTAAACTACTACCAATGTGAAAAACAAACACAAGGGGAAGAGTGTAGGGTGTTTTGATCATCTCGCTACTAAAACTTCCAAGAAGATAGCAATATGTGAAATCTCCAGCTGTTATAAAAAGAGATTAACAGTGTTTTTGCTTACAAAATAGAGTAGCTGCAACTTAGGTTTTTAGAATGCAAATTGCTCAGTGAAGTGTTTCCTCTCTAGTTACTCAAGAATGACCAAGAAATAGTGAAGCAAAGGCCATTTACTGTCACTTAGTTAGTGGAAGCACACTATTTATGCCAGTGAGTTACTTTAAAGACTTTTTTTTAAATAGGGAAAAACAGAGAAGAAAGTGATCAATAACATTTAACCATGCTAGAGACCAGCACATGGGACTCTGATATTCACAGATCTGTAGCATAGTGTAAATCAATAATCTAAGTATATTTGAAAATATAACGTGCCATTGAAATGTTAATTTTGTAATAAGTACCTTTAAAAAGCTATTTTTGGCTGTGAATGAAATCTCGTTAGGATCAAGTTCTTAGAAGGAATATATAGAAGAAACAATATTTTTATTGTAGATATTAAGTAAGCTACTACATGTGCACTTTCAAAAATAAATAAAACTAGGTTAATTAAGTACTGTTGTGTGTAGGGAAGATAGTATAACTTGGCAGTGCTCCAACATATCTATATTCATAAGAGTTTCTTGTGGTTCAGCACAAAACTCATGCTTGTGTCAATTAAACGTTTTTAAATATATACTCTTGTTTTTAAATATATACTCTTATTTATGAAACACCTGTTCTTATAGGCCTCTCATAATTTGAGTTTTAAAAAAGCATGTAAAACTGATCTGATGATGTAAAATAGTGTTCAGTATGTTTTTCTTATTTTTTTTAATTGATGAGCTGAAAAGAATGATACCAATAATGAGTAAAACATTTTTCTGACTTGAAGTTTAAAACTCCATAGAAATTTACCTGTTTACAAAAATGCCAAGGAAATGAAAGCTTATTTATGATAAAAATATTTAAAATCCTGATGTTACTCTAGCAAAAAGGCTGTCTTAGGCACAGGTTATAACAAAATACTATAAATAATCTTATGCAAAGAATATATCAATCACTATGTAACTCATCATTGAACCATTTTATACTTACCTCTCAAAAATCAGTTTAACCTACTCTTTGAACTTTTCAACCAAAGGTAGTATGTAATGTAGAAAAAGCTCAGCACATGCTTTCTGGTCTTCATTATACCACTATGTCTCTTGAATTCCACTTTTGCATCTGTAAAATGAAAAGACTGGCCCAGACAACCACAGAGATATTTTTTTAGCTGTACTTATAAGAGAATCCAATTTCATTTGCACTAAATATATACCTCTAGTATTTAATTACCTCTATCTAAGCATTAAGAGATGACAGTAATGAAGGAATAATCCCTTCAATGTGTTGTATAACTCATTTATAATACATTCAGATTCATTTGTCATTGCTTGTACTTCATTTTCCATTATCTCTGCTGAGTGATTTAAATTATTTTTGTGTGAATGGGAAACATTTTCATGTTTATATATGTAAGCTATGTATGTAAGCTTACATAGCTTTGTATAGCTTTGTATGTAAGCTATACAAAGAGGTATACTCAGAGATGTGTCCATACCCCTATGCCTACTACCCCCACCCCCATTTTCCCTATAGTTAATAAATTTGTTTCTTAAAAGGTAAAGTTTATTCTGAACATATGTATATACTAGAAGTGAACAAAAAAATTATATTATATATATAATATATAATATAAACTTATATAAATTATATACAATACATAATATATAATTATATATTATACAATATATAAATTGTATATATATAGAGAGAGAGACAGAGAGAGAGACAGAGAGAGAGAGAGGATAATGAGACCAAAATTCCTCCCTATCAGAGAAAGAGGTTATAAACAAGGAAAAGTGAGAAGGCTAGAATAAATCCTATATTTTTCTATTGGAATCAGAGTTGTCAATGAACTCATGGTTCTTAATTTATATAAGATAGATAGATACAAAAATATAGATGGGGTATATGCAGGTATTAGTATACATGCATCTATTTCCTAATTCTGTCTTCTGAGAATGCCTGTGGACAGTAATACCCAGTAGCAGTAAGTATACCTAGTGCCCAGATCTGGGATTCAAATACCATTCACCAATAAAAGGTGCCAAAACTCTTTGCATAAATGGCTGATTCTACAACTGAGGTAGGGAAAATGTAAAGTAAGCTCAGAACAACAAGTAAGAGTATTTTTTAAAAGTCAACCTGTGAAAAGGGCACAAGAGCCAACCAAGGGAGTGCCTGTTGACCAAATTTGGAACAATTTTAGCAGCAAAATAAATAATGATAGTACTGGATTATAATCATAAATATCCACACATCCATATTGATATAAATAATAAATACATGGGAGAGAAGGAAAATAATTCTTATAGTAGAATTTCAGTTATAAATTACGAAGTAATTAGGAAAATGGAAAATCATTGTTAGGCAAACACCATGGTAATAATTGTTGCAGGCCAGAACCATCAGTGGGGGCGCCTGGGTGGCTCAGTTGGTTAGGTGTCCAACTTGGTTTTGGCTCGGGTCATGATCTCATGGGTCTTTAGATCAAGCCCTGTGTCAGGCTCAGCAGGGAGTCTGCTTGAAGATTCTCTCCCTTTGCCTCTCCCCCCACTCAGACATGCTTGTGCTTTCTTTCTCCAATAAATAAATAAGTCATTAATAAAAAAGAATCCTCAATGAATGCTAAAATTGGTGAAAGTATATGAAAAAAGGATATTTGTATAGTATCAAAGTATTTCCTCACCAGATAATTATTAATCGTAACTATATAATAACTAGTATAAAGAAACCTGACAGATACCTTAACCAGGTGATCAAGGTTAATGTCCCAATAAGAAGATACAGTGACATTATATACCACTGGTGAGATCTATTCACAAAGGCATATCACTTCAGTGGTATTCTTGTTCATAGTGCATTTCCTCATCTGATCATTAGAAAATGTCAGGGATTCAAATTGAGGGCACCCTACAAAATCTTCAGTTGTGGTAAGGTCATAGAAAAGCAAAGACTAGAAGCAACTTCTCAGACGTGATTGGATTGTAAGATTTTGGAGAAGGCTCTAGAAACCTGACAAATGCACTATGGGTCCCGAACAGGTTTCTAAACCAGAAAAGACAGAGCATTAGTGGTAAAATTGACATAAGTCAAATAAGGTCTGTATGTTAGTTAATAGTATTGTATTAACACTAATTTAATGGTTTCCGTAAGAGTATTGTGATTCTGTAAGATATTCTCGTTAAGGGAAGCTGATTGAAGGGTATACTGGAAGTCTGTGCTAGTTTTACATTTTTTTCTGTAAGTCTAAAATTATTTTAAATTTAAGTTCTTAAAAATCCTGATCAGAAAGAAGCAAAACTCCCATTCCTTCCTTTTCTCAAGATTGCTTTGGCTATATAGGGCCTTTTAAGATTGCTTTTTCCTATTTCTGTAAAATTAAAAAAAAAATGCCATTGAAATGTTGGTAGGGATTTCATTGAATCTAGAGAGAGGCTCTGGATGGTATGGACATTTTAACAATATTAATTCTTAATTCATGAACATTGAGTATCTTTCCATTTACTTGTATCATATTCAGTTTTTTGTATCAGTGTCTTATAGTGTATCAGTGTCTTATAGTCACCTTGTATACTGTGGACTTGCTAATTCTAGGAATTTTTTTGTAGATTCTTTAGGATTTCTACATAAACAATCTTCTCAAGTAGCGACAGTTTTATTTCTTCCTTTCTAATCCATATGCTTTTTATTCCTGTTTATTGACATAAGATGTCAGGAGTGGTGAGAGTAGACATTTTCCTTTTTCCTAATCTTAGAGGGAAACTATTCAGTCTTTTACCTTTAATTATAATGTTAACATTAGATTTGTTGTAAATGCCTTTTATCAAATTGAGTAACTTTCTACTCCTAGTTTGCTGAGAGTTTTCATCATGAATAGATGTTGAATTTTTTTCTGTCAGTTGATACAATCATGTGGTTTTGCTTCTTTAGTCTGTTAATATAGTGAATGCAGTAATGGATTTTCAAATATTGGACCAGCCTGAGATTCCCTGGAAAGCCCCACTCAGTCCTTTTCCTTTTACATATTGGTCAATTCGACAATTTTGTTGAAAATTTTTAGGTCCATTTTCATGAGGGATATTGGTCTATAGTTTTCTTTCTTTTTTCTACTATTTTTATTTGGTTTTGGTATCAGGAAAATGCTAGCCTCATAAAATGAATTGGAAAGTGTTCCTTTATTTTTTATTTTCTTGGAAAGATTATTTTAAATTAGTATTATTTCTTGTTTAAAGGTCTGGCAAAATTTGCAAGGAAAACCATCTGGGCCTGGAGTTTTGTTTTGGGGGAAGATTTTAAACCACAAATTCAATTTTTAAAACCGTTACAGGAATACTCAGGTTAGCTTTTCTTATTTCAGATTAGTTTTAACACTTTCTAGTTATTGAGGAATTGCTCCATTTCAGTTTTCAAATGTATGAGTGTAGAGATGTTCACTTTATAGGACTGTATTAAGGAAAATGCTTACAATTACATAACACTCACTATATGCCAGGTAAAGTACTAAGCGCATACTATAGTTAATTTAATCCTCAATAGCTAACCTAAGAAATGCTATTATATATAATATATAGCATATATTATATATACTATATATTATAAATATATTATATAAAATATATAGTATATATTATACTATATTATTTTATATATATTATATAAGAAATACTCCAAGTTTATATTATATAAAATGATTATGCATTGTCTACAGATTTCTTAATGGGCATGCAAAATTTTTCATTTTAAGTGTAAATACTTGAAAACAATTTCTGGCATATCAAATATATTGGCTTTTTAACATTCTTATATATGAGATCCATAGCAATTTAACACCTATCATTCAATTTTTAAAAAAATAATAAGGTCTTCTTTAAGAGTCAAATGTGTTAAATCATGTTTACTCCTTGAACTCAGAGTATTCCCTTATTATCCTTTTACTACCTCCTAGCTCTGTAGTGACATTCCCTTTTCATTCCTGATGTTAATTGTTTGTGGCTAGCCTCTATTTATCAGTATTGCTAATGGCTTGTTAATTTTATTGATCTTTTCAAAGAACTAGGTTTCTTTTTCATTGTTTCTCTCTCTTTCTCTCTCTCTGTCTCTTTCGTTGTATTGCTCTCTGCTCTTTATTTCTTCCTTCTGCTTGCTCTGGACATATTTTGGTCTTTTTTTCTGTTTTTTAACATAGAAGTTTAGAATTTTGATTTGAGAACTTTTGTGTAACATAATAAGCATTTAATACTTTAAATTTCCCTTAACACTGCTTTATGTACATCCCACAAATTTTGATGCGGTATTTTTCATTTTTCTCTTTGACCCAGGGGTTCTTTAGAATTATGTTCATTAATTCCCAAAGTGTTTGGAGATTTTCTTATCTTTTTGCTACTGATATCTAGTTTATTATGGTCAGAGAACATACTTTGTATGATTTCATTTAAGTTTAAGTTTTTGTTATATAATCTTGGATATGGTCTGTCTTCATTAGTATTCTATGTGTATTTGAAAAGAATGTGTAGTCTGCTGTTGGGTGGAATGTTCTACAAATGTCAATTGAATGGAGTAGTTGTTAGTGTTGCTTGGATCATTTATATCCTTGGTGAGTTTCTGCTTGTTCTGTTAATTAATGTGAGAAGAGTATTGAAGTCTCCAGGTATATACATAGATTTTTCTCTATTCTGTTGGGCACATATTTTGAAGCTGTGTTGTTAGATTGTTTTGACCTTCTTATTATGTAATGTTTCTCTAGATTTCTGGTAATTTTCTTAGCTGCAAAGTCTACTTTTCTGATGTAAAATAGTCACTTTGGGTTTCTTTTGATTAATCTTTACACAGTATATATTTTCCAACTTTTTACTTTAACCTGTCTATATTATGTTTGAGATAATTTTTTTGTAGAGTGCTATAAATGGGGCTTGGTTTTTTAAAAATCTATTCTAACAGTCTTAATCCTTTACATTGGCTCATTTAGACCATTTACACATAATGTAAGTTTTGATGTTTGGATTAGGTCTATCATTGTATTATTTGCTTTCTGTTTTTCCCTGTTTTTAATTCTTCTGTTTCTTCTTTCCTGCCTTCTTTTGAATCATTTGAATATTTTTAGTGTTCTATTTCCATTTGTTTATTTCATTTTTACTATAGCTTTTTGTATAGATGTTTTGTAGTTGCTCTGTAAATGAAAATGTATATATACCTAACTTCTCATAGTCTACTTAGAATTAAGTATTTCACCACTCCAAGTAAAATATAGAAACTTTACGCTCATATGGATTCCATTACCCTCCTTCCTTTATGTTACAGTTGTCATGTATACTACATCATAGCTTGTGTCCTCTTTCATTCCTGACATTTCAAATTTTCATCTAATATTACTTCGTGTTCTTTCTGAAGATCTTCCTTTAGTAATATATCAAGTTTGCTGGCAGTATACTTTATTCACTTTCCTTCATCTGAGAATATCTTTATTTTGCCTTTGTTTCTAAAGTATATTTTCACTGGATATAGAATTTGCGATTGACAGGTATTTTTTCCTTTTAGCACTCTAACAATGTGCCATTGCCTTATGAAATATTTCATTTCTAATGATAAATTTGCTTTGTTTTAAATCATTATTTCCTTAAAGTTCTATATCATTTTTTCTCTTTTCAGAATTTTTTTGACCTTTAGTTTCAGAGTTTGACTGATAATCTAGGCCTGGATATGGGGGCCTTTATCCTGTTTGAGATTCAGTTAACTTATCTATTTATTGGTTTGTGTTTTTTATTAAATCTGGGAAGTTTTTAGACTAATTCTTCAACTATTTTTTCTGTACTATACTCTTTTTTCTCTTTCTGGAACTCCAATGGCTGAATGTTAGATATTTTATTATTGTTCTACACACTGATACTCTGTTTTTAAAAGTATTTTCAGGGATCCCTGGGTGGCGCAGCGGTTTGGCGCCTGCCTTTGGCCCAGGGCGCGATCCTGGAGACCCGGAATTGAATCCCACGTCAGGCTCCCGGTGCATGGAGCCTGCTTCTCCCTCTGCCTGTGTCTCTGCCTCTCTCTCTCTCTCTCTCTCTCTGTGTGACTATCATAAATAAATAAAATTAAAAAAAAAAAAAGTATTTTCACTTTGTTGTCCAAACTGGATAATTTCCATTTACCTATCATCAAATTCACTGGTCTTCTTTCATCTCCATTTTGCTATTGAATCCATCCAGTGATTTAAAAAAATTTTTTTCTTACTGTATTTTTAATTCTATATTTCCTTTGGGTTGTTATCTATACCTTCTTTTTGTTGATAAGAATTTGCCTAGACCTTTTATCTCTCCCATTTTTTTCGAGTGTTCATCCTTAGGCCTTGGAGTACTGTCATAATTAATAGCTGCTTAAAGCTGGTTTCTGAAAGTTTCAACATCTGTGTCTTCTCATATTGCCATCTTTTGATTACCTTTTGCTCCAGAAGTTGAGATTTTCCTGGTTCTTCATGTGCTAAGTAATTTTGGATTGTATCCTGGACATTTTTAATATTATGAGATTCTTGGTCTTATTTAAATATTGTGGAGCATTTTGGTATTTTTGGCTTAGCAAGCAACTTATCCAGTTGTATCAGACTATAATTTCTAAATAACTTTCTGTGGGTTTTGGTTCCAATATCAGTTCAGTTTTCAAAGACTTTACAGTGCTTTTTGGATCGGCGCCCTATATTGGCCATTCTGGGACATGATTAATGGTCTTATCCTTACTTCAGTTCTCAAAGCCTGTGGTCAGATCCACACATGGGAAGTTTGGATATGAAACCAGAAGTTCACATGCAGTGTTATCGGGTTGCTTTCCTGTGCAACTCCCTATCCATGATCTCCCTAGTACCTTCAGTTCCGTGGGACTGCCCTTGTCAGTTCTCTATCCAAAAATCTAGGATTTCCTTGATCATACGTTGCCACATACTTCCTGCAACTGTGCCTGCAGGAAGAGGTGAAAGATGGTGAGAGAGATTTTTTTTTTTAAGGAATCAATCCCCTTTTTTTTTTTTTGTATATTTTTTATTGGAGTTCAGTTTGCCAATGTATAGCATAACACCCAATGCTCATCCTGTCAAGTGCACCCCTCAGTGCCCGTCACTCAATCACCCCAACCCCCAGCCCACCTCCCTTTCCACCACCCCTTGTTCGTTTTCCAGAGTTAGGAGTCTCTCATGTTCTGTCACCCTCACTGATATTTCCCACTCATTTTCAGTGAGAGAAAATTTGATGGAAAATTGTACCATCCTCTTGGGGCCACTGTTTCTCTGAGTGGATAAGAAGGTTCCCCATTCTTGGCATTTTAGGTATCTTTACTTTCCTGGTTTCTCCATGATCTCAGCTACTACGTGGGGATGATCTAGGGACTGGAACACAAGAGAATCAAGGAAAAAAAATGATTTTTCCCTTCTTTGGGGCCTTTCTTGTTCTGTGAGCCTAGATTAGAGTGTTCTTTGTGGAGTTTTTCTCTGCTCTGCTCCCATGCTCACTTCTAAATCTAGGCTGCCTTGAATCCAGACTAGAGAGTAGGAGAAATTACTCAGTGATTCAGTGGTACTTTGAATTCTTGTCATGTCGCCTTCCCTGGTCTTTCTAATATGGGTTACCTTTTAGAGTCTTCAAATAACTTCTTAAATTCTCCCCAGGTTGTTCTAGCTGCATTCAGTGGGACACACAGGGTGGTTTGTGTTCATTTTATCTTAACAATATCTAACCTCCGTTACATGTTTTTTTTTTACCTTTGTTTAAGTTAACATGTATTCGTGGAGACTGTGAATTACATTTACTGTGACTTTGATAGTTACACCAAAAATATATGCATATATGTAGAAACTAGAGGACACAAGAGAGAAAAATGAAGCCACTTGAGAATACTCTGAAAAAGTACACAGTAAAAAAATAATTTTTAATTAAAGTTTGAACACTTTATGTTTGAATTCAGAAATCTATTGGCATTTACTTCAGAGCAGCGTGAAGGACAGCTTACAGAATGAGATAAATGTGAACTGATCTTTAAAGAATCGAATTAGTAAAAGTTTTTCAGATGGAATAGGTAACAGCATTCTAGATAGAGGGGTCAACTTGAGAAAAGACAGGTAGGTATAAATGTGCATGGCATCTGTGCATGTGTGTTATAGAGGAAGAGATGAAAGCAGGAAAGGAAAATCTGGTTCAGTTACCCACTTCTTATTCTTTATTAGAAATTGCTATAAAATCTTCCCACAAACACATTTGAAATGGTTAAAAACACACTGGTATGAATTTAAAATGAAAGTTTTAGAATTTTCAACGTGTGCTTAGTAACCAGTCTGTACTTTGAGCTATTCTATCCTGCCATTGGCATTAAGCCTTCTGGATTTTTGATTAAAATGAATTGCATTTACCATTCTTGCTTTTACTTACAGGAATGACATGGCAAAATAAACAAGTGCTATCCATTTGATCTAAATTTGTGATATCAGGCATTGACTTATTTTTCACTTAAACTATTAATTTTGAGATAATTATAGATTTCCAAGTAATTCACAAATAGATCTAGATTCACAAATAATTCAGAGGTCCTGTTGTATACCCTTTACTCTGTTTTCACCAGTGGTAACATCTTACAAAACTTTAGTGCAGTATGAAACCAGAATATCCACATTGATATAGACAAGATAGAGCAATGCTATATACTCCCACCTACCTTCCTGTCCCAACTCTAACCCCTCACAACCACACACCTCTTCTCCATTTTAAAAAATTTGTTACTTCAAGAATGTTATACAAATGGAATCATACCGTTATATAATCTTTTGGATTGATTTTTTTTCACCTTCCATAATTTCTTGAGAGATTCATCTGAATTGTTGGATGTATCAATAAATTGTCCTTTTTGATTTCTGAGTAGTATTTCATGACTTATTTTTCAGCTATATTTTGCCATTATTTGAAAAAAGAAAGTCTTGTCATTTGAGAGTTTTTCCTCATTTGTGTATTTGCTTTGGAATTTAAACTAAAAGTAAAAGCCTTAGGAGCATTCTAGTTTACCTTTCTAAATTGCATTTAGGTTAGTCGGTCACAATGTGTTGACATTAGTAAGTCTTGCAGGAGAGAAAATCTTATGCACAAGGAGATTCTCTTACTTTACTACCCTTATGTTTTCTAAGCTCTCAGAGCTTAGAAATAGGGGACACATAGAGGAGAAGGCTACTTGAACAGTGTAGTTAGCCATTTCAGTCCACCCTTGTGCTGATCCATGGGTGAAGCAGAAAGGAGCCTGCTCCTGGCAGCACTCTATAGTGAAAGAAGTATGTTTATGCTACAGACCAACATTAGGATATTTTCTATTCCCATTAGACAATATGATTTTAGTTGCTTAACCAAAATTCCAGCCCCAGGGATGAGAGAAGGAATGGAGACATCCAGTTTTTAAATCATAGTAAAGAAGTCTAGGACAAAATTCTGAAGTATGTTAAATAAAGTATGTTAAATAAAGTATGTTAAATGTTTATGTTTTGTTATGAAGTTAAATGCTTATGTTATGTTATGAAGTATGTTAAATCGAAGGAGCCTAGATTTTTATCCTGAGCAGAAATGAAGAAATCACTTAATTGAATTGCAGATTTTTAATTAGCTATAATAACTATAAGTAGAAAAATTAGTTATGTCCGAAATACCATTTTAACTTTGAATATCACTGTCATCTTCCATCTTTGTAAGTAAAAACTCCAGCTATCTTAATTTTCATTTGAGGAGAAATAAAGAGTATAGATTGATCAACAGTAAATGAATGAATATATTACCATCATATAATTATCCAATTGTCATAGTCTTTATTATTTTAGTTTAAGTAGATGCTTCAGAGAGAGAGAAAAAAAAAAGATGTTAGAGATATGCAAACACTTAGCCAATACTGGTGTTTGTCTTACTATAGTATAAACACTTTAACATGAGGTTTTTAATTGTCATTTTGCTGATAGCAAGTATAAAATGAGAATTATTTATCAGACGTTAATCTCTTCATTACCTACTTTAGACCGTGTTTTTATGCTGGTCTAAAGAGGTTTATACATATTTTAACTATTTTTCACATAGTGATCATCTTTAAGTACTAATATAAAGTTAATGAGTAAAGAAAATCTGCTGAATAAATAAATCCAGCTGATAATCCAAGGCACTTACAGAAAAATATGCTTAATGTGAGCAAAGATTTTACTTGATTAGTGTTCTATTTCTCAATTCAATTATCAAACTTAGGGGAAATCTAAATCAAGATTTTTGACTGACATTCAATGGGATTTGATTGGGGTGCAGATTAACTACATGATGTGATGTTTTAGCATGTCTTTCTAAGTATTCTGATCATAATTATATATATTCTGCTAGTTTTTTTAAAGCAGTTTTTAACTCCTTGATGTCTTTTATATCTATACATGTCCTTAATAAACATTATAATAAATAAAATATACCTGAATATACAAAACATACTTTTTGCTTGCCAAAATGATATGCCTATTTACTCTGATCTTATTCTGTATAGAATACTACAGTCAGCTCACTATAAGCCTTAGGTAGCAAAGGAGGACAACTGGCATCTAAAAATGTTTACCAGTACTATTATTATGATGGTTTATCAGTAGTTAGAATAGTGACTAGAGTGAAAGATAAAGTAGTGCCGTAGGTGTTTGCTCTGGACACAGTGAAGTTTAGTATGGTCTTCTCTCTAGTTGATTGTCTGATACTCTAGTCATACAGGCAAGGCTGGAGTTGAAAGTAGGTTTTACAGCCATTCATACCTGAATTCAAATTCCTGGGACACCTGGGTGGCTCAGTGGTTGAGCATCTGCCTTTGGCTTAGGGCATGATCAATCCCAGGATCCCAGGATCGAGTCCCACATCAGGTTCCCTGCATGTCCAATTTTCCCAGCACCATTTATTGAAGAGACTGTCTTTCTTCCAATGGATAGTCTTTCCTCCTTTATCGAATATTAGTTGCCCATAAAGTTCAGGGTCCACTTCTGGATTCTCTATTCTGTTCCATTGATCTATATGTCTGTTTTTGTGCCAGTACCACACTGTCTTGATGACCACAGCTTTGTAGTACAACCTGAAATCTGGCATTGTGATGCCCCCAGATATGGTTTTCTTTTTTAAAATTCCCCTGGCTATTCGGGGTCTTTTCTGATTCCACACAAATCTTAAAATAATTTGTTCTAACTCTCTGAAGAAAGTCCATGGTATTTTGATAGGGATTGCATTAAACGTGTATATTGCCCTGGGTAACATTGACATTTTCACAATATTAATTCTGCCAATCCATGAGCATGGAATATTTTTCCATCTCTTTGTGTCTTCCTCAATTTCTTTCAGAAGTGTTCTATAGTTTTGAGGGTATAGATCCTTTACATCTTTGGTTAGGTTTATTCCTAGGTATCTTATGCTTTTGGGTGCAATTGTAAATGGGATTGACTCCTTAATTTCTCTTTCTTCAGTCTCATTGTTAGTGTATAGAAATGCCACTGACTTCTGGGCATTGATTTTGTATCCTGCCACGCTACCGAATTGCTGTATGAGCTCTAGCATGGAGCCTGCTTCTTCCTCTGCCTCTGTCTCTGCCTGTCTCTCTCTGTGTCTCTCATGAATAAATAAATAAAATCTTTTAAAAAAAATTCCTCTTCTACTAATAGCAGTGTGTCTTTGGGCTGTTTAACCTCTTCAAGCCTGAAGTTTTGGGTTTCTTTTTTTTTTTCCACTTATAAAATAGGTAGTTATGAAGGTTAAAGGAAATAAGTTTATAAAGCATCTAGCACAGTGCCTAAAACATGGAAACTTGTGTTTTGCAGAAGAAATTTTTAAAAAGGAATCCTGCTACCTAGAGGTAGAACTCCTCTCCCAAAAAAACACTAAAATCCCAGTATGTGTATAATTCTAATGCATGTATAATTCCAGGAT
Organism: Canis lupus familiaris; assembly: GCF_011100685.1. Classification (NCBI taxonomy): domain Eukaryota; kingdom Metazoa; phylum Chordata; class Mammalia; order Carnivora; family Canidae; genus Canis; species Canis lupus. The sequence goes on along the minus strand of NC_049223.1, from coordinate 13,171,900 downwards.
TATATAGAAATCTTCACTAATTTTGCTTCTTTAAGATACCTTTGTGAGTTTGGTAAAACTGTCTGCTAGACCTCTTTTTAAAAAGTTCACTTTTCAAGGGTACATTACTTCTAAAAGGGAAGAAAATCCAAATTAAATATAATCTAAAAGTTCCTTTTCATATTTCTAGATGTTAAAAATGTTTGTGCCACATGGATCTATTTTAATCCTTTGTTCTTTGATTTTAGCAGGAAAGGAAGGACAAGAAATCCTGGGGCCTGAAGCTCAGGCAGATGAAGCGAGATGTGCAGGTACTCTCTCCTTGTTTTCTTTCATACTGTAGTCTTTGAACAAGGTCTTTTGTGTCACTGGTTTTTGCATTTGTGAGTCATGAATTTAATCTATTTCCTCCTCTTTTATCTTGACCTCTTTCAGTGTTTCAGTACCCAAGCATATAGGACACTATATAAAAGTTTGAAGTTTATATTCTTTAAATACAGTATAAATTTGCAGATTCATCTAACAGAGCATACTTTCCATTTTATAAGGATGACAAGTACAACCTACAGATAAACCTAAAAAATAAGTGTTTAAATCATGATTTGAATTTATATCAAATTGTTTACCAAAGCTACAGAAATACAGATTTAACTATTTTGAGTTTCATTATTAGTTACCAGGATCTACATTAAGTTGCCCACAAGACAGAAAGCAGAAGAATAAGCAAATATCATGAGTTATCTATAAACCAGATGAGAGTCATGAATATTGATGAGCTGAGTGAACATGTCACAGCAAACAAAAGATTCAAAATTTTTTCTTGTAACTTCTATGATTTTGAAAAAGGCCAAGATGAAGTTAAATTCTAGTAAACAAGAAAATTTGCTTCTAGGTGACTAAAAGTACATATTCCCGGAGACTTAAAGCTATATTTCTATAATGGATTCAAATCAGATTTAAGAAGCAAAAGAGTAAGTGGAAAACTTAAATCAAGATCTTATGTATGATAACACCAGGCACTTTTTATTGTGTCACATAAGTCAGCTAGAACTCCTAGAGTGAAAGCTTCAAAACTGAATTCTGAGTTATTAAAACATTTCTTCAAAACACTGTACTTCAAAGTAGTATAATTGTATTTTGTATATTTAACCATAAATTAGAAATTTCTATCATATAACTTTAATTAAATTTTCTGTTTTTCTTCTCTTTTTTTGGTTTAACACTTCTAGTTTTTTTTTTTCTTTTCTCTGCAGTGCCTTTTAGGAATATTCCATAGAGCCCTATAAATTATCTTTCATTGTGTAGGATGAGTATATTTCATAGTAATATGTCAAAAATAGATTTCATCTATGGTATAAACAGACACTCCCATACTTGTCAGTCAGTTCTGTAAAACAAAGAGTAAATCCTCATGTTGTTGTTAAAGATGGATTCCAAAATAATTAAATAATAATGGGATATGTGATCATTTATGGTACCTACTTCCTAAGATTTTATATTCTGCCTTTAACTTGGTTGCGTTTAACTTACATGAATAATGTATTCAAATATGTTGTTATCAAATATTTGTCATACTAACTTACACATTACATAAAATATTTAAACGGGATATTTGTTATTAGTAAAATGGTATTAATGAACACAAAAGAATGCTGTCATTATTCTTTTGCCTAATGTTAAAGTTGGATGACTTACATTACCAGAGTAACAGAAGATCATTTGCCCTTTTAGGCAAAATGCTATAAAAAAAAAAATTCACAATTTCAGGTTTCAGTGTTTAACCTACACTTTGCTCTTCACTACAAAAATTAATTATTTCAGTTAGTACTGAGTAGTATATAAATTCCCTTAACTCCTCTCCCCAGAAAATCACATCTGGAAGGTAAGGTAATCTTGTAGTAACTTAAGTTGTTGCTGAAATATGAGGTCCCCCACCCAGTGGAAGATGATCCCTGCTGCATTATTTCCCTGGAACTTGGAGAGTTGGGAGCAAGTAAGCATCTAATAAAACCCTGATAAGTGTAGTTTCAAGGGAAAAAAGGTTAGAAATTAGATGGTTGAGGTTTTTGTGCATTTAAACTTAAAAATTATGTTCTGCCTTTGCATTTGTTATTTCCTTGACTGCTAGGGAATAATCTGCTGACAAAGTAAACAAAAACATTGTACAAAGGTCACCATCATTAGTTCAGAACTTTGTCAGATCCTTTCTTCAGCTGATTTCCTTTTGCAGTTCATGAAGTTAAGAGAACTGTAGTCTCACTTAGTATTCATAGAGTGAAAAATCCACCCAAAACATCCTTTGTTCCTTCTGAGCATCCCTTTTTTGTTTATATAGTTAATAGTTTACAAAGTTTGAAAAATGGAAGATAAAGCTAGGAAGAAGCCTAAAGATATATTTTCCAGTAGAATTAAAATATTAATAGCTAAATAATTTTTTATCTTTATATTAAAAGTTTACCTCTCTCTCTCTCTCTTTGCTCCAATTTGTGATTATAACCTCAGAATTCTACACTTTGGTCATATATAGTTCTATGGTCCAAAATAATTTTATATTGGAAAGCTCTGAGTTTCGTCATATCTCAAGAAGCCAAATTATTATTACATCCCTATGTGTTTGCTTATCTCTCTACTATTGAAATATGTAAGTTTATCAGTCTTAGGACTAGAAATTTTGCTTCATAATTGACCTTTTTACAATATGCACTTCCCAGCACTTAAAATTTATAGGTAAAACTGCAGAATTTCTGGTCTCAGCTTGAAGTTGTTTTGGCTAGATGCAGGTTCATGGAAACAGTGTAGTTCAGTGGGAAAGAGCCCAGAAGTTGATACCATACCCAATACCAAATCATGTAATCTAATAGTAATATTTTTTTACTATGTGACTTTGGAAGTTATCTAAGCTTTCTGACCCTATTTTTTTTATTGGGAAAACTTTTGATTGGGAAATTATAATGTTTACCTTACCAGGACTGCTTTGAGGAAAATAGCTAACAATTAAATAGCACTTACGTATGCAGGTACAGTAATAAACACACTATTAATTAATTTAAATCTCACAACTACCCTAAGAGGTACTGTTATTGTCCTCCAAACTTTATATTATGTAAACTAATCGATTATACACTGTGCCACGTATTTCTTAATGTACATTTAAAATTTTTCATCTTAAGTATAAGTAGTTACAATATAATTTCTGACATATTAAAAATGGCATTTTTAACATCACTCTTATATGTGAAATCCATAACAATTTAATCCTGCTAATCATTCAATTTGGTTATAAGCTCTTCTTTAAAAGTCAGAAGTGTTATATCATAATATTTACTCCTTGAACTCATATTTCTGTTTTCATAAACCAATAGAATTTGATGCTAACAGAGTATATATTTCCTGTTTGAAGGTATTTCTGATCAGCTGTCATTTCTTTATAAGAAAAATATGTATATAAATTAAAATTTAAGTTTCTTTTTAATTTCTAGGCACAGGATCTTAAGATTTTTTAAATTTGTGGATTGATTTACCATATAATTATCAGTACTACACAGTTGATGATAACATAAATGCATTACAAATTTTAACAAAAATCCTTTTATCACTTGAGATAATAATATTGTCATTAATGCCTTAGAGCTACAGACTTAGTTCATTCAGTTTCCGAGAATTTTGTACCTAATAACCTAACTAGCAAAGCCAGGTATTATTACTATTATACCAATCAGCCGAATCAGACTTTCTGTCAAGAAAAAAGTGTTCTCATTTTTCTAATTCAAGTAATTTTGCCAAAACACAATTTGAGAAATTTTATAAAAATTTCCTCTGTGAGAAATAAATTATAAATAATGAGGAATATGCAAAGTATAAATAAACATATCTTCTTAAAAATAGATTATTCACTTAACTATAGAGAACAAACTGATAGTTACCAGTGGGGTAAGGATAGGGAATGGGTGAAATAGGTGATGGGAATTAAGGAGTGCACCTGTTGTGAGGAGTACCAGGTATTGTATGGAATTATTGAATCATTATATTGTACACCTGAAACTAATATTATACTATTTGTCAACTATACTGGAATTAAAATTAAAAACTTAATAATTGTTTTTAAAAAATAGATTCTTCAATAGTGAGATGAAGATTATATCTAATATTATTTTTATGTTACCAAAATGAGTAGTACATTTAGAGCAAGTCAGTATATATATAAGCTTATAACTTACTGAAGATGTAAGTTTCATGTGTAAAATACAGATTATATTATTCTGTAACATGTATACTTTAAAAACTCATTATTCTAGCATCTAGCCTTTACACACACATATGTACACACATACTTAATAGGATGCAGAAAATAGAAATTTTTATAGGTGAAGACTATAATTGAAATAAATATAATTTGATTAAAATATTTTAAGCATCTTATAATCTATATGGAATTGTTAATCAGTCACATAAAAATATAAATTTCATAAGTTTTATCTAGTTTAACTTGAAAATTTGAAGTTACATTGAAAATACTCAGTGCACTGACTTGTACTGCTTTAGCTGCTCAAAAATGCTTATTTTTCCAACTAATGACAGACTGATTGTAGGAATGATTTTTGAGAATACTCTTGGCTTTGCTCTGACCAGTTTCCTGAAGAGCAATGAACGTTTTAATAATAGTTGCGGAATGGAACAGATGAGGTCATTAAAGGAAAACTCCCACTCCCTCTGGCCATATTATTATTATATAGCTTGATTTCAGAACTTCCTTACTAAACCAAAATAATTCATTTCAGAAAATTGCCATGTTTTATCCCCGATAGAAATCCATATAAACAGGAAAACTGGAAGGATTGTGGTGGTTTTATGTTGCTTTGATTAATCAATAATCAACTGGGGAAAATATTCCCCAATCAGTATTTTGGATTTTTTCCTTTGGCAACCCAAAAGTTTTTACACTTCAAGCGATGCACCATATTAATGTACTGGGATATGCTTTTTTCTCTTCTTCCGTTTTTCCCCCTAAGATTTTATTTATTTATTTATTTATTTGTTTGTTTGTTTGTTTATTTATGAGAGATAGAGAACAGGAGTGGATAGGGGGAGAGGTGCAAAGAGAGAGGGAGTAGCAGACTCCCTGCTGAGCAGGAAGCCCAAGTGGAGTTTGATCCCAGGACCCTAGGATCATAACCTAAGTGAAGACTGGGTAGACTGAACCACCACCCAGGTGCCCCTCTTCTTCCTTTCTTTAAAGATTTTATTTATTTGAGAGAGATAGTACCAGTGTGAGCAGAGTGGAGTGGCAGAAACAGAGGGAGAGGGACTAGAAGGCTCCCAGCTGAGCAGAAAGCCTGATGCAGGGTTCAGTCTCACGAGATTGAGATTGAATCTGAGATCATGATATGAGCCGAAATCTAGAGTTGGATGCCTAACCCAATGAACTATGCAGGTACCCCTTCTCTTCTTCCTTTTAGATGTGAGCAAAAGATACTGTGGAAAGGGGAGAGTAGAGAGAAGAATCTTCCAGGTTCTAAGAAAGAATATACACAGAAGTCGAGGATTTGGAAATAGACTCCCATAAAACCCACAGTACCAGCTTTACCTCTTGAGTCTTCACTTACCCCTGGATCCAATAACCCAGTGCTAAATAATTGATATCATATTGGCTGTATTATAAAGGAGGGGGAAATGGTGGCTCACCATTATGATTATATCATTGGCTTTAAGGTTTTAAAACAGCAGCTGCCCTGAGAAGTTCACTTAGCAAGATTTTTTTCAATAACTGTTAAACAAAAACATGCCCATACTTCAGCATTTTAATTTGGCCCAATTTTAGTCTGCTGGGAAATGCTCTTTTACAAATTTAAAACTGACAGTTCAGCCCAAAGTGTATAAAGAAGTCAGCCATGAGACATCTGGGAGCCATACAATGTGCTACAGTTACCACCAGCATGGAGTAGACACTGTCCTCTAGAGCCAGTGGAGGAAATGGAAGGAAACCATGGTGCAGCAATGCTGCTGTAGAAACTCAGCAGCACTTTGAGTACCTTCTCAAAGTGAAAGCATTTGATTTTCACTTGAGCCTTTCTAATCAAAGGAAAAAATGCCTTTGCCCTTAGCCCACCATTAAACATTATTGAAGCAAAAATAAAGAATAGCCATGTTTATATATGAATACTAGAGGAGATAAGAAGCAGTTTTATGGATTTGATACTCTTTGATTCTTACTAGAAATTTTTCTAATTATAGATAACTATTTAGACTGTTTTTTTCGAAGACATCATCACATAACTGCAATGAACTTCAGAGTGGTTTAAATTGACAATGATTCGGATTTAAGCTACAACTCTAAATAAATATCCAGTAGGTTGCTAGGAGGGACTAAGGTTTGAGATGTAAGATTTTCTCCTTTTTTCCTTGATTGAGAAATTAAGAATTCAGTCAACTATATTACCTTTTCTGTGTCTTGCTTATCAGTCACATGGACTAGAATTACACTCTAAAGTTTAAAAGGGATATTGTAAAAATTTCAGAACTTTCATATTGCTTTCTAAAAGACTTTTTAATAGAGGATAACAGAATGAGTGAATTTTGTTTTAAACTTTTGGTAAATATTTCCAACAAATTCAAGAATAATAGTGAATTCTCTTAAGTTAAATATTTTTTTATTTAGAAAAACTTTGTAACAACGTGGTGAAAGCTTTCTATAAAATATGCATTTCTTTTAGTAAAAGATGATGAATGTGACTCAGATGCAGAAAATGAGCAAAACCATGATCCTAACGTTGAAGAGTTCCTGCAACAACAAGACACTGCTGTCATTTACCCCGAAGCACCTGAAGAGGACCAGAGGCAGGGTACCCCAGAAGCCAGTGGTCATGATGACAGTGGTAAGTGGAGCTGCACAGTTGTTTTTGTTTTCATATGTACAGGATTATTATATCTATAATTGTACAATGGGAACCTCCTCTACTCTAGGGATCTGAAATCCAAAATTTATGGCAAGTGCCCATAGAAAATAATCTCTTTAGAGAAAGGAACACATTTATGGTAACAGTGTCGTATTAAAATTAGTGGCATCTCGTATTGTATTGCAGTAAGACCACTGCAGTGAGGTTTGGAATAATGCCTGGATGTTGACTTCCACTCACTTACATAGCAGCAAGTAGTAGAAATGGGAGCTAGGATGATCCTTAACTAATTCTTGACTTTTTTTTCTGACTCTGGATGTTTTTCTGCTCTGCTAGCAAGCAAAACGTGGTTGTCAGGTTCAAAACATACCGATTTGGAGACAAGTGGGGTTTTTTATATCTGCTCTAGGCCATTCTGACATGAACAGCCAGTGTATGAAGAGTGGCAAAATGCAGTACTAATATGTTCATACTCTCCTGAAAGGAAGCAGGCTACCATTCTCTCCTTCCATGCTAGAAACAGATGACTCGCATGCAGATATTTCTGTAAGAAAACTTATTAAAGATCTGCACCAAGAACTAAGAAGTTACTGGCTTGTTTACCTAAATCTGGTTTGATTGTTTTTCAGGATTCCCAGTTTATTTTTTTATTTTTTTATTTTTTGGATTCCCAGTTTAATAGATAGATTTAACTTAATACTTAAATAATCGTTTTTAAAAGACATTTTTAGAGAAGTTTTAGGCTTCAAAAAAAAGTGATATAGAAGTACAGGTATTTCCCATATACCCCTTGCTCCCCACATGTGCATGGTTTTTCCCATTATCAACATAACTCACTAGAATTGTACATTTTTTACCAAGGAAGAACCTACATTGACACGTCATAAACACCCAAAGTCTATAAGTGTGTATCCATCATTATAATGTATCCATCATTATAATATCTCCTAGAGTATTTTCATTGCTCTAAAAATCCTCCATTTTCCCCACCTCCCCTCACCCCTAGAAACCACAGATCTTTATGTGTCTCCATAATTCTCTGCCTTTTCCAAAGGTCATATAGTTGGAATTATACAACATGTAATCTTTTAAGTTGGCTTCTTTTTCACTTAGTAATATTTAAGTTGGCTTTTTCACTTTTTTTCACTTTTTTTTCCACTTTCCTCCATGTATTTTCATGGCTTGATAGCTCATTTCTTTTAAGTGCTGAATAATATTCCATTGTCTGGATGTATCATAAGTTTGTTTACCCATTCACCTGACGAAGGACACATGGTTACTTCCGTGTTTTGGCAATTATGAGTAAAGTTGCTATATGCAACCATGTGCAGATTTTTGTGTAGACTTAAGTTTTCCAACTCCTTTGGGTAAATACCAAGAAGTTCATATACTGGATCAAATAGTAACAGTATGTTTAGTTTTGTCAGAAACTGCCAAGCTGTCTTCCAGAGAGGCTGTACAACTTTGCATTCCCACCAGCAATGTGAGTTTCTGTTGCTCCACATCATCACCAGCATTTTTTGGTGTCAGTGTTCTGGATTTTGGACATTCTGATAGGTGTGTAGTGATACCTTGTTTTAATTTGCTTTTCCCTGATGATATATGATGTGGAGTGTCTTTATTTGTCATCTGTATATCTTCTTTGGTGAGGTGTCTGCTAAGGTCTTTGGACTATTTTTTAATCAAGTTATTGATTTATTGTTGAGTTTTTAAGAATCCTTTGGATGTTTTGAATAACAGTCCTTTATCTGATATGTCTTTGCAAATATTTTCCCAGTCTGTGACTTGTCTTCTAATTCTCTTGAGAACATTTTTCACAAAGCAGAAGTTTTCATTTTAATGAAGTCCAGCTTGTCAGTTCTTTCTCATGGATCATGCCTTTGGTGTTATATCTAAAAAGGACATTGTCATACCCAGGGTCACTTAGGTTTTCCTGTTATCTTCTAGGAGCTTTATAGTTTTGCATTTTGCAGTTAGGTTTGTGATTCATTTTGAGTTAACTTTTGTGAAGGACATAAGGTCTGTGTCTAGATTCATTTTTATGCATGTCCTGAATGTTTTGTTGTTCCATTACTTTTTAAAATTTTTTAATTTAAATTCATTTTAGTTAACATATAATGTATTAAAAGCTTCATGGGTAGAATTTAGTGATTCATCAGTTGTATATTACACCAAGTGCTCAATATATCAGGTGCCCTCCTTAATAACCATCACTCAGTTATCCCATCTCTCCTCCACCTCCCCTCCAGCAACCCTCGTTTTGTTTCCTAGCCTGCCTCTCTCTGTTTCTATCTTATTTTATTTTTCCTTTCCTTCTTCTATGTTCATCTGTTTTGTTTCTTAAATTCCACATATGAGTGAAATCATACAGTATTTGTCTTTCCCTGACTTATTTCGCTTAGCATAATACCCTCTAGTTCTGTCCACATTGTTGCAAATGGCAAGATTTCATTCTTCTTCATGGCTAATAGTCCATTGTATATTTATATACCACATCTTCTTTATCCATTCATCTGTTGATAGAAATCTGGGCTCTTCCCATGGTTCGGCTGTTGTGGACATTCTGCTATAAACATTGGGGTGCCTGGATCCCTCGAATCACTATTTTTGTATCTTTTGGATAAATACCTAGTAGTACAATTGCTGGATCATAGGGTAGCTCTGCTTTTAACTTTTTGAGGAACCTCCATACTGTTTTCCAGAGGGCTGCACCAGTTTGCATTCCCTCCTGCAGTATAAGAGGGTTCCCCTTTCTCTACATCCTCACCAACATCTGTTGTTTCCTGACTTGTTCATTTTAGTCATTCTGAAGTGTGAGGTGGTATTTCATTGTGGTTTTGATTTGTATTTCCCTGATGCTGAGTGATATTGAACATTTTTTCATGTATCTGTTAGCCATTTGTATGTCATCTTTGGAGAAATGTCTGTTCATGTCTTCTACCCATTTCTTGACTGCATTTTTTGTTTTTGTGTGTTGAGTTTTCTAAGTTCTTTATAGATTTTGGATACTAGCCCTTTATCTGATATGTCATTTGTGAATTTCTTCTTCCATTCGGAAGGTTGCTTTGTAGTTATTGATTGTTTTTTGGTTATTGATTGTTTCCTTTGCTGTATAAAAGCTTTTTACTTTAAGTTCCAGTAATTCATTTTTGTTTTTGCTTCCTAAGTTCCATTACTATTTGTTGAAAAGACTATCTTTACTCCATTGTATTGCCTCTGCTCCTTCGTCAAAGACTAGTTGACTATATGAGGGTATTTCTGGCTCTCTGTTCCATTAGTTTATTTCTATATCCTCATACCAATACCACACTGTTTTAATTATTATAGCTTTACAGTAAGTCTTAAAGTCAAATAGTGTCAGTCCTCCAGCTTTATTTTTCACCTTCAGTATTGTGTTGGCTATCCTGGGTCTTTTGCCTCTCCATATAAACTTTAGAATGTTTGTCAATATCTGTAAAAGGACTCTCCAGATTTGAATTGGAATTGCATTGAATCAAGTTGGGAAGAACTGGCATCTTGACAATATTAAGTCTTCTTATTCTTAAACATTGAATGTCTCTCCATTTATTTAGTTCTTGGATTTTGTTCAGCAGAGTTTTATAGTTTTCCTCATATAAATCTTACATATATTTTGTTAAATTTATACATAAGTATTTTGGTGTTTTGGTGCTAAATAAATGCTAAGCTACTAATCAATCAACTCTTAAATATCTGAAGGAAATTGAGAAGAATGGTATAGAAAAATATATTCCATTGCAGAGTCAACTGCCTTCCTTAAATCAGGAATCAGCTATGAAAAAGCAGAAACAGAAGTTTCACCGCAGAATAGGTAGGATTTTCTGTCACTAAATCAGTGACAAAGGAAATAGAAGTAGGGCACTCTATAACTGATTCCTCCAGTGTGCCAAAAGGACACATTTTTGAAGACTATAGATAATTGCCCCTAGGGACACAGCATTAAAGCTTTATGAATAGTGTTGTATTGATATATTTGCATATAATTGTAGGCATTGTAATCCTGTAGAGCCCTACCATTTCTATTTTGATTCCTCAAGGTTTGGGGGTGTTTTTTTTTTTTTCAAGATTTTATTTATTTAGTTGTACGTGAGGAGCAGAGGGAGGAAGAAAGAATTTTAATCAGAGTCTGTACTGAGCGTGGAGCCTGACATGAGATTCAGTGTCATGATCCTGAGATTATAATCTGAGCTGAAACCAAGAGTTGGATGCTTAACCAATGAACTACCCAGGCTCTTCAGTTTCTTTTTTTTTTAAAAAAAAAAAAATTGTTAACTTTTACCTGAAGAAGCAATAGGTTATAATAAAAATGAAAAAGAATAAAAATTCTTCAATATAATTGTATATATATATGTAAATGTTTTATGCAACAAAATGTTTTTCAAGAAGCCTCGTGAAAGAAAATAAGAACTAAAGCAGTGTTTCATTGCACAGATCAAAATAAGGTTAAACTTTGTAAAGTCCAATGATACTAATCAACACAGTAAAATCCCATAAAAATTAGGATTTAACATTCTGAATTAATGAAACATTTGAAAAAAAACAAAAATAAAATAAAATAAATGAAACATTTGAATTCTAGAATCTGTTTTTAATTCAGGTAGTTATTACTTTCAGGTATACAGCTGATAAACTATTTCACAGGAGATACTCTGTCACACCAGTAACATCTGATTGTCTTCAGAAGCCCTTAAGTTTATAAAGTTTTAATGGATTAAATATGCTCTCCTGCACTTCAAAAATTGTGAAAGGGCAAAATTTATTCCAGCAGACTGAAATATCACAAACTCTGAATCAGTGGGTCACAAACAAAGGAGATTTTTCAAAGGTTTTATATAAAGTACTACTTACTATCAGTCTGAAATGTTACACTACATAGCAAAGGAAATTTAGGATACAAAAATTAAAGATTTTTTAAAAAATAAGCATATTCATAGTCAAAGGATATGACATGGGTTAGATTTTTAAGTAGTCTTGAATCACTACCTTAAGTTGATTATAAGAATTCTAAAAAGAAATTTTTTTTCCTTATATGACAAGCCTTCATTGCTAAAAAAGTGATTCTTTTAAAAAAGCAAATATTCAATATTCTTAAAAAAATAGGAACAAAAACTGTTTTATGCTAGTATCCTAAAGAATAAATTCATACCTCATATGTGTGAGAAATTCAATAGAAATCGATTTATGAAAATAATAACTTGCTGGTAAAATATCATGAGTAACCTGTCATTTTACAAAATTAGTATTTGTTTATTAATGATGAAAGTAAAGAAGAAAATAGTACATAATGAGAGCAGACAGCTGTATTACGCTATAGAGTATAAGCAGCTTAAGTAATGGAAATCACATTGTGATTGTGGTGCCAATAATGAAGCATCTGCAACGGCTGACTTGGACTCTTGCCATTGTAACCAGATAAAATCAATAGGATAGACTAGGTACCCTGGCAAGGAGAGTGCCCCAAATGTTGATTTCCTACCTGCCTGTTCAAAAGGAAATTAATACTAGACAAAACATAGCATGATTTCCAAAACAATTTCATGTGGCTAATCTAGTCTCCACAGAAGTAGGTCATTTTAAAGATATCACCAACAGGCAACTGATTCCAGTTGCCTTGCTAGCTGATAATAAAGGTACCTTCATAAACTGTGGGAGGTTTGGTTGTTTGATTTTATTCATATATTTGATACATATTTCAACATAATTAACTATATGGGGTTAGGTGCTCAGTCTCTTATACGCAGGCTGGTTCTCAGGAAAGTCTTTTAATTTATATAGACTTGAATTTCAATAAAGATGATACATGTTTATGAAGGATTTTGAGACTGTAATGAAATTTTCTTTGGTAGTCTCTTTTTTCTTTTTTTTTCTTTTGTCTAAGACATTTTATTTATTTATTCATGAGAGACAGAGAGAGTCCGAGACATAAGCAGAAGGAGAAGCAGGCTCCCTGCAGGGACCATAATGTGGGACTCTATCCCCAGACACAGGATCACGCCCTTAGCTGAAAGCAGACACTCAACCGCTGAGCCACCCAGGCATCCCTGGTAGTCTCTTTTTCAATAAAAATTTCAAAATGAAGGTAGAGATACTATTTACAGTAAGTTATCTTTTAGGAACTTATTTTTTTGAAGAAATAAAATATGGAAAAGCGCTCTTAGTTAAATAATATTAATTAGCAAAACCATATTACATTTTAGGATTGTCAGGCTTAGGTGATTCCTGTGGGGGAAAAAAAAATGGTTCATTGAGGGTGCCTGGGTGGTTCAGGCGATTAAGTGTCCAACTCTTGGTTTCGGCTCAGGTCATGATCCCTGGATTCTGGGATCAAGCCTCCTCAAGCCACATGCAGGCTCTGTGCTCAGCAAGGAGTCTGCTTGAAGATTCTCTACCTTTGCTCTTTCCCCCAGTTGCACACCTCTCTCTAAATAAATAAATAAATCTTAAAAAAAATAATAAATGGTTCATGCAGTGAACTCCCAGTTTTTCCATATTGCCTTTTTTTCTAAAAGCTATCCTGTATTTATCCATATAAAATTCTACAAAAAAATGTGTCTGTATAATTCAGTAAGGGAAAGAGCATAAAGAAGCCTGCATAGGAAGTCTTTGTAGGCCAGGCCTAGATCTGGCTCCTGTTACTCACTTCCCCTAGTACTTGTGCTTGTGGTTTGAATTCTGTCATATGGCCACACCTAACTGCAGGAATGTCTTGAAAACATAGTCTACTTATGTACTACTTACTGTTTGATGACAATAACTTTGTGGTGTCATTTCCAAGTTAGAAAGAACAAGCATTAAATAAATAATGATACATCCTTACCCGTGGAAAGATTCTATTGTGGCATACAAATCCTCTTCAATATGTATACATTTACAAATGTAATGTATTCTAAGTTTATCTTTGTTTTCTTTGTCTAATCATACAAAAAGAAGGGAAGACTTGTAGTTTAGTGGAAAAGATATGGGACTTTGAAGTCGGACAGCACATATTTGAATCCTGACTTCATCATTTACCAGCCTTATAATTTTAAGTCATTTAACTTTTCTGAGCTTCCTGTTTTCTCTTTTATAAAATAGAGATGAGTATCATTGTATTGTTTTAAGGATAAAATATAAAGTGGGTGTCATAATATCTGGCACAAAGCATAGGGAGTAAGTGGTAGCTTTGGTAATATTTTTTGAATGCTTAAATTCAAAATATATGATCTTTCTTTTATAGGAACACCAGATGCATTCTCCCAGTTACTTACCTGCCCATATTGTGATAGAGGCTATAAACGCTTTACCTCTCTGAAAGAACACATTAAATATCGCCATGAAAAGAATGAAGATAATTTTAGTTGCTCCCTGTGCAGTTACACCTTTGCGTACAGAACCCAACTTGAACGTCACATGACATCACATAAATCAGGAAGAGATCAAGTAAGTGAAATCCAGTGTCTATTGAAGGCAAGGGTTCTAACATACTTAAAAGGATGTACTAGGCAGCATCTTCAGCCTTACAAGAATTAAAGTAATTATATGAATTATCTGAGTTCCAAAGTACATGTGAACATTCTTTTAGCAGTAACTAAGTTTTTAAATTCTTTTTCAGATAAGATCCCTTCAATCTTGATTTATTTTGCTTATACTGCAACAAGTATTTCCCTTAAGTTTAGAACTAGATTCAAAATGCATTCTACTAAAATGTTCAGTGTAGGAAAAATAAATACTCATTTCATAAACCTATGCCTAAGTACTAACTAAATTTAGAGGAAAGTCAAATAATAATAATAAAAGTTAATTTTCTGGGAAACAAAGACTACTATATTTACTCTCAGTATAAGTTACGGGGTTCTGTTTACTGTAGGAAGGGAAGATGCTTCCTCTAAGAATCTAAAGCTTAGATTCTAAACATTTTTATTCTGAAGATTCAATTTTCACATGGTTTGTTCTATTTCTGTCACTTTGCCTCGATTTCTAGATGTATAAAAACCAAGACTAAAAAAAAAAAAACTGTTCAATAAGTTACATTTGAAATGTTGGCTCTGTATTTAAGGATTAAAGATGAAGAAGCTCTTCTTGCCAGTTGACCTTCTTTTATAAGATCCTGATAAGTGCCAACTCTGAACAAATTAATATCAACGTGATTCTAATTTTAAAAACCAAATAAATATTCAGCTGTATAGGATATTTTAAGGGTATGTGTTATGATTAGGACATGCATCCAGTTTCTTAAAGGATTATGACCATCCATAAACTCAAATCTGTGAGAACTCTGCCCTATTCATGTGCCTAACGTAAGTCCTGTATCTCATAGAGAACCAGTTAAACCTTTTCTACATCGATGGCTAAACCAAACAAACTATAGCCAAAGTAGACTCATCGAGCAGGGTCAACCTACCTTCTCAGGATTTTGGCAGTAACCCTCAGAAAATCAAAAGATGAAGGGGGAGAGCATGGCAATCAAGAAGTATAGGACCAAGATTTTCTTAGGTTAATGGTTAAATCCATGAGGGAACACTTGAAATTGGGGAGAATACCAAAAGAAGGAAGAAATTGATACAGAGCAGGAACTTCTGAAGACAAAGACCACCTATCTACCATCTACCCCTATACAAGTCTTATCAGGGACAATGCAGAAGAATCTTTTTTCCATCTGAGTTCTAACATGACTACAGTACAGTCAGGCCTTGGGAAAAGAACCTATTCGTGTGACATTTGGGAAGCAGACCCAAATTCCAACTGTTGTCCCAATATCCTTTCTGTACCATGGGCCATTGTCAAAGAAAAGGATCTGCAGACTAATCAGGCAGATCCTTTTGGTGAAAACGAGAGAGGCCATTATAGAAACAAATCGTAAGACCAATGATGAGCATGCCAGCCAATTTTGTGGTGATTTTTCTAATGGGTGAAAGGTAGTAGGTTTTATATATGAAGTATGTGATCAGACAAATGTTAGAAAGGAGCTGTGATTAATATGGGGACCAACAATGTGAGGAAATATGATCAGGATGTCTTAGAAATAATTTAGGTTATGGGGCAACAAACCTGAGTTTGAAAAGTCATGTTAGGACTTAATTAAGCATTTCCATGTATTATTAATTTATTCGTTAAGCAAACATTTGTGTTTCTATTACATGTCAGGCCCTGTTCTAGCTGATAAAGGCACAATAGTGAAAAAGATAAGCAAAGATCAAGACAGTAGAGAACATACATTAGCAGGTGATATAAAATATAAGAACAGATAGTGTGTAGAAAAATAAAGCAGAAGGTAGAAAGTTGCAACTTTTTTAAGGTTAGGGAGACCTTCCTAAGAATGGGACATCTGAACTAAAATCTGAATGAAAGGAAGGAGCCAGTCATAGGATGATTGGGAGGAGGGCATTCTGGTCAAAAGGAACAGAGGGAAACATGAAAAGGCCTTGAGCCAGAAGCCTGCCCAGCATCCGCAAAGGATAGCAAGGAGGCCAGTGTGAATAAAAGGCAGAAAGATAGGTAAGGACAAGAGGTATCAGGGGCCAGATGATATATCCCCTTGTATAGACCATGATAGAGACTGATTTTGTTGTAAAATGTGACAGGGAAGCCTTTGAAAGATACTGAATTTTGTCTTTATTTTTTATTTTTAAGGGAACACTGGCTGTTGGGTGGAGAGTAGGTCAAGAAAGATAAGAACAGAAGCAGGGAGACCATTTAGAGGCAGGGAGACCATTGTGGAGGCTGTTATAATCCAGGCCAAACGTGGTGGTGGCTTTGAAATCACTGGTGGTGACAGATACGACATAATGATGAATGTTAAATTCAGAGTATATTCAGATGGTTTTGTTGATGGATTGATGAAGGGTGTTAAAAGAAAGCGAGGAATCAAGTGTTACCCTAAAGTACAGGGCCTAAGCATAATCAAATTAATGAAAATGTCATTCACAAAGACAGGAAACACCAGAGGAGGTGCTCTCTGACAGGCAGTTAAGAGTTCAGTGTTAATTGTGTTAAGTTTCACATGCCCATTGTGTTCCAACTGGCAACATCAAGGACACAATTGTCTATGAGAGTCTAAAGTTAAGGGGAAGAGGTCCAGAGATACACCATTGGGAATTATCACCATATATTTGGTGCTTAAAGCCATGGGTTTGGATGCAGTAGAGCCTGATACATAGTAAGTATTCCTCTTTCCTTCCTGTATGAAAAACAAAAGAAGGGAGATTCCAGCTAGAGTGAGCATAAAGCAAGTAGTACCTGAATTAATAAACCTTTGAAGTATGGCTAGAATCTTAATAATCATAATTGTAGGGAAATATAGCCAAGAAGGAATAAGTATAAACCAAAGCAAGGAGTAGAGAAGAGAAGAGTACAAAACCCGGGACTCACTAAGTGACTATGGCATAAACTTCTTATAGGGAACTGGTGAAGGATCAGCCTGGAAACTCAGGTAAACTTGGAATATATAAACTCAGAATCTATATTCAGGGTTAATGGGGAGCCTTTGGAGGTTTATGAGCAATTGATGGTTTATAAGGTTTATGATAGAATTCAATTTAAGCATTCCTTTTGTATGATTAATCTAACAAAGCAAAAAAGCAGAAACAGACTCATAAACACAGAGAACATACTGGTGGTTGCCAAAGTGGGGGTGGGGGGAGCAAAACAGGTGAAGGGGAATGGGAAGTCCAGGTTTCCAGTTACAGAATGAACAAGTCAGGAGATGAAGGGTACAGGATAGAGAATATAGTCAGTGTATTGTGATAGTGTTGTATGGTGACAGATGGTAGACACTTGTGGTGAGCACAGCATAACATATGGAGTTGTTGACTCACTGTGTTGTATGCTGACACTAACTTAACATTGCATGTCAACTATACTTGATTGAAAAACATTTCTTAATAACAAATAAATTTAATGAATAAACAAAAGTAAACAAAGTAATGGGATCTGGAAAAAATCTAAGAATGCAGAATATATTTGAAATATATAAAAGTGGGAATTTGACAGAAAGCCATTATAATACTCCATACTTGAATGAAAAGATGGAAGTATTTTTTAAATTCATCAGATTAAAGTACATTCTGGAAATAGCAAGCTCTTAAGCAATAGGATAAACTACTGGAAAAAGCCTGACCGCAGAAGAGATATCTCTAGTTTCTAGTAAAGTGTATATTATCTTATTTTTGCTAAATAACTATATTACTCAATAAAGTATGATTCTAATACTCTAAATTAGCAAATGGAGATTTTTCTGTATGTCAAAATTCTGTTCCCACTATCCTTTCTTTTTGGTAATATTCCAAGTGTTAGATTTTTGTGACTGCCTGCCTCAATTTGAGGCCTTTGAGAAGCAGAATTCACCAAAATACTACTTTTAGCAGATTGGCTATTCTTCTATGTCCAAAGCTTTTTTGCTTTATAATTAAAATATCAATTCTTTCTTACAGAGACATGTGACACAGTCCGGGGGTAATCGTAAATTCAAGTGCACTGAATGTGGGAAAGCTTTCAAATACAAACATCATCTAAAAGAGCACTTAAGAATCCACAGTGGTAAATATTTGTTTTCTTTCTTCACCTTGAATATCATAGCACATGTGGTAATAAATAAATCTATAACATGTGGTCTATACACATGGTCAGAAAGTTCTTGCTTTTCTTACAAAGACTAACCTGGAGAAATTTTCTATTTATAAATGGTATCTTATTGGAGTCTTAATATTTAACTTAAACATATTAAGCTAATATAATATGACATACTCCAAATTTCCTAATTAGGATATAGCATGTTTTAACAAAAAAGTACAACTTTCTTGAGCTTTCCAATGAAGGCTAGTTTCATTGCCTCTTTTGCACAATTAACTAGGGAATGAAAAAGGAGATAGAGGTACAGTTTGCACAAGAAAGTAAGGAGGTGAAGATACTCTTTACATGACAGAAGTAAAAATGTAAACTCCAAATAGGAAGTGGTCAGGATGATTTGGAGTCACCCAGGCAGGGCAGCATTGAGAATTTAAAAGAAAACTATGTTCACCTGTCATTTCACATTTCTATTTCACATCCTTTTCTAAATTATTACTTACAAAATGGTATGTGAAAAAATATGCCTGTTTTAGAAACTTAGACACAAAAAAACTGTATGTGCATGTCTTTAGAGGCTCTACTTCAACAAAAGCTATAGCAAAAACTGGGTAGCATCTTACATTGCACTGTGACGTCTGTTCATCTGATTAATTTTGGTATGTTGTTTTAGATTTAAATAGTGAAAACACCTATTTTCTAATTAATGAGAAATGACGGGTATCTGCACATTACTTATTTTGTGAAAATTATTATATTGACATCTCACAAACATTCTACAAAAAACGTACAGCAGGTGGCTTTGTGAGGGATGACTGGTGATATCTGTTTTATTTTGGAACTACATTTTTAGAAGTTTTACTATCTTATTCATTGAGGGGGCTAAGTGTTAAAGTTACCAATTTGTGTAAACCAAGATTTTTGCAAAAACATTTATTTTCACACTTTAATATTTCTGAAAAGTAAAAGTTGTCTTTTGCAGTCTGGCACAAAATCCTATTTCTTGGCTCCTGGGTTACTGAAAAATTTTCATCAAGAATATATTTTGGGGGCAGCCATGGTGGCTCAGCAGTTCAGCACCTCCTTCAGCCCAGCACCTGATCCCGGAGACCTGGGATCGAGTCCCTCATCAGGCTCCCCGCATGGAGCCTGCTTCTCCCTCTGCCTGTGTCTCTGCCTCTCTCTCTCTCTCTCTCTCTCTCTCTCTCTCTCTCTCTGTATGTGTGTGTGTGTGTCTCATGAATAAATAAACAAAATCTTGGGGGAAAAAATAATATATTTTTGATGACCTGCTTTCTTACTACAGATGATTTGAAGTTGTTGATAGGGATATAACTAATTCAGGAGAGTTTCCTGAATGTTGAGATTAGGGTAGAGGAAGGAAAATAAATTTTAGAATAAGACTCATGTACAAAATCATTGTATATAGGAGGATCTGTCAGACCCATAGATAGTACAGAATTGGGAAGCATGGAACATTCTAAAGATTGAAACAGGACTAGAAACAGGAAGTTGGTATTTATCACAAAATTCTGCATTGATATTCAAAAATCAGTCTCAGTCAAGTAGTGAGTAGGGAGCTATCGTCTGTAGTACTGACAGAAAAATTTTAGGAGTGTAGCTGGTCGAGAGCTCTATATAGGCTTGTTAACAGCATGCTGCTGCTGCTGCTGCTGAAGTAGCTGATTACAAATTAGGGCACATCGTGGACATAGTGCATCCACTGTACTCTACACTGTCTGTTCATTATGTGCATATATGATAGTCTTATCCTTAAGGTTACTTAAGATGAGGCTTGTATATCTCATGTTTATTCCATTCCAAAGGGAGATTTCTGAGTTGAGATGACTGGGTGCCCTCCTAGGACTGGACCAGTCTGTAAGCTTTTTGAGACTGGTTCTTGAAGAAATAAATACAGAAATTGAAAGTAATTTAGAAAGTATTATATGAAGAAAATGCTGTGACAATTTTATTATATTTTATACAATATTGATTGTATAGTAGATTGGAAATTTAAAACAGAGAAATGAATATTTAAAAAGTCACTATCTGGTGAACACAGATAGTTTTGAAAGCGCGTTTAGATCACTGAATAATAGATTAGCTTCATATCCTTCAAGAAACCTCTGTAATCTTCTTCTCGGCTGAGTTTTTAATCAGGATCTTCAAATTATACTCCCTAAAATTACCTGGACTGTTACTGTCTTCTGATACTGCCACTAAAATGAGCCCTATGGAGAATTAAGTGTTTTAGCCATCATCTGAAGTCCTCATGTGAGAGTTGAGCTCTAATGAGGAGTAGGTCATCTCACCTACACTCAGAGATGAGACACAAAAGCTCCTGCTCCCTGGCCTCTGTTCCTCCCCAGAAAAGAACTGGGGTTTGTTCCATGGTCCTAGGAACTTTAGCCTGGAAAGTTTTTACATCAGATGCAACCAAACACACACCCCAACCATTGCAAAAAAAAAAAAAAAAAAAAAAAAAAAAAAAAAAAAAAAAAAAAAAGAACATTCATAGGACATCTGACTTTTTATAGCACGACTTCCCCTCCAGGGTTTGACAGTCGCCAGACAGACAGATTAGGTAAGGGACTTCAGCTATAAACCATAAAGCTATGAAGTTAGAAATGGGGTTTTCCAACAAACATAGTGAATTTGGCTTTAGAACAATTGCTCTGGACTTTCTGGCAATGACAAAATATCAGGTAATCCCCAACAATAATAATAATAACTAGCATTTATTGAGTACTTAACTATGTACAGCCACATTTGAGTTACTTGTATACATTAACTCATATAGTCCTAAACAATAGCCCCATGAGATAGATGCTATTATTTCCTCACTTTCTGCTGATGAGAGAATGGAAGCTTAGAGAGCTTTAATTAACCTCTCCAGAGGCACTCAGCTAGTCCCTGGCAAAGCCAGAGTCCCAGTGTAGGTGTCCTGACTCCAAAGCCATTGCCTTAGCCACTGTGCTCCTCTATCTCCCTATTTAAAGATAAAAATAATCTATGGGGCGCCTGGGTGGCTCAGTCAGTCAGCCATCTCCCTTCAGCTTGGGTCATGATCTCCAAATCCTGGATTGAGCCCCTGTCAGGCTCCCTGCTCAGCAGGGAGTCTGCTTCTCCCTCTCCCTCTGTCCTTTGCCCCAGTTTCTCCATGCACTCTCTCTCTCTCTCAAATAAATAAAATATTTTTTAAAAATAATCTATATCATAGAATCTTATTTTCTGAGTGTTTCTAACAAGAGAACCGATATATAGCTCATCTAAAAATGTTATACAACAATTTAAAATGTATTCCCTTGTATTACCTGCCCTTGAAATTTACCTGGTGCACTTTGAGTACTGAATCATATTTCAGGTGTCCCATTGGAAAGATAGTGATAAACTGGAGAATTTCTAGAGATGAGTCAACAAATGGGTAAGTGGGAAGGGTTCTAAACCCCATGTCCTATGAGGAGTCTTTGAAGGACCTGGGTATATTTAATCCACACAAGGGAAGTTTAAGGTTACAGGTGACAGCTTCTCATTAATTTGGAAGTCTGATGTTTAGAAGAAAAGTTAGACTTACTCTGTGTGGCATCAGAGGGCAGACTAGGACAGGAAAGTAGGCATTATAACAAGCGAATTCTAGCTTAGTACTCAACCATAGTAAAGAATCACTAATACAATACTGAGACCACACACAGTTTTGCTATATTGTCTTATAATTGCATCCCAATGAGGATGTATCTACACACCAAAACACTGAGGCTTGGAAAGATTAAGAAAATACTAAGTGACAGGGGCACCTGGGTGGCTCAGTCAGTTGAGTGACCAACTCTTGATTTCAGCTCAAGTCATGATCTCAGGGTCATGAGATTGAGTCCTGCATGAGGCTCTGTGCTCGGGGTAAGTCTGCTTATGATTCTCTATCCTCTTCTCCCTCTCCCCTTTCCCCTACTGTGTTCTCTTGCTCAATCTCAATCTCTCTCTCTCTCTCTAAATAAATAAATAAATAAAATCTTTTTTGAAAAACTAGTGGCAAAAGCAGGTTTTGAATCCAAATTTATGATCCTCAGCAGAGCCAAACTAGACCATCTTCCATAGAGCAGTCCAGCAGTCCCTTTAATAAAAGAGGTTAAACAGGAGACTAAAGTCAAGAATGTTAGAAAATGAACTTTTACTGTGTACAAGAGGGCTTCTTAGATCCCTTCCACTTCTAATATCCAATTCTTGAAGTAATTTGAGAAAATATAACTCAACTTTTTAAAAACTTTACAAAACTGAAACTACTTTATTAGAAGAGCTTATATTGACTTTCTCACTACTTTCGTTTTATAAAAATAACAGGAGAGAAAGAGCTTTATCTTGATGCTGGGTAGATAAAAAGCATCACCATATTTCATAATTTTGCAATTAGCCATCCATTCATCTAAAAAAGGTTTTTTGAATATTTTTTGTGACCTACACTTCAATAGGTACAAGGCATAAATGACACACAAGACTTAAGTTACTACCCCATTGAAACTGATAGTCTCTAACCTATAAGTTACAGGTGAATAAACTATAAATATAAATTAAAATTAAGGTGAAAAATTAGGGTTTTTGAAAGTATTCCATTTGGTTCCATACCTCTCAAAATGTTTTTACCAAAGTATCCCTAACAGTCAACAAGAATAATAAATGCCTTATATCTTGGAAGGACTAGAGAGGCAACTTGACAGAAGCCTCTACAAACAAGGAGCTTCTTTGATATTGTTGGGGGGGGGGGGGGGGTTCCTAACAATTCACATGAATGTTGTATTTCTCTCCATAGTATAAGCTGTGTTTTGATATTATAATGTTTTAAATTACTGTAACCACTGTCACTAAAATTGAAACTACAAGAAAGCTTTGCATACCCACTAGAACATTGCCTTATATCTCCAGGAGTACGTGCCTCCCAGTTTAATAAACCAAGGCTTATAGCAATACCTCATATTTAAAGTTTTCTTCCCATTGAGAAAGATCTTTCAAGGAAACCTTAAAACCTTATGGATATGGGAAGGATAGTTATTTGTACTTGTTAAGTCTTTTATAATCAAGGCTTTACTTACTTTTCTTTCCTTTAATATTAATTTCTCCTGCAGATGGTTAAGTGTAGTAAAATATAGAAAAATTATATAAATAGGTGAAATATGTTAAGAAAAAAATCTACTTTGAAAGAGTAAATGTACATTTGACCCTTGAACAATAATGCAGGGGTTATGGGAGCCGACCCCCCATGCAGTCAAAAATCTACATACAACTTTTGGCTCCCCATAAACTTACCTACTGATAGCCCACTGCTGGCCAGAAGCCTTACCTATAAGATAAACCATCAGTTAATGCATATTTTGTATGTTGCATATATTATATACTATATTCTTACACTAGAACAAGCAAGAGAAAAGAAAAGGGAATTAAGAAAAATCAGGGACACCTGGGTGGCTCGGTGGTTGAGTATCTGCCTTCAGCTCAGGGCATGATCCCAGCATCCTAGGATCAAGTCCCACATTGGGCTTCCTGTAAGGAACCTGCTTCTCCCTCTGCCTCTGTCTCTGCCTCTTTCTGTGTGTCTCTCATGAAGAAATAAATAAATCTTTTTAAAAAAGGGAAAAAATCATAAGGAAGAGAGAATACATTTACAGTACTGTAGGATATTTATCAGAAAACATCCACATGTTAAGTCAAGCCATGCAGTTCAAACTCATGTTATTCAAGGGTCAATTGTAATTAATTTTGGCATTTGAGAATTATTTGAAGTTTTAGAGGTTAGCAGGAATATTATATACACATGCTGAGAAGATTCGCTTATTGGTTAGCACAAATACTAGTCTTCATAACATTTACGTCAGTTTTGAACTTAAAATAATTCTAAATAAAACTGTATTGCAAGATACATGTTAATCTCTTTTAAAATTGATTGTTTTAAGGAAAATGTGGACACATAAAAATTTATATGTAATAATTGAGCGAATATGATTTTTTTTGTTGTTTAGGAGAGAAGCCATATGAATGCCCAAACTGCAAGAAACGTTTTTCCCATTCTGGTTCCTATAGCTCACACATAAGCAGTAAGAAATGTATCAGCTTGATGCCTGTGAATGGGCGACCAAGAACAGGACTCAAGACACCTCAGTGTTCCTCACCATCTCTTTCTGCATCCCCAGGCAGTCCCACACGACCACAGATACGGCAAAAGATAGAAAATAAGCCCCTTCAAGAGCAACTTTCTATAAACCAAATTAAAACTGAACCTGTGGATTATGAATTCAAACCCATAGTGGTTGCTTCAGGAATCAACTGTTCAACCCCTTTACAGAATGGGGTTTTTAGTGGTGGTGGCCCATTACAGGCAACCAGTTCTCCTCAGGGTGTGGTGCAAGCTGTTGTTCTGCCAACAGTTGGTTTGGTATCTCCCATAAGTATCAATTTAAGTGATATTCAGAATGTACTCAAAGTGGCAGTAGATGGTAATGTAATAAGGCAAGTTTTGGAGAATAATCAAGCCAGTCTTGCATCCAAAGAACAAGAAACAATCAGTGCTTCATCCATACAGCAAGGTGGCCATTCTGTTATTTCTGCCATCAGTCTTCCTTTGGTTGATCAGGATGGAACAACCAAAATTATCATTAACTACAGTCTTGAGCAGCCTAGCCAACTTCAAGTTGTTCCTCAGAATTTAAAAACAGAGAATCCAGTCCCCACAAACAGTTGCAAAAGTGAAAAATTGCCAGAAGATCTTACTGTTAAATCAGAGAAGGACAAAAACTTTGAAGGAGGAGTGAATGATAGCACTTGCCTTCTGTGTGACGAATGTCCAGGAGATATTAATGCACTTCCAGAATTAAAGCACTATGACCTAAAACAGCCTGCTCAGCCTCCTCCACTCCCTGCACCAGAAGCTGAGAAGCCAGAGTCCTCCGTGTCATCAGGTGGAGATGGCAATTTGTCTCCCAGTCAGCCACCTTTAAAGAACCTCTTGTCTCTTCTAAAAGCATATTATGCTTTGAACGCACAACCAAGTGCAGAAGAGCTCTCAAAAATTGCTGATTCAGTAAACCTACCCCTGGATGTAGTAAAAAAGTGGTTTGAAAAGATGCAAGCTGGCCAAATTTCAGTGCAGTCTTCTGAACCATCTTCTCCTGAAACAGGCAAAGTAAATATCCCTACAAAGAACGATGAGCAGCCTCAATCTACAAATGCAAATGAACCCCTGGACAGCACAGTAAATCTACAAAGTCCTCTGAAGATGACTAACTCTCCAGTTTTACCAGCGGGATCAACCACCAATGGTTCCAGAAGCAGTCCATCATCCCCATCACCTCTAAACCTTTCCTCATCCAGAAATACACAGGGTTACTTGTACACAGCAGAAGGTGCACAAGAAGAGCCACAAGTAGAACCTCTTGATCTTTCACTACCAAAGCAACAGGGAGAATTATTGGAAAGGTCAACTATCACTAGTGTTTACCAGAACAGTGTTTATTCTGTCCAGGAAGAACCCTTGAACTTGTCTTGCGCAAAAAAGGAGCCACAAAAGGACAGTTGTGTTACAGACTCAGAACCAGTTGTAAATGTAATCCCACCAAGTGCCAACCCCATAAATATTGCTATACCTACAGTCACTGCCCAGTTACCCACGATCGTGGCCATTGCTGACCAGAACAGTGTCCCATGCTTGCGAGCACTAGCTGCCAATAAGCAGACTATTCTGATTCCCCAGGTGGCTTACACGTACTCAACTACAGTCAGCCCTGCGGTCCAGGAACCACCCTTGAAGGTGATCCAGCCAAATGGGAATCAGGTAAAGAAAAGGCCCCCATCCTAAAGCTATTTGGGAAAATAAAAATCAGTCTCTGGAGAGCTGAGCAGGTTGTTACAAACTGTCTTTTTTTTTTTTTTTTTTTTGAAAGAAAATAGATGAATGTTTGCTTTAACTTCCATAGCATCACACCTTTGGTTTCTTACCAGTTAACCCAAGGTATGGCTATCAACTCTAGTTGTGTTATTCTGCTGTGGAAATGACAGCTCTCAGCTAAAGACTTGACTATCTGAAATTTGAAACAGAAAAGAAAAATTGGAATATTCACCAATTGGAGTTCTGTTTTTAGAGTTATATTCCCAAATTAGTAACAGTTTCTGCTGTATGATCATTAATACATGAAAATACATTCCCATTCACAGACCTTTCACACCAGCGAAACTGAGATATTACTTTTTATGTGTTAACACCTATGTTTACTAAAGGCTTTAATTAATCAAGAATTAAGTATACAATGAGCTCATCTAGTGAGTTTGCTCATCATTTCATGAGCTGTAAACTAAAACAGCATTTAGTCATAATTAATATATCTGAATCTATAGATGCATTTTCCTTTTAATCTTCCCCCCCAAAATCTATGATGTAGTTTTAGATAGAGTGATTTTGTGTGACTATTGTGCAGCTCATTGTCCAAATGTTTTCTAGGTTACTAACCATGATGTGCACCCCCCCCCGTCTTTTTCATCAATTTCTGATTGAACCTAGAGATAAACACTAGAATACTAGAGATGTTTGATCTTTTATCCAAATGTTATTTATTAGTAGGTGCAGTCGAAATAATTACAGTATCCTGTTCAAATGTGTACTGCTGCTCTTTTCCCCTTAAATATTGCTATTGAATAAGTTTCCTGCAGTCGTGGTTACTCTTGAAAAAAATTGTTACACAACTAATTAATTCATCTAGACTCATAAAACACTGTGCACACCTTTGAATAATAAAGGTGGACCCACCAACATTCACATAATCATAGGACCAAGTCAAACAGCCACGGAAGTATCAAGTTCCTTTAGCACAAATGCAGCTCACAAATGACCCAAGCAAATGGCTGTGCCTCTCCCACTTTGCTCTTAAGAACTGTTGTGAAAAACCTTTGAGCTTTTAGAAAATTTGTGAGTTTAGAGGGAATAGGATGGAAGACTTTAGGAAAGATGTAAGGATCTCGGGGGACCCAATCCCACTACCAGTCATTGCTTACCTACATGAGAGCTCCCTGCACAAAGATTTACTTTGTCTAACAAGTGTTCTTATTTCAAAATCTAGACCTCCCCTGCATTGTTTTGCCATCTGGTTCCTTAGAAAAGTAGTAGAGCAAACCTCTCTCTTTTCAAAGAAACCATAGTGGTCAGTTCATAGACCACTAAAGTTCTGGAGGATACAGGTGAAACACCA
This sequence comes from Canis lupus familiaris, assembly GCF_011100685.1. Classification (NCBI taxonomy): domain Eukaryota; kingdom Metazoa; phylum Chordata; class Mammalia; order Carnivora; family Canidae; genus Canis; species Canis lupus. The sequence continues at coordinate 13,144,248 of NC_049223.1, read as the reverse complement.
CCTTTAAAAAACAGAATCTTAGTTTTTTCTTAGTAAAACCCAGAAGGAAAACAGTGAAGGTAAATGATGTGGTTAGAAATTAGTAATTATGCAGCAAACTCAGTAAGTTAATATTTTCTGCAAACTTCTCATAAAGTAATGATTCATTTGGAGCCAGGTAAATTTTGTTACTATACATTTTACATTCTTTCTTTTCCTCAGTTGATCACTTGTTTTTGTCATGTTGTGACCATGTTGCCCCCAACCTCACTTTTTGTCTGTATCCACCCCCACCTAGCATCTAGCCCCCCCCCCCCTTCCAGCCAGTCTGCAGGGATGAGTATGCTTGCTTTGGTCAAGCTATTGAAAGTATAAATCAAAGTGGTTTTTTTTAACTTGTGCTTTTATATAGGTCTCTTGTTTACCTTTTAATTTGAAAATAAATTTTCTTCTTCCTTTAGGAGGAAAGGCAAGACACTAGCTCAGAAGGTGTATCAAATGTAGAGGATCAGAATGACTCTGATTCTACACCACCCAAAAAGAAAATGCGGAAGACAGAAAATGGAATGTATGCTTGTGATTTGTGTGATAAGATATTCCAAAAAAGTAGCTCATTATTGAGACATAAATATGAACACACAGGTATGTCAATGAACCTGACAACTTTTGAAAAATGACTCTCTAACCCTTTCCCCAAACTGAAGCACCCCCAAAAGCCTTCTGAGGATTTTGTTTCATGGCTGTGTTCTTACTTTGCAGGTAAGAGACCTCACGAGTGTGGAATCTGTAAAAAGGCATTTAAACACAAACATCATTTGATTGAACACATGCGGTTACATTCTGGAGAAAAGCCCTATCAATGTGACAAATGTGGAAAGCGTTTCTCACACTCTGGGTCTTACTCTCAACACATGAATCATCGCTACTCCTATTGCAAGCGGGAAGCTGAGGAGCGTGACAGCACCGAGCAGGAGGAGGCTGGACCAGAAGTCCTGGCCAGTGAGCACGTGGGTGCCCGGGGGTCTCCCTCACAGGCCGACTCCGATGAGAGGGAGAGCCTGATGAGGGAAGAGGATGAAGACAGTGAAAAAGAGGAAGAGGAGGAGGAGGACAAAGAGATGGAAGAACTGCAGGAAGAGAAAGAATGTGAAAAACCACAAGGGGAGGAGGAAGAGGAGGAGGAGGAAGATGAGATGGAGGAGGAGGAGGGGGAAGAGGCAGAGAATGAGGGAGAAGAAGCAAAAACTGAAGGTCTGATGAAGGAAGATGAAGTTGTAAATCAAGAGAGCAACTTAGAACAAAAAGTAAGCAAGAATAGTGAGCAGGTGTCTGAAGAAAAAACAAATGAAGCCTAATAGTTTTTCTAGAAGGAAAATAACATTCTAATTGGTAATGAAGTTTGTTCTATATTATACATGCTTTTCATGGAAACACAGTAACCTGTATACTGTTGTTTCTGTTCACTACTGTGTAAAGTAAAAATTTAAAAAAATACAAAATACAAAAAAAAAAAAAAATCACACACACACACACAAAAAAATCCGGGTGTGCCTGATCTCAGCCCTAGTAATTTTTCATGCATTTTTCAAAGTTAGGAACAAGTTTGTAACACGAAGCAGATTAGAAAACTTCAGTGACTTGGAAAGCAAAGATTTAACAGGTTAAAGGAAACTGATTAATTAGATAAGCGTCTGGCATTGTTTCATTTTGTCAGTATTATCACTCTTATGTTGGTTTATTCTTAAGCTGTATAATTGGGAGAAATTTTATAATTTTTTATTGGTAAACGTATGCTAAATCCGCTTCAGTATTTTATTATGTTTCTTAAAATGTGAGAACTTCTGCACTACAAAATTCCCTTCACAGAGAAGTATAACGCAGTTCTAAACCATGCTAACTACCTTTTATAAATTCAATCTAGAAGGTAGTAATTTCTAATATTTAGATGTCATAGTGGAGTATTATCATTTAAAGTGTATTGTTAGCCTTAAGAAAGCAGCCGATAGAAGAACTGAAGTTTCTTACTCATGTGGTTTAAAATGGAGTTCAGAAGATTGTCGTTGAGTTCTGATTGCAGGGACTAACAGTGTTAATCCTGGGAAGGGTAGCAGAGTCGTCAGAATCAGTGTTCGCTATTGTGTTTGAGTATGTGGTGACAAATATGAAGGATATGATATGAAGCTTTGTATCTCCTTTGGCCTTAAGCAAGACCTGTGTGCTGTAAGTGCCATTTATCAGTATTTTCAAGGCTCTAACCGCCTTTCTTCAATATGTGGCCTACAATAACTAGCATTTGTTGATTTGTTTGTTGTATCAAAATTCCAAATAAAACTTCAAACCACTGACTCTGTCAGAGAAACCTAAACACTGGGACATTTCATCCTTTAATTCCTCAGTATTCATTTTGTGTTAATTGACTTTCAAAATTTCTCTACAGAAATGAAAGGGAAATTTTCTGATCTGCTCTGTCCATGTACTTGCGTTTCAGACATGGACATGCCATCATTATCTGGCTCATAACTGTTTCCAAATGTTAGTTATTATGGACCGAGTTTATTAACAACATTAGCTGAGTTTTACTTATCAGTATTATTTTATTTCTTTTAGTTTATAGATCTGTGCAACATTTTTGTACTGTATGTCTTCAAACCTGGCAGTATTAATACCCTTCTTACTGACATGTACTTTTAGTTTTAGAAAACTTTTATATTTATGTGTCTTATTTTTATATTTCTTTATTTATTACACAGTGTAGTGTATAATACTGTAGTTTGTATTAATACAATAATATATTTTAGTATGAAAATTTGGAAAGTTGATAAGATTTAAAGTAGAGATGCAATTGGTTCTCTTGCATTGAGATTTGATTTAACAGTATTATGTTAACATTTATACTTGCCTTGGACTGTAGAACAGAATTTAAATGGGAATGTATTAGTTTTACAACTACAATCAAGTCATTTTACCTTTACCCAGTTTTTAATATAAAACTCTTAAATTTTGAAATTCACTGTGTGACTAATAGCATGATGCTCTGCAGTTTTATTAAGAGATTAGCCTAACCATAAAACTCATTTCCTTAGTAAGCCAAATTAGGATAACCTTATATAAACAGTGTTGGGAACAATGTTTAACATTTTGTGCCAATTTGTTCCTGTATTCATGTATGTAAGTTACAAATCTGATTCTTCATTTTTCAGTTCCTTGTTACACCATGGTCATTTTCTAGTTTTTTACCAGACTCCCCCATCTCACAATAAAATGCATCAACAAGCCTGACCTGCTGTCATTCTTTTATTATCAAGATTTTCTTTGGAAATCTCTCTGTGAAATGGGGTATTGCACAGTCATCCTGTATTCGATTTATCTTGGGCTGAATTTGAGTAAGAAACTAAATGTTTTAGACATTCACCATTAAGTCATGAACTTCCCCATGGCTAAATGTTTCTGGGAAGATCAGATTTGGCCACTAAAGGCTTCCTCAGAGGTTGCTGCCTCTTCCTGAAACCCTTACCCACCTCTTCCCACTCTTGATTCTAGGACTTGCCATACTCAGGTCACTTCAGGGAAGCCTGGGTTGTAGATGCCTTTCCTTTGTACACCCCCTGTTCATTGTACCTTTCTTGCCATAACTCTTACGCAGTGACTTATATTCCTTCCCCACTAGGGACAGGAACCATGTCTGCCAGTCACTCTCACATCCCCACTGCCTAGCAGAGTGCCCGGACCTAGGAGGTACAACAAACTTTGTTGATTGAAAATGTAATTTGCATGTTAACAGAGCTCAGCTGTCTTTACTACTCTTTTCCTTCTAATCCAAGAATATGTATGTTAAATCTAGCAATCTAATATTTTTCTTAGGCCCTATTAAACATTTGACATCATAGACAGTAAATTGTGCCTCCTCTGTTGCCTTACTGTTCTGACTTGAGTGTTTATTTCTAGGTGTCTTTCTGACGCTTCCTCTCATGGTACATGACACAAGCATTCAAGGCCTGTGGATGTGACTGCCTCCAGTATGAAGGATATGACCAGTCCTAGGAGACTCTATTTTAGGAACCACTTCCCATTTTATGGCCACACATTCCTAAGTACTCATAAATGTCATATTGATTCATCTCTTTTGTCATTGAGAATAGCTACCCAATAAACAAATTCACCATATAGGGTTAAAAAATAAGAGTAAGTAACCCTTTCTAGGAAGCATTTATACTGCAATCACTGTAATAAGCTCAAAGAAGGCAGTGCTTGATACATATTGATAAATGGCTAACAAAGGAAATTAGCCATTATCAGAGAAGTTTTGGACACTTGCCAGTATTTGTTCAGATCACATAACAATAGGGCCATGTGTTTTTTACTTGTGCCATGTAAAGGTGCTTTGCTACTATTATCAAAATTAATTTTCACAAAGAAATATATAAAAACCATGTGCCCACAAACACAGCAGAATAAGGATTTAAATACAGGCCTCGGTGACTCTAACTCCATGTTCTTAACTAGCCAATACTACATCTCATATAAAAGCTCACTCTGTGTTTAAACTCAAACCTGGCCTTAAAGAATATTAGAAGAAAATGTCAGCAAGACCAATGTACATTTCATAACAGGACGAAAAAGGAAAGGAGCATAGGAGCATGAGGTTTTTCAAATCTGTGTGCAAAGTTAAAATTAGCCTTGAAAAATGAAAGTGTAAACTTAGATTTCTCCTCTTAAGATCAAGGGAGGATACTAGAACAATCACTATATGGACTTTGAACCTAAAGAAAAAGCAGAAGGTCCTCTACTCTAATGAGCAAATACATTCCATTCAACACAGCAGAATACTTTTTTTTTCCAAGATCATATGGGATATTCATAAACCGCCTTATGGGCCATAAAACTACTCTCAAATTCAAAAGAACTGCAAATGTTTTCTCAGATTACAAAAAAAAAAGTTAAACTAGAAATCTATGACAGAAATATATGTAGAAAATCCCCAAAAATTACTGGAAAGAAGACAAACATGTCTAAGTAATCTATAACAAATGACTGGGTGATGGGCACTGAGGGGGGCACTTGGTGGGATGAGCACTGGGTGTTATTCTATATGTTGGCAAATTGAAAAAAAAATTTTAAAAAACACTCCCCCAAAAAAGTAATCTATAAAAAGTAAAGAAATTAACAACTATAAAATAGGGTAAACTAAATGAAAAAGCACTATATCAAAACTTATAGTGTGCAGCAAAAGCAATGCATATTTGAAAATTTATAACATTAAATGCTTATGGGTGTTATACTATATGTTGGCAGATTGAATTTAAATAAGCAAGACCCCCCCTTCCTAAAAAAAATAGAGGCGTCAAGTATCCGCTTTTACCCTAAGAACTAGAAAAAGAATAAACCCAAACCAAGCAGAAAGGAGGTAATAATAAGGGACAGAAATTAATGGCATAGGAAACAAAAGTAATATATTAATGAAATTAGAATCTGATTCTTTGAAGATTAATAAAATTGATAAACCCTCAGCCAGATAGATCAAAGAAAAAGAAAAGACATGAATTGCTAATATCAAGAATGAGAGAGAAAACCCTTGCAGAATAAAAGGATAAAAAGAAAACATGAAATTTATCCCAGTGAATTTGACAACTTTGATGCAAATGAAACATTTTGCAAAAGATCCAAAATACCAAAAGAAGAAATAGCCTGAATAGTCCAATGTCAAGGAAGTTAAATATCTAGTTAAAAATCACCCCACAGGGGCAGCCTGGGTGGCTCAGCAGTTTAAGCGCCTGCTTCGGCCTAGGGCATGATCCTGGAGTCCCAGGATCGAGTCCCATGTCAGGCTCCCTACATGGAGCCTGCTTCTCCCTCTGCCTGTGTCTGCCTCCCTCTCTCTATCTCTCATGAATAAATAAAATCTTAAAAAAAAAAAAAAAAGAAAAAGAAAAAATCACCCCAGGCCTCAACAGCTCCACTGGTGAATTCTATCAAGCATGTGAGAAAGACATTGTATCAATTCTACATAAACTCATTGAGAAGATTAAAAAAGGAGAAGACACGTCTTCCCACTTTAGTCTGTGAAGCCAGGATTAACCTGATACCACAACCAAGAAATGACATTACAAGAAACAAAAACTACATACCAATATGTCTCATGAATATTGATGCAAAAATCCTTAACAAAATATTAGGAAATCAATTTGAATAGTGTATCAAAAGGAAAATATCTCACGACCAAATGGAATTTATCCCAGGATTGCAAGGTTGATTTTGAATTGAATTCAAAATTCAATTAATGTGAGTAATGCATCATATTTACAGAACAAAAAGAATGCCCATATAATCATCACAATAGGTGTAGAAGAAGCATCTGACAAAATCCAACACCAAGTCATACAAATTCTCAGCAGTCTAGGAATAGAAGGAAATTTCCAAAATCTGATAAAAGTCATCTCACAAAAAAACCTATAGTTAATATACTCAATTATAAAAAATTAAATGCTTTCTTCTTAAATTTATAATTTAAGGCTAGAATGTCTGCTCCCACAATTTTATCAAACACTGCACCAGAGGTCACACCAGGTGCAACATGACAAGAAAAAGAAATGAAAGGCACACAGGTGGGGGAAAGAAAGTAAAACTGTATTTGCAGACAGCTTGGTTGTCTATAAGGAAAATAAGGAATTTACACATAAAGCAACTAGAGATGGTGAGAGCAAGGTTACAGGATACAAGGTATACAAAACTCTACAATGGAATATTACTCAGCCATTAGAAACAACAAATACCCACCATTTGCTTTGACGTGGATGGAACTGGAGGGTATTATGCTGAGTGAAGTAAGTCCGTCGGAGAAGGACAAACATTATATGGTCTCATTCATTTGGGGAATATAAATAATAGTGAAAGGGAATAGAGGGGAAGGGAGAAGAAATGGGTAGGAAATATCAGAAAGGGAGACAGAACATGAAGACTCCTAACTCTGGGAAACGAACTAGGGGTGGTGGAAGGGGAGGAGGGCGGGGTTGGAGGTGACTGGGTGGCGGGCAAGCAGCGGTTAAGCATCTGTCTTAGGCTCAAGGCGTGATCCTGGAGTCCCAGGATCAAATCCCCCATCGGGCTCCCTGCATGGAGCCTGCTTCTCCCTCTGCCTGTGTCTCTGCCTCTCTCTCTCATGAATAAATAAAATCTTAAAAAAAATAAAGTAAAAAAAAAAAAATAGGGATAATTTAACAAAATTCACACAAAAAAAACAAAACCTGTGCCCTGAAAACTGTAAAACATTGCTGAAAAAATTAAAGATGCAAATAAAATAGATATTCCTTCTTTATACATATAAAAGAGAAAACTCCATATCATTATAGTGTCAATCCTCCCCAATTAATCTATTGATTCAATACAATTTCGGTGAATCCCAGCCTCATAATTATAGAAATGGGCATGCAAAAGATTTCGAGTATACGAGACAGTTTTAAAAAGGAATAGTGTTGGAGGACTTAACACTGCTTCTAGAGTTACTATAAAGTTACAGTAGTTAATATAGGATTTTATTGACATGAGAATAGACCTACATCAAGAAAACAGGATTAAGAGTTGAGAAAAGACCCACACGTTTACAGTCAATCGTTGCCAAAGGTGCCAAGATAACCCATCTTTTCAGAATGCAGTGCTGGTATTAAATATCCATACGCAGGAAAATGAACTTGATTTCAACCTCATACCATATACAGAAATTGTTTCAAAATGAATTATGGACCTAAATATAGAAGCTAAAATTGTAAATCTCGTTGAAAACAAATTCTTTGTGACCTGGGGTTAAGGAAAGATTTCTCTGGATAAGACACAAGAAACATGAATGAATCATAAAAGAGTTGACAAATTGAACTTCATATAAATTTTAAACTTTTGCTCCCCAAAAGATACTGTTAAGAAAATCAAAAGGGAAGACATAGATTTGGAGAAAATATTTGCAAACGAATATCTGTATACCCAAAGGAAATGAAAACATACATTCATACAAAAACCTGTATATAATGTTTATACAAGCATTGTTTATAATAGCTAAAAAGTGGAAACAACTCCACTGTCAGTCAACTGATGAATAAATATGGTATATCCATAGAACGAAATATTATTTGACAATAAAAGGAATGAAGTATTGATGCATGCTACCACATGGATGCACCAGGAAAAATTTATGCTAAGTGAAAGACGCTAGTCACAAATACTACATTATTATTCCACTCTATGAAATGTCCAAAATAGGCAAATACATTAGTGGGAGTCCAGGGCTGGGGGTGGGGAGTGAATGGATAATGACTGCTAATGGGTATGGGTTTCTTCTGGGGATAATGGAAGTGTCCTAAATTAGACTGTGGTGATATTTACACAAGTCTGTGATTATACTAAATCTCTGGAACTTTAAATGGATAACTTTATGATGTGTGAATTACATCTCAAAAAAACTTAAAAATACATGTGTATGAATTTTGAATATATAAAGAACTATACAAAATAGTAAGACAACCCAATTTTTTTAAGCAAAATATTTGAAAAGATAATTATATCAAGGAAGGTCTACAGATGGGAAATAAGCACATGAAACCATGATCAACATCATTAGTGATTAGAGAAAGACAAAATAAAATCACGTGTACACTACACACCCAATAGAAGGCTAAAATTCATAATTACTAAAGTTCAGTAATACCAAATGTTGGCCAAAATATAGAGCAGCCAGAATTTCCTGGCATTGGTGGTGGGAATTTAAAATAGTACAACCACTTTCAAAAATAGTTTGTCAGTTTTTTATGAAGTTAAACACATGTTTAGCATACCCAGCAATCCCTTCCTTGGTATTTACTCTAGATAAATGAAAACGTATGTCCAAAGACTCATATTAAAATGTTCATAGCAGTTCTAGTCCTAATAGCCACACTGACGATTACCCAAATGTCTATAAAACATTGAATTAATAACAAATTGCAGTATTTTCATACATTGTGATACCACTCAGCAATAATAACAACAAACACATAACAACATGGATGAATCTCAAAAGCAGATATATGCTAAGTGTAACATGATTGTGTTTTGGCTACACAGGTATATACATTTGTAAAATGTATAAATTGTAAATGTAAAAATTGTAAAAATCAGAAATGTTAACTAACACCCTCCATCTCCTTTATTAATTAAAATATCAAAACAGCAGGTAATAAGCACTGGTTTTCTGTTCTAAGTATATATTTGGGTTGAATTGCCATTGTTTTTGTGCAGGGACTTAATATTTCTATTTTTTGATTAAGTTTCTTTTCAAATACTGGAAGGTGGAAAGATATATCCCTGAAATGGCAAGCGTAGTCAAGGCAAATTGCAAGTTACATTTTTTTTCCAAGTCATCTGGATCTTCAGAAAAATGTTCTCTATTATTTCTTGGGCTTGTATATTCCTTTTTGTGGTCAAATATATCACATGAAATATAAAATTTACCTTTTTAACCATTTGTAAATCTGCAGTTCAGTGGCATTAAGGACATTCACAATGTTGTCTATCTTTCATCATCCCAAAGAGAAACTCTGGACCAATTAAACCAATAAAACCTACCCCCATCATTCCCTTCTCTCCAGCCCCTGTTAACCCTTTATTATATTTTGTGTCTCTATGAATTTGTCAATTCTTGGCACCTTATATAAGTGGAATCATGCAGTATTTATAAAGCCATCAAGATCCATCATTGCTGTAGTTCATGTTAGAATTTCATTTATTTTTCAAGCTAAGCATTCCATTGTATGTATATGCCACATGTTTACCCACTCATCTGTTGATGGACATTGGATTGTTTCCACCTTTTGATTACTGTGAATAATGCTTCAATGCACATTGATGTGCAAGTATTGGAGTCCCTGCCTTCAATTTTTGGGGTGTATACCAAATGGGCCTGCTGGGTCATATGGTGATTCTGCGTTAAACTTTCTGAGGAGCTGCCCAACTGTCTTCTGCAGTGGAAGACATTTGTATACTGCTAGCTACACACAAGCATTCCATTTGGTCCACATCCTCACCACCACTTATTTCCGTTTTTTTTTTTTTTTTTTTTTTTTTTTATAATAGCCATTCTAAAGGGCATGAGATGGTATCTGATGGTGGGTTTGATTTGCACTGACTCTAGACCTCTCTGCCCTTACCCACAATCTACTTCTTCCCCAGCAATCCCCATCCCAATAGATACTACTGCCACTCACCCAGAGGCTCAGGCCACATTTTAGAAGCAAGAAGAAAGCATGGAGGAGGGATCTTCTCTCCTGTGGAATATCTTGGAAGAAACTGATCTCTTATTCTCCCTTTAGAAAATGAAAACAGCAGTTTTTATCTTTCTGACTGCCATAGGCACCATTATTTTAGTTACAACATTAACATTTAGCAAGGTTAAAAAGCTAAAAATCTAGACCTATGAGAAGGAATAGCTGTCTTTTAATTCACTCAGTATTTTTTTCTTTTTATTATTAGTTTCAGGGGTAGAATTCAGTGATTCATCAGTTGCATACAGCACCCAATTCTCACCACATCAAGTGCCCTTCTTAATGCCCATCACCACATTACCCCATCTCCCCACTCACCTCACTTCCAGCAGCTCTGTTTCCCATAGTCAAGAGTCTCATGGTTTGCCTCCCTCTCTGTTCTCATTTTTTTTCCTTCCCTTCTATGTCCATCTGTTTTGCTTCTCAAATTCCACATATGAGTGAAATCATAAGGTATTTGTCTTTCTCTGATTTATTTCACTTACCATAATACCCTCTAGCCCCATCTACATCATCACAAATGTCAAGATTTCATTCTTTTTGATGGCTGAGTAATATTCCATGGTATATATCACCTCTTCAGGAAAGAGCAGAAGTCGGTGAGGATGTGGAGAAAGGGGAACCCTCTTACCCTGTTAGTGGGAATGCAAACTGATACAACTACTCTGGAAAACAATAGGAGATTCCTCAAAAAGTTAAAAATAGATCTACTCCATGATACAGCAATTGCACTATTACTACTACACTAAAAGGATACAAACATAGTGATTCAAAGGGGCATTTGTACCACAGTGTTTGCAGCAGCAATGTCCACAATAGCCAAACTGTGGAAAAAGCCCAGATGTCCATTTACAGATGAGAGATTAATTCACTCAGTAGTTATTGAAATTGAGTTTGAAGACAGTATGCATAATATTACAGATGGACCAGATTGACATGTTCACATCCCAACTGAGACAGTTATGTATACCTAACAGCTCCATGATCCTTGGCAAGCTACCTAACATCTTGAATCTGTTTCCTTCCTGGTAAAATGGAGATGGTGGTAACAGAACCCACTTCAAAAGGGTGTTGTGATGATTACATGAGTTCATACATTGAAAGCACTTAAAATGGTGGACATTGTTACTGCTGAATGTTAGCTGTGATTACCTATGATGAGGAATGTATTGTGAAGGTAAAGCATGTGTGGAATACCTTAGTACACCACAGGATACTGTCATACACACAAGTACACACAGGAGAACACAAGGAAATTTACAGAGCATAGGGCCCCTCCCTTTTTCCTCATGCTTCTCTATCATTTGGGTCTTTGTCTCCATTCTTATAATCAAATCTCTTACTTCTTATCCTATCACAAAGAAACTTTTGGTTTCCCCCAGTTGGATAAACCTAGGCTTAACTCTCAGAATGTGAGGAATAACTCCTCAGATTCTTCATCCATAAAATGTTTAATATGCTCTGTCCTGAGAATTAAATGAGAAAATGTGTACAAGTGTTTTGAGCATGTGCTATATGTAGTAGATGCTTAACAAATAGATTTCCTCTTTTGACTATTCATCTTCACATACTGCCCTATTAATCTTCCTTAAGGACCCTGTTTGACCCATTCGTGTTTGACCATCTTAACTGAATGAATGAATAAATAGGATGTGAGAACAGGGAACACAGTATAGTAGGGAAACATTTCTCTAAGTGTGCTCTCTAAAATACTAATGGATGTTGTTTGGCAAGGGGAGAATTACATGGTCAAATATGTTTATGAACTCCTGAGCTGAACAAAAATTAACAGGTGTCTTTGCTATATGACTTCTCAGAGCATTTAAGGTACTGCTTTTGTTTTGTGACTCTCCAAAAAGCAAAGTCCTTAAGATCATAAAGATCTTATGAGCCTAAGACTGGTGTTCTGAGGTTGGGAAACATAATCATGAAGAACACATAAAGTTTCCAGGACACATGGTGCATATGAGCTGATTCTAAGAGAGTCGCAAGGATTTCAGTATACCAAGATGAAAGAAAGGACTTTCCAGGCAGCATTCCATAAACTACAGAGGCAGGCAAGTTCAAGTCACATTCAGGGAAAATTATGAAACTTATCTCTAAGTTTCCTATAAGAGCCTGAAGGGTGGCAGGACAACGAAGGAAGGTTGTGGGGGAGTTGCACTGCAGACTGTGATATTTGGCCTTTATCATATGATGCTATGAAGGTTTCTGCATCTAGAACTGATGAAATAGGGGATCCCTGGGTGGTGCAGCGGTTTGGCGCCTGCCTTTGGCCCAGGGCGCCATCCTGGAGACCTGGGATCGAATCCCACGTCGGGCTCCCAGTGCATGGAGCCTGCTTCTCCCTCTACCTATGTCTCTGCCCCTCTCTCTCTCTCTCTCTCTCTCTCTCTGTGTGTGTGTGTGTGACTATCATAAATAAATAAAATTTAAAAAAAATTTAGAACTGATGAAATAAATGGTGACAAAGGAATCACTGGTTTTAATTAGAAAGGCATATTATATGTGTAATGGTTTACCAAGAAGAATTCCATATGCTGCAAAACCAAATGAAGCAATCTCAGGTTTTATAACCAAGGCGATTTGTTTGTCACATTACTAAATCTATAGTCATAATAAGGCTTCTGTCATGCTTAATGTTCTATTTTGCAATATGTGTCATGGGAAAGAATCTATTAAAACCCTATTAGGCTGAGCAAATTTTTTTTTTCAACTTCTTTGAAACAGAAGCTATAAATCACATCCTCCCAATTTCTTGGCTCATTTTTGGCTCAGATTTGCAGCCTACATTCACATATTTGGGGTGGCTGAAGTCTGTATTCTGTAAGCAAATCTGAAGCCTATTCACTTCAAGAGATATTTAGTGCTTGTGGATATCCTCTTTCAACCAAAAAGCTAGTATATGGCACAACGTAGACAGAAGTGTCAATGTGTGCACACCACTTTCTCAATGAATCAAGGTGAGATGTCATCATGCATTGCTTCTGAATTTGTGTTCTTAAGAAAGGCTGGTTGTTGCATAATGGAAGTTTCCTAATCAGCACCTTTTCCCTCAAATTAAGTTAAAGGCAAATATTATTTTATAAGTTGAAAATGTATTAATCTTTAATATTAAGAGATGGGAAAGGTGAACAAATTTTACTCCAGATCTAACATGCTCTCTTGGATTATATCATCCCAAAGAAACTTTTTTTTTTTTCTTGTGATAAGACTTTCTAAGATTTACTCTCTTAACAAACTGATGGTTAGCAGCAGGGAGGTGGGTGGGGGGACAGATGAAATAAATGATGAGATTAAGGAGCACACTTGTGATGAGCACTGAGTGATGTATGAAATTGTTGAAGCGCTGTATTTTATACCTGAAACTAATAAAATACTGTGCATTAACTCTATTAGAATTTAAAATTACATTACAAAATAATTTCATAAAAAATAAAGTGTTTATTCATGCACACACAAAAAGACATTTATTCTTAGCAACTTGTAGATCTATAATACAGTACTATTAGCTATAATCATAATTCTGGACATTACGTATCCATTACATTTATTTTATAACTGGAAGTTTGTGCCTTTTGACCCCTTCACCCAAAGAGTCATTTTAAATTTAAATTTTTATTTTAAACTAAAACATTTTGAGTTTTAATTATTTCAAATCAATGTAGGAACAATTTCAAACTCTTCCCAAAACAATATTTGTTATGGCACTTGCAGTGAGGGAGAAGTGTTTTCTGAAGAGTATGTTCACTTATTAAAATCTATCTCTGTCGTTCTTCTCTGGATGCAAATAAGATTTATATCTTCCAATTTGTCTTTTGTTTTTTTCCAACCGTAATTCATACCTCTTTGGGTTTATAATCTCATGCTCATTCTCAACACTACTGTCTAAGCATACAATCATCCCCACTGTTTCAGACTTAACTACAGGAATCCCTGGATGTATTTATTTTTCTTTCTCTTCACTCGGTCATACTGGCTCCCTGCACTAGAACCTTTGTTCATGCTGTCCCCCTACTCCCATACAAAATGCTGTTCTTTCTCTTCCTCATCAGATTAAATCTCATTATTTGCAAAGAGAAACCTTCCTTAACTGCCAAAATTCTCATAGGCTTTCTCCACTCCTTAGAACTCACCACAGGTGTAATTTTTGCTTTGATGTAACTAATTTCCCCTAGACCCTAATCTTCCTGAGATAAAGGGATCTGGTCTCTCTCTTCTATCATATATGACATGAAATTACATTTAACTTACATACTCTAAACCCTGTGATATGATTACCAAAAGGTTGTCTAGTTTGGAAAAATCCCAAAGAAAATTTAAAAAGAGAATAATAATTAACAAAAAATGGGAAAGCTTTGCTGATTTTTAAAGAAAATTGGATCTGCTTTGGCCAGTACAAACAAATCAGAAGATAAATCTGCCTAACCAGGTACACATACCCATGGCATAACTATCCAAGAAAAAAAGAAATGGTGTAAATCAAATCCTGAATTAAAGGAGGATTAACTATAACACAACAGAGATATAAACAGAGTAAAATCATTAAGAACCCAATGCAGAAAATCTAGACAAAAAGAATAAATTCTGGAAATATATAAAATACAAAAAAAGGCACAAGAAAGAAATATTGAGTAGACTAATAATTATTAGGGAAATTAAAGTTTCCAAAAAGTTCCCAGGCCCAAAGGGTATTGCTACGGATTGACTGTATCCTTCAAAAACTCCTTTGTTGAAGCCTAACCCCCAGTGTGATGTTATTTGGAGATGGGGCCTTTGGAAAGTGGTTACTTATGTTATGAGGATGGAGTGTCCATGATGAAATTAGTGTCCTTATAAAAAAGACTCCCAGAATGCTCCCTTACTCTCTTTCCACTGTGTGGGAGTACAGCACGAAAAATGGATGTTCATGAACCAGGAAGCAGACCTTCATCAGACAGGGAATCTATAAGCACCTATATCTTGGACACCCAGCCTCTAGAACTGTTAAGAAAGAAGTGTTTGTTGTTGTCAACCAGTCTATGGTATTTTTCCTATACCAGCCTGAACTAAGACAGGTATTATGGGTGCATTCTGTCAAAGAAATAGATAATCTCTCTTGTATGATTGATTTTGAAATTGAATAAGGAGAGTACAAGAAATGTAACAGTTCTTTCTATTCATGAACCCTAAACAAATATTAGCTAACCAAGTCAATGGGTATTGGCAATGTGACAGCATCAAGAAAAGGTTATCCTGGAAATTTAAGGATGTGTTAGCATCAGGAAAGCAGCCACATTAAGGATTAAGGTATTAGGGATCCCTGGGTGGCTCAGCGGTTTAGTGCCTGCCTTTGGCCGGGGGTGTGATCCTGGAGTCCCAGAATCAAGTCCCACATCAGGCTTCCTGTGTGGAGCCTGCTTCTCCCTCTGTGTCTCTGCCTCTCTCTCTCTCTCTCTCTCTCTCTCTCTCTCTCTCTCTGTCTCTCTGTCTCTCATGAATGAATAAATAAAATCTTTTTTTTTAAAAAAGGGATTAAGGTACTAAGGACTAAAACCAAAAATCATATTATTATAAAAACATATGCAGAAAAGTACTAGTTAACATTCAACATCTGTTGATGATTTTTATTTAAAAAAAAACAAAACAAAACTCAAAAAGCTATCAATATAAAAAATGCCTACCATCATCCTTACCACTACATATAAATCCTGAGGTACTGGCAACCACTCTGAGATGAAAGAAGAAAGAAATGGAAAAATATTCCATGCTCATGGATTGGCAGAATTAATATTGTGAAAATGTCAATGTTACCCAGGGCAATATACACGTTTAATGCAATCCCTATCAAAATACCATGGACTTTCTTCAGAGAGTTAGAACAAATTATTTTAAGATTTGTGTGGAATCAGAAAAGACCCCGAATAGCCAGGGGAATTTTAAAAAAGAAAACCATATCTGGGGGCATCACAATGCCAGATTTCAAGTTGTACTACAAAGCTGTGGTCATCAAGACAGCGTGGTACTGGCACAAAAACAGACGCATAGATCAGTGGAACAGAATAGAGAATCCAGAAGTGGACCCTGAACTTTATGGTCAACTAATATTTGATAAAGGAGGAAAGACTATCCATTGGAAGAAAGACAGTCTCTTCAATAAATGGTGCTGGGAAAATTGGACATCCACATGCAGAAGAATGAAACTAGACCACTCTCTTTCACCATACACAAAGATAAACTCAAAATGGATGAAAGATCTAAATGTGAGACAAGATTCCATCAAAATCCTAGAGAAGAACACAGGCAACACCCTTTTTGAACTCGGCCATAGTAACTTCTTGCAAGATACATCCACGAAGGCAAAAGAAACAAAAGCAAAAATGAACTATTGGGACTTCATCAAGATAAGAAGCTTTTGCACAGCAAAGGATACAGTCAACAAAACTCAAAGACAACCTACAGAATGGGAGAAGATATTTGCAAATGACGTATCAGATAAAGGGCTAGTTTCCAAGATCTATAAAGAACTTATCAAACTCAACACCAAAGAAACAAACAATCCAATCATGAAATGGGCAAAAGACATGAACAGAAATCTCACAGAGGAAGACATAGACATGGCCAACATGCACATGAGAAAATGCTCTGCATCACTTGCCATCAGGGAAATACAAATCAAAACCACAATGAGATACCACCTCACACCAGTGAGAATGGGGAAAATTAACAAGGCAGGAAACAACAAATGTTGGAGAGGATGCGGAGAAAAGGGAACCCTCATACACTGTTGGTGGGAATGTGAACTGGTGCAGCCACTCTGGAAAACTGTGTGGAGGTTCCTCAAACAGTTAAAAATATACCTGCCCTACGACCCAGCAATTGCACTGTTGGGGATTTACCCCAAAGAGACAAATGCAATGAAACGCCGGGACACCTGCACCCCGATGTTTATAGCAGCAATGGCCACGATAGCCAAACTGTGGAAGGAGCCTCGGTGTCCAACGAAAGATGAATGGATAAAGAAGATGTGGTTTATGTATACAATGGAATATTACTCAGCTATTAGAAATGACAAATACCCACCATTTGCTTCAACGTGGATGGAACTGGAGGGTATTATGCTGAGTGAAGTAAGTCAGTCGGTGAAGGACAAACATTATATGTTCTCATTCATTTGGGGAATATAAATAATAGTGAAAGGGAATATAAGGGAAGGGAGAAGAAATGTGTGGGAAATATCAGAAAGGGAGACAGAACGTAAAGACTGCTAACTCTGGGAAACGAACTAGGGGTGGTGGAAGGGGAGAAGGGCAGGGGGTGGGAGTGAATGGGTGACGGGCACTGGGGGTTATTCTGTATGTTAGTAAATTGAACACCAATAAAAAATAAATTAAAAAAAATAAAAAAATAAAAAAATAAAAAATAAAAACAAAAAAAAGAAAGAAGAAAGAAAGAAAGAAAGAAAAGAAAGAAAGAAAGAAAGAAAGAAAGAAAGAAGAAAGAAAGAAAGAAAGAAAGAAAGAAAGAAAGAAAGAAAGAAAGAGAAAATAAGAGCTTAAAGAATTCAGAGAGGAGAAATAAAACAGTCTTTATTTGCAAACTTGATAATCTACATAGAAAACCCAACAGGACCATTAGATAAATCATAATAAGAAAATTTACCAATACTATAAGATAAAATATGAACTCACAAAAAGTAATTTTGTTCTTCATCTATGACACCCAACTTAGAAATAAAATAAAAAATAAGATAGAGTTCACAATGGTTACAATTGATCTATAATGTATATAGGAATTAAAATAGTAAATAATATAAAAATAGTAATTGATAAAAAAGAAAATCAAACAAATGAGATATACTATGTTCATGGATGGATGAGTTAACATTAAATTATTCTCTAATTAATCCATAAACTGAATGCCTGATAAAATTCCAGCTGGATTACATGAGGAGTTCAAAGATTCTACTACAATTGTCTACAGAAAGACTGAGATACACAGATAGAGAAGTCAATTTTGAAAACTGAGAACAAAGCACTGAGAAATCCATCCTATTGGACATTGACACAATCCAAAACAATGATAATAAAACTTTGGCAGTGGTACAGGTACATAACAATAGATAAAGGGAGAAGAAAAGTGGCTCAGAAACAAATGTAATTGATCTTCATTAATTGTGCATTGCACATTTATAAATCTGCCTACTCACTAAAATTTATTGTAACCCACAATCAGTATTCACAATGTCTTAGGGGTCATTTGAGAACATGTGCTGAGTGGTGAAAATTTTGACTTATTGGATGTACATGTTCATAGCTGAGGCAAACAAGGCAACACTGTCTTCTTGTTTCAGCTTTCATATTGTGAACCAATGTTTGTGGTTTGTTCAGTGCCATGTTTTTCACATTTCTTGGTGGGCAGGGTGGGTGTTGATTTTAATGTTTAAGATGGTCTGCAGGCATAGTGCTGAAGTACTGTCTAGTGTTCCTAAGCAAAAAAGTTGTGATGTGCCTTAGGAAAAAAAAATACATTTTTTTGATAAATATTTTTCAGGTATGTATGAGGGTGCTGTTGGCCATGATGACTTCAATGTTAAGGATCCAACAATACAATATATCCACAGAAAGGACAAGGAAATTTGCTAATCTGTATAGGAGGCTGCTCAGGAATGGACTAGAGTAACATTCAGAGTGCATGATGAAGCTATGGCAGCGGGGTGTGGACTCAACTCTCAAAATGATGACCCATAGGAAAAGCACAGTAGACAGCATTGTTGTGTGCCATTAAAGCCAAAGACATTTGCTATCACATTTTACCCAGGGGCAGGGGATGCTAAATCCTTCTTGGCTGGTGTTGGCTGGCTTGCAAGTTTCAAAAAGCAATACAGTCTGAAAAATGTTAAACTTGCAGAAGGGGAGGTTCCACAGATCAAGAGGCTGCAGAAGAATTTTTAAAAATGCCTGCTAAGTGTTATGCAGGAAAAGAGTTCTACGTGGAAGAGCAGGCTCTCGATGCTGATGAGACCATCTTGTTTTACAAGGATGTTGGCAAATGAACCTATAAAATGTGAGTGGCCTTCAAAGTCCCTGGCTTTAAATCACTCTAAGATAGTGAATGTAATTATTTGTGAGAAATATATCTTAAACAAGTTGTCTTTAAACAGAAACACCTACAAAACAAGGTTCTGTATGTATTGGTTGATGAAAACCTTGTGATCAGAGGCTCAAAGAAACTTGACCTTGTATTTCCCCTGGGAACAATGGTTTCCTATTCACCACTTTTGTATCAATTTAGCACTATTCATGAACCCAGCAGCAGAAGACAACTACAGGGAGTAATGAGAATCGACTGTGTGCGTGTGTTGTTAAATTAATTAAACAGGGAGGCCATTAGACTGAGGTGGATCTGATGCCCTAGCACCCCACTTAAGCAACCCGAACCAAAGCCTATAAATACCTCAAGGTCATGAAATTGAAATGCTAGGAACAACCAAACACAAAGAGCCAAACAGGCTTTAAGCTACAGCCCCTCAAATAATTTCCATTCTTTGCTTCTACACCTATGCCCTTCTCCCGGCTCCTATTGGCAGAGTGTCCTTAACCTCTTCTGGCTTGGTGCCTCCCTATTCAAATCGATTTTTGCTCAAATAAACTTAAAAAATTTTTAATATGCCTCAGTTTTCTTTGAACAATGTGTATGTGTATGCGTTTATAAAGTTGGCATCACAAGTTAATGGGAAGGGGCAGATTATTTAGTAGGTGTTGCTGAGTAAATTAAGTCATCATGTGGAAAAATAAAACTATTTATATCATTTGATATAAATAATATCCTCAATTGATCTTCAATAATTCCTCAAGTGATCCAGAGGAATTAAGGACCACTGAATCTTGTAGGGAAAAACTAAAAGGCTAATGGAAGAAAATGGAGGAGAATATCTCTGATTTATGGGCAGAAAAGGACTTCTTAAAGAAGACCTGGAAAGAATGAAACAAAAAGGTAAAAAAATTGAAATACTTGACTACGTAGAATTAAAGATTTCTTTATCATAAAAGATAGCCTAATCAAAGTTAATAAACATATAACAGACTAAGGAAAGAGATTTTTTTTCTCTCTAAAACCAATAGGGGATTAATGTCCAGAATATGCAAGAAATAACTGGAAAATAAGAAGAAAAAAACAACAGAAAATCCTATAGAAAAGCTTGGAAATGAAAAAAGAAAAGAAAAGAAAAGCTTGGAAATGTATGTGAATGGACACTTTATAAATGGAAAATCCAAATGACTAGGAAAAATATGATGAGATGCACAAACTCACAAGAAGATCCAAATATAAACAAAAGTAAGAGCATTCATTTGCCAGACGAGGAGGATAAAGTGAAAATGGATCAAATGAAATGAGAGTGAGAACGTGAAAAAAACAAAATGCAAAAGCAGGAACCCTCATATACCACTAATGGGAAAGTAAACCAGTCCAGCCATCCTGCCAGTATGTAGTATGTAGTGAAGTTAAGTACACCCATATTAGTGACCCAGCCGTCCCTCCTCTGAGCATATAACCCAGAGAAATTCTCAGAGAGGTCTTTCCTGGTGGTGGGTAGGAGGCAATTCACAGCATTGTTTATGACATCAGGAAGGTCAGAAATCTGTGTTGGGAACAAGCAAGAAACTATGTGGAAGGCATATTGTTTAATGCTGTACAATGTTAGAAGCTACAAAATTGATCTGCCTACTGCAACAGGAGGGAGTCTTAAAAACAGCACTGAGTAGGAAAAAAAAGGAAATAGAAACAGAAATATATCACAATATCATATATTTTATAAAGATGCATATATACAGTGGCCATTAAATCTGAAAGCATGAATACTATTTTATTTTTCTGCATATTGAACCACCTTGTTTTTTTCTTCTGGAGTACATTAGGGGCACAAGTTTATTTAGTATAAATCAGAGGCACAAGTCATCAGAACCAGCACATGACAGAGACATGTGCAGGGATTGATAAAATGTTGCACTGATGCATTCCTTGAGATCCTGCACTGAACCCTGCATCTGCTAAGGAGGGGTAACACACTGAGCATACTTCATATTTTTAATGTCAATGATAAAAGTGTGCTGTAAACTGCAACAGACTCAACCCTTTCTATGTGAGCCTGAAGTCTGGCTACAGCCATGTCTGATAGATATGCTGAAAGTGGACTTGCCCTGTCATTAAAGGACACAGATTTGAGCCCTTTGGTCTACTTTTTGGTTTTTGTGTATTTGTTTTGTTTCTGTTTCAGTTTTGGTTTGGTTTGGTTTTGTCTACATTTTTTTTTTAATGACTATTACTGTAGAAAATTTTCATTTAAAGAAAATAGATTTTCCTCCATCTTCAGTAGATAATTGTTGAATGCATCTGAAAGATCACCAGGGCCTAAAGGGTAAAATCTAAAACTATACACTTCTAGGAGGAAACACAGGCAAAAATATTTATGATAGTGGCAGAGATCAAAAGGTCTCAGAGGTAATACTGAAGGGCCAATCCAAAAAGGAAAGAATGTGTAAATTGGATTTGGATTTAATCAAAATTAAAGCTTTTGCTCTTTAAAAAAGATCACTAAAAAAAATGAGAAGACAAGACACAAACTGGGAGAAAATACTTGCAAATCACATAGCTGATAAAGGACTGGTGCAGAAAATATTCGAAGAATTCAAAAGTCACAAAACAACCCAACTTAAAAGTCTAGTCAATGTATCAGAGGAAATACATAGATGGCAAATGAGCACATGCAAACATGCTTAACATCACTGGTCATTAGGGAGATGCAAATCAAAGCCATGACAAAATGCTGAAAAACCATTGC
The DNA here is from genome assembly GCF_011100685.1 of Canis lupus familiaris. Taxonomy (NCBI): domain Eukaryota; kingdom Metazoa; phylum Chordata; class Mammalia; order Carnivora; family Canidae; genus Canis; species Canis lupus. The sequence goes on along the minus strand of NC_049223.1, from coordinate 13,122,165 downwards.
ATACTTATTAGAATGGAGGGAAAAGCCTAGAACTTGACAGTACCAAGTGTTGACAAGGACAGGGAGCAGCTGGAAATCTCACACTGCTGTGGGAACGCAAGACAGGTACAGCTATCTTGGAAAATATTTCAGGAGTTTCTCATGAAGTTACACAAAAGCTCTTACCAATAACACCCAGTGTTCTCAGTCCCAAGTATTTACTCAAATGAAAGGAAAACCTATGGTCACACAAAATCCTGTATGCAAATGTTTCTAGAGGCTTTATGCTTGATTGCCCAAATTCTCTCAATGGTAGAAGAGATAAGCAAACAAGAAAAGAGAACACGGCAAACGCATCTCAAATGCATTCTGCTGACTGAAAGGGGCCAGATTCAAAGGCTGATGGTTCCATTTACGACATCCTGGAGGAGACAGGAATGACAGGAACAGAAAATGAATCAGTAGTTTCCAGGAGCTGGCGGTGGGAGCAGGGGCTCAGGGAAGTGGTCACTGCCAGGCTTAAACAGCTCAGGGCTTCCCTGGGGCCTGCGGGGTGAAGGGCAAACCGTCAGGCCACACGTGAGGCTCCTGCTGGCTCTCCTGCCCGCCCGCCCCAGTCTCTGCAGCGTCCAGCCAGCATGCGGGCCCCAGATGCCCTCCTCGCCTGGCCTCAAATGCGCCTCTCCATCCCCTGCCTCCCACCCCCACCCCACTGAAGCTCTCCACGCCTCAGCTTTCCTCTTCCCCCAGGCCAGGCCCAGGGAGCTGCCTCCTCCTGCGCCACCTTCAGCCAGTGGGCACCACATCCCCAGGCGGGACGTGTTCTCTGTCCCGCTGCCGGATGGCAGGCTCCCGATGGCATCTGGAAGCAGGGCCGCCGACCAGCGTCTTTGGTCTGTGTCCTCAGGTAACAGGACCCCTCCCTCAACTGGCCTTAAAAAATAGGTCAGCCCGGTCTGCCTGTGATGAGCTGGGAGTCGCTTCCCCCAGCCGGAGCAGCTCGGACGCCCGGGACGGTTGAACTCCATGCAGGCCGGACCACCAGCGGCAGCACGCTGACCTGGAGTCTGAGGCCACCCTGGCGGAGAATCCCCAGGAACTGCCTTGCCCCTAGAATCTTCATTCAGCGGCCGGGTCCAGGGCCTCCGTCCTCCCGGCTGCACACTGGTGGGGAGGAAGGCCAGAGCATGCAGCTCACTGAGATGAGGGTCCGTCGGCGGGAGCACGGTCCAAAGGCCCAGGCGGCGGGGCCACTGCACGCATGGCCCCAAAGCGCTACATGGGGGTGGAGATGAAATTGCCCGGCGCCTACGACCATACCTACCAGTCTCTGCCGTGGGTGACCCATGTCAAAGTGTGGCTTTAGTGCATCTGCATCCGGGCTGACCCTGCCTGGACCCCCCACCCCGGGATGGGGCATTTAGACAAGGGCCTCAAGACTTGCTTGTCCACATCTCGGAGGCATCGGGGCAGGTCACTGCCCACTAGGGTGGCCCTAGGATGTCCACTCGGTGACGGATCCACTCAGCACGGGAGGCGGTGGGGAGTCCAAGCGGGACATGGATGAGGAGGCATCGGGGTTGGAAAACCAAGGGGCAGGGCCCCCAGTAGGGACAGCATGACCTTGGACCGACCACTTAACCTGTCCCAACCTCTGTGTCCTCACAGAGGGGTGTGGGGGAGGGGATGACAATCTTTTGAGGAAATGAGAACATGGACCTGACAGCAATGAACAGCAGTAGCATGACAGAAACACAAACTACTGCCCGGGTCCCTTCCAGAGCCAAGCTGTGCGTCTCTGCAAAATCTGGACCCAGAAAGGCCGGCAGCGCGGTGACCCTGCAGAGGAGGTGCGGGCATGCAGCGGGAGGAGGGAGCTGGTGTCGCCGGGCCATCTTCCCAGTGACACAGGCACGAGGCCATCCCAAGGGCCGGTGGGCTCTGCGGGGAAACAGGCGTACCACAGCAATGCCCCGGGTGGTCCTCAGCAGCGGACACGCCTCCTCAAGGAGCTGGGAACACTTTTCCACTGGCTGGTTCACCCCTAAGATCCGAGTCCCTCCCGACCTTCCAGGAGCCGGGAAGGACTGTGGGGTGGCCCCCAGGCCCGGGGCGCAAGGACAATCGGATACTCGGCCCCGCGGCTCCTGCGGCCAGTCGGCGACAATGGGGATCCATCTCCCAACTCCCCGGTGCTGATGGAGGCACCACAGTCTGGCTAAGCTCCTGCTGACGTGACAGGGCCCTCGGTCCCTCCAGGACGTGGTGGCCGTCATCGGGAGCCTGATGCAGGCGAGGCCACAGCATCCCCAGTGGCCACTCCTGCCACGAGGACAGCAGTGGGACAGCGAGTGGCTTCGGGGGCAGAGAATTCTAAAAGGGGTTGAGGCCGGGGGTGTGGTCATGGGGGGGGCGTGGGTAGGCAGGGAGGCTGGGGATGCCTACCTCTATCCCCCAGGCCAGGGCTGCGTGGCAGGAAGGCCCAGAAGGTTCTTAGCCCCCTGGGAAGAGACTGTCCATCGTGTGTGTGTTTCCCCGGGCCTTCTCCCTTGAGCTCTGGAACGGCCTCATGGAGTCTGCGGTCATGACCTCTGACGGCACATGCCATACATTTGGTCATATCCTTACACTGAGAAGAATCGTATGGCCATTCTTTTTGTTTCACTGACTGTTTTTCCAGCCACGCCCCTGGGGGCTGCCTACTGTCACGGAGCCACTGCAGGACAAGGACTTAAAGGGAGCTTGGCCTCGGGTTTATTTCCCCATCTCTTTCGGTCGTTTCCCCTCTGCGGTGAGGCTAGAAAAATGAGTGGCTGTAGCTGGTTCAGGAGCAGAGATGCCAGGGGCCCCCAGGGGCTTGCGATCCTCTGATCTCTCAGCCTCCCTCACTCAGTTCTGAGATTTATCCAGAAAAAGCACTTTCCTGTCTGTCTGTGGAATGATTATATAAATGTAACATTTCATCTACATCAGCTCCTGGAGGCTTTGGCATCAGATTGACTTTAATGCTGAAGGAACAGAACGCAATCCATTTAGGGGACCAGGAACATCTCAAAAATGTCCTTTCTTCCCGTTCCAGCTGTGCCATGATGACATTTACACAAAATGAGATAAGATAATAACATTTTTTGAGAACCCGGATTCTCCGGCTCTGTGCCACAGAATGAAATTAGCTCAATTTAATTACACATAACAAATGGCTGTGCTCATCTCTGTGCTGTGCAGCAATCCCAAGAGCCCTCTGTGGGCTCCCTGCTCCGCCCACCCCACCCCACCCCCAGACCATCTGAGGGGGCCGACCTGTCTCCCTCAGGGCCAGCCCCAAAAGGGAACGAGCTGTGATCCAGGCATCCTCTGCTGTTTGTTTATCTTGGAAACTGTTGCCAGGGCCGGCCAGTGGCTGGCCACCGCCTGGAGCAGAGCCGGCACTGCAGAAATAAAGCTCCGGGAGAAATCAAGCTCCCAGGAGAGCTTCCAGGGTGCACAGCCTCCAGCCCGCCACCCCAGAGCCCATGGGATGTTCACGGGGCACAGCTGTTCCCATGGTACAACCTCTGTGGCCTCATGCCTCGTGGCCTTGCCCCCGGGAAGCCAAGGGACAAACACACAGCTAACCCCCCCCCAAGTCCTCCAAAAGCCAGCCCCAGGGGCAGATGGGGTGCTGTGGGGACCCCTTTGGCCTGAGCCGTAGCCACTCTTGGAGTCCCTACCACAAAAGACATTGGGTTCTTGGGCACGGTTATTCCTGGCCTGTGGCCGGTCTGTGATTTCCCCGTCTCTCTACGTTTGCCCAGCAATATTTAACTAGCACTTTCCAGGCCAGCCCCTGATAGGTGCTGGGGATTCAGAAATAAGACAGATCACGGCCCTTCAGGGAGCTCATCTTCCAATGACCCAAAGGACAAGATATCTGCTGCTCTGGCCCTACAACAATCCAGGACTGTCCTGGAAGGTTTTATTTCCCTCCTCTTCCAAAGTCAGAATATCCTGAGATACAACAGTTTCTCGGTTGCTCGGCAAAACACACGAGACAGCTTCTGGCCTCTGGCTTCACCCTCATGGGCACCAAGTCAGCACTTCCCAAAATGTGAGAAAAACAACAGCTAAATATAAGCTCCTGAGTAACAAAGGGTAGGCCCATGGGAATGAGGTGTCCCCATGCAGCACAAGTCAGTGGCAGATAAAAAGGGGAGGCCCAGAGCGTTGGGGCTGGCTCCCAGGCCCAGCCCTACATGCTGGGCTGGGTTGGGCTGGGCTGCGCTGGGCAGGTCAGTACACCCAGGCTGAGCAACACTGATCATCTTCCCAGCAGCCAGGCCCAAGTGAGCAAGGCAGTTTCTTGAAGTTATTTAGATGTAATAACTTTGATTTGTCTGTGCACAATGGCAGCAGCCATTTTGCCAGAAGACACAAGATGCACAGGACCCCCCAAGGTGAAAGAGCCTGCCCTCCTCTACCCGGCTGTGTGGGTCATTTCCTCTTGTTGGTGGCAAGTAAAATTGCTTGGGTAGTGGTCAGTCTCTGCCATACATCCAGGACACAATCGTGAGTGTGGGGAGGCTGGGGGTGCTGGTGGCCCCCTTCCAGGAGATGAACCTCGGAAGTGGAGATTCCAGGAATCCAGGAAGCCAAGTGGTTTCTGGAGGGGGTGTGGCTGCCTGCCAGGAGCTGACCTGACGTCCTTAAGCACCAACCGTCCTGGCCCATGGGCTGAACACCCCCAACAGAAAAACAGGATGCCCTGTAAAGTGCTGAGCATGAACAAAAATTAGCCTGTCTTTCCCGACATCCTTCCCCTTTCCCTGTTGAGACAGAAGGACTACAGCTGGGGGTGAGCACTGGGTTTCTGTGCAGGGGAGGCGGGGGCACCTGTGGCCATGGAGGAGAAGGCAAGGGTTTGGGGGGTGAGTCAGCTCCCAGCTCAGCACTGCACTAGCTAGAGGGCTCAGAGTTCTCAGTTCCCAGTCTGTAACTGGGGCTGAAGGCTCCCCACATGCCAGCCCTCTCCCTGTGGTGGCCAGCTGGGGGATGGCTCATGCTTGTCATCCTGTAGGCCTGCCACCTCCCTAGAGCCTGCCTGCTGAGAAGACAGAGGAGGGAGAGAGAGGAGGGGCAGGAGGGAGCGGCTCCTGCTTCTCCACCCCTAGCTGTGATTCCCAGCTGCCCCAAACCCTGCAAAGCCTTCCTCCGCCCTCCCCAACCTTCACACACCCACAAATCACAAGCCGGTGTGGCCGATCCATGAGCTTCTCCAGGCTGCAAACTGGAATCAACAAAGATAAGCCAAGCCAAAAACCCCAGAAATGCTGGCCAAGTGCAGGACTATGGGCAAGGGGAATGACTCAGGAGTCCTAGCAGTGGGTTCTCATCCCCAGAGCCTCCCCCAGCCTTCCTCTGTGTCCTTGGCCAAGCCATGCTGTCCCTGAGCCGTGCTCCCTCCTCTGGACCATGGAGAAGGGGCTGTGTGAGTCTGGGCTGCAGGCTCAGCGCTCCGTCCGCCTGCGGGGCTGGGTTGTCCCCCAGGCAGTGCCACCCTGGCCTGGCCACGGGGCTGCGAGGGCTCATGTCCCTCTAGGGCACCCAGGCCCATCCTCCTCAGCCTTTGCATCTCTGTCATAGTCCTCCCCAGGCCAGGGCAGCTTGCTGTGCGGCCGACGCTGTGATTCCTTCCACCCTCTTCTTGGCAGAAACAGAGGTGTCCTCCTGGCCTCTCCGAGAGCAGGTAGAATGAACAGTTTCTCAGCTACTAGACCAGGGAACCGGTTCCTGGAAATCACTCTTCTGCTCAACATCCTTCTCTGTCCTCTCATCTTCTTTTCCAATAGCACGGGGCGAGGGGGGGGGCGGGGTGTGCTGCCAAGGACCCCCTCATTCTCATCTGCGACCCCCCAGCCTGCAAATTATGATGGTCTTTCCATAAAGTGACCGAGGAGAATCTGTTGCACTTTTAGTTGTACGTATCCTTTAATCAAGTATCCTACAAAAAGAAACACCTGAGGATGTGTGCACAAGGCTGTTTCTTGCCACATTATTCACAGTGATGATAAAAGGAAATAAGCTATATGTTCTGCTGGGGAGTGGTAGAAGAAATTATAGTGGCTCCGACTAAGAAACCCATATTATGAGCTATGCAGTCATTAAAAAGAATGGTTTAGAGCTACATGTAGTTACCAATAAGCAGATGCATTATGTATTGAGAAACAAGCAAATCATAGAAAATATTGTGTCTAGAATGATCTCATTAAAAAAATAGACGTGGTCAGGGAGACAGAAAGCTTTGCATATTTTTAAATGACTGTCAAGAAAGGCATGAGAGAAGGCACATCAATCTCTTCATAGGAGTTCCAGGTGGGGGATGCATAGAGGTCTTCCTTTTTATACTTTTATAACAATTTGTTTTGAGCAAGTATTTTGAAATTTTAAAAAATTGATATAGTAGAGAGTTTTGTATAAAAAAAGGCGGCAGAGGCTGAATGCTGTGCCTTCAATAATCATTCGCTCTTTATTCCACAATAATAGATCTGTCGATATTCAGCTGGGTTTGTGGCCACATTTCTCTGCCTTCCTGTAGCCAATGGAGTGTGCAGAAAGGATACGTGCAAACATCTGAGATAAGATCTGTTAAAGAAAGGGTCATGCCTCTCCTTTCCGGGTCCTCCACCCTGCTTGGGGGGCATTGACTCACCTGGGACCTGGAGGAGCCACGCCCTCGGGATGGCTGAGCAGGTGGCCTGGAGAACCTGGTTTGGGGACCATCCATCCTGCCCTCCAGTGCTTCCCTCATTCAGACTTTTTACAGCAGAGGGAAAGAAACCTTCTTTTACATGCAGCCCAATAAATCCTCCCTAATATAAGAAAAGGAAAAATTATGTTCTGATCCTTATCATCAGAGATTCTGCAATTGATGCCACACTCGGGGACATGCGGAAACAAATGCGGGAACTTGACATGCCGGCGGGGACCAGGACAAGTTCCGCAGGGGAGAGAAGCCTAGCTGGGAGCTGCCCAGGGGTCCACTGCAGGGTCACACTGCTGGCAGGGGGCCACGGGCCCAGGGTGCAGGGTCCTCTCTGCTGGCGTAGTACCCGGCCCCGAGCTCGGCTGCCTTCACCTCCCTCTGCCGGACCTCCCCGGAGCACAGCTGGTGACCACACGGACACCTGGGAGCCAAGAGCAGGCTCTGGAAGAGGAGCTGTCCTGGGCAGGCACGGGCTGCCCCGTCCTCCCAGCGCGACGCTAGATGGGGTGGCAACTGCCTTGCCTTGCCTCTCGGGGCAGCGTGCAGCATTTTACCAACAGTTCAGTGCCTTGGCCTTAGAGGTCAACCTTCTGGAAGGAAAGGTGGTACTGCAGGGAGTTTGGGCAAAAACTGAGCTCCAGCTCCCCTCTCGGCTGTGACTCACCCCTGCCACAGGGAAGACACGGACTTTTCCAAGAAGAGATGCTGACTTGGATGCTGCAGGGAAAAGTGTCACTCCCTGCTCGAGATGGACAGTGTGGGGCACTCGGCATTGTCTTCGTGGTTTCGGGAGTGATGGTGAAAGAAGGGAGGGAAAGCGTTCTCAGCCATCACGAGAACAAACTAAGACCAGAATGGCACTCCCTCACCTCCTAGTCAAGGACTGTGACCTCATAACACCGATTGCACATTATCAGACTAACTTGGGTTTTGTGTCAAACTTCAAGATTCTCTTGGAAAGGATCTGATTACCCTAACACCATTTGGTATTCCCAAGCCCTGCATCCACCCCATGTGGACTGTGGGGCTGCTGCTGGAGGGCTTTCCAAGGGGAGAAAGAGGAAATGTTAGATTCTATCAAGGCAGGCAGCCCAAGGCTGGCACCGCTCCCTCCTGGCTGCAGACAGAGAACACACGCATGCCCTTCTCTCTTCTGTGACCTCTGGCAGCGCCGGAGGGCCGTCGGGAGGCGCGGTGGGGTTCATGGGCATCCTTCCAGCACAAAGTAAAAGTCTGATCATTGGTATCCAACTTATTTGCTATCTGTGACTATTTAGAGAGGGTACCATTGGAACGTATCTGTCTCTTAAAACACAAATAATTCAAAGAAGACTGTGATAATGTTTAGCCTGTCTTAAAAAAACTAAAATCTTCACACTCCCTTTTGAATATCAGCAAGTACTTTGCTAATTACAAAGTGTGCTTATCCAATCATAAAAGCAAGTTTAACAAGAATTCATTAAACGTTGTATCTTGTCTTAATTGCTTAAAAGTATTAAGGCAACTTATTTTGAAATTTTTTATTTGGTTTTATCACTGATTTGAGACTCAAATTAAAACTGTTCCTCAGTAACATCACCCCTAGAGACCCCATTGGAGAACTGGTGCCTGTGTTTGTGGTGGGAACAGAGGACCGAAACTGAGTCTTCATCACATTCCATTCTACAGGAACTACCATGCTGGGCTCTACCCAGCAAGACAGTTTGTCTTTCTATGCGTTCACACATTTGAATTTTAAGTAGATTAGTCACGATTAGAAAGCAAACACCACGAGAACATGGCCCTTGGAACCTTCCTGCTCAGGGTTCGTGGGTTCCAAGGTGGAGCTGGAAAGTATAGTCAGATTTCTTTAGGGACATTGCATTTCTCAGCTACTGTGTATTAGCTGAACACAATCTGTGTGGGTTTCCTAGTTGTACACTAAATTACCACAAACTTAATGGCTTAAAACAATACGCGTTTATTATGTCGGTTTCTGTTGGTCCCGAGTCTGGACTGAGTGCTCTGTTTCACAAGGCTGCAGTCAAGGTGGCGGCTGAGCCACAGTCTCATCAGAAGGCTCATGTGGGGAAGACTCTGCTTCCAGGCTCATTCAGGTTGTTGGCAGAAGGCACTTCCTGTGACTGTACAGACGACAGCTATGTGCTGGCTGTTGGCTAGAGGCCACTGTTGGGTGCTAGAGGCTGCCCACAGTTCCTTGACATGTGACCTTTTCCAAAATGGCTGCATCATTCCTTTCCGATCATAAGGAGAATCTCTAGCCCCAGTTAGCTAAGTCTGATATAATCTAATCATGGGAGTGACAGTCCATCACCTTTGTCGTATTCTCTCTCAGAAGCACAGGTACCACTTGCACTTACAGGAGATTATGCAAGGTCAGAGATACCGGGAGGCAGGAGTCACAAGGCTACCCTGGAGTCTCTACCACTCAATCTTTAGAATTTGTTTTTGACCAATGTCTACGGAAATACTCCTATAGCATTTGGGGGAAAGATTAGACTAAGAAAAAGGAGGGGCAGAATCCAGAGAAAGATCTTATTAGTCCAGAGCCCGTGGGCTAAGCGGTCGCCCGCAGGACTGCCAGAACTCACCTCCCTCCCAGTGCTGCTCAGGACTCTCTGGTTTAAATATTTTTATTATTATTATTATGATAGACATATATATATAGAGAGAGGCAGAGACACAGGCAGAGGGAGAAGCAGGCTCCATGCCAGGAGCCCGATGTGGGACTCGATTCCCGGGACCCCAGGATCGCACCCTGGGCCAAAGGCAGGCGCTAAACCACTGAGCCACCCAGGGATTCCAACCCTCTGGTTTAAATGAAGAGGAGTGGCTCATGTGGATTAAGGCCTTGACCTGTTTTTCATGGAAACAGGCATGGACCCTTACAACTCAAGAGACCTGCCTTATCATCTACTTCAGTCTCCTCTTTTTGAAATTTTGCAAACGATATTCCCAGAAAGGTCCACTGAAAAAACTTCCTGGGAAGCCAGGTGGTCAGATAACAATATGCAAAGTTAGGAAGTGTGGGAAATACAAAAGTACAGGGCACAGTGCTCAAAATCCAGCCAGGAAGTCTGTGTGAAGGACTAAACCATAGCTACACAGACAGAATGCACTTGTGCTGTTGAGGGAAAAAATGACATGTCAGCATTGGAAGTTGCAGGAAGCACTTCCTGAAGGAGACAGAGTTCAAGATAGCCCTAGGAGGATGGATTAGGATCAAGATCGGAGAGGAGGAGAAGGACAGCCCCACATGGGGGTGTCTGTTGGGGACATTATCTGGCTGCAGTAGAAACAGTGGGAGAGGGAAGCATGGAGAAAGGATAAACTGGAATCAGATTGTAAATCAGAAAGAACCTAGATTTTGCCCTGTAGGCAGTGGGGAACCACTGAAATGTAAACAGGATAACAACATTATCAAAGCTTGACTTTGGGACAATTAATCTGGCCATATAGACAGAATTATTATTTCTTCCCTAATTTATAAGCTAATCATGTTAAACACCAATCGAGGCATTTAAGTTGCTCTCTTTTTAGAGCAACTTAAGGAAGAAACACCCAGAAGGTAGGGAGAGCAGTGAAGAAGCCGCTACACTGACTTTTTATTGTAGTGAAATACACAAAACAAAATTTATAACAAAACATTTTAAGTATACTGTCCAGTTTTTGTTGTTGAGTTATATTTCGCATGTAAATTCCTAATCAGATATATAACCTGGAAATATTTTCTCCCATTCTATGGGTTGTCTTTTTACTCTGTTGATTGTTTCCTTTATTTTTTTTTTATTGTTTCCTTTAACAAGGAGAAATGTGTAAGTCTAATGTAGTTTCCATTCATCAGCTTTGTTTCTGTGGCCTGTGCTTTTGATTGCATACCCAAAAAATCATTGTCAAATCCAATGTGAAGAATTTGTCCTGTTTTCTTCTAAGAGTTTTATTGTTTTAGATCTTACATTTAGGGGTTTTTTTTTTTTATCCATTTTGAGTTAATTTTTGTATATCGTGTAAGGTAAGGGTCCAGGTTCATTCTTTTACATACAGATATCGAGTTTTCCCCGTCCCATTTGTTGAAAGACTGTCCTTTCCCCCAATGAGTAGTCTTAGCACTCTTGTTGAAAATCAATTGATCATACATACAAGGATTTATTTCTGGCCTCCCTATTCTATTCCATTGGTCTATGCCTGTCCTTATGTCAATGCTTCACAGTGGTCACATCAGTAGCTTTATAAAAAGTTTTGAAATCAGGGAAATGTGAGTCATCCGACTTTGTAATTTTTCAAATTGTTTTGACATTTGGGGTTCCTTGAGATCCTATGTGAATTTTAGGATAGGTTTTTCTATTTATGTAAAGAAAACTATTGAAATCTTGATAGCAATTGCATTGAATCTATAATTTCTTTGGATAGTATTTTCATCTTGTCTTCTAATCCATAAACATGGGCTATCTTTCCATTTATTTTTGTCTTTTTTTCTCTTAGCAATGTTTTGTAATTTTCAGTGCAAAAAGTTTTTTTGTCTCCTTGCTTAGATCTATTTCTGTGTATTTTATTATTTTTGATATTTTTATAAGTGCAATTATTTTTCTAGTATTCTTTTTGGATTGCTTATTGTTGGTGAATAGAAATGCAACTGATTTTTTTAGTGTTAATTTTGTATACTGTAACTTTGCCAAATTTATTTATTAGCTCTAACATACTGTGTGTGTGGTGTGTCTGTGGTGTGTGTGTGGATGTGTGTGGACTCTAATTTAGAGTTTTCTATATGGAAAATCAAGTCATCTGAAATAGAGATTATTGTACTTGTTACTTTCCAGTTTAAGTGCATTTTTTTTCTTCTTGGTTAATTGCTCTGTCTGAACTTCCAATAAGATGTAGAATCAAAGTGGTGAGAATAGGCATTCTTGCTTTGGCCCCCATCCTACAGGAATGCTTTCAGCCTCTCACCATAATGGCAGGTTGATGGTTTTTCATATATAGCCTTTGTTATGTTCAGGAAGTTTCTTTCTAGTCACAGTTTATTGCGTATTTTTATTGACAAGATTTTGCATTTTGTCAAATCCTTTTTCTGCCTCAGCTGAAATGACTGTGTCCCCCCCGCCCTTTATTGTGTCTATGTAGTGAATCACTTTGATTAATTTTCATAGGTTGTACCATCCTTGTAATCTGGGAATAAGTCTTAGTTGGTTATGCTGTGTAACACTTTTAATATGTTGTTGAATTCAGTTTGCCAGTATTTTGTTGAAGATCTTGCATCCATATTTATAAAAAATATTGGTTTGTAGTTTTCTTTTGTTGTAGTATCTCTGTCTAGTTTTGGTGTCAGAGTAGTGCTGACTTTATGAAATGACTTAAGAAATGGTCCCCCCTCTTCAGTTTTTGGAAGAGTTTAAGATGGACTAGTGTTAATTCTTCTTTTAATGCTTGGTCTAATGTACCAGTGAAGCCATCTGGTCCAGGGCTTTTATTTGTCAGGAGGTTTTCATTACTGATTGTATCTCCAACTAGTTATAGGTCTATTCAGATTTTCTACTTTTTCATGATTCCATTTTGGTATATATGTGTTTCTAAGAATTTGTCCATTTCATCTAGGTTATTCAGGTTTGTTGGCTTACTATAATTCATGGTATCCTCTTACAATTCTTTTTATTTCTGTAAAATCGGTAGCAATATTCCCACTTTCATTTTTAATTTTTATTACTGGCATCTACTTTCTTTTTTTTTTTTTTTAGCCTAGCTAAAACTTTGTCAATGTTGTTGGTTTTTTCAAATAGTCAACCTTTGATTTTGCTGATTTTCTCCATTGTTTTTCTTATCCTTTAATTTATTTATCTCTGATCTAACCTTTATTATTTCTTTCCTTCTGCTAGCTTTGGGGTTAGTTTGCTCTTCTTTTTCTAGTTGCTTATGGTATGCAGTTAAGTTATTGATTTGAGATCTGTCTTCTTTTCTGATATATATGTTTAATGCTATAGATTTCCCTTTTAGTACTTCTTTCACCCCATAGGTTTTAGAGTATTGTTTTGTTTTATTTCATTCATCTCAGGGTATTTTCTAATTTCCCTTGTGATTTATTTTTCCATCCATTGATTGTTTCAGAATATGTTATTTAATTTCCATATATTTGCAGATTTTTTAGTTTTCCTTCTGTCATTGAGTTTCAGTTCTATTCGATTATGATCAGAAAAGAAATTTTGTATGACTTCAATCTTTTAAAATTTATTAATACTTGTTTTGTGGTTTAACATTTGGTCTCTCCTGGAGAATCTTCCATGTATACTTAAGAAAAAGGTGTATTCTGCTGTTACTCAGTGTTCTATATATACCTATTAGATCTGGTTGGTCTATTTTGTTGTGTAAGTCCTATATTTCCTTGCTGAACTTCTATCTGGTTGCTCTATCCATTATTGAAAATGTAATATTAAAATTTACTTTTACTGCAGAGTTTTCTGTTTCTATCTTCAATCTGTCAATGTTTGCTTTATATATTTTGGGACTCTGATGCTTGGTTCATATGTATTATTAATTGCATATCATCTTTGTGACTTGACATTTTTTTGTCTTTTTTAACAGTTTTTTACTTAAAGTTTACTTTGTATAATCATAATATAGCCACCTCAGTTCTCTTCTGTTTATCATTTGCCTGGGAGTTTTTTCCCCATTCTTTCACTTTCAACCTATTTGCATCTTTAAATCTAACATAAGTACCTTGTAGATAGCACATAGTTTGTATGTCTATTTTGTTCAACATGTCAATCTATGCTTTTTCTTTAAAATATATCTTTAATTTTAATGTTTTATTACATTTCCGATTCCAATAGTTACATTTTATTTTCTTTCCTAAGGTCTTTATAATGTAAGACTTGGGACATATTATAATAGGTTATGGGAGATTTTCACCCAGTCCTTCTTTATTGTGTGACACAATGTATGTCTTTGACTGGAGAGTTCAATCTATTTATATTTAAAATAATTACTGACAAGGAAATACCTCTGCCATTTTGCTATTTTTTTCTATGTCTTCTAGGTCTTTTCTTCTTCATTTCTTCTGTCATGGCCTTCTTTTGTGTTTACTTGATTCTTTGGTAGTGATAGATTTTGAATTCCTTTTCATTTCCTTTCTGTATGTTTATATTTTGTTTGTAGTTACCATGGGGATTTATTTATGGTATACTATTGTTATAACAATCTAATTTGAATTGATATCAATTTCAATCACATACAAAACTACTATACAGTTCCGTCACTCCTAGTTATATATTACTGATCACAAATTACATTTTTATACATTGTGTCCCTAATAACAGATTTATAATTATTTTTATACATTTGTCTCTTAGATATAAGAGAAAATTCAAAATGAAGTTACAAATCAAAACTGCAATGATGCTGGATTTTATATTTGTCCATATTTTTCCCTTTACTAGAGCACTCATATCACTTCGAGGTACTGTCTAAAATCTTTCATTTCAAACTGAAGAACCCCTTCAGAATTTCTTGGAGAGTGAGGGTAATGGTAATAAACTCTCAGCTTTTGTTTATTTATTTTGAGAATGTCTTAATTTCTCATTTTTTGAAGGACATTTTTACCAGATATGGATTTTTTGCTTAACAGGTGTTTTTCTTTTAGTATTTTAAATAAATCATACTAGTTGCTTTCTAGCCTCCATGGCTTCTGATGAGAAGTCAGTTGTGAATCCCTTATTTGTGACAAGTTACTTTCTCTTTCTATTTTCAAGAATTTTTCCTCTTTGTCTTTGGCTGTTAACAGTTTAGTTATATGCCTCCTTATGGGTCTCTTTAGGTTTATCCTGTTTGGAGTTAATCGAGCTTCTTGGATTTGTAAATTCATGTATTTTCTCAAATTTGAGAGATTTTCAGTCATTATTTCTCTATATAATTATTCTACCTCTTTTGCCCTCTTCTTTTTCTGGAATTCCCATAATACATAAATTTGTCCATTTAATAACATTCCATAAGTCCTTTATGTTCTGTTCACTTTTCTTTGCTCTTCCCCTCCTACTCCTTAGACTCAATACTTTCAATCATCTTATCTTAAAGTTCTCTGATTCTTTCTTCTTGCTCCAATTTGATGTCAGACCCCTCTAATAAACTTTTATTTAAGCTATTATGCTTTTCGACTCCAGAATTTTAGTTCCTTTTTGCAATTTTTTTAAATATTTTATTTATTTATTCATAAGAGACACAGAGAGAGACATAAGCAGAGGGAGAAGCAGGCTTCCTCCAGAAGCCTGATGCAGGACTCAATCCCAAGACCCCAGGATCACAACCTGAGCCGAAGGCAGATATTCAACCACTGAGCCGCCCAGGTGCCCCCCTTTTTACAATTTCTATATCCTTGTTAATATCCTCATCTTGTTCATATATTGTTTTCTTGATTTCATTTAGTTCTTTACCCATGTATTCCCTTAATATATAAGGGTAAAATATATCTAATATAGTTGGCTTAAAGTCTTTTCCTACTTATTCTGATGTCTGGGTTTCCTCAGGGTCAGCTTCTGTCAGTTAATTTTGTTCATCTGAATGAGACTTGTGCTCTTACTTTTTGTATGCCTTGGGATTCTTTTTGGTTGAAAATTAGGCATTTGACTATTATCATGTGGTAACTCTATAAATCAGATTCTCCCTCTACCTCAAAGATTGCTAATTTTCTCTCTTTCTTTCTTTCCTCCATTCTTTATTTCTTCTGGAGGTGGTTGTTGTGGTTGTTGTGGAAACAATACATTTGTTTCAAAACTTTTCCAAACTATTTTGGCAAAGACAATATGCCTTGTCATGTGTAATCACTGAGGTTTCTATTTCTTTAGCTTGTGTTCAGCTAGTGTTTGGATAGAGGTTTCCTGAAATGCTAGGAACTAAAACAAACAAATACAAAAAAAAAAAAAAAAAAAAAAAAAAAAAGACAAAAAGAGAACATCCACCACTTCTAACCATTCTATGGAATGGTTTGGTCTGGGGTCATCCCTTCACCATTTAGGTAGGCTTACTATGACCCTAGGGATTAGCACATGTGTTTATAAATTTCCCTATATACATGGCTACTTTGAATGTCCTAATTACCCAAAGCATCTCGCCTCAGTTTATCCTCCTGGCCTTAGATGGTCTACTGTATGCCTCCACTCAGAGAATCTCTAGCCCCAGCTGTCTGTAGGATTGTAACCAGTCTGCAACTTTTACAAACATTGCCCAGTGCTTTCCCTACTTGCATTCTAAGTTATGTGGAACAGGGATATTGCCTTGCATTGGTCCTTTAGTACTTCCGGACTATTTAGAACAGACATACATGGTAATTTGAAAATAAGGTCTATTCTGTGCCCTCTGGCTGGTGAGAACCATGAGCTGGGTTGCCACCTGCAACCAAAATCACTAACCAAACCAAAATCCCAACCAAAATCACTACTGTGCTGGAAGAGGTGAGGTGGGCTGAATTGAGGGTGAGTAAAAACTGCAAAATTTCTTACCATTTTGAAAATGAGTTTTTACAATTGGGCATTACTTAGTTGCTGTAATCTTTAACCAGTTTCCAGAGCTCCTTCAAAGTTGTTTAAGACATCTTGGGTTTTGTTGTGATGTTTGTTTAGGAAAATGAGAACAAGGATCTTTCTGGCCTGTCACTTTGCTCGTGCCAGTATCTAATGCCTGACTCTGACACACAGGTGCTGAGGGCCTAAATCACGCAGGAGAGCTGTCATGCAAATTGGGAAGAAAGGCTAAGTTCATTAATGAATTTAACAAATATTCATTAAGCACGTACTATATGCAAGGCATTGTTGCAAGTTGCTGGCACCTAGAGTGGCAATGAAAACAGAAACCAAATCTTCTTATACATGCATTAGTTCATATAATAAAAATGTATTGAGTTCCATCCATATACCAAGCACTGATAACACAGTGATAAATAATAAGCATCATCCCTGCTTCCACAGACCTTACAATTTGAGATTATCTAATCCTAAACCATTAAAGTGTAAAAATTAGTTGTATTACTGCAAAATTACTAAAGAAGAGAAAAATGGAAGGAAATTTGCCTTAAGAAATACAGGAAAGGAAGAAGGGTGAGAACAGAATGAAGAAATTGGTAAAGAAATAGCACTGTAGTGAGAAGACATAGGCAATGAAATAAAGAAGCAATTGCAGTGCCATGTGATAAGAAACATGATGGGAAAGTACGAGGTGTTATAGGACTCTAGAAGCTGAGAGCAAGGAGGGCTTTGCAAGGGCAAGCATAACTAGGCAGATCCTTAAAGATGAAAAAGAAGTAATCAGGTGAGAGGTGGTACAGGTGTCCTGGCAGACAAAAAAAAATCATAGAATGCAAGACATAGAATCAAGAGAGACTATGGTATACTCAAGTAACTAAAAGAAGCTCATTTGGGTCAGCTATCTGAGGTTGTAAGTAGTGAGAGATGAGCCAGGAAATACGAGTAGGACCAAGGTCATGAAGGATATTTTAAGTTATTTAAAGCAGTTTTATATTATCATAAGAGCAATGGAACCCATTGAAGGGTTAATAAAGGAAGTGATGTGAAAAGATGAGGATTTAGAAAGATTATCTTGGCTGTCTTTCAGATCAGAAACTACAGAGGTTTGTTCAGAGATATTGCAGTAACAAGGACAATAGATGGTGGAGACATCAACTGGGTAGTGAGTGTGAAAACGGGAAAACTTAGTGAAATGATTAGGAGATTGAATACGTATTTTTTAGAGATTGATTTGATTGGGCTGAAAATTGAAAAAAAAAGAAAAGGGAAATGCATGATTCCCAGGTTTCTAGCTTGAGCAACTGGTGGACTGAGGAGTTATTTACTGAAACAGTCTTAGAAGTTGTTGGTGTCCTGCCCGGATCACTTTACAGGCCACTACACCCATCTGCCAAATACCAGAAAATTATCCTCAGCCAAACAGAATCCAGGAGCTGCCTCGGGCAGGAGGTCACACCCCCCAGAAACCGGCGGCTAATGACCAACTGGCACAGAAGTACAAAGGGCTAGCTCTTTTGCTTCAGAGTGGGACTAGTGTTGGGGTACCCTTCATGCTCCAAGGCTACCTGAGAAGCGAAGCTATTTCTAGACTCCAGCTCTATGCTTAGGTCCTTCCTCTGGCCTATGCTACTTCTCTTACCTCTTTTCTCCGAAGAGCGTTCCTTCAGTAAACCACAGCAGTCCAAATCCCTGTTTCAGGCTCTGCTCTTAGGAAACCCACTCTAAGATAGATAGATAGATAGATAGATAGATAGATAGATAGATAGATAGATACAAAGAGTAATCTTCAGAGCAAATTCTAAAGATGAATCCTGGAGTCGATCACTTGCCAACTAGCTGGCATTGAGGGTTCATTGTTAGTGGCAGAGTGGGAAATGTGAAAGACTTCGCCCTGATGCAGCAATGCAAAGACTCACTCACCTGTGGCAAGTTGAAAGGGGTACAAATTGAAGGAGACACACTGGTTTGTGCAATATCTCTGGCACTTGAGAGATATAGGACAAATGGTAATTAAAGGACAGTGGGATTGGTGGTTACTGTTGATCATTATTAACACATTAAAGAGAGGGCAGCCCGGGTGGCTCAGCAGTTTAGCGCTGCCTTCAGCCAGAGCCTGATTCTGGAGACCTGGGATTGAGTCCCACATCGGGCTCCCTGCATGGAGCCTGCTTCTCCCTCTGCCTGTGTCTCTGCCTCTCTCTCTCTCCTCTCTGTGTATTCTCATGAATAAATAAATAAAATCTTAAAAAAAACCACACACATTAAAGAGAAAATGACAGGCTCAGGCAATCAATGATCAATTCAAAGCAAAAGGTAAGAGACAGAGGCTTCCTGGGAAATGTTAAGCAAACAAACTAATAAATTATATATAAATTTTTTTTTAAATTTTTATTTATTTATGATAGTCACAGAGAGAGAGAGAGAGAGAGAGGCAGAGACACAGGCAGAGGGAGAAGCAGGCTCCATGCACCGGGAGCCTGACGTGGGATTCGATCCCGGGTCTCCAGGATCGCGCCCTGGGCCAAAGGCAGGCGCTAAACCACTGCGCCACCCAGGGATCCCACAAACTAATAAATTAAAAAAAAAAAAAACAAAAAACAAAAAAAACAAAACAAAACAGGGCACCTGGGTGGCTCAGTGTTTGAGCGTCTGCCTTTGCCTCAGGTTGTGATCACAGGGTCCTGGGATGGAGTCCTGCATGGGGCTCCCCACAGGGAGTCTGCTTCTCCTTCTATGGCTCTGCCTCTCTCTGTGTCTCTCATGAATAAATAAATAAAATCTTAAAAAAAAAAAAAAAACCGTCTCCTATAGCCAGCAGGTAACCAAGTTATAAACCAAAACCAAACTCAAGACTTGTAGGGAAGCAGACCTTTTACATCAAAGTCAGGTCCTGAGACAACCTGGAAGGGACTGAATGGGCCTGAGATAAGGAGGGGTTGTTTCTAGGAGATGTGCTAGAGAGGCCAGATCCCCCTAACTTTCTCAGTTTGCAGAGGTGTCCCACTCCATCTTGTCAGAAGAGAGCAACTTTCCCTTGCTGAACAGTATGCAGAAGCCTCAACTGAGGCAAATGCCCATCACAATCATGCTTGTTCTCTTAGGGTCTTCCCTCTTCCCCTTCTTCCTGGCTCCCAGACCAATGACTAGGGCTAAGTATAGAGTGACTCATGGAAAGTTCTGGGCCTGCTAAAGGGAAAAAAAAAAAAAGAATTATATATCAAGGTTGCTGTGGGATTGAGGTAACATGTACTGGCAGGAACTGGAGGTCTATGGCTTAGATGCATCTTAAGAGTGGTAAACCAGGGTGCAAGGGTGGTGCAGTTGGTTTAAGCCATTGACTCTTGGTTTTGGCTCAGGTCATGATCTGAGGGTCATGAGATTGAGCCCTGTGTCTAGCTCCATGTCCAGCTCAGAGTCTACTTAAAACTTTCTCTCCCTTTGCCTTTGTCCTGCTCCCTCAAATAAATACATAAATCTTAAAAAAAAAAAAAAAAAAAAGTGGTGGATCATGAAGGGAAGAAAATAAGGCAAACTTATTGCTATGGGAATATACTTCAATAATATGAATTTAACATTACAGCAAGGACTTAAGGGCAGATGAAAGAGGGAAGTCCTTTTATATTACTGAAATGGCTCTTAGAAAGAGCAATGCCAGAATCATCATGTCCAACTATGGAAGATGGGATCAAAAGGCCATAGATGTGGGTGTGCTAGAACAAATCTGCAGACTAGAAAACCCACTGGCTGACTTTCTCCCTCAGAAGGGTCTGGAGGACAGGCATCTGCCAAAGTGCTAAGGAGAGCACCATCAAGTAAGTAGTGACTTCCTCTAATCTAGGGTTGTTGTAGAGATGTGGTCACAGACCAGGCTTTTTATTTAAGTTTTATTTCAATCCCATTAGAGTTAACATACAGTGTTATATTAGTTTTAGGTGTACAATATGATCAATATTTCCATACGCCACACAGTACTCTCATCATGACAAGTGTATCCCTTAATTCTTATCACTTATTTCACCTGTCTACCCCTATGTCCCCCACAGACTGGGCTTTTTGGTAGTAATGAGGATAATATTGGATTCTGGAATAGCAGAGGCCAATGGCAGCACTTAGCCATCAGAAGCCATATAAACATAGTTATTGTAATGGAGAACAGTTTGGATGGGCAACCACAGATCCCGAGCTATAGTAAGCTATGGGAATGACTGACCAACAGAATATGATGTTCCTGAAGGGAAGATAGATGGGTCACTAGCAAAAGTATTGTCTAATATATACAAGCAAGAGAGATAAAAAATAAGTAAGTAGAAGATTGTCAGCAGCCCCAGTGGAAAAAAAATCACAATCTTTCATATCTGAACCACTTTTCAGACCCAGGAAGGGTCTGGGTCAGCAGTGATACTTCAGTCTTCCCTCCAAAGGGACCTATGGCCATTTACCTAGAGAACTATACAGTGAGGAAAGAATACCCAGATATTTTGAGAATGGTTGGATATAGGATCTGAGTAGATGCAGATATCCTGTATCTCCACATGCCATTAGACCTCCTGCTAGAATTGTGTTACATGAGGACCTAGTAATAAAGAGACTATTGTCCACAGTGGGTTCATAAATCCCTGTTTCCCAAGTTCATAATGGGGATGGATGTTAGCCATTGACATAACCCTTATTGGTTCCTTGATCTGTAGAGTAAACCTTACTACAGTAAGAAAACCCAAGTATAAACCAATAAAACTGACCCCACTACTCAGCCAAAATAGTAAATTTTAAAAATCACATCCTGAGAGAAGTGGCAGAGATTAGTGCTACCCTCAAAAACTTAACGGACTGGTCCTTTTAAGGGGATGGTCCTCATTGTATCTCCATTTAATCCACTATCTGGCTCCTGCAAAAAATTGGATGTACAATGATGGCTGACAATGGACCACCTCACGCTTAGTCTAGTAGTAGCTCCACCTGTAGGTGCTGTGTGGTATCTTCACTAGAACAAATTAACACAGCCTTCGATACATAGTATATATTATTTCTAGTACCCATAAAAGAGGAGAGTCAGAAACAGTTTGCATTCACATAGGATGGACCATAGTATACATCTACAGTCTTAGTCTATAGGAACCTAGGCAACCTGAACATTGCACAGAACCTTGTATTTATCTACCATATTGATAACTCTTAGAGATCTAGAGAAAGGACATGCAATCTACAGCAGTGACCTCCATGATGTTTGAAAAACAGCTCCTGACATGCTACTATACTTCAGAGATTGAGCATCTGGTGATGAGCCGTCAAGTGACTATGCAGCCAGAACTAGGTACTCTTAAACTGACCAAATCATCAGGTTGAAAGGACCCAGTAGAGATCCACTGAAATGTATATAATACATCTAGAATTGGACTTTCAGGTCTAAAGTTTGTATATAAGCTGTATCAACAAGTGACATAAACCATCATGTCACTCACTACCGTTATAATAATGTTTTTCCTTTGATTCACACTTAAGACCTAATGGAGGAAGAAAAATCCTGATCTTGGCTTGTGAAGGGTTGTCTCAAAGTAGAATTACCTCAATGGTACAATTCAACTCCAGAGGTCCCTGTGGGATGAAGCTAGATTCCAGTTGAGATCACAGCCATGCTTAGCTCTTTCCCCTGCCCTATCCTGCTTTCTTCCCTCACTCCTTCTCTCCCTCTTCTTCAATAAGTCTCATGCATCTATATCCCTGTCTCAGATTTGGCTTCTAAGGAACCCAATCTAAGACAGAAATAGAAGAGGATTAGCTCAGTTTACAACATGCTGAGTAGATGTGTCTATGAGACATTCAAATAGAATTAATGATCATCTCGGGGTGCCTGAGTGCCTCTGTCAGTTAAGCATCTACCTTTGGCTCAGGTCATGATCTTGGGGTCCTGGGATCGAGCCCCGAGCCAGGCTCTCTGCTTAGTGAAGAGTCTGCTTCTCTCTTTCCCTCTGCCCTTCCCCCTTGCTCATGCTCTCCTTCTCTCTTGATCTCTCTTAAATAAATAAATAAAATCTTTAAAAAAGAAAAAAAGAAAAAAGAGATGGGCTGAGCCAAAGACCCTAAGGCAGAGTTGCCAGAGAGACACAAAGGATTCAGGGGAGACACTGAGGGGAAAGGGTGTTGGGGAGGGGGAATATATGTGTGTGAAAGGGTTAAATAGGGCCCAGTGACCTAATGACCCTGGTGAGGGCCAAGCAAGCTGGTGAAAGCTGTACAGCAGTCCCTGAGGACCCAAAGAGAAGAGGATAAATCAAACTGGTAGATGTGTATAAATTTTTAAAGGAGCTTGTCTCTGAAGGGGGGAGGAGGTACTGAGAGAAAATTGGGAGCTGAAGGAAGATGTTGGGAAGGGTTTGTCAACTGGTCCTTAGGATGGAGAGACTTCAGCGTTTTGGGTCAGTGAGACTGGGATCAGCCTGGCTACCAGTCTGTGGAAGGCCTTCTATGAGATATGGGATAAGCCCAGGATTTAGGTTGAGTCCGGCTCTGCCTGTCCCCCGCAGGCAGACTATTTTGCCTCTCCAGGGGCGGCACTTGTATAACAGCCTACTTCAAAACACTGTTGAGGGCAAGTCTGAAATGCACGTGAAGGCACTCTACCAATAATAATCGTTATTTCCAAATGAGAAGGGCAAAGGAAGACACCTCCGAGCTTTTCAAGGCTAAGAGTCTGCAAAATAGCTGTGTGGACGACTGAAGCAGGGAAATCCCGACAGGACGAGCTTTGGAGAAGGGACCAGGTTTCTGCGCGCAGGCCGACACTGAGGTCACGGCAGGGCATCGCAAGTGGGAATACTTGGCAGATATGGGGAGACAGAGGCTGGACGCAGAAGAGCAGTCCGGGATGGCGGGATGGGGGCACTGTCCTTCCTCAGCTCCGAGCTGAGCATGCGCCAAGGCGGGCCGGGGAATGCTTGGCCGTCCCAGGAGGACGCCCCTGGGCGCAAGCCTTTAGCCATTACTTTGGGTCGGGCCCTTACCTCTGCCATCTCCGAGCCCCGCCGCATCTGCGTTTCACAGCTGAGAAAACGAGGCCGGAAACGTCACCCAGCTACCGAGGCGGCTCAGAAGCAGACACGGGCAGTCGGCTCCCAAACCTCCGTACTTTGCCCCACGGCCCGCTGCCCCAGAGCTGGGGGCCGGGGACGCAGGGACACGGCTCACGGGACAGAGGAAGGCTGGGAGGCTGCGGCGGCGGGGGCCGGAGGGACCAGGGCCGCGGACCGCAGAGGGGAAGCGGGGCGAGGCAGTGAACACCAAGGTGCCCACAGAGGAGCGGGCTCGGGCGGCAGGGCTGGGAGGGGCTCCCCTTCTGCAGTCCACTCGGCCACTGTCCTTTGGCCACTTCCCGGCCTGATGAGGGGAGCGCAAGCCACAGCCCCCAGCCCAACGCGGCTCACCACTTCCTTAGGGACTCTACTTCCAAGCGTGACACCCAGAGAACACAGCCCGAAGGGAATTGCTGTCTGTCCCGCGAGTCCTGCCACGCCGGGGAACTGGGGTCAGGCCGGGGAGGGGGGGGGCAGCTCCGGAGACAGAGCGGCCTGGGCCCTCAGGGCCGCGGGAGGGGGGGGGGGTACAGCAGGGGCCCAGGAGGGACGCTGACCTCCCCTCTGGCGCGACCCGCTGGGGAAGACAGCAGGTGACCAGCAGGACTCTGGGTAGCACCAGCAGCCCGGGCACAGGCAGAAACCAGTGGGCCCCTGGTGGCGCCAGGGAAGAGGAAGAGCGGCAGACCGGACTCTAGGCAGGGAAGAGGGGATCCCAGGCTGAGGCTCTCATTCAAATGCCTCCTTCCCCCCAGAGCCCTGAGGTGCTTCTTCCTCCCTCTACACCTGCCTTGGTGGCTCATGGCTTTCCCAAGTGCCTCCAGCAGATTCAGCTTTATTTCCTCCTGCCGGCCTCATTTTCTAAATTCACAGGCCAGTGAGTGTCATCCTTTATTTTTTTTAAGTTTGTTTGTTTGTCTGTTTATTTATTCATGAAAGACACAGGCAGAGGGAGAAGCGGAGTCCTTGCAGGGAGCCCGATGGGGGACTCCATCCCAGGACCCCGGGATCACGACCTGAGCCAGATGCTCAACCACTGAGTCACCCAGGTGCCCCTTGAGTGTCGTCCTTATGAGAGAAACGAGGCTCTGGAGCGTCCTCTCGTGTTCCACTTTCGCCTTTTCACTGCCCCTCACCTGCTGCAGGTCAGGTGAGGACAAGCAGAATTCCTCTGCTGGACGGGCCTCACACTCTAGTGCCTCTGCCAGAGAAGCTTCCAGCCACCACAACGCCTGAAATGCCAGCATTCTCATCAACTCCTCTGGTGAAGAATTCTTCTCCCCTCTGCTTCCTCCTGTCTGAAAACGCAAAAGTCCCTGGAAAAGTAATAGATTTTGTGTCTAACCCTCTAGAGCAAATCACAGAGACCTCTTTGATGTGTCTTAGAGGATCATATGCTCTGGGAGCCCTGGACAGCTGATGTTGGCACCAAGAAATGGTTCAGGGAACAGACAGGGAAGGTGGAGGAGTTGATGAAAATTCTAGTCCGTTACGCAATTTTGTCCTGTATTAACCTCATGCCTTGGCTCAGGTTCAGGGGAAGTTGTAATAGTTCATGTTGTAGCTGAGGCTGTAGATGCTCCAGCCATATCCTCTTGGCCTACCTTAGAACTTACCTGAAGAAATTTTCCAAATAACAGCAAGGAAAGACACAGATGTGGAGAGTTAACGTCGTGCAGAAACAAACGGGGACCCATTCTGAGGAGCATTCCATGTGTTGTCTCGGAGGGTCGTCAGCCTAACTGGACCCCAGCAACCCACAGTAGTAACCCCTTCACCAGTGCCCCTTTTATTGCTCACTCTTCAGAGTGCTTCTAGGATCACCCCTGGGGAAAAAAAAAAAAAAAACTACTCACATCCAAATTCTTGTTTCAGATCTTGTTTTGGCAGGAATAGCAATCAAGACACCATAGATAATGAACTTTCCCTGCCATTCCAAGTACCGATGGAGGAGGGTAAAAGCCCCCTTGCTTTGGAAACAACACACAGCCCCAGATTTTAGAAACGTACATTGAAATTTTAAAAGCCCATATACTTCTACTTGCAAAAGTTTCACTTAAGAAAACTAACAGACTGTGTGCAAAAATGCATGTGTGAGGATATCTATTTCCATGTAGAAGAGTAAAAATTGGGAAGCAACTAAAATTTCCAGCACTAGCAACTTGGCTAATACATTAGAGTAATTCTATGTTGCCATTAGAAAGTATAAATTGGGGCGCCTGGATGGCTCAGTCAGATGAGCACCTGCTTTCTGCTCAAGTCATAATCTCGGGGTCCTGGGATAGAGCCCCAAGTCAAGCTCACTACTCAGCAGGGAGTCTGCTTCTCCCTCTCCTTTTGCTCCTTCCCACCTCTCATGCTCGCTCTCTCTCAAATAGATGGATAAAATCTTGAAAAAGAAAGAAAAAGAAGAAGAAAGAAAGAAAAAGAAAGGAAGAAAGGAAGGAAGGAAGGAAGGAAGGAAGGAAGGAAGGAAGAAAGAAAGAAAGAAAGAAAGAAAGAAAGAAAGAAAGAAAGAAAGAAAGAAAGAGAAAGACCATGTCTGTGATACATTAAGTGAAAATGCAGATGACAAAGCATCATGTGCAGCATAATCTACTTTTGCAGATAGTTAGTACATTCGTGTGCGAACATGTGTGCAGGAAGAATCTCGAAGGATGACAACAAAATATAAACTGGTTACCTTTGGGTATAAGAGTTGGGAATTGTGGATCATTCTCCTCTCCTTCTTTACACTTTTAAGAATTGGGGGGAAAAACACTTTTTCTTTTTACCACTAAAACCAGTTTTAAAACTCCAAAAAAAGTCTAAAAAAATGAATGGCCTCAGCCACCGAGAACCGAATTCCGTAGCTAAAAGTTCCGAGCGGAGAACAGAGGGGGCCGGTGCCCCTGAGCCGGAGCAGAGCTGGGCAGTGGCTGCTGCACCGGGACAGCGACACCTGCCACCGGCGGAAGCAGGGGCGTCACGTGTCCCGCCCGCGTGGCCCGCGTGGTGCTCGCGGGCACCCGCCCCCCACCTCCCAGCGGCCCTCAGCAGCTCCCTTTCCAATTTGCTGCTCTTCCGGGAGTTGGTTATCCCCAGGGAAGGAGGGCGCCCTCGTTGCCACGGCAACGGGAGCCTCCCAGCCCGGACACCTGCCCCGCGCAGCCCCGCCCCGCCCCGCCCCGCCCGGGGGAGGGGTGGAGGCTTCAGGCGCTGGGGCCTGAGGGAAGGAGGGGACAGGAATTAAAACGCAGGGTCAGAGGGAAGGGACAGGAAGAAAAATGGACGAGAGGGCCCCTGACAAGCCCCTTGGCCACTGAGCGCTTCCTCCCGCCCCCGGCGCTCCTCCGTCAAAGGCCGCGTCCCCGGATCCCGAGCTGGCGGGTGGGGCTGTCGGACGCTGCTGGCGTCTCCGCGTCTTCCAGGAACCCCGGGGCGTGTTTTAAAGTCTCGGGAACGGAGCGCGCCGGAACGGAGCTTTCACTCTCCTGCCCCGCCCGCCCGGACCGAGAAGGCGGGTGAGCCAGCGGGCCGCAGCGACCGGCCGAGCCCAGCGGCCGCGCGCGGGGAGGGGGGCCCGCAGCCCGGCCCGGCTCCCGCGGGACGCCCCGGCCCCCCGGCCCCCCGGCCCCCCGGCCCCCCGGCCCCCCGGCCCCCCGGCCCCCCGGCCCCCCGGCCCCCCGGCCCCCCGGCCCCCCGGCCCCGCCCGGCGGAAGGCGGTGCGCGCGGCGGAAGGCGGAGGCGGCTGCTGGGCCACGCCCCGCGCCCAGGCCGCGCCCCCTGCGGCCCCCGGGCTGCCTGCAGGGGCCTCCGGGGCTGGCGGCGCCGAGCTCGCAGACCTTCGCGCGCGGAGCACCGCGTCTCCTGTTACCCACCCCAGGGGCTGCCCAGCCTCAGCTCCAAGCGTTTCACTGCCTGGCCTGGAAACCCTTTCCTCTCTGCTCCAGCAGCAGCAGCCCTTTGATTAATGGAGTCTCCTGGCGTGGGAGCGTCGAGCCACTGCCCCGCTGGAAACCCCTGGTGCCTGCTGGCTCCCATCTGGAGCGCGTGTACGCCCAGGTGCACCCCCTTTCTTCAGCCTCCTTCCCTCTTCCTGCTGCCTCCCTCTCCCTGAAACCTTAGGACTTGTGGTTGCGATGAACCTTACTTAGGCTGTTCCAAGAGTCCTTTTCCTCCCAGCCTCTCTGTGAACCCACCTCCTCCAACACCTGACATTTATTTTCCTTCAGCTACTCTCTTCTTCCCCTCAGTGTCCACACACACACACACACACACACACACACGCAGGCCTGTTCCCTTCCCCCTCCTCCATCAGGCCAGTGAGAAATGGGCTCACCCAGTAGCAAGCGCACAGGCAGTCGACAGCTGCCCACTCAGCCCACGAGGGCAGCACACCAGCCGCACGCCCATGTGGAAACAGTGCTTTTGACAACCCCAGGCATCATATTTCACGAGTGAGCCAAATGTAGAAAGGATTAGCTGTTTCACCCAATAAGCCCACATCTGTAGTTACATTCTGATGGGGATAAAATGACTCTGGTTATTAATCCTTCTGCTTTAGGGTATAAGCTGATCACCAGCTGGGCTCAGGGGGAAAAAAATCTATCCCAGCTCGTGCCAGCCTCCTCCCCATCCTCACCTGCCCCATCTTCTGTGCTGTACTGTTGCACATCTAGGTCTGCAGACCAAGCCGAAGCCTGGCAGCTGAAGCGCCTCTGAGACAAAACAGCTCCGATCTGTTCTGTAGAGGACATCCATTCAATCCTGGGAGTATGTACAGGGAATACACTTTAGGCAAGATGTCGTTGGTCTTCACTGTGGCAGAAACAAAGATGATTCCTGCATGGCTGTGTCTTTTTCATGCTGAAAAAAGCTGAAGTGGGCGGTCAGAACCTGCATGTGGTTTCTGGGACTTCCTGCCCTGAGGCACCCTGGGTGTATCAAATGGCCCAGGGGAATCCAGTTTGGGTAGGACAGTATTTTCTAAGTCAGCTGCCTACAAGGAATGGAGCGTTCGCTTATGTGGCTTCTCCCTACGGGGAACCAGCAGGACAGGGTAGCTTTGTTTCTATTGTGGATCCTTTCTCTTTAAACGCCAGATCTGCAGGCACTGGTGACTTCCAGGAGTCTCCCTGTCCCTTGGTGTCACCAAGAGGAGAGAAGCAGGTGGAGAGCTAAGGTTTCCTCTTTCCAGATCACCAGGCCTGCAGCACACCACACAAAGAAGTGACATTACTGAGAGGCAATTTTCCCCAGTCAGTTCAGACGTGACCAAGTCTGGGCTGACCAAGTGATCCAGCATCCACATTGGAACCTCTCAATAATGAAAAGAGGTGCCACTGATAATTGCATGGAACTTTCCTGAGCAAACCAGGGTGTGTTCACCTTACCTGAGGGGTTGTTTCCATCTGCAGGGGCCATGATAGAAGGTACTGCTGATACTGCTGAAACAGGACAGTTGGTTAGCTCCTCCCTGAATCCTTCATCCTTTTTAAGAATTTTAGATGTGCATTTTGCAAGAATGTCTGTCTTCTAGAGACAATTTCCTAGCATCACTTTGCTGTAGGGAACTGGCAAACTCCTCCAAAGGAAACTAAAGATTAATATTCATTTTTAAGCTGCTCCTGTTTTTTTTTAATATTTATTTTTTCATGAGAGACACAGAGAGAGAGAGAGAGAGAGAGGCAGAGACACAGGCAGAGGGAGAAGCAGGCTCCATGCAGGGAGCCCAAAGTGGGACTTGATCCCGGGTCTCCAGGATCAGGCCCTGGGCTGAAGTCGGCGCTAAACCGCTGAGCCACTTGGGCTGCCCTGCTCCTGTTTTTAATACTGTTCAATTCTTATTGCAGTGCTGAATTAAATATTCATATTTATTTATCTATTTATTTACTTATTTATTTTAAAGATTTTATTTATTTATTCATGAGAGACACAAAGAGACAGAGGCAGAGACACAGGCAGAGGGAGAAGCAGGCTCTCCATGGGAAGTCCAATGATTTGATCCCAGGACCCCAGGTTCATGACCTGAGCTAAAGGCAGATGCTCAACCACTGAGCCACCCAGGCATCCCTAAATATTCACTTATAAAATGAAGAAAAAAAATCAGTCCTAGTCCTCTTCTGTGAACACCTACTTCAGCCCTTCCTCTCTCTCCTCTGCTGATTTGCCCTCTTCCCTGAGGCCCCTATATTTCCACTCTCCAACTCTGGATCAGCTCAACCATCTCCTTTATTGGTGCTATCTGTGTCTGGGATGCTGGGAGATAATAGAGATTGTCATCAATAATGTTTGTTAAGTGAATAAATCAGGATTGACACCATTGCACAGTTATGCTTCCTACCCTTGAATGCATCTCAGCATCACTCAGTTGCTCTGCGGGCTTTCTCGGTTCACATGGTAATATTCCAAGCCTTAGGTAACCCAAATCTCCACCTACCCTCTAACTCTTGGCACTGGCCCTAACTTCTTCAAGAACAAAGAGCAAAAACAAAATAAATCTGAAGTATGAGCTTCTTGAACTTTCTACACTCTCTTTGACCTCCAAGCTACATATATTGATGGACACCCCTCTTTGATGAAAACTGCCCTCTTTTCTGCTCCCTCTGTGTGGCCCCCATGGGCGCTGCCACATACTCACATGGGACCTCCTCCCCATGCCACAATTTATTGACCCAACCGGGCTCCTAAAGACTCAAGTTGAGCCAGTGAGAACTTTCCACAGAATTTTGAGTCAGTCCAGTTTGTCTCCTGTGGCTACAGCTGTCTGCCTTGTGTCCCCCTTCAGACTGACAAAGCTGATGACCTACAGGGGATAGAAATATGCTCATCTCTATATCCAAAAACTAAATAATAAAACAAAGATTTTCAACTCTTTTTCCTCCTCCAGGCTCCAGTCCCTTCCCTTCTACCTCTGTTTCCTTACCTCCTATGATACCCAATCTACTGCTATGATCCGGCTCCCTCTCATCTTCCCTCTGCTCACCTAAATAAAGAGGTAAGCTGAGGCGAGCTCAAATCACCAGAAACCGGGTTTATTTGAGGATAACAGAGCAAGCGCGATTCAGAAAATGTATGTTGTAGCAGCATTGGGCAGGGCCACTAAGGTTTTGAGGCAGGCTAGATTTGGAGGCAAGGAGTGCCAAGAGGGGGACGTCCAGCCAGAGTCCAAGCATGCAAGTCACGGGCTTGAAGATGAGGAGCCATTCTTGAGGGATGTTCATAAGTCAGGAGAAGAGTCTCACTCTTCTGTAAATCAGACAATGATAGGAAATCAGTTTCTTGGCTCTTAAATTCCATTCTTCTGAAGGCATGTGTGTGAGATTCTTTATCCCATATCCCCCAGTTCCATTTTAGACTGCAATCCTGCACCTCTTTCCCCATGAGCAGTGCATCCTGAGCTATGCCCAAGTCCCAGAACTCGTGCAGCTTGTCTGCAGCATCTGGCCCCACTCATCCACTCTCTGAGTCTTGACACAGGCACTCCTCCAGATGGTTTTCCTCCTGGCTCTTGTTCTAACACAAAGAAGCCTGACCTGCAGAAGCTGTACCAGGGTCTAAATATTCTAAGGATCCACAGCTCTTCCAAACCTCTTTCCAAAACCTCTTCTCACCTCATAGAGATGCAGCCAGCCCGTGCCCGCTCTTCTGGTGCATCACAGAGCGAAGGCTAACTTATCTAGTGAAATCATAGAAGCCAGGGTGTTAACAGATGACTTATTTCATTATTTTGATAGCAGCTCTCACAGACTTAGCTCAGTGTCTCTCAAATGTGGATTATAGTGGAAGGAGACGGTAGAGAACAGGGATTGGGATGGAAGAGGGTGCTAGGGATATATTATGGACAGTCTGAGAGTTTTAAGGACATTGAAGTTTTGTATTTTCACTTCATGTTAATATCAGTACTCGATTGTGCATTTTAATTTACTGCCCCATTGGCATGGAGGGCTCACCAACTTTTAGTGCATTGTTTTCAAAGTGGAATGTATTCTCAACGTTTCAGAGAATTTTCTACTTCTAAAGAGAGTGTCTTTGTTCCTCAGATTGGGAAGTACTGACTCAAGGAATAAGCTTCCTTGAAATGTGAGAGCTGTCTATGTACCTGGCAGCACCATAGTGAGAGACAGAAGTACAACACCGGAGTCTTTTCCTCAAAAATTCATGGGCTCATTAGGAAGATGACACAGGGACACTTAAAAAAATTAAATACAAGCATAAAGTAAGAATGTGAGACGTGTCACAAAATGGCACGTTATTAAGTGATGTGGACAACACTTTCTATGAGGTCAGATGCAAGAGAGCTTTCCCTGTATGGGAATGATCATGGAGCCTTCTCGGTTGGGAGAGGGTCTAGCCATACTGCTCATCCAGGAAGTGAGCAAGGCTGGAGATGACAAATATGTAGCTGGAGAAGAAAGAGAGAGACTGTAGCCACAGAGAAAGTTCATGAAACAGCAAAAGTCAGATTCAGAGTGGACTGAATGGAGGGTTCTCATGGGGGCAAAAGTGGACAATGCGGGGTCCCCTCTATCACACTGAATACATACCCAGCAAGGACACCAACAATTCTCTGCTTAAGAATTTGTGGCTTGATAGTTTTTTAAAAAGCATGCAGAAGTCTTTATGGGAAAAATTAGAACAGAATTGGGCTTCTTTACACTTACATTTTAATCATGTATAATCCCTTCTATGGAGACAGAAGTGAGACTGCATGATCATATCAGTGCTTGTTCCTCGAAAGGTCTGATGCAGCCCATTAGGAGACAATCAAGCTGGGGTCATGTTCTGCAGGACTTGAATTCCAAGTGAGGCAATCAAAGCCCACCCACCCTGCTGTGCAAAGAGCTTCAAGGCCACTGGCAACCTCACATTCTCTACCTCTAGTCTAACACTGGAGTTAGATCCTTCACTACATAGCATACAAGGCCACACACAGGAGAGTTTTCTTTATTGTGGTGATTTATGCCTTCTCATTTTATTGCTGCTATTGATTGGCATTGGTTGGAGGAAATCATACCCTCTTGAATACAAAAGCCCCCCCTTGCAGAATGTCCCCTATAACAGCTGGTGATGTTTATTGCTCTTATTAACCTGACAGTCTGGAGATGATATTGATGATACTCATACAGCGCTTTCATTCCTCTGGGTTACTGGGACACCACTTTGTTGTTGTCACCTCCAGCCACGTGGTGCTTAGGACAGTGAAGACATGGCACCATAGTGCTTTGAGTCACAGGTATCTGAGGAATGAGTAAATGAATGAATAAGTGAAAAATTAAAGAGGATCTGTGCTGAGAAGAGGCATCCCAAGATTGGGATGGGAGGGCAGTTGAAGCTCACGATGGCTAAGGCCTCCTCTGACCCTACGAGCTCTTCTTCCTCTGGGCACAGGTCAGAGAAGACATTCAGTTCTCCAGTCGTCACTCAAGAGAGATTCCCTTTCTGGCCTTTATCCTGAGCTTTCTGAGAAACACCACACCACCTCCACAACAGGGGATCTCTGCCTCTCAAGCCTCAGGGAAGACAGTTCTTTCCAATGGCCAACTCAGCTCCCTGAAACTGATCTTAGTGCATCCATCTGCCTGCTCCTTCAATGCCAATAGCTCTTCTCGGGATCAGGATAAGACCGTCATGAAAGCTAGCCCAGGGGGGAAGTCCACAGAAGGACTTGGTGGGGAGGAGGGGAGGAGGCAAGGCACACATGGAAACACTGGTCAAGGTGATGGGGATCTGTAGGAGGCGGGGAGGGGCCCCAGGGATTCACTCAGGAAGAGTAATTACATTGAGCACAACAGATCTCTGGCCCAGCATCGCTGCCCAGAGCATGGCCCTGAATGAAGGTGGATTGCTTCAATTATCTGGGCATCTTGATGAATGGGTACTGCACATGCTCTGGGGAACATGGGAGGAAACGAGCCACAGATTAATCACTCATGGCATCACTGAATGGAGGGTGTTTAGAGTCTGTGAGAGCCACGGGGACAACAGGTCCACAAAAGCAGAGAGGGAAACAGAAAGCAATTAGGCCATGATTAGAAAAAAAAGGGGGAGGAAGCAAATCTTACACTGAGACTCATCTCTTTTAAACTAATTTGCATAAAGCTAGTGACAATTCAAGTAGCCCAGGTAGGGACGAACATCAAAGTTCAGTTATGGGAATTGCTTGCTTGGGGTTGGGGGGGGGGGGGCGGCAAGGGCTAGGGCCCCAAAGGTAACCCCAAACCAGAGAAGGAGTATCTCAGAAGCAAAAGGAGTAGGGGGAGGAGCAAGACAAGGAGACAAGAACTTATGATAAGCAACGCCGCGGAGGCTTCCAAAAGAGGACGAGGCAACAGGCCACTCCAGCCTTTCTTAGGACGCCAGAGGTGCCCCCATTAGTGGAATCTCACGACCTCTCTGCTCCCAAATTCTTGTGAGGGTACATGCGTCTAAATAACAAGAATTATTTTTCTTTGAGAAATGTTTGGTTATGTACATCCAACATTTAACATACGGTCTATCATAAATGTTTCTTGAACAAATGAACAAAAATAGCTAGCGTTTTTTACACTTCTGTGTCAGGCAATATGCTGAGTGCTTTACACAAGTAAATGTAATGTAATTCACACAATCTTCCTATGAGATGTTTTTCAATTCCTTTTTTAGGGATTAAAAAAAACAACAGAGTCTCAAATAAGTGAAGTCACTTATTTAGCGGGTAAGTGACTGAATGTTGGATGCAAGGAAAGAAGGGCAAAGCGGTGCACGAGAGAGAGAGAGAGAGAGAGAGAGAGAGAGAGAGAGAGAGAAAGACAGGGGGTGGTGGAGAGGGGCAGGGAAAGGGAGGGAAAGAAGAGGAGAGAGACGGAGAGGGAGAGAGGGAAAAAGAGAGAGAGGGAGAAAGAAGGAGCAAGGGGTGGGGTAGAAGGAACATCTTAAGAAGAGCTGTGAGAAGCCTCAGAGAATTGTTTTGTCAAAAACAAAAAAATCATTTGACTTAAGAAAAAAATCATTTGACTTAAGAAAAATGTGCCTGACACGCAGATCCACTTTAATTCTTCTTTAGTGCCAGGCATCGAATCCCGTGAGGAGCCGTGAAAACTCGCACAGCCTCACGTGGGAATGGAAGAAAATAAACCAACAGGGCAGGATTTTAAATGAACATAGAAAATACAACGCATCCTTGGGCCGCTGACTCCTGCAGCCTTCGGCAACCGTGTGAGGATAATGGGACACAGGTGCTGGTGTGCTCACTGGCCAGCTCACTGGTTGTCAAGAGACATGATTCCATGAACCTCAGACAACAAGCAGGTTTTATTCAGAATAATAACAATACAAACCAATGAGGGACTGAAGAGAAACATGAATGAGAAAATAAAAGTCAGATGACCTGATCTGCCTCAGGTATAGAGAAGCAGGACCCAATTTGGACTCTGAGCTCCCCTAACAGCCTAAACAATGAGGGAAATAAGCAACTGCAAAGGCCATGGTATCCATGAGACAAAAGTAAACCCATGGTTTAGAGGAAGCACAGCTTTTTCTGATGCTGAAACCTCAGACATTTTTTAAGATTTATTTATTTATTTGAGAGAGAGAGAAAGAGAGGTGGGGAGGGGCAAAGGGAGAGGGAGAGAGAAACTTTAGCAGACTGTGCTCAGCTCAGAGTGAGACATGGGGCTCGATCTCATGACCCTGAGATCACTACCTGAGCCAAAACCAAGAATCCTTCACTTAACTTACTGAAGACCAAGAATCCTTACTTAACCCAAGCGCCCCTGAAGCCCCAGATCTTTTTTCTTGGCCACACACGCAACAGCACCCTGCAATGATACAAGTGGCAGATTTCATGTTTGTGGGCCTGGACGCCGTGCTAGCCACTCCAGACCTGCAGCCCCTGAGGGCAGGAACCCAGAGGTGCCATGAGCCCTGCTGCAGGGAGAGGGCCTTTCTGGCTGCCAGCAGGATGGCCACTTCCCTGGAGCCAGACCCCAGAGACAGGGGAGCAGGGGCGCTTCAAGAGGCCCCCCAGGGACCACCTCTCCTGGAAGCCTTGTCCCCAGCAGGCACCTGCAGCTGGCCCACTGCCTCAGCAGCCAGTCCGCAGCCCAGGGGACAGGAAGGGTCCAGGAACCTGGGAGAAAGCCCTGACAGCCAGGGAATAACCCAGAGAACAGGTAGAAAATGCAATTGCAGGACCTCCACCAGCAGAAGGCTGTCCTCTCAGCTCCCTTCAGGAGGTCTGGACCAGAAAGGCTATCCCTCAGTGTAAGCTCCAAGGTCACATCATGACCTGTTTTCCTCGGCTGCTGGACGGGGTCTTACCGATGCGACAGGTCAGATTAAAACCTCATTCAATCACTATGGGCGGAACCTTTTTTATGCACCCAGGCCAGCCGGTTGAGCCCCATGTTCCAGCTCAATGCATCCCTGCTCTCAACTCCCCGGCGGACATGGTTATCACCCATGTGCCCTGGGTGTCACATCCCCGGGTTGCCTCCTGCTGCTGCTGCTCTACGGATGCTCATTGGATGTCCCCCCCCCCCCGCCCCCTTCTCAGGTTGCCAGAGACAAGCTGGGCTGCGACTCCCTTGCATAGTCTTCTTCCAATTCAAAACAAAACTTGACAGGCATAAACAGACCTTTCCAAAAAACAAACAAACAAACAAACAAAAACTAGAGTGCTGGATCACCAAAATGCGAGTAACTTTGCCCTGTTTTACCTCCTCTCCTTCTTTCTAACCCAGATATTTTATGAAGTATTTGCAGTGTCCCCTTCCCAGGCACGTGGTTGCTCCGAAGTGAACAGAGCACAGGGCTCCCAAGCTCACCCTGCTGAGCAGGTGAGGAATTCCACTGGCAGGAAGGGCTTAGGGGGGTACAGAGGAAGCCTCCTGCCCCCGGGGACTGTGAGAGGACAAAGAGCAGGTTTCACCTGCCCGAGAAGGTAAGTGAAGAAGGTGGAGGTGAAGGATGATGCAGATGCCCAGGTTAATACGTGTGACGGGCCCTGGCAAGGGGGATACGCAGAGCTAACTTGAGGCCTGGGTGGCAGCTCCTGGGTTTTGGCTGGTTCCCAACTGGGTGCAATTTTGTCTAGAGACAAAATGTCTGCAGGCTTTCTGGTTGATGCAATGGTGTGTGTTCGGGGTGGGGAGGGTGCTATGAGCATCTACCCAGAGTCAAGAGATGCTGCTAATAGCCTTTCAACACCCAGGACCCCCCCACAATAAGGAATCATCAGCTGGGAATGCCCAGGATTGAGAACCTCCACACTAGAGTCACGAGGAGCCACTGAAGGCTCTAGGCAGGGCAGTGATATGATTAGAGATGTGTTCTTAGCTCCCTTGTCCATATTGAACGAGTTAGGAAATTGATTTTAAAAACAAAACAAAAAAAAAAAAACAGAATGCAGCCCAGGAGTGGCTGTTGGAACCAGGGAGCTGACAGCCTGGAATGGAGAGCACTCCATCCGGAAAGAGAACCCCCACATGATCTACTTCATCTGTAAAATGGGGTGTGAGATTTGTTTTATTTTATTTTACAAATTTTTATTAAATAAATTTTATTTAATACTGTTCTTTACTTATTCCTGTGTTGCTGGGATGACCAAATACAATAGTACTTATGAAAGGCTTTGTGAAGTGAATAGAAATGTGGATGAAAGATATTTTTGTACTATAAAGAGCACCTTTTAACAATTACACCACTATTGTGTGCTAACTGTATTGAAGTAGAAAATATAATTAAGCTAGAAAAAGGACAATAAAGCTCACTCATCATTTCACTATCCAGAAATAACATTTTTAG
The DNA here is from genome assembly GCF_011100685.1 of Canis lupus familiaris. Lineage (NCBI taxonomy): Eukaryota > Metazoa > Chordata > Mammalia > Carnivora > Canidae > Canis > Canis lupus. The sequence continues at coordinate 13,085,110 of NC_049223.1, read as the reverse complement.
ATTCAAGTGTATATTTTTAGCTTTCCAGACTTGCATGTGTGTCATTTTTTTTTTTCAGTAAAAATTGGGATCCTGCTTTCCCCACAAACATGCATTGCAAATAGAACCCTATATCAATCAAATGTTTCTAATAGTGTCCTCTATTGTTACATTGTTGTGTTTTTCAAATTTTCCACATTTACAAATGAAAATTGCTGGGAATTATATCTCCTTGTTGAATTTAATTCCTTTAAAGCAAAAAGTGACGTTGAGAAATCCATGGCTCAGCCAGTACCCCCCACAACACGGGTGCCCTTAGTACTGCTCTTGGGGACATTTGCATGGGATCCTGGAGTTTCAGGCAAATGAGGGGCAGTAAGTATCCCCCCCTCCGCCCCCATGGAAGAGTTGACTGCACCTTTGTCAAGGTAATTTTGCTTCCTGCTCAGTAATGTGGGAAAGTGGACAGGTGTCTCCCACTGAGAGGCACCTGATATATTTCAAAAGTGCCACAAATGTCCCCTAAAACTTTTCTCAGCAGTCCCAGCTAAGGCCACTTCTCCAAAGCCCAGCCAACTGGGAATGGTGGACCAGTAACTTGCTTTACTCCAACAATTCATCTGCTGGCTTGTAAACTATGCCACAGGGCAGCCCCGATGGCTCAGCGGTTTGGTGCCGCCTTCCGCCCAGGGTGTGATCCTGGATATCTAGGATCAAGTCCGTGTCAGGCTCCCTGCGTGGAGCCTGCTTCTCCCTCTGCCTGTGTCTCTGCCTCTCTCTCTCTCTGTGTCTCTCACGAATAAATAAATAATATCTTAAAAAAAAAAAAAAAAAAAAAAAAACCTATGCCACAGTAATCTGCAACACCTCTCACCAGAAGGGGCTGAGCCAACCCAGGAGTGGTCGTGAATATGCACAGACTCAGGCACACTCTTTCTCTTTCTTTCTTTCTTTTTCTTTCTTCTTTCTTTCTTTCTTTCTTTCTTTCTCTCTTTCTTTCTTCTTTCTTTCTTTCTCTCTTTCTCTTTCTTTCTTTCTTTCTTTCTTTCTTTCTTTCTTTCTTTCTTTCTTTTTTTTTCTTTCTTTTTTTTTTTTTTTTGAGAGAGAGAGAGAGAGAGCTTGCACGTTGGGGAGGCAGAGGGAGAGACAATCCCCAACAGGCTCCAAACTGTTCAGAGCCTGACCACGGGCTTGATTTCATGATCTTGAGATCATGACCTGAGCTGAAATCCACAGTCAGACACTTAACCGACTGAGCTACCGGGTGCCCCGACTCACCCACTCTCTTCACACAGTTTCCCTTGTGGTAAATGGCATGGGGTTGAAAGATAGTAGCCCTTGTCTGTCACGAGGAATGTGAAACTGGTGGTTCATCTCTCCCAGAAACAAATTCAAATTGTTACTAAGCTACACTGCCAAGAAGGGAAAGCACAGAAATCACCTAAATGTCCAAAACGAAACGTGTGACTATTATCCATTGTACATCCATTTCCTGGAATATTAATCTCTCATTTTCACTGAAAACCGAACATCTACAACAACATCTAAAATTCTTATAAAAAATTAAAATAAAATTCTTATAACAAAATATTGAGAAAAGGAGGGGACAAAAATATATGAGAGTAAAACTACTCCCTGTGTTTACATTGGCATTTTCATGTGAAAAGGGGTATAAACCTCTAATTGTCACAGCTGCTGTGTTAAGTGAGATCATGAAGGGATTTGAGATTTTTTTCCTTCTATGTTTGTTTTCATAATGTTCTGTAATGGGGCTATGATTACTTTTATAGTGAACATGTCCGTGCACGGGTGCGTGTATGCATGTATGAGTGGGATACTTAAGTGTGGAGCCCTTGCTTCACACACTGCAGTTGAGGTGGAAGAATGGGAGGGGGGAAGCACCATCTGGGCTTAGCGAATGTCAGTCACCTGGCGAGAAGGTGGGCAGGGGAGTCACAGTGAGGGTGGCCCGTGTCCCCGGGTGGCCTGCTTATGTCATCCTTGAGGACCGTACCTGGGCTGACAACCCCAAGACTAAAATTTCTTCCCTATAGAGATAGCTCTGAGGCAGACAAAGAATCTAAACCCCAGCTGGGCTCCATGACACCCAGTACACAAACTGTCCAATCTCACAGACACTGCTGGACCTACTAGTCCTGAATTCCCATCCCCCCAAGTGTCCCTCAGTGTCCCAATCACTTGGCAGGGGGAAGAGGGGATCTTTGGAAGACATTGGTCTGCATGCTGCCTGAGCTCTTGGCTCCGTCTACTGGGCTCCAGAATTTTCCTGCCCGGTTGGACACAACTACGGAGGCCCAGGAAGCTGTGCCAGCTCTCAGAGGCACCCTTTCTGCCAGCCAGCCCTGGGGCGGGCAGGATGTATTGGGAAGACTCTCTTCCCTTCCCTTCTACTTGGGTTGGCAGTTCTGGAAGAGATAAAGGGGGGGGTCCCAGTCTCCAGGCCCTGCCTGGAGGCCCAGCCCATCAAGAGCCCGAGAGGTTGGCCCAGGGTGTGGGACAGGCAGTGGGGCCCCGGGGTCCTCGTGGCCTTGGTCTCCTTCCTGCCTAGGGTGGCTGTGTGCCTCTGCTCTCCCTCTCACTTCCCTCTCCTGTTCTCCGCCTCCGGCCACTGTGTCTGGCTGGTCATTGGCCTCTGGTACCCTATCTTCCCTCTCTTGGTCTCTTTCTCCCTCTTAGCGTCTTTACTGTGTATCTATTGCCAGCCTTTTCCATGATCCGCTCTGGGAAGCCGGCACCAGCCCTCCTGAAGCCCACAAGGCTAACCCACGCTCTCCGGACCAAGGGCCCACGCTGCGCTCCCGGCTCTCCCAGGGGTGAGGCCTGCCTCCCCGCAGAAGGACGCGGAGGGAGGAAGCGTCCCGCCCTATGTGGCTCCCGGGCGAGGCTGTGGAGGGAGAAGGGAAGTGGCCGCGGACACCCCGCCGACTCCCTGCACTGGCTTCTTGACTTTCTTGTACTAACACCGCAGGCTAAGGGATAAGGGACAAGGAGAGGACAGAGGAAGAACACAACACAGTTTTGCATCTGTGGAAAGAAACGTCCTTCCTGGCCCAGGTTTTGGCGCCAAGCACGGCTCCCACCCCTGGAGTTCGGCAGAAATGAGGTCACAGGGGAAGGAAAAGAGAGGAAAAAATCCTCCACCTCAGCATGCCCCGAGTGGGAGTCCCACGGCGGCTCTAAACGGCATCACCGTTTGTGCGCTGAGGTGAGGCGGCGACACAGCAGGCCCTGAGAGGAAAGGCCATCACACCCAGGAATTCCGAGGCCCGGATTCTGGAGCACATGCGGTGTGTGTTATTCTTACCACAAACCAGAACTGTGTTCCTTTTTGAAATGGTTGACTCCACAGCTGTTTGAAAATCCCCTGGTACTTGGAGACAAATGATCCAAGTCAGGCTGTGCTAACAGGCCGGTGCTGGAGCCAGGCGGGAGGTGTGACTGGTGTGGGTCCTCAGGCCCATCAATCACTGCTCAGTGCAATTCCCAAGGGCCCACTGGACTCTCTGACAGCACTGTTTACATTAGAATATGATTGTGAAACTTCCAGAAAGAAGAGAGGTGGCAGAGAGCATGCCACTGGGCCAGCCCAGCCGCCTCACCCGCAGGGAGGCAGACCACACCAAGGCCCAGTGGCGTGAGGTGGGTCATGGCCTGAGCCCATTCTCTCCCAGGCTGTCCCTGAGGAGATGCCGGAATATTCTCTGACGTGGGAGCCAGAGCCACATCAGAGGGGACAGGGGTGAGTCCCACCTCAACGGCTCCACATGCTTGTCATGGGGTGGCTTCCACTGGGCTTACCACACCCCACCTCCAAAATCCTTGTGAATTCAGCCCAAAGCACCTGCTGACAGAAAAATATTTTTCATTTTTACTTCAGCTCTCTCAGCTAAGATGGCTTTGCCCAACATGGTGAGGGAAGACAGTGCTTTGCCCTGGGCCAGGACAGCTGGGAATGTTGGGAAGGCCCTGAATGGAAGAGCATTTGGGGAGCCCCGAAGACAGGAGGAAAGCACAGCCACAGAGGCCCACACAGATGGGGAGCTCCCAGGCTGCTGCAGCTGACGGGCTTGGCTAAAGAAGGATTATGCACCTGTTTAATCTTGAGAGAAAGATTGCAAGTTACGGCTGTTTTGCTCTAACACGCCCCATTAAATATTCCTGGAATCCAAATGCAAAAGGAAAAAATAAACCACTTTGAAATTGCAGGTAAGGGGTGATCTGACAGGCCTAGGCCCAGGTACAGCTGGACAGTCCGGGCAGGGAGGGCTCCTCCCCGGCTGTGCTGGGCTCCGGACAGGTGGGAGAGCCATGCTGCCCCACACCGCCCCTGGCTGGATGTGTCTGGGCACCAGCTGGTCCTTGGATCTGGGAGGAGAGCTGGGAGGAGAGACGGGTGGTGTCTTGGGGTGCGGCTGCTGCCTACGTTGGAGCCTACATTGGGCAAGGAAGAGTCTTCGGCCAGGGTGAGTCTGGGCAGGTTTACTTTCTGGGAGCTTACGCCACTCTGTGTCTCCAGCAAAGGGGAATACATATGTGGTGCTCATGAGGCTCACTGCTCTAAATCCTATAGGTGTATTAGCTCATTTAATCCTCACAACAAACCTGGAAAAGGGATGCCATCATTGCCTCTATATTACAGATGAGAAAACCAAGGCACAGAGAGTTAAGTGGCTTTCCCAAGGAAGACAGCATGGAAGTGCCAGGGTTAGGATTTGAACCCATGATCTGGCTCTAGAGTCCCTGCTCTTAACCAGGACACACTACATTGCCTCTTTAAGTGAACTTTAAAACCAACTATGTTTTTAACGTTTTATTTATTCATGAGAGAGGCAGAGACAGGCAGAGGGAGAAGCAGGCTCCTCGCAGGGAGCCCGATGTAGAACTCGTCCCAGGACCCCAGGATCGTGACTTTAGCCAAAGGCAGATGCTCAACCACTGAGCCACCCAGGTGCCCCTAAAACCAACTATTCTGCCCAAGAAACAGACCACACCCTGCCTGCTGGCTCTCATCCCCTGGAAGGTTCCACAAGGTCTGTGATTGGCTTTCTCTCCAGGTGGGAGCCCTCCTGCCCACCTGGACACCTCTTCCCCTCCAGAGCTCTGACAATTCAACCAGAACCGGTTTCCTATATTGTGCCCCACCTCCAGAAGCAAAAGAGTTGTACAAAGCTTGATTGCCATTAAAAAGTGAACACGGGACTGGTGGTAGGCGGTGGAGGAGGGGGAGCCAGGGAGTGAACACAGGAAAGGCATCCAGGGCCTCCACTGGCCAGTCCCAGAATTTATGGGGACTCATGAACAACAAAAGTCTTCATTTCTTTAAGAAGGGCGGTCCACTCCCTTCAGGGCCCTGCATTAGGTCCCTGCAGGGCTTCAAAGTGAGGGCCAGAAGCAGGATGGTGGGTGATGGCTCCTCTAACCTGCTGGAAACCAGATAGCACCCTCCACCTTTTCTGAAGACAGAGCTAGTCTTTCCCTCACCAGGACCTTGGGAAAAGGCCTCCTTGACCTGACTCCCCCTCACCATCTGCTGGAAAAGTCCATATTTCTGAACTCTCTGGAATACTGTCTCCTTCTCTCCAAGTGATTCATCCAGCCTCCTCATTGTTACCAAGAATATCCTTCCAAAACACAAATTAAGTCTTTCCCTTGATTAAAACACTTTTAAATATGATGAGGCCTGCTGCCCATAGGATACAGCCCCAGTGTCTTATGATACCAGGGAGGCTCTCCGAAGCGTGGCCCAGGCCGCTGGCCTCTGCCCGCACTCTGTAGCCAGAGGAGAGGCCGTCTGCATCAGCTATGCTGCTTTGCTGGCTCAGTGACCACCCCCCACCCCTGCTGGGCCTGCTTCACATCTCCTACTCATCCCTCAAAGCCCCATTCAAACATCCTTCCCAGACTATGATCACCCACGTCTCTCTGAGGGGAGAAGTACAGCGTGACCCCGCACACGCCTCTACCACAGCCTCTTGCATCATGTTCATTTATGCAAGTGTCTATCCTCCCGCCACAAGGAGCTGCTAAGAGAAGGTAGCTTGGGCTTTGTATTTCCAGCTCCCGGTGCCAACACTGCTGTAAAAGGGCAAATATTCAGGAGAGAGAAACCCACTGAACCAATAATATCCTCTAACCTAACAACATGAACGCTGCCCTTCAGTGAGCTCTGGCAGAGAAAGTGTTATGAAAGCTCAGGAAGTGGGAGTTTAGGATGTGACAGGAAGGTCACCTGCGCTGTGGCATGGTCTTGCTCAAGGAGGCCTGGGAGGTGGGCATAGGGTCCCGGGCCTTGGGGGGGTGCAGGCACCTGGTGAGCTTGAGGGCTTTGTAGATGGGTCAAAATCAACCTCTCAGCCTCATGACTTCCGCCAGGCCAGCCCTGCCCAAAGTGACTCATCTGCCCTCGTTCCTGCCTCTCCCATGGAGACTTGATCCCAGCCACAAGCATGTTCTCCTGACTATGCAGATAGCAGTCCCCTGGGCACCCTCTCAGTCCATCACAGGTAACTCTAGGCCATCCCCATCTCCATCTTCTTCCACAAGTGGTGCCTTCTCCTTCCAGCTGCCTTCATGCCAGATCTCTATGGGCTGAAGGAAATCGCAACTCCCCTGCTGGAAGCACTGTGGTACCATCGGAAATACTGGCTTTGCAGCCAAATCACTCTGAGTTGAAATTCTGACCCAGCCAAGAGCCAGTTTTCCTCATCTGCAAAGAGGTGGTGACAAACCATCCCTGAGGGTAGGTATGAGAATTTAAATAATGCATGTAGAATCTCAACTAGCAAACAGTAGGCACTCAATACCCTGTAGCTCTGGGTTTCAGTGGCCCCTTTGTTCTTCCTTTCATGTTAGTGAACTGCAGTCAACTATGATAATTAGATCATGGATTCCGGAGCTATTATAGTTCATGAGGGGGACGTCCAGGTCACCTGTGAGCCATGGCATCCACAGCATGAATATACAGGGCAGGGTAGGAGCAACCCAGAGGTGAGCAGGGCACAATACCACTTCTGTAAGGAAAAATAAAGTTAGGGGAGCCTGAGTGACTCCGTCGGTTAAGTGTCTGACCCAACTCTCAAATTCTTAGATTTTGGCTCAGGTCATGATCTCAGGCTGGTGAGATCAAGCCCCACGATAGGATCCATGCTCAGCGGAAAGTCTGCTTGACATTCTCCCTCTCCCTCTCTCTCTCTCTGCCCCATCCTCCTGCCTCTCTCTCTCTCTCTCTCTCTCCCCCCTCCCTTCCGAAATAAATAAATAGATATTTTGAAAAAATAAATTTATACATATTAATGAATAAACATCTAGAAGGATAAATTTTAAAATATTAACAGTCACGGAGCTATGAGAGGCTTTTTTTTTCTTTCCATAATGTGTTTATCTACTTTTTCACCCACAATGAGCAGGCATTGAGTTAACAATAAGAAAAAAATTAAACTACATGTGGTAGGAATCTGCATGCAATATGGGCCTTAAATTCAAAGCACCATCTGGGATTTGCGTGTCAGAGAATTGTGGTTTACAACTGCAGATGTCCATAACTTCCATGTGGAAGGAATTAGGGTAGCTGAGCATGACCCCACCCTAGGAAAGTCCCCAATGGAGAGCAGGCAAATGCTACTCTCAAAGTAGAGGCTTCCACATGGCTACTACATAATAGAGGGATTTTGTACATTTGACAGCATTTTCACTTGAAATAGATTATCCATTCAATGTTTTGTATTTGGAATTTTTAGTTTTGAAATTAAGTTATATTTTTAATCCATTTGGTGAACTCTACATTTAAAGGAACGCTCTAAGAAACTTTCTGTAAAACAAAGCCATTTCTGCAGTTCAAATTCTCACTTCCCTGAAATCTTTCTCTTCTGCAAATTTGCACTTTATTTTTTTGCAGCAACATATGCCTTTATACACTAATGAAAACTGCTTCTACCAGGACAAATGCCATCACATTTATTTCAGCATAAAACTCTGAGGTTGTGCCTCCTTCTTTGGCATCAATGTGCTGGAATGCACCCCAGCAAGGGAGGTGATGACATTCTGTGTCTATGAAAAGCATATGAACAATTTTATGGGGTAGTTTCTCATCAGGCCTGCTTAGAGTCAAGGCAATAGACTAAATTAACTCTTGACAGCCTTTTCAGGTATGCAAGTCTATCAAATTTATTTTAAAGATGCTTTTCTCTCTTTTTTTGGTAATTCCTTATTGCCCCATGAAGAAGAGATTAGAGAAACATCAGACCCAAATCATTTTAATACAAAAGTTAGCCATGTTGAGGTGTCAATGATTCAAACTAAGAGTTATAAATAGTAATAAAAAGGGGCACACCTGAGTGGTGGTTCAGTCGGTTCATTGTCCAACTCTTGATTTTGGCTCAGGTCATGATCTCAGGGTCATGAGATCGAGCCCAGCATCAGGCTCTGCACTCAGCGCAGTCGGCTTGCAATTCTCTCTCTCCTCTCTCTGCTCCTCCTCCCACTCCTGCTCTAAATAAGTAAATAATAAATAAATAAACAGAATCTTTACATAAATAAATAAATAAATAGTAGTAAAAGTAATCTCAAGAAGCAAAGTGACCCACAATCTAAGACTCTCTAAAATCTGTTTACAAATGAAAATTTTACATTGTAAAGTAGTTAGCTTTAAGGTTGGTTAATTCAACTGCACAATTATAGCATCAATAACTTGGATTCTTTCCATTTTTCTACTCTGCTAGCTCTGACATTTTATAGTTCTCTTTATGGTCACTTGGCTGCTAACCATTTAACATCATTAATGCTCAAGCAGAAATATCCAAAAGCCTCTTTCTAAATTGATCACTGATGAGAAATGACTTTATCATGATTGTCTTAAATGAGTCATTAGTCCTTCCCTGGGGCTGGGAAAGAGGTCCTCCTCCTTCTAAAACGGTGGTCTTGACACTTGAACAAAATCAAGATTTGTTAAAAAGGAAGAAAAAATGCTAGATAGTTGGTAGTCTACTACCAAGAGGTATCACTAAGACAGATATAAGATTTATCATTGACAACACTAAATGCTGGAAGACAGAAAAGAAATTCATTTACAGTTCCAGGTGAGAAATATTTCAAACCTGAAATCTATATGCAGCCAAACTATCAAATAGGAGATAAAATAAAGCCAGTTTCGGGTAGAGAGGAATCAGAAAGTTCATCTTCCATAAACTTTTCAAAAATTAAAAAAAAATATTTGAAGATGTATTCCATCTTTCATCAGAGAAAATAAGAATCTAATAAAGAGGAGGAGTATCTATGATCCAAAAAAAATGAAATTAACTCAGGAGTGCAATGAAAATAAATCTTAGCTTGAAATTCTGTGACAGGCCTGGAAAACAACAGGTCAAAATTAAAATGAGTTGTATCAAAAGACTCCACCATGAATGTCTTCGAAATCTAAAGGGTTTCATTACACAGTTCTGTGATTAGGAACCTAGAAATTTTTAATCAGATGAAAGCATATGCTTCTGTCAACAGCAGCAACAACAACAAATAAATAGCTACAAATTCCAGAGAAAATAAATAGCTGAACAACATCATGGTACAAATATAAAGCAGAATAAAAGGTGGCATGATATTGAGCAAATAATCATAATTATAAATAAAAAAGAATCCATTTGGCCACGTGGTTTACAAAGTTTTCCCCAGTGGCCCAGGGCAGTGGAATATGATTACATTTCCTTTGCCATGGATCTAGCCACCTTTTTTTGAGGCCCATCAGTAGATGATATTTACATAATTGTAACTTTACAAATGCTGGCTTTTAGTTTATGGTTCTTATAAATTGGTCTACAGACAAAATCAGGAAGATTATAGTCAAAGAACCAAATGCCAAGGTTATAAGTTTTAAAGATGTGTAAAAGTAATGCTATAGCTGACAGAAATTAAGAATATTAAAGAGAAAAGTAGGAAAAAATGGAGGTATGCTAAATTTTTCAGTTATCTGAGGAAAGGAGTTAAGAAAAATGGTCTGAATTTTATGGATTTAGAAATACAGATTTAACAATGACCAAACTAGGAGTGCCTTGGTAGCTCACTCAATTCAGCATCCAACTCTTGATTTCGGCTTAGGTCATGATCTCAGGGTCCTGAGGTAGAGCCTGGTCCCGGGCTCCATGCTGAGCATGGAACCTGGTTAAGAGTCTTTCTTTCCTCTCCTTCTGCCTCTCTTGCATGCTCTTTCTCTCATGTGCATACTCTCTCTCCCTCAAAAAATTAATTTATCAATTTAAAAACAGAACAGAACAAAAAACAAAGACTAAACTAGTAGCAATGAGAACTCAAATACTCAAACTGTGACCTCCAAATATCATTTTCTACTGAAAACAACCATAACTCCTTGGAGAAATAATTAACACAGGCCTGGGACAGCAAATATGTCACATGTGCCTGGAACACCTACTCATGCTAGAAAGTGAGGAAGGTACCAAAGACTCTTGGAATCAAACCAAGAGGATTCGAGCAAATTTGAAGAGACTTTCATTGGCCCCAAACAAGACAATTTCAACACCAGTAAGAACCAAAATACAGTGACTTGAAACACATCCAGTATGGGTTCACTTATGATACTAATAGAAAAAGAAACTTAACCCTTACCATTATAGGATGCTAGAGATTGAACTCATCACTTTCAAAACTGGTAATTAAACACATTTTAAACTAATTAAGATCCAGCAATCATTTCTACTTTTCCTGTATCTGAGGATTATCAAATAGGCAGAGGTGAAATCTCTGTTTATAGAAGCATCTCAACTGTTAACTGAATACAAACTGAGTCCATCACTACCACTAATGAATTAAAGGATCCAGGCAATAGTTATCAATGACTGCTGGAATCATTAAAAAGATACCAGACATGATGCACTGCCTGGTGGAATTTAATAAAACTACGTATGAAGTATTCTTGCCATAAAATCAAATCTCAATCTGATCAAGTCTCCAGATCTAATTACCAAGTTACAGGAAATACCAGAGAACGCAAGGGGAAAACATGTTGAGTGACACCATCAAGACAGAATCGTGGAAATCCAGACAATGGAAACTACAAACCAAAAGACAGTTTCTTCAACAAAGTGCATTGCAATAGGAAGAAATAGTAGGGTGAGGGATCAATAGATTGAGAAGTGAAAGAGACATGTCACCCAATTGCAATCTAAGACTTTGTTTGGATCCTGATTTAAATAAACTGAAAAAAAAAAACCCCAAGATTAAAATATCAACAGTAACTGCCTATTAAGGAATTATTGTTCTTTTTTAGGCATGGTAATGGCATTGTGATCATGTTGTAGGATTTTTTTATTCTTATTTTTAAGAAATACGTATTGAAATATTTACAGATAAGATGATACAATGTCTAAGATTTGTTTCAAAATAATCAGTGGAGGGCAGTGAGTGGGAACATGGATGAACCAAGATTGGTTATAGGTTCACAGGGGAAACTAGGTGCTGGAGACATAGCTCACTATACTCTTCTCTCTAGTTTTGCGTATGTTTGAACACTTCTGTATTTTAAAAGTTTCAGAAGATAAAGTTTTAAGTGTGCTATTTAAAGCTAAAATTAACCAGTAGAAAGTCCAAAAGTATCATGTAAATATTGAATATCAGCAGTCAGAAGGTCGATGGGGGTTAGTGGACGTATACTCAATCCCTCATCTGTCCTTGAGAAGAGGCCCAGGCATCATCTACGGTGGGACGATCAAGGCAAAAAGATACACATGGGTGATTTAGAATAATGGTGATAACCACTAGAAATGCTTAAAAGTATTTAATAGAAGGAGGAAAGATTCCTTTCTCATTTTATACTATTTTATATTATGTGACGCCTTTAACTTGTGCACATATTACTTTTTTATTGTGGTAAAATACATGACACAAACTTTACATTTTTAATCATTTTATTTATTTATTTATTCATTCATTTATTTATTTATTTTTAAAGACTTTATTTACTTATTCATGAGAGACACAGAGAGAGAGGCAGAGACACAGGGAGAGAGAGAAGCAGGCTGTCTTCCTGGAGCCCGATGCAGGACTTGATACCAGGACCCTGAAATCATGCCCTGAACCAAAGGCAGACGCTCAACCACTGAGCCACCCAGGTGACCCTTTTTAAAATTATAGTTCAGTAACATTAAGTACATTCACAATGTTGCATGACCACCTCCATTAGGCATTTCCAGAACTTTTCCATCATCTCAAACAGAAACCTATTCAACAGTAATGCTTCATTGCACTTTTCCCCCAGCCTCTGGTAACCACAATTCAATACAATTGTCTCTATGAATTTGTCTATTCTCAGAGCCTCATATAAGTGGAATCATACAACATCTGTCCTTTTGTATCTGGACTATTTCACTTAGCATGTTTTCATGGTTCATCCATGTATTAGAATTTCATTCTCCTTTACTGCAGAAAAATATACATAAAATTTACCATTTTAACAATTTTTAAGTGTCAGTTCAGTAGCATTAAGTACTTTCACATTGTGGTGGGACCATTACCACCTTATTTCACTTAGTGTGATGTCTTCAAGATTCGTTCATGTTGTAGCATGTGTCAAAATTTCATTTCTTTTTAAAGCTGCATAGTATTCCATTGTATATATATACCACGTGTATTTTTTTAATCCATTCATCTGTTGGACATTTGGTCTGCTTCTACCATTTCATTATTGTGAATGATATTGCTGTTAACATTAATGTGCAAGTATCTGTTCAAGTCCCTGCTTGTAATTCTTTTGGATACATCTGGGAGTGAAATTGCTGGATCATATGGTAATTTTATGTTTAACTTTTTGAGGAATTGCCAAACTGTTTTCCATAGCATGTTACATTTTCACTGGTAATGCACAAGTGTTCCAATTTCTCTACATCCTTGCCAACAACCGGCACTTACAGGTTTTTGTTTGTTTTTGATAGTAGCCATCCTAATGGGTGTGAACTGTTGTCTCATGGTGATTTTGATTTGCATTGCCTTAAGGACTAGTGATGTTAAATATCTTTTCATGTGTTTACTGACCATGTTTATGTCTTCTTTGTGTATCTTCTTTGGAAAAATGTCTATTGAAATCTTTTTTTTCAAGTCAGTTTTTAGATGAGTTGGTTTTAGTTGCTTAATTATAGGAGTTCTTTACATATTCTAGTTATTAATCTCTTTTTTTAGATAGACACACACACACAGAGCTAGCATGAGGGGGGAGGAGGGGAGAATCTTAAGCAGGTACTATGCTCAAGGCTTTGAAATCATGACCTGAGCTGAAATCAAGAGTCTGACATTTAACCAAATGAGCTACCCAGGCACCCCACCTCCCAGAAAGATTTTAACTAGATAATAATCTCTTATAAGATATATAATTTGTAAGTATTTTTCCAATTCCATAGTTTGCCTTTTACTATATTAATTGTATCATTTGATACACAAAAGTTTTCACTTTGAAGAAGTCCAGCTTATGTATTTTTTCCTTTCCCACCTAAGCTTTGGTATCACATCCAAGAAATTATTGTCAAATCCACTGTTATGAAAATTCCCGGGGATCCCTGGGTGGCGCAGCGGTTTGGCGCCTGCCTTTGGCCCAGGGTGCGATCCTGCAGACCCGGGATCGAATCCCACATCGGGCTCCCGGTGCATGGAGCCTGCTTCTCCCTCTGCCTGTGTCTCTGCGCCTCTCTCTCTCTCTCTGTGGCTATCATAAATAAATAAAAATTAAAAAAAAAAAAAAAAGAAAATTCCCCCTATTTTTCTTCTAAGAGTCTTTATAATATTAATTATAATATCATAAATATTATAAATATAATATATAATATATTATGTGTAGGTCTTTGATCCTACTTTTTTTGTACATGATGTAAAATAAGAGCACATATATTATTTTTAAAGTTTAAAAATAAACATTGTTATGTATACATATATCACTCAGAAAAAAAAATGAGATCTTGTCATTTGTGACAACATGGATGGACCTAGAGAGTATTATGCTAAATTTCACAATAAGTCAGACAGAGAAGGACAGATGCCATGTGATTTCACTTATATGTGGAATCTAAAAAACAAAACTAGTGAACAGAGAAACAAACAAAAAAAGCAGAAACAGACCCATAAATATGGAGAACAAATTGAGGTGGGGGAGAGCAAGATGAGCTAAATGGGCGAAGAGGAGTAGGAGGTACAAGGTTCCAGTTATGAAATGAATAGGTCACAGGAATGAAAGGCACAGCATAGGGAATATAGTCAATGACATTACAATAGTGTTGTATGGTGACAGATGCTAGCTACACTTGTGCTGAGGATAGCATAACATATAGAGTTGTTGAATCACAATGCTGTACAACTGACACTAATATAACATTGTATGTCAACTCTACTTCAATAAAAATAAACATTAATGAAGATAAGACAAAATTATTTTCAAATGTTGTAGATCATTCACCAGGATGTTAGCTATCTTTTTAAAAACTACCCTTGAATAGTTACTTCTTTTAATTCTCAGAAACTCATAGCTTTGAAAATCACATCTTAATTTTTCCTAAGTTTTGCAATTAACCTTTCATTGAATTGTATTGGAAAGTCCAAAATAGTCACTGACTTTAAGGTCAGCAATGACTCTTGCCCACAGTGCTCTGGAAAACCTCAACCCCTGACAGAAGCAGGTGGTTTCCAGCCTATTCAGTTCCAGGGAAGTTTAGCTTCTCTTTTGGTTCACGAGGAAGAACAAGAATAGATTCTCTAAGCCTGATGCATTCCACACAGTAGGTGATCAGTACAGTCTGTTCAATGTTTGTCTGATTGGTTTGTTGACTATCAAATTCCTGGAACTGAGCACATCCCACTCACTGTGCTGCTAGCTGGTGATCAGCATGCACACAGGAAAGATACAAATGGGCACTTAGGGTGATTGGGCACTTGGAAGGTACCAGGCAACCAGGCTGCCCTCACATTAGCACCATACACACAGCCCTTTTCTGTGAAATCATCACCTCTCCATAGACCTGGCCTTTGAAATGTGACAACAGCTTCCTTTTGGTGAATACTTAATTGATTCTATGTGACTGTGTCATCCAATTCTAATAATAAGCTGGGAATGTAGATGTTTTTAGTTCCATTTTACAGATGAGCATACTGAGGATTAATTGGCATATTTAGGGTTATACAGGTAGAGTTCAAACCCAAGTCTGGTTAACTAGAAGACTCTTCTCTAAACCATCACGGCATACAGACAGTCCTTGATTCTAGCTTCCATTTCATATTCTCATCTTCCAACACTGTCCAATTATCTAACAGAAGAGCAGCTCCCAAAGGCCTGTCATCATTTCCTTGGCCTCTCACCTAAGGTCCCCTAGCAAAGCCTTCAAAAACTCTGAAGAGGTAATAACTGCTTTAAGAAGACTGATCAATGAGGTTGTTCTAAAAGGCTCTGCTTGTTGTATGGCAACATATTACAAGAAAATAGGGCTCTCATCAGCTCTCCCTGAAACAACTTCAAAAAAATAGGAATCATCCCTAAAATCCTCTTAAATTCTGAAAAAAGCACATCCAGTTAAGAAGGAAATATATATTTTATTTGCAACAGCCTGAAAGTATGGTTTGGGAGGTCAAATTTATGATACAGCAGAGTTGTATTTTGTTGGCCATGTATATTCTTTAGATTATATAACAGCTCCTGTACACCAATATGGCAGTACTTGGAGACCTCCAAAGGAAGGGTTTAGGTGTTTGATTGTTGCCTAGCTGGGTGACTTTGGGTTAGCCACTTAAGATCACCAAAGATTATTTTTAATTAATACATTTGTTCTTTCATTAAGACAGTCAAATATTTATTAGGCCTCTTCTATTCTGAAATGTAGACTCTGTAGTTCTAATTTATGGAGGCGACGCTGAGAGGCCAACGCTATTGAAAGAAGAATTTATTTTTTATTTATTTTTATTGTTTTCCAAGAGAAAGGGACACACCACTCCAAGCAGGGCCACCAACGAAGCATCAGACTGGCCAGGAGGCAGATGACAAAAGCAAGGGGAAAGTCTGAGTCAGTCTATTAAGGCTCCCTCAGGAAAAGCAAAGCAGGGTAAAGAATTTAAGACTGAGTAGATTGAATAATTGCTTTGGGCAATAAGGATGGTCTCTAGTTACCTGGCATCTGGCCCTGGGATGATGTAGGGCAGAGGAAGTGCGGCTAGGTGCGTGAGAGGTAGATGAAGAGGTGGTGGAGGAGGCAGACCTGAGACCGTTTGGTTTGCATGTGAGAGAGATGCTCCTGGCCAAGTCATGTGCTCGTTCTAAGAAATGGCTAGTCCTGGGAAGGGCAATCTCTCCCAGGGTCTGCAAGACCCCCAAATGCCAGAGTATCAAGAATGCAAAAAATAAGAAAATATAGTTATTAGGAGTGATGTTAGCAAAGTGGCAGAATAGGAGTTTCCAGCACTTGTCCCTCCAGAAACTTCAATTTGAACAATGATTCACACAAAAGTACCTTCATGAGAGCTGAGGAATCCAGGTGACAGTTGGTAGCACCTGAGTAGAGCACAGAATAAGAAAATGCATTGAAGAGGATAGGAAGGACAATTTCCCATTACCCACGTGCTATGGTCTGAATGCTTGTGTTCTCCCAAAATTCATATTTCAAAACCGAATGTTCCCTATGATGGCTTTAGGAGGCAGGGCCCTTGGGGGACTCTGGGAGGCAGAGCCCTCATGAATCAGATTAGTGCCCTTATAAAAGAAGGCCACAAATTCCCTTGCCCTTCTCACCGTGTGAGGACCCAGCAAGAAATAAAAAATTCTGCAATGCAGAAGAGGTCCCCACCAGGGCCTGACCATGCGAGCACCCTGATCTTAGACTTCCAGTCTCCAGAACTATAAGAAATAAATTTCTGTGTTTATAATCCACTCAGTCTGTAGTATTTTATTATAGCAGCCTGATTGGACTGACACCACACTACACCTTCCTCTACTCCTTACACCGTAGCACAGAGAATGATATACACTGCATGGAGGTAGGACAGTGATACAAGCACCCATCTTTGCCATGGACAACAGCATCAGGCTTGCCTCAATGAACCTAGGCACAGGCTAGCCACGGTTCAGGCTCCAGGCTCATTCTCAGTGACAAGGCAGCCCCTACCCCAGGCACCTGGCCTGCCCCTATGGACTCAGGCTCCAGGTAAGTCCCCAGAAAGTCAGGCTCCAAGCTGACCTCAGGGCCAGGTTGACCTCCATGGACCCAGGCACTAGACCTCCTTCAGTAAACCCTGGTGCCAGGCCAGCCCCTAGAGACTCAGGACCAGCTCCATCCCTGTAGATCAAGGCATCTAGCCCATTCCAGTGCCAAGCTGTCCCCTGAGGACAGACTGAAAGCCTGCCCCAGCACCAGGAGGGTCCCCAAAGACCCAGGTACCAGGACCATCCCTGAAGACTCAGTCTCTAGGTGTGCCTCTGTGAACCCTAGTGTCAGGCCCGCCCAGGCCAACCCAGGGCTGAGGCCCACTTCAGTATCCTCAGGTTCTGAGTGAATCCCTATGGACCCAGGCATCAGCACACCAGCCCACTGACCCAAACATAAGCCCAGCCCCACTGAGGACTCTAGTACCAAACTAGCCCATGGACCACCCCACTCCCCCAGCTGGCCTATCTAGAATTTCTGGACAGGCTGACTGGTGAAGAGCTTTTCCTGCCAAAGCCAATCTGTGAAGATGGGAAGAGGTAACTATTTCTTCAAATGCACAGACATCAACACAAGGCATTGAGGATCATGAATAATCAGAGAACTATGACAACACCAAAGTAATAAAATAAAGCTCTAGTAACTGATCTCAAAGTAATGGAAACCTACAAACTGCCTTGCAAATAATTCAAAATAATTGTAAAAATAAAGAAGCTCTGTGGGCTACAAGAGAACACAGATAAATAATAACCACACAAAACCAGGAAAATAATGAGCAAAACGAGAAGTTCAACAAAGACACAGAAACCATAAAAAGGAACCAAATAATTTTTGGAGCTAAAGGACACAATGACTGAACTGAGAAATTGAAGAGAGTTTTAACTGTAGATTCAATCAAGCAGAAGGAAGAACAACATCTTATTATCAGATAGATTTTGTGTTAGGTTATTTTGACTGACTGCAGACCAACATGAGTGTCCTGAGCAGGTTTAAGATAGGCTAAGCTAAGCTGTGATGCTTGGTAGGTTAGGTGTATTGAATGCATTTTCAACTTACAATATTTTCAACTTGGGATGGGTTTATTGAGACATAACCCCATCATAAGTGAAGGAAGTTGTATGCACATTACCCAAGTCCCAGGAAGAGCAAGAAAAGAAAGAGAGACAGAATACTTACTTAAAGGAATAATGACAGAGAACCTCCCAAATCTGAAGGGGTACAGACCCATGAAGCCCAAAGAACTCTAAATAGATCCAATACAAAGAGATCATCACCAAATGAACTATTCCAAAACACATGATAATCAAATTCTCATAAGTCAAAGACAAAGAGAGAATTTTAAGAGAAGCAGGAAAAAGGTGACTTGTCATGCAAGGGACACCCCATAAAACTGTCAGTGGATTTCTCAGCAGAAACAGGCCTAGAGAAAAAAGGATGATATAGTCAGTGTTGTAAGAAAAAAAAATTGCCGACCAAAATTACTATATCCAGCAAAGATGTCCCTCTGAAACGAAGAGGAGATAAAGAATTTATCAGACCAAAAGAATCTGAGGAAGTCCACCACCAATAAACCTGCCATACAAGAAATGCTAAAGGGAGTTCTTTAAGTTGAAATGAAAGAATACTAATAACATAAAAACATATGAAAATATAAAACTCACTGTAAAAGGAAGAATAGTCAAATTCAAATACTTTAGTACTGTAATAGTGGCATATAGTTATTTTTAACTCTAGTGTAAAAGTTAAGACAAAGTATTTTTTAAGCTATAGCTACAAAAATTCGTTAATGAGTTGTTCTATATTAAATTTATAGACTGTGACATCAACCACAATATGTGGGAGAAGGAGAAGTAAAAATATAGAGTTTTTGTATGTGGTCGAAGTTAAGTTGTTACCAGCATGAAACAGACTGTAATAACTATAAGATGTTTGTAAGCCTCATGGTAATCACAAGGAAAAAACCTAAACCTATAGTAAATACACAGAAGATTAAGAGAAAGGAATAAAAGCATACCACTACCAAAAAAAGAAAAAAAATCATCAAATTACAAAGGAAGACAGCAAAAGAGCAAGAAAGGAACTACAAAGCAATGAAAACACAATTAACAAAATGTCAGTAATAAGTCCTTACCTATCAATGACTACTTTAAATGTAAATGGATTCAATTCTGCAATCAGAAGACTTAGAGTGGCTGAACGGATTAAAAACACAATTAAAAACTATATGCTCTTATGAGAGATTCACTTTAGCTTTAAGTACACGTATAGGCTGAAAGTGAAGAGACAAAAGATGTTCCATGCGAATGGTACCCAAAGCAGAGTGGGAGTGGCTATCCTTAGATCAAGACAAAATAGACTAAGTTAAAAACTGTCACATGAGACAAACAAGATCACTATATAATGCTAAAGGGATCAATTCATTCAGAAAATATACAATTGTAAATACACATGTGTATTCAACATTGGAATACCTGAATATACAAAGCAAATATTAACAGGATTGAAAAAGTAGACTGGGATATAATAAATAATATATATATATTATATTATATATAATATAAATAATAATAATAGATGATGACTTCAATACCTCACTTCAACAATGTATATATCATCCAGACAGAAAATCAATAAGGAACATTGGACCTGAACTTCATTTTAGACCACATGGACCTGACAGACATAAACAGAACATCCCAAACACCAGCAGCAGAATACACATTCTTTCCCAGTGCACACAGGACATTCTTCAAGATAGACCGTATGTTAGGCCACAAAACAAGTCTTAACAAATTTAAGAAGTTTGAAATTACATCAAGTATCTTTTCTTTTTTTTACCACAATGTTTGAAACTAGAAATTGGTAACAGGAGCAATACTGGAAAATTCACAAATAAATAGAAATTAACAGCATGCTCCTGAACAATCAATGGGACAAAGAAGAAATCAAAAGGAAAATAAACATTATCTTGAAATGAGTGAAAATAGAACATAAAATACAAAAACTTATGGGATGGAGTAAAGGCAGCTCTAAGAAGTTTATAGAAATAAATTCTTACATTAAGAAAATAGATCTCAAACAACCTAACTCTATACCTCAAGGGACTAGAAAAATAACAAACTAAGCCCAAAGTTAGCAGAAGGAAGGAAATAATAAAGATTAGAGCAGAAATAAATGAAATAGAAATCTAATGCATACCATGTTGACTATCGTGATTAATGCTATATTGTACACTCGGAATTTGCTAACGGTAAATTTTAAACGTTCTCACCACACTCATGCAAATAGTAACTTTATGAAGCGATGGATATGTTAATTAATATGATCATGGTCACCATTTCTCACTGTAAATGAAAACATGTACATTTTTTATTTGCTAATCATACCTCAATAAAACTGAGAGAAAAAAGAAAATATAGTTAATATAATTGACCCAATAATGAAAGGATGGCAAATAAACAAAAAATCTAAGAAAACACAATTAGAACCTCTTCTATATCTTGTTCTTTGTTCTGGGTCTTGAAAATGTGATAGTGAGCAAAGCCATCATGGTTAACTTTATGGAACATTTAGTCTAATTGTAAAATAAGGAGACTGGATTAGGTCACCTACATTCTGTAATTCACTGCATAGTGTTTACATGGTGAGGGCATCACATCTATGAGTTATGCGGACAGGATATAGCCCTTAATTACAACACTGTTTTAGCAGGGAAAAAGATTTTCTTTAAGCAACCAGCTCTGTGTTGGTTTCCAGGAATGCACCGTGGAAATGAGTGGAGCTTGTGTCCCTCAGCCACACACACTTGTTCTCTCCAACCCAGAGCTGCATTTAGCAAGGCAGGGGGAAGAGAGAGATCTGGGTCCCTCTCCAGTCTTTCAGTGGCTGAGGACAGAGGATGGTCTGTCCCACCCCATGCCCGGGGACCAGAATCTCCCCGGGCATAACTGTAATGGCACTTAAAACCAGCAATGAAAACCAGAAGTAGATGGCAGGGGTAAAGAGTCAATGTTCCAATCAGGGGGATGAGAGAGAGCCACGGTGCCTTTTTTTTTTTTTTTCTTTCCATCAATTTCACTTCCTCAGTATATCACAAATAGGATCCCAGTTCTTTCTTTCATTCATGGCCATTGTCACTCATGCTGCCATCATCTTTCTGGACCATTCTAGCCATCCCCTCACCAGTCTCCCTGCCTCTACCCACCATCCTACTGTCCTTTTTCCAAATGATTTCTTCTATCATGAGTTATTGAGAAGTATTTTAACATTTCTAAGAGCATGGAAAATTGGGGAATTTTTTCTACCATTTTGTTTTCTCATTTCATTGCACTGTGTTGAGAGAACCTGGCCTAGACGGTACTGAAGTGTTGTCATTTCTCCAGGTGTATTGGTGATCATAATGTCCCAGCATGTGATCATTTTTTTAAACTGTTCCACGTGTGCTTGAAAAAAAAGTTTAAATTCTCCCATTATCAATGTGGGTCTGCCAACTTTTCCTGTGACTGTCAGGTTTTCCTTTACATATCTGAGGGCTACACATTGGGTGAACATAGGTATATAAAGATTCCAAATTGTTATATTTTTCTGGTGAACTGTAGCCTTTACCATTGGGTGATGGTTTCTCCTTTGAAGAAGAGCTGCCCTGTGCCAGGGCATGCTCTGTCTCTGTCACAGCACGTTGTCCTCATCCCCTAATATTGGTGATCCAGGAGGAGACTATCTCTGCATTGGTATCTGTCAGCCCCAGAAGGTCTTATAAATCCACTGACAAACCAACAAGCCCACACAACTACTACAAATAATATTAGTACTGAGCATTTTTAGGGATTTAAAAATATAATGTACAGATAATGATGGATCAATGCAGGGTCATCTCTTGTAACAAACATACCACTCTGCTGGGAGGTTATGCATGTGAAGGGAGGGGTATGTGGGAAATCTCTGTACCTTCTCCTCAATGTTACTAGGTAGCGCTGACCTATTAAGATTCTGTCCTCAGGCCCATGCTGGATTAACGGTGTTCTCAGCCCTGGGCATTACGGATCTCACGGTCACCCGACTCTCTCTTCTGTCCCCCTCTTCCCTCCCTCCCATGCAACTGAAGAGACCCACCCAGAGCAGGGTTCCCCAAGCTCCCACCCCAACCACAGCCCTCACCCTGCCCAGGAGCAGATGGGTAGCTTTGCAAAATATCTTTTCTCAGATACTGAAGCTCAGAAATATGTGTCAATCTGGCTGCTGGGCCACTCAGGGACTCTGGCCATGGTCCATTAGCCACTACTCTACCAAGGGCCATTCTCCACAATTTGGAAAGGCAGCAATGAGAAGGGAAGTGAGTACTTACAGTGTCCTCCCCGATCTGTCACTCCTACTCCTCTAGGTGCTCGTAATGCCCCTCCACGGCCCACCCCGCCCCCACAGCAAGGACCTGCTTGGCTTCCCAGCTCCTGGGAGACAGAAAGCTCATCTCTTAGGCCCAATCCAAGTGGCCTGATTCTCAGTGATGGACCTGGAAGAGACTTGGAGATAATAAAACTCAACTCCCTGGTTCCCATGGAACTGAGGTACAAAAAGTTGAAGGCTGGCTGCCCTAAAGTAGGAGATGGAGTGGGTGGCACGTGTGCACGAACAGATGTGTGCACACATATGCACATGCACACAGATGTGCACACACATAGATGAGCTCACACGTGGCAGATGTGCATACACACATAGAATGTTGGTATAACTGGTGAAATCTCAATAAGCTTTATGTATTGTACTAATGTTAGTGTCCTGGTTTTGATAGTCTACTATATTATACAAAAAGTTACCACTGGGAGAAGATGGTTTGAAAGTACACAAGACTTTTTTTTTAAATCTATAATTACTTCAAAATAAAAAGTGCCTCAAAACAGAACATGTATGGGGATCCTGGGTGGTTCACTCATTTAAGCATCTGCCTTTGGCTCAGATCATGATTCCAGTGTCCTGGGATCAGCTCCTCGTCAGGCTCCCTGCTTAGCAGGGAGTCTGCTCCTCTTTCTCCAATTGCTTCTTCCCGCTATTCATGCTCTCTCTCTCTCTCTCTCTCTCTCTCTTAAAAATAAATAAATAAAATCTTAAATACAAAAACCAGAACATGTGAATCAGAATTTCTAGGGGTGGGAGCAGGTAAATATATGTGTATGTGTATGTGTGCGTGTGTGTGTGTGTGTGTGTGTGTGTGTGTGTGTTTTAACTCTTCAATGAGAGTAAAGGCAGCCAGAGTTGAGAAGCACTGCACTAGGGTCAGTAAGGTAACACAAGGTCATGGTACTACACCCTGGTAAACCCAAGAGGCACTTATGGTTTTGGGACTTTGGTTGGGACCTTATATAGATCTTGGTTTAAGCATGATGATCCTAGTATGCTGCTAAGAGGATCCTTAGGAGGCCACATGATGGGATTCCAAGGGCTCCTTAAATTTTAAAGAAAACAGATGCCTAGCTAATCTCAGGTGACAGGATACACGAGAAGAGAGCTTCTCAGTAACCACACATTCACTGCAGGGCTTCCCACCTGGGGCATGCTGCAAACCTGAGGGAGAATCAACCATGACACCTTGGCGTTGATGAGGCATGGAGTGACTTGCCTTCTCTTTGTCTGCCCAGCATTACATTCCCCAGACGTTGGTCTTTTGTCATCACATGATCTGAAGCACGGATTTGGCAATTTTGCATCATCTACTGAGGTGTCTAACTTGTGCCATCACTGTCTTTGACTCAGACAACAATCCTAGTCTGTCACCTGTGGTGAGGGTGGCAGTAATGGTGACCCTTATGAGTAGCACAAGCCATGGCAGTGTACCCAGGAAATCACCGATTTAAACTACTCTTCTTAAAAGGCTGGTGAAGGTCATGGGCTCTTCCTACAGTCTGTTCAGTATATTCTTCTTTGCCCCAAAGACACAGTGCCTCGGTCCCAAGCAGGTGAGAGCCTATGCTACATGGGCCTGTGTCTTGGGCTGGGTTCACCACAAGCAGACCCTGAAACGAGGATTGAAGTGTGATTGATTTAACAGAGAAGTGGTTTCAGGAAGCACCAACAGGGAAGTGGGTGAGTCAGACTGGGAAGGGAGAGAAGCCAGCACACAGTTAGCTGGAAGTCTGGAGCCCACTAACAGACACCTGTGGCTATGGGCAGCCCCGGGATGTTAGCTCCTGAACACTCTGGGCCTGCCTTCAAGTCCCTCCAAATTCCTGACTTATGGAAACAGTAAGAGATAGTAAAGGATCATTGCCATGTTAAGCCACTAACTGTTGGGGTGATCTGTTATACAACAATAAATAACCAATATACTTGGAACCAAAAACCCTCAAAAAATTCCAGTGTTCCCCTTCTCCTAGTGGATATATTCTAGAAATATCTGCATACTCCTTTGGGGAAGGATTAGAGGAGTATCTACTCCATACTTTTGCTGCAGGGTCCTTCCTCAAGGAAACTTGTCTTCTCCTTTATTGGTCTCTGGGTCTGAGAACAGATTCAGTCCTGAACACTAGGCAAGGAATAGTCATTTTCACGGTTGTGGTAGATATCAACCTTCTGCTCAGTCTCTCATTATCTCATTGAGAACAAGTCTAGCAATATCCTTATGGGTTTCCTGTCCACCTCGACACTGGAGCTCCAGGTCTATTCACCCTCACCAGAGATCTCTGTGGGTCAATGTCTCCAGTGGCCATTCTGTTCTTACTCTCTGTTATGGGAATTACCTTCAGCTACCTGGACTCAGAAGTGTGGAGTTGTGTCATATGTACTAATACTGGATGCCAGTTCATTACAGCATCTCCACCTCACTGACTTCTTGAGCTTCAAGAAGCCATGCTGTCAATGCATAGGGCTAGCTTCGGCTGTGCTTGCCAGCTTGCTAATTGCTGAGTCACAGAAATGTGGCACTATGTCAATAAACTCCCATCTATGCTTATATTCATTGCTCCCTGGTCCTCACAACCTCCATTGATGAGCCATTCCTGGGCATGTCCTACCCAGTCCTTGCCAGCATATGCCAGGCAGACCCTGCAGCACTTGGGACCATACCCTTTTCTTCCAGTAGCAGGGACAGGCTATTCTTCCCTGCTCAGGCCAGGCTAAGTTAGGACCCTCGCTCCTGAGCTCGAAGCCAGGAGGAAAGGCAGGAAAGTTCTTGGGGAAAATATACATCACCTTGCAGAGTATCTGCCCCATGTGAGGCCTCTCTGTGGTATACAGACAATGGGAGAGTGCTCACCACTGGAAATAAGGAGGGTGCCATCCCTGCCAGTCCTAAGGACTCAGTGAATCAAGTTCATCCACAAAAAGGCCTCATCACAGGTTTCTGGTTTCTACTTGTTCTCTACCAGAGTCCTGACTTCAGCAGATGAGACCTGCCAGTACTTGTATCTCTACCATCCCTACAACCAGGTTTGGGCTGGCTTTCCACATTCTCTCTGTCTAGGAGAGAAGGAGCTCTTCAAGTGCTTCCACAGAGACACCTGGCTTTCACTCTGTGCCCTGAATGATAACTGCCCAGCCTGGGCCTGCTACTGTCTTTCTTCTGGGCTACTATGGCAGTTACAATGAATCCTTACAATGGTCATTCCCCCTATATCTTCAGTCACTAGAGTTGCCCTCCAGCCTAGAGCCTGTTTTGATCCAAAGCAGGCATAAGCCTTAGTAAATGTAATTGCACATAGCCTGGTAAGTCAACCCCCACTAGCCAGCAATGATGTCACCCAGAAGCCAAACCCATCGTTCTGCTTCTGAAGCTTCCTCTGGCACCAATGTCTTAAGCTGGCTCCCTGACAAATAGATCTGGAGACAAAGATTTGGATGTAAGTGATTTATTTGGCAGGTAGACCGGGAAACACCAACAGGGGAGTGGGAAGTGAGACAGGAAATGAAGAGAAGTCACTAATAGGATGTTCACAGCAATTTACCAATTTGGTCAACTTGGGTTCCATTTTGCTGCAATCTCTGGGAGCTAACATGACACGAGCTTCAGAATCCTCACCTGCTGTAAAGGCTGAGGCATTGTCCTCAACTTCCACTGACTCCTGGAGGTGTCACCCCAATGTGACCCCCAGGCAACTGAGAGAAAGCCCTCAGGCAGAGAATAGCAAGTATTTGCAGTCACCTGTCCACACAGACTAGAACCGTGCAGTGCTGTGAGATGGTTCAGGACAGTGTCCGCATCTGCTACAGCCTGCAGACGTTTTTAAATGAGCTGAGGCATATGTACCTGCACAGGGACATGCTAGCTAGCCAATGCAAGACAGGTGCTTGGGGTAGAGGCAACAACTGAAGATTGTGCACAGTTGGGCAGCAGGGCATGATCTCTGTGGAAACAAGGGCCAGCCCAGGGAAACTGTGATGAGGAAGCAACACTAAAAATGCAGAGCAAAGTCCTAGGCCAGGGGGTGGGGGGTGGGGGTAGGGGCCACAGTGGTGGCCCAGAGACTTGATTGTTTTATGTGTGAAGAAGCAAGTCAGAGAAGGCCCAGAGGAATGGAGGAAGGTGCCAAACAGGCACTATTCATCTCCTAGCATTGCCAAAGACCAGCCTCGGTTGGAAGAAGATGGTCAAGCTGATAAATGAGCTTTTATGAGCGGGCTCCACACTTAATCACATCAGCTGAACACATGACTTGATGAGGTCCCATTAGGAAAGAAACCAATTTCCATACAACAAAAGCCAGTGGCCATCCCCACACAACATCAAAACTGTGCGTTTGAGGCACTTCAGTGAAACATCAACTAGTTCAGCAGGAAAACTAATAAATAAACAAAAAGCAGTAGCTCAATTCTCTTGGCAATATACTAAACAGCAGTGATTGAGTTTAAGGAGAAGATTTTTCACTCTTCAACCAGCCATTTTGACATTAGCTGGTTGTAGTTGTCTTGGCCAGTGTTACTTCCAAGCTACCTCCCAGCAAGGGGAGTTGCCACAGGAAGAACTGGTTTTGGAGTAGAGCAAGCCAATAGGTAAGCAGTTGCCATGAATGAAGCACCAAACAGAAGTCAAAACCAAGGGTAGAGTAAAGATCCTCCTTTACTGTCAGCCTCTGTCTTTGACCAGAATTTTCCAGATCACAATTCCCCAACATGACTAATCCTTGAATCATATCCACAAAGGTACTGGCAGGACCCATTTAATTTGTGGAGTCCAGTGGAAAATTAACATGAGGGTCTCCTTCTTTAAAAATGATTAAGAATTTCAAGATAGCAACAACAGATCATTAAACCAAGGTGGGGACTCTGTGTGAATACACAGGTGGCATGCTCATGAAGCCAGCCTGGGCAACAAGGTAGTGTGCAGAGAGCCCGGGGCTGAGAATTGGTAGCCTCTGGTTTGGTTCTCAACATGCCATGTGCTTGCTGGGTGACTATGGGTGAGTCACTTAGCTTCTCTGGGTCATCTAACAACCCAAGATAAAGAACAAAGATGTGAGGAAAATTCAAGTTTTTTAATCTAGTTTGCAATTCATAAATACAATCTTTTAGGAATCAGTATTCCTATAAATATGTACATACTTAGCCTTGAGAAAGTTTTATTTTCAACCAATATCCATTCTTTGTCTGCCTCCTCCTGCCAGTGTGCCAGGTTCTGGGGATGATGAGTAGGGAAATTGAAATTCACTTCTTTATGGGATTCATACTCTCCAAATCCCCATATCCAGACATAGGACAATGGTAACTAGCAGAGTATATTCACCAATGGTACCTCCCAAAGGTGCTGCCCTAAAATATTCTAATCTTGAAAGCTGCCCTTCTGGAATTGCCTTTTGAGTCAATGTTAAACCACCAAGGAGGTTAACCCCATTGCATTACAGTTGCCCCTATTTGTGGGCCACTCACTTGATTATCTATCTTGTTTAGTAGTTTTAATTTAGAGTGATTTGGGATCATTTCAAACATTTCAGCCCATCCTCAGAGATTTTTTAAAAACATTTGTTTAGTGTTTCACATTTTGCACAATAAATTTCACATTTCCTTGGTTCTCCAGATCAATGGAAGTACTTACAACAGAAGTAAGTATTATTTTTATCACCATTTCATGTATGAGATCTTGTTTCTAGTGAAAATAGCCAAAGTAATATACAACTAACCCTGGAATCAATTCTTGAAACACGCCAAAAATTTTTTGGAGAAATGGCAACACCATTGGAATATGTCTATACTATATTAATGTGGTAACTTCAAAGGGGAAGCATTTTCCTTAAGTATGAGTTCTGGTTGACTAAAATAGCTACACCATTTTAATCACACTCATACATTCACAATTCATGAGATGTGGGCACACATGAAATGCATTGGAATTACTGTTTTGGACAGTAGAACTTTTTCTCGAGGTGAAATCTTGCACAGAAGTACAATATGCTATATAAAACGGACTGGCTAGATTAAAACAAGGTAGGGTAGCCTCATCCATCTGATTACTCCCCACCCCCTTCCTCTCCTGATGTGTTCTCATCCTTGGAACCCTAGGGTCCCTCATGATACTGTTAGAGAATTCAAGTGAGCTGTAGAAAAATTGGTTCTAAAATAAATAAATAAATAAATAAATAAATAAATAAATAAATAAATAAATAAATAGGAGAAAAAGAAAAATTTGTTCTAAAATGTTATGTTTGACTGGGGAAAGTGGCTTGTTGATTCAGTGAGGAAAAGAAAGCATATCAATGCTGAGAAACAATAATTAGTTGATGGAGAAAATACAACAGATTAAAATAAGATTAATCATATTTTGAAGATTAATCATATTTACGTACCTGAAGCACAAAATGTATAGATGAGATTCTCTTGAAAGCACAAATATTCCCACCCCTGCTTATACTCTAGTTTATATTATAGCAGAGGTAAATTTGTGATTCTCCTCAACAAACATGGTTCATCTTAAAAAGAGTGGTACACAGCTCTTTGCAATTTGTGAAGAGCAAAACAATTTCCTGTTTTCCACAGAAGTCCTCCAGGTGGAGGGAGTGGGTCAGGAGGCCTTGGTAGCACAGGCCCAACAGATACAAGTGGGTACTAGTGGTTCCTTTGGGTGATAGCTTTGTCCTGTGGGGTGTGGGTGAGGGATGCATGAAACTTTCAGTTCAGCCAAGGCCTTAGAGCCCCTGGCTCCCTACCACTTCCCAAATTGAGGCTGCTGAGTCCCAGTAAAGATGCATTCTCCGACTTTTGTGGAAACAGCCATATATCAGATAGATGGGGAGTAGAAATCAAGACCCGACTCCTTTGTCTCAGGCAGATCAACTCTATGCAAGCACATTCATCAGTGCTGAGAATGTGAAAAACCTGCCGAATGCAAAATGCAAATAAACTTTGAACACTAAAAAAAAAAAAAAAAAAAAAAGACCAAATAAACCTTAAGAGGCATAGATATGCAATCAGAATGAGATTTATTTAAAAGAGTGTCCCAGTTGGGTTCAGGGTAGAGGTGGGGGAAGGATGGCTTAGTTCTTGGAACTTAGCCAGGAACAAAAAATATGTTGGCTTTCTAGTTTGCCTTTATGAGACCAGATGATGAAATGATGCAAAAAAGAATAACACAGCATGGAGTACTTACCTGTGCTAAGTGCTTACTGTACATTCTTTCCCATCATTTCACAAGAGCCTTCAGTGAGCCAGATTCCCTGAGTCCCACTCTAGTGATAGCGAGAGCCTGAGGTCTAGAGGGACTAAGGAGCCTGTCTACGTGGCAGGTAGGGGCCAAGGGTGCCTCACTAACCCAGTACTTCTGATTCCTAGGTCTGTGCTTTTTGGCCTTTGTACCATGCTATCTGCCACACTGAATGGGCAGACTCTGATATTTTGTCCATTCTATTGTGGAAGGTGGAGAGCGGCCAAGTAAGGAAGACAGTCCCGTGACTTCTCAGCCCTGAGACACAATAATGCAGATGCTCAGGCCTGGCAACAACCACCAACCCATCCTGGCTCACAAAGCTTCTCACTCTGTATCCATAATCCACAGGGATCCAGGAGAAGCATGGGAGGGCCGACTGGGCATGGTGGCCCCAGCGGGAAGCCAGGGTGGGCCCTGCCACCTTCTCTCTGAGACCCAGGACACCTCCCTTTGGGTATTTACCTCTTGGCTCTTTCCAGAACACACTGCAGAGCAAATAGCTACGGAATTTCCTATGAACACATGGGTTTTACTACTCTCTTCCTGCTTTAGGGATTTTGAATACATTTATATGGTTCTTGTAAATGCTAAAGATAAGGCATGGAATGCAGCTCTTATCCCCTCCCTCCCTTCCTCCAATTTTTAGTCCTCCTAATACAGGAATGGGTCAGACTCCACCCATTATAGATGAATGTACTACCATAAAAATCTGAAAAAAAATCCAAACCACCTTGCCAATACCCTCAGAAATCAAAACTTTCCACAGGGGGTGGAGAATGTCCTGCATTCTACTTTTAGATTAAAAAAATCAGAAGAAGCAGAAAAAAAATAGTTTAAAAAAACATTCATTCCTGTTCAAAGAATAAAAAATTAATAGCAGCTTTTGGGCTTCAGGTCAAAGCAATATTATGAGTTTACCCTTTGACTCTCTCCTGCTTTGCAAGCATAGTAGTTATAGATGACTTTTTTTAACCTAAAAAAGACAAGGTCACAATTAGAACCAAAATAAACACATCTAAGGACTAGAAAGTGAACACAGTGGTAAGTGCTGATGTCACAAACTTGTGGAGCTCCAAGCAGAGGAAACCAGAACTCAACCATGGGGGGAGCTGACACTGAACACTTTCCTGGAGGCCAGCTTCAGGGGGAGTGGGGCAGGAAGGACAGAACACAGCCCGTGTCATGATTCATCCTCACAGCTGGGGAAGGAGCCAAGAAAGTCTTCACCAGTGAAGGTATCACCAAGGAACGGAGGAGGCCCCGGTCAGAGAAACAGGCCATCTTGGGTGGGCAGCTGGAGGCAACGAGAAAACCAAAGAGGTGTGCAATGAGAGGGATGGAGAGAAATCAGAAACAAACTCCAGGCCAGGTGGTTTTACAAACAAAATTCTAAGGGACACGGGAGATGCAGCTCTAAGACAGTGTTCCCACCAACTCCATAATCAACAGATAAACCTACTCTTTGTAGAATGCATGTAATAGAAACAATCTCAAAAAGAATTTAAACGGAGCATGTTTTGGACGCCTGAGTGGCTCAGTAGGTTAAACGTCTGCCTTTGGCTCAGGTCATGATCCTGAGGTCCTGGGATCGAGTCCCAAGTAGGGCTCCTTGCTCAGCGGGGAGTCTGCTTCTCCCTCTGCTCCTCCCCATTGCTCATGCCCTCTCTCTCTCTCTCTCTCTCAAATACATAAATAAAAAATCTAAAAAAAAAAAAAAAAGAGCATGTTTAAGTTCTGGAAGATATAAAGGAAGGCAAGCCAAGATATTAACCAGATTTTATGAAACAAAACTAGAATGTGACGAAATAGAAAAGGTTAGGGGTAAGAACCAACTAGAAATCCTGGAAATGAAAACTATAATAATTGAGGTAGCAGTCTGTACAGGATACTCTCAGCTCAGAACACATCCAACCATCTCTCACACATAATTTCACTTTCAGAATATGAACCAAAGATACTTAGTCGTCAAAGTCTCAGTTGGGTGTATGTGTGTGTCTGTGTGTCGGCAGGGGTGGTGCTGGGGGGAGTGAAGCAGGGAAAGAGGTGAAGGTGTTGAAGGTGGCGGCACCTGGAACCCCACCCCTGCTTTGTGACCAGCATTATTTAACCTCACTGGAGCCTCAAAGCCTAATCATCACAGTGAGGACACTAATGGCCACTACAGGGTTGTGGCAGAGATGGTGGGCATTTTATGTGTACTACCTAAAAGCAACCTATCAAGGAAGAAAAGTACATCAACACTTTTTGTTAAAAATTGTGTTTTTTTATTAATTAAAAAAAAAGACCATGGTACCTTACGCATCGCCTTCCTTTGTTATCAGAGTGGTGTACTCTCTGGATGTTCTGCTCATGGAAATGTCCTGTAGGTAGGTCCTTCCTCACTCCTATCCCTAGACGCTTTTCCTGGGACCCTATGGGTCATTCACTTCCATTCCACATGGCAAGAGAGAACCAGAGCCGGATGGCCACCCTGATGTTTCATTTGCTCACTTGACAGGATAAAAAGGTTTCAGAATGACTAATCCTCTTACGCCCTAGAGTCTTCTTTCTAAGTGCTCCTTCTTAATTCAATCAAAACTTATCTGTGTTAATACATGTGTATGTCTGTGCTGGCCTTAGAGATTGTTCTGCTTGGCATGCACCCATCATCTGATCACTGAGATGCCGGTGTCCATTCCCAACCCTGGTTAGTGGACACTGACGTTATGGCTGACTGGGGAAGAGCTCATTTCCAGTAGCTGATGCCCTCTCCCTG
This sequence comes from Canis lupus familiaris, assembly GCF_011100685.1. NCBI lineage: Eukaryota > Metazoa > Chordata > Mammalia > Carnivora > Canidae > Canis > Canis lupus. The sequence goes on along the minus strand of NC_049223.1, from coordinate 13,052,565 downwards.
CAGGCAAATAGAGAGTCCTGATTAAATAAAACTCAGAAGAATTAGATCTTCCAAGATAAGTAGAACCAGAAACACCTATGCCTGACTGCCTAGGGCTGCGTCAGCAACTCTAAGGAGAGGGAGTTAATGTGAAGAATTCCCTATGTCCAAGGCGGCCTTGGCATGGGAAATGGAGGGACAGCCTTCATATAAGGAGATGCCCTGATAACTTTTCTCTTCCTTACTTACCGGCAAATTTTTTTAATCCTAAAATATTTCAAGCACCACAGATAGCAGATGTCAACATCTTGCCAAATTTATGTCAGGCCCATCAATCTAAGAAATAAGATGTTATAGATGTGACCAAAATCCAACCCCAAAGCTTCCCCTCCACAACCCCAGCCCCTGACCGTCCATCCCAGGGTCTTCCCCAGAGAGAGCTGCTAGTTAATATGCATGTTTTATTTATTTTGTTTACTACACATCCATAGCCATAAACTATGTACCATCATGTGTTTTAATGAATGGTATCCATACTCTTTCATATCTTCATTTTTTTCTTTCAGTATTGTGTTTTTGTGACTTGTCCCATTCATTTTTGCCACACATGGTTATAGGGTTCCAACAATACACCAGGCACTGTTTTAGGTGCTAGGGGGTAGGATTAGGAAAAAAAGACAAGACAGAGACAACCTACCTTCATGAGATAGACAGTAGAGAAGATTAAAATGTCAAATATGAATATGAGATCATCTCTATGATATATATGAAATACAATGTACATGGAAAATTATACTATGGTAGTGGTAAGTACTAAGGAGAACATTTAAGGAAGGAAAGGGGATAGAGGGTGTGTTTGGGGGTGGGGAGCAAGGTTGGCAATTCAGACAGGGCACAGTGCTTCCAGTTAACCACTACCTGGTATTATCCTTGGTGAAATGATGACTCTTCCACAGGGGGGCTGGCTTACAATACACATCCCGTGCTCTGGGCTCCTTTGGGAACCGCTGAGTCAGAGCATATGCGCATCTTCAAACACCATCCACCCCACTTCCCTCAGGGATCCGTCATGCCAATGCATACTCCCACCAGCCAGGTATCAGGATCTCCACTTCTCCACATCCTTGCCAGTTCTTACCAGATTTCTAAATTTGGCCTTTCTGAAGAGTATAAGTGATAACTTTTTAATTTTTATTTCCCAGATTAGGAGTGTGGCTGAGATCTCCATACTGACACACTTAGATTTCCTTTCCAGAATTGTCTGTGCACATCCTTTCTTCATGTTTCTATAGGATTGTTTTCCTTGTATTCATTTGCAGGACTACTTTACATGCGTGGATCAATTCTGTTACTGTATAGGGATTGCAGTTATATTCTCCCTCTCCGTGGCTTGTCTCTTTACATTAAAACCATCTAATCAAAATGTTCATGCCTGTCATTTGTTTCATTTGTACCTTTCGTTTCTTAAAAACAGCTTCCCTGACCGTAACATCATAAAACATATTCAGCTATATTTTCTTCTAAAAAGTTTACAGCTTCTATATAAGTCTGTAATTTGTGAATGAAGTAAGATAAAAACCGATTTTTCTTTTTCTCTATGGGCAGCCAATTGGCCCAGTCCTGTCTATGAACAGTCGTCTCTGTTAACAGTCTTGATTGGTAATGACACTTTACTGTTACCAAATATGTATTACTGAATTAATAATCTGCCCCACTGGTCTGTTTCTCTATACCTTACCAGTTCTGCTGCCTTTATCATTATTCTTTTATAAGTCTTGGTATCTGCAACAACCCCTCACGCCTCCCCATCTTTAGTCTTCCACAAAACTACTTTTTCTATTCTTGGCCTTTTCCACTATACCATAATAATTCTAGGATCAGTTTGGAAAATGCCCAGTCAGGAATGGAATTGCATTGCATTTATAAATTAATTTAGGAGAACTATTAACCTTACAATATTGAGCCTTTCCATCATGAAGGTATTTTTGTTTATATAGATCTTTTTTTGTTGTCTTTCAATAAATGTGATTTCTTATAAAGACCTCTTATTTTTGCCACATTGCATCCTATTGCCACTTTTTGTTGTTAGTCAGAGAATATTGATATTGTCTGTAATACCATTTACTAATAATTATGGAACTATTAGGTTTTGAACATTGGTCTTATATCTAGCAACCTTGCTAAATTCTCCCAGTAGTTTATCTGCAACTTAGTTAGCTTATTCAATAGTTTGTCAACAAGTGGCAGCACATATTTTCAACTTATTTTCTTGAAATATTGTTAGTTAGGATTTTGTCTTTTCCAACCATCATAGTTCTTTTTCTTATTACTAGAACTTCAGGGCTAATATTAAATAGAAGTTGTGATGGCAGGTATCCTTAGCTTGATACTAATTTTAAAAGGAATGCTTTGGATATTTTACCAGTAAATAATGTTTATTGTGGGTTCTTGGTAGGTTATTAAGTTAAGAAACTTCCCTTCTAGTCATGGTGTACTAAGGATTTTCATTAGGAATGGCTTTTGAGGGGATCCCTGGGTGTCTCAGTGGTTTAGCACCTGCCTTCTGCCCAGGGTGTGATCCTGGAGACCCGGGATCAAGTTCCACATTGGGCTTCCTGCATGGAACCTGCTTCTCCCTCTGCCTGTGTCTCTGCCTCTCTCTTTGTCTTTCATGAATAAATAAATAGAACCTTAAAAAAAAAAAAAAAAAGGAATGGCTTTTGAATGATATAAAATTTATTTCCTGCATCTATTCAAATGATTACGTTATTTCATCCCTTGATTTGTTAATGTGTTCAGTTACTCTTCTTTTTTTTTTTTTTTTTTTAGATTTTTATTTATTTATGATAGTCACAGAGAGAGAGAGAGAAGGCAGAGACATAGGCAGAGGGAGAAGCAGGCTCCATGCACCGGGAGCCCGATGTGGGATTCGATCCCGGGTCTCCAGGATCGCGCCCTGGGCCAAAGGCAGGCGCCAAACCGCTGCGCCACCCAGGGATCCCTGGTTACCCTTCTTGTATTCCAGGAAAACCCCAGAATTTGGTGATAGAGTATTTTGTGTATTGCTGGATTTATTTTGCCCACATTTCATTTAGAACTTTGTATCGATATTCATAAGTGAAATTGTTCAATAATTTTCCTTCATCTTACTCTTCTTTGGGCTTTGCTATTAGGGTTATATGAACTCATAAAAGAAGTTAGAGGAAGGTCTTTCCCTTTTTTCCTTATTCTGGGAACAGTTGTCATAAGATAAAAAGTATTTGTCTCTTAGAGTGTTGGAGAATTCAAGGATTCTGTTTGTGTTAAAGAAGGGAAACAACTAGATCCTTAACTTTAAATTCATTTTCTTAATGGGTTATAGATCTAGTAAGGTTTTCTATCTATTATCAAGCAAATTTTTATTTTTTTTATTTTTTTTCAAGCAAATTTTTAGAAGTTAGATTTTTCTAAGAAACTCTAACCTCAATTGTCATATTTTTATTGATAGACTTTGCTTAAGGTTTTTAATATGTGAACTAGGTCTCCTTTTTTTCTAGCTAAACTTTGTGAGTAATCTATTTATTTTATTAGTCTTTTTAAAGAACTAGCTGTTTGGATTTAGTAATTTTTTTCAATTCTATTTTTTGTGTTCTATTTTGTTAATTTCTGTTCTTGAGGAGTTATTCTCTTATACTTCCTTTCTATTTAATCTGTTGCTGTTTTTCCTAATAACTATATTGCTTCATTTCATTACATTTAAAGATATAGATTTATTTTTAAAAATTGTTTTAGTGGGATGCCTGGGTGGCTTGGTGGATGAGTGTCTGCCTTCCGCTCAAGGTGTGATCCCAGAGTTTCGGGATCAAGTCCCACATTGGGCTCCCTATAGGGAGTCTGCTTCTCCCTCTATGTCTCTGTCTCTTTCTCTCTCTGTGTCTTTCATGAATAAATAAAATCTTTTAAAATAAATAAATAATAAAAAACTCTTTTAGTATGATTAACTTTTTAGATTTTATTATATCTCTCACAAGTATGATTAATTTTTTAGATTTTATTATAATTCTTTTTTTGACCATCAATTATTGAGAAGTGGGTTTTAAAATTTAACAAAGTGAGTTTTGCATGTTTTCTTGAGATATTTATTTTCCTCCCTCGTTATAGAGAATATGGGGTATCATATATTAAATGTTTAATATTTTTGAAGTTTTCTCTGTTTTTATAAATTACATTCATGGATGAATGTGAATTTCTGAATTGTTGAGAGAGAGGTTCTCTATATAAAGACAGATATAGATACAGACATAGATATTTAGACCACCAATATATAAGCTTTGTCATTATACTTCAATTCCCTGTATCATTTTAATTTTTTGCCTATTTCATCCATCAAGGCAAGGCAAAGGTTGTTAGAATGTCCTACCAAGATTATAGATTTGTGAACTTCCTTATAATTCTATCCATTTTGTATTTATATGATTTGGAGCTAAATTATTAGTTACTTAAAAGTTCAGAATTTTCATGTCTTATGCTGGATTTTTCTTTGATCATTATGTGACAAGCCTCTTTATTCTTAATAGTGCTTTTCTGCCTTAAGGTGTATCTTTTCTGTTATTACTATAGCTTCTCAGTTTACTGTGAACAATTCTGTGTCATTATGTTTTAGGTGTATTTCTAGTAAGCAGCATAGGATAGGATTTTTAAAAATCCAGTCCGAGCCACTATGTTGTATCTGGTAGTAAAATACATTCAAATGTAGCACCTTTAGTAAAAATATTAGATTTACATTTATCACTCTCATTTTTCATGATATTCATCCTCACTGAGACTAACAAAAGCAAAGAGAATTCATTGCCAGCACACCTGCACTATAAGAAGTATTAAAGCAACTTCTTGAGGCAAAAGAAAAATGATACCAGATGGCAATTTTGATGTACAAAGAAATGAAGTGGGCCATAACTGTAAATAAATGGGTAAATATAAATGGCATATTTCTCATGTTTGAATTTATTTAATTGATAATTGACTGATTAGAATAAAAGTAATGGGAATATATTGTGCAGTTTATAACATATGTAGGACAATTTACAACAAGAGCATGCAGGATGGAAGTGAATCCTAACTGTATTGTTGTAAAGTTCCTACATGTACTTGCAGTGACTTAATGTTATTTAAGATAGACAATTTTAAAAGAACAATGTCCATCGTAAAGTCCACATCAACCACACACACACAAGAAGAGGCGTACATAAAAAGGCAGTAGGGGAGATAAGATGGAATCATTAAAAATACTTAATCCAAAAGAAAGCCGATAAAGAGAAAAAAGAAACATAAACATAGACAAGATGGAACAAACAGGAAAGAGATAACAAGATGATAGATTTAAACCCAATGACATGATGAAGTATTTTGAGTGTACATGTTCTAACCAATGCAGTTAAAAGGCAGAGATTATCGTTTTGGGGGAAAAAAGAAAAAGTAAGACCCGACCACATGCCCTTTAAAGCAATCCACTTCATGTATAAAGTCAGATTTTAAAAGAATGGAAAAGATACTTCACACAAATAGTAATCAAAAGTAAGCTGGGGGGGGGGGGTAGTACCTGGGTGGCAGAGTCACTCAAACACCCAACTCTAGATTTAGTTCAGGTTGTTGACCTTGGGGTCATGAGACTTTGCACTGAGTGCAGAGTCTGCTGGGGATTTTCTCCCTCTCCCTTTGCCTCTCCCATTCATGGTCTCTCTCTGTCTCAGATAAATAAATCTTGAAAAAAAAAAAAAAGTAAGCTAGAATGGCTATGTCATTGTCAAAGTAGACTTTGGAGAAATATATATTATTAGAGATTATATGAGGTAAAGAGGGACATTTCATAATGATAAGGAAATCAATTCACCATGAGGATAATAAAACTAAATGTGAATGCCCTCTTTTGCAGAGCTTCAAAATACATGAAGCAAAAACTACTGGAAGTGAAAGGAAAAATAGACAAGTACGCAATATAATTGAAGATTTCAACACTCCTTTCTCATAACTGTTAGAATAAATAGAAAATCAGTAATTATCTAGAATATTGACAACTTGGAACACCTGGGTGGCTCAGTGGTTGAGTCCCATGTTGAGCTCCCTGCATGGAGCCTGCTTCTCCTCCCTCTGCCTGTGACTCTGCCTTTTTCTTTCTCTGTATCTCTTGTGAATAAATAAATAAAATTTTTTTTAAAAAAATAGAGTATTGACAACTCTATTGACCAATTTGACCTAATCAATCATTTAGAGAATACTCCACCAACAATGGCAGAATTACACATTCTTTTAAAGGGCACACAGGTGATTCCCCAAGATAAACCAAATCCTGGGCTATAACACAAGTCTCAATAAATTTAGAAGAACTGGAATTATGCAAAGTACATTATTTGAACACAGTGTAATTTCACACAACCACAAATCAATAACATATATATTTGGAATATGATCAAATATTCAAAATTTTAGGAACACACTTCTATATTACCCATAAGTCAAGGAAAAAAAAGTTGAAGTGAATGAAAATGAAAATGCAACAAACAACATTTATGAAATATAGCCAAACCAATATTTAGAGGAAATTGGTAGTTGAATGTTTACAGTAAAAAAGATTTCAAATCAATTAACTAAATGCCCACCTGAGGAAAGAAAAATTAAACCCATAGGAAGCAAAGGGAAAAAAATAATAAAAGTAAGAGTAGATATCAATGAAATAGAAATGAAAAGATAATTTTAAAAGAATCAAGAAAATCAATGAAACCAAAAGCTAGTTGTTTGAAAAGATCAATAAACCAGCAAGCATTTAGCCTAACTGATCAGGAAGAGAGAAAAAAAAACATATTACCAATGTTATGAATGAAAGAAGAACCATCACTACAGATCCAGTAGCATTACTGGGATAGTAAGGAAATATAATGAACAATTTTATGCCAATATATTAGACAAATTAAATAGACAAATTTCTTGGAGATCACAAATGAGTAAGCCAAAGCTCACTAAAAAGCACATAAAACTGGAACAGCTGAAGTTCGGTTTGTTTTTGTGTTTTTTTTTTTTTTTTTTTAGTTCGGTTTGTTTTTAAATGAATTTGTAATTATAACCCTTCTCACAAAGAAAACTCCAGGCTCAGATGGTTTCTTTGATTTCACATTTTTAAGGATGAAATAGTGTTCATGCTATACAAACTATCCATCTGATAAAAGGCATATATGAAAATCTGTAACTACTGTCACATTTTATGATGAAAGACAATGCTTTACCCCTAATATTGAGAATAAGACAAGAATGTTCATTCTTACTACATCTATTCAATATTAAATTGGAGTACCTAGCAAAGGAAATTAAGCAACAACAACAAAAGAAACTGCATATAGACAGTATCATCATCTATAGAGAAAAACTTATAGAAAGTAAAAAAAAAAAAAAAAGCTAACAGACACTTTAGCAAAGTATCAAGATTAAAGGTCAACATACAAAATATATGAGTTAACGTTTGAAAATTGAAAAATAATAACATTTAGAGTGGCATCAAAATGTATGAAGTACCTGGGGAGAAATTTAACAAAATATTTTCAAAACCAATGCACTAAAAATACGAAACATTGCCAAGCAGTATTAAAGATGACCCAAATAAATGGTGAGGTATGTCACCGTAGATACATCATCTATGTTCATAGGTTAGAAGACTCAATATTGCTTAGATATCAATTATTTCTGAATTTCAATATTCAAGGCAATTCCAGTAAAATCCCAGAAGTCTTTTTTTTTTTTTTGGTAGAAATTTATAAGCTAATTTGAATATTTATGTGGAGATGCAAAGGACTTAGAGTAGCCATAACAATTTTGAAAAAGAGTAAGTTGGTTCTCTATTATAGCTTTGACTTTGTTTCTTTTTATTTTTTTCTTTTTATTTTTTATTTTATTGTATTTTTATTTATTTATTTATTTTTATTATTTTTATTTTTATTTCTTTTTATTTATTTATTAAGATCCCACATATGAGTGAAATATTATGATATTTATCTTTCTCAGTGTGACTTGTTCTACTTAGCATAATATACTCTATGTTTTCCAAATGGCATGATCTCATTCTTTTTTATGGCTGCACAATATATTGCCAGCGGGGAGGTGAGTGAAGGAATGAGCAAAATGGGTGAAGGAGAGTGGGAGATTCAGGCTTCTGGTTATGGGATGAATAAGTCACAGGAATAAAAGGCACAGTATAAGGGATATAGTCAATGATTGTAATAGTGTTGTATGGTGATAGAGGGTAGCTACATTTGTGATGTATGAACATGTCAAATCACTGTTGTAACCTGAAACTAATGTAACATTGTGTGTCAAATATACTGGGGGATGGAGGAGAACCACTTGGAGGAGTTATACTACCTGTCTTAAAGACTTACTAAATAGCATATTAAAAAGGATAGTGTGGGGATCCCTGGGTGGCTCAGTGGTTTAGTGCCTGCCTTTGGGCCAGGGCGTGATCCTGGAGTCCCAGGATCAAGTCCCATATCGGGTTCCTGGCATGGAGCCTGCTTCTCCCTCTGCCTGTGTCTCTGCCCCTCCTTCCGTGTGTCTATCATGAATATATAAATTAAAAAGTCTTTTAAAAGAAAGATAGTGTGATATTGACAAAGGATAGATGATATATATCAATGAATGGAGACTCCCAAAATAGACCTACTCATATTTGGCCAATTAATTTAAGCAAAAGTACTAAAGTTAACTCAATGGGAAAAGACAGTATTTTTAACAAATTGTGCTGAAACCGTTGGACATCCATATGCAAGAAAATGGAACTTGATCCTTATATTATACCTTATACAAAAATTAACTTGAAATGAATCACAGACGTAAATGTAGACCCAAAGGTGTAAAACTTGTATGAGAAAATGTAGGTCAAATGTTTATGACTTTGGGTTAAGCTGACTCTTAGGTAGGATATGATAAGCAGAACCACAAGAAAATACTTGAAAAATTGGACTTCATCAACTTTCACTTTTCAAAAGACAGTGTTAAAAAAATTAAAAGGTCAGCCAGAGACTGGGAAAAATATTTATAAGACATTTGTGCTGGACTTACATCCAGAATGTGTAAAGAACACTTAAAACCCACTAACAAAAAGATAAACCAATTTTAAAAAAAAGAAACAATTGAATAGTTGCTTTACAAAAGAAAATGTATAAATGACAAACAAATAAAAGTATGTTCAACATCATTAGTCACTAGGGAAAAGCAATTAAAACCATAATGAGATACTACTAATGACATGCCCATTAGAATGGCTAAAATTGAAAGTACTGAACTCACTATGGAAGGCAGACTAATGGCCCCAAAGATGTCTGTGCTCTAATCCCTGGAACCTGTGAATATGTTACCATACATGGCAAATGGGCCTTTGCGGGTGTAATTAAGGGTACGGATGTTAAGACAGGGAGATTATGCTGGTGTTCTGGGTAGATCCAATTTAATCACATGGAGAGGAGAAACTTTCCCTGTTGCGGTCAGAGAGATATAATGATGGAAGATGGGTTAGAGAGATGTGATGCCACTACCTACCATTGAAAGCTTTGAATTGGAGGAAGGGGGCCAGAAGTCAAGCTAGAATGTACATCAGTTTACAGCCAGCAAGAAAATGAGCAGTGAACAAAGAGATGGTTCCTCCCTTACAGCCTCATGAAAAGAACACAATCCTGCCAACACCTTAATTTTTAGTCTAGCAAAGCTTCATAGCCAATAAATTTGTATTGTTTAAGCCACTAAACTTGTAGTAAATTGTCGTGGAAGTATAGAGGTATTGGTGAGAATGTGGAACAGTTGGACCTCTCAATTAATGATGAAAATTCAGAATAGTTCAACCACCTTGGAAAACAGTTTGGCAGTTTATTGTAAATTAACATAAACTTACCATGCGACACAGCAGTATCATTCCTCAGATGCCCAATAGAAATAAAAAAATATATTCATACAAAGACCCTTTGTGATGTTCACTGCAGCTTTATTCATAATAACTGAAAACTGGAAAAATCCAAATGTCCATCAACTGGTAAATGGATAAAAAAGACGGAATACATCTCACCAGTAAAAAAGAAATGAACTACCAGTATACCCAATGACACAGATGAATCTCAAAAAAGCATTGTACTAAGGGAAAAAAGACAGACAATAAAGAAAAAAAAGAGTTCATGCTGTGATGATCCATATTTTGGTAATTATTCTAAGTAAGTTCTATGAGAGGCAAATCCTCTACATTATTTGTCAGCTAAACTCTCTTTATTATTTCCCCTCTCTTGATTAATATTTTAATTCTAAGAAGATGTTATTGTATTATCTTCTGGTCTCTATTGTTGGTATTGAGAAATCTTCCATCATTTTAACCCCTGTTACTATGTGATGTGATCTCTTATCCCTCTGTGATTTGCAGATTTTGTCTTTTTACTTGGTGTTTAAATAGTTCCATTAGAAAATATCTAGGTGTGGATTTTTTTTTTTTTTTTTAGACTCACCCAGTTTGGGATTCCTTAGGATTCTTCCATTTGAGAGTTCATGGCTTTAATCGGTTCAGAATTATCATCCATTTTCCTCTAAAGTTTTCTCCTTACTATCTCCTTCTGGAACTCTTACTACCTTGTATTGGACTTTCTCATTATCTTTTCTCTTATTTTCTGTCTTATCTCTCTCTGCTGTATTTTAGCTAAAATCTTCTAACCTTTAGTTCAATAATTTGCACCTGTCATGTGTTGATGTGTTGTGTAACCCATCAAAATGAGTTTTTCATTCAGTGAGTATATCTCTCATTTCTAGAAAGTTTATTTAGTTTTATTTTAAACTTCTTTTCTTTATTAGTATCTTGATCTTTCCTACAGAGTTTGATTCCTTCTATTATGTTTTAAAGCATTTTTAGCATACTTTTCCCTCTCCAATTGTTCTTCTGTTATCTCAAGCTCATGGAACTTGAATCTTACTGTTTGTTGTGTCTGCTGACTCTTGCTCACAGTGAATTATTTCATTGTATGTTTTTAATTTTTTAAACTCATGAGCTCATCGCTAATGGAGCTTATTTTCTGAGAAAATACAGTGAGGCCTGTGTTGTTGGAGTGTCACTTCAGGGTGATTCAGGACTCCAGGCATTCCAGGGGTATCCACTTTGGGACAGATTGTCATGTTTATTTCTCTGCTAGGAGTTTCCTGAGACTTGCAGAGATATTTGCATGTTTCTGAGTGGATTAAAGACATGTTTTGGACCTAAAACCCAAGGGCTAGCCCAGGGCTTAATTTTCTCTAGGGAGACTGTTTCCCTAGACCCAAGCTGAGACTGCTTCCTTGTCTTCTCTTTGTGCCAAGAGACAGATTTTTTCTAATCTCCCTTTCCACTGAGAGTTCAGCTTTTCAAAAGTCCTAATTTATACTTCTCAGTATCCCAAGACCTTGTCTCCTCTCCTCAAATAGGTGTTAAAACCCAAGCGCCTAGGTTTATTGGGACCAAAAGCAAACTCCACATCAGTTCTTGCACTTACTGCTCCATTTTCCATTTTCTCCTCATTTCAGATATTCATGATCTCAGCTATACAATTTTTAAGGTATATGTATCCAGAATTTCAGTGCATTTGTGACAGGAGGGATTTCAAGTTTCTTAGTCCATCATCTTTCTGGAACTAGAAATCTCCTCTGTCATTTATTCATGTGGCCATCTCCCAAGAAACATAATTTCAGAGTAATCTGTGACAGTTTACACAGCTCTAAAATACATTAGTTAAGTTGAAATATTCTGCCAATAATCCAGATGTTTTTGTCTATACAATTCCAAATATCCAGATGTGTGTGTTCAATTCATCTGCTATTTCAAAATATAATAAACTTACATTATTAAGCACATTACTATTTCACAGATTCAGGAATCCTATGGGGAGAATCCTGTCCCTTACTGGCTGGGACTAATTATATTAGAGTACATAACCTTTATACTGTCACATTGATTTATAGTGCTGTGATTCTCTTCCTTGTTATTACTATTTTTTTTCATGATACAGTATTGAGGTCAATAAGTATTTATTAACTCTTAGCTAAGGGTGAAAGAATGAAAACCATTTTGTCCTTTGGGGATATTAAAATCTATTTATTTTTGTTTATTCATTCCTTCATTCAAAATCTTCTCATTGAGCACACACCATGTTCCTGGGGAAACAGTGACAAACTGGAGATCCCTGCCCTTGTGAAACAGACCATTAATGGGACACAGACAATCACACAAGTAACATAGAATTAAAATTGTAATAAATGTTATGTAGAAAAGTAGGAGCGCTATAGAGCTATCCAATAGAGTCTAGGATACATGGTCTCAATTTAGTCTGGGTAAGTCAGGAAAGGCCTGTGTTGGGAGTGACCTAGTCTGTGACCTCACAAAGAGTGAGGAATCGGAAGTTCCAGACAGGAACTGTGGGAAGGTGTGTGCCAGGGCCTGGGATTGCAGGAACTCAGAAGTGTGTGGGTGGGAGTGTCAGCAGGAAGCTGATGGGAAAATAAGGCTGGAGAGGAAGCGGCCACCTAATCAGGTCTCCATAGGACAGAGTTTGGATTCTGGATTTCTTTTAAATAGCAATAAGTCATCATTGAAGTATGAGAGCAGAAGAATGATGTGGGAAGATGTCTGGCTGCTGAGCGGGAAAGGTGGGACAGGTGACCTGAAAAGGAACAGGTGAGGTCAGGAGCTAGTTTAGGTGAGAGGACTTGTTAGTGTACAATGAGGCAGCGACAGGGTACACGGACAAAAACAGACGAACTTATATGTTTTGGAACTGTCCTTTGGTGATGGATGTGGGTAGAGGGAGAGGAGAGTGTCAAGGTTTACCCTGGTAAAAACAACTGTTGTGTGAAGGTGCCATTTACTCAGATGGGAAGGCCTAGGGAAAAGCCACATTTCTGAGGGAAATTCACTTTTGGGCATGTTAACTTTGAGATGTCTGTGGGACATACAAGCAGAGATGTCAGATGAAAGAAGAATAATAAATATGTATATAAGATGAGCCAGATGAAAGAAGAAATAATAAATATGTATATAAGAAAAAATATATATACATTTTAAGATTTTTAAATATTTATTTGAGAGAGAGAGGACATAAGCATGCATGAGAGTGGAGGGAGGGGCAGAGAGGGAATCTTAAGCCAACTCCACACTGAGTGCAGGGCCTGACTGAGGGCTCCATCTCACAACCCTGAGATCACGACCTGAGCCAAAATCAAGAGTAGGATGTTTAACTGACTGAGCCACCCAAGTACCCCAGAAGACAAGGAATATATTTTTTAAAACACTTGAGTATCTCAAGTGGGGAGAAACAAGTAGAGCTTGGTGCCATGAAATCCAAGAGAAGAGAGGATTTAAGGATGACAAAGTGGCCAGCTGAGTCCAGTACTTCTGAAACGTCAAGTAAGATAAAAACTAAAAAGTGGCCAATGGGCAGTGCACATGCCATGGGTGGATCTAGCAAAAGCATTTGGGGAAAGAGAGAAAGAAGCCAGAGTGAAATGGTTTAAAGTTATCCATGGGAAACTAGAAGGCAGAGAAAGACTGAGTGGTCAGCTCTCCCCGGAAGGGACATAGGGAGGGCGACAGGGATAAGACTCAACTCAGAAAACAGGAGCCAACAGAGTACAGGAAGAGTTTATCATCACAAGCTTGGGGAAAGGAGCTTCAAACAGGCTGGAATAGGTGGGGGAGAACTTCTGGATGAGATTCAGCCCTCGGGTAACAGGCGGGATTTGGATCAATAGAGAGGAGAGGAGGCATCTGTGCCTGGGAACCAGTGTAAACAAAATCATATGGACAGGGGTGGGCAGAGGCCAAGGAGGACCAAGGAGAGACCAGTGTGAAAATGACATCCATCCAAAGGAACTGAAAAGCAAAGCTGGATGGGAAGAGCTGAGTATATCTGTGCTTTTTAAATCTGCCAGCTTCTGAGAAACACACTTCCTTACCTTTAGATAAACCTCCCTTGCATGCCATCCATGGGGCTGTAGAGGGGCTGCCATCAGCTCCCTCCCAGTTACCAGGGACGAGTTAGCCAGGTCAGGCCAGTCGGATACCCCCATCCCCACCCCAGCACCCAGGGCCCTTGCCGGCAGAAGCTACAGAAATATTCTTGAGGAGAGAAGGAAATAGGCCTTCAGAGAGCAGCAGAGGAAAGAGGCAGTAGGCACATGGTCCCCAGCATCCAAGGACCCCTGGAGCCCACCCGCACCACCGTCCTTCCTGTGACTTGGATACAGGAAGCCCCCCAACACATTCTTCCCGCTTGGGCCCCAGCTGATTCTAGTGAGTACTGCTTGCCACCAACAGGGCTGCGAGCACAAAAATGAGATGGTGCCAGAGATCAGGAATACCGGTTGTGAGGCTGAGCTGCAGGCTGAGAGGTAGCAGCCCACCCAGCCACCTAGGAGGCCAGAGGAACCCCTACCAGGAAGCAGGAAAACACCCCACATCTCAGAAATAGGCTACCCTTACTCACTAGTAACAACTTTGGAAATGTCTTGCTTCTGCATTAACAAATTAGAGTTGATTGCATTTGTATCATTTTGAAATGACATCAAACCCTTTTCTCTGAAGCCTCAAGACTTAGTTCATGTCAGAATCAAGACACCAAGAGTCGCTGGTCTGAGCTAGCGTGAAAGCTCGTAAGAACAGAGGAATGCAGAGGTGGTTGATAAAATGAGCCCATGTCTTTCATCCACAGGCTAAAGGTCTGGCTGCCAAAAGCCCACAGAGGGAAATATGCTGCAGGTTTATGATATGATGGAGGTAAGAAGGTGGTGGAAAGATCAGTTCTCTTGCCAAAGAAGTGACAGGGAAGCATTTCTCAGCCTCGCCCGGCTCTGTCGCCCATTCTCTTCTTAGGTTTTGATGCCTTATTTGGATTGCAAATGTACGCACACAGCAAAGGGTCCCTGCTGGCTGAGATGTCAGGTGGCATTTGTTATTCCAGTTCACTTTTATGAAGAAGCAACAATAACTCTGGTTCTTATTTAGGATTTATGAAAGCTGATTTCTTGCATGTGGGGCTCCCATAGCCCACTCAAGCTTCCTGAATTCACAGTATACCCAAAAAGTAATCCCCGGGGCCAGGCCTCTTCAGAGGGACACTGTGAATGTCTGATGTTGGAGCCAGCTAACCCCTATAAAAAGATACAGCACCTCAAAAAAAAAAAAAAAAAAAGATACAGCACCTCAAAGATTTCATAACCTGGAATTGTTTATGAGATAGTATGTGAAGAATTCCGTTTATAAAACTGTGTGTATAGAGCAATCCCATTTCTATAAACAAACATATGCACATATCTATACATGTGGGGGTGCGCGCACGCACGCGTGTGTATGTGTGTGTGTGTGTGTGTCTGTGGCTTAAAGATCCCGAAGTGATACCGACATGTTAACAACGGTTATCTTGAAGGAGAGAGGAAGAAGGCTTGTAGGTAACTACTTTCCTTCTCTTACCCACATTTCCCCATCTTTCTACAATAAACACATATTCATTGGATAGTTTTCTAATGTTATTTTTTAAATGAGCATCTTGCAGTTTTCTAATAAACAAGTATAGAAAGCTCACAGTTGTAGGGTTTTTTTTTTTTGTTTCTGCTTTCTGTGAGGGGTGGAGGGAAGTTAGGGGAGTTTAGTTGATGTTTGTTCCCATATCGCTTTATTGCAGTTTCCCAGTGGGACATGAGGTGCCTAGACACCGTCTGATGACTCCATATTACCCCTGCAAAACCATTTAAAGGATGGTTCTCATGATTGTCCTTTTTACCTAACCATAAATAACCCCACTAGATAATAGCAGGCTGGCTAGGAGTAGGGCACATAACCCTCCATCACCAGTCTTTTATACTCAGTGCAGATAACTTTATGCTCACCACTTGCGGCAGAGGGTTTGGTAGAAACCACTGAATCACAATGCTGCAAGAAACCACCTTCCAGCCCTAGTAGGTGGAATCCCTAATTAAGCCAAGATGCTACCATGTACTCCAAATATTTATTAGCAGGCCTTACATGCCCACCTTCAATCTATTGGCTATATCCTAAGACTCCCAGATTTTTTTTGAGGGGGGGGACCTTAAATGGACTCTTTCTCAGTCCTGCTCTGTAATAGAAATATATGCACAGACACAGTCACCTGTCTTTCACACAGAAACAAAAGTTTATGTATCTGCTTAATGCCCAAGAGCATGGTCTTTGAGGTTAAATAGCCTTCAGTTGATTAGCTTTAGCTGCATGATCTTATCTATCACAATAACCCTACAAGAACAGTAATATCCTCTTTTACAGGTGGGGAAATTGAGGCTCACAGAATTTAAGGAGCTCGTTCAAAGTTATACAGAGAGTAATGAAAGTTGGAAACTGAGCCAACATTTACCTGACCCCAGAGTCTGGGGGTGGGGGTGGGGTTGTATCTTTTGCCAGTATTACTACTACTCCTACAAAGATATGACTATAGAAACATGTACATCTTAAGGACCTAAGTCACCAAGTTACTCTCAAGATAACTGTTTTTTCTCCCCCAACTAACTCCCAGAAGGAACAAACCAGACTGTCTTTCCCTTTTCTTGTACTTTCCCTCCCTCTGACTTTCCTGCATGGGGTACACACACAGAGTCCTCCAGAAGTAACAATTTGCAATGGGATTAATGAGGGTTCCATACCTTCTGGGGTTGCAGGAGACCTCCTTCCAGGCAGCTGTACAGAGCTGGGCCCACTCACTGCTAGAAGTTATGAGTTAGTCTCCTCTAGAGGGCCTGAGCTGAGGCCAGTCCCTTCTTTGTTGGGATGGCCAAGGGCTCAAAAGTCTTTCCTAAATCTCCTTGTAAACAACAGTTGAAGATGCCCATGGAGAGGATGGAGGAGTGGCCATTTTAAAAAGCCTCTAAGGAACTCAAGTGACTTGACTCCCATGCCCTCAGTCTACTTCATAAAGTGGTTGTGAAACTCTCAGTAAGTTTCCAAGTATGTTGACAAAACATAACATGTGACCCCTGTTGAGGTATCATTGCCTCTTGGTAGAAGCTCCATATGATGGCAGCCACTTTGTAGAACCTATCAAACATCTTGAAGAACAAAACCAGTGGAACCCACAAACATGGGGGAAAGTCTCCCGGGGGGGGGAGGGGCAGAGAAGCTGGATGGGAGTTCCTCATCTGAAAAATGGGGGTACCCATCATTGGGTGAACACAACCGGCATAGGGCCTGACTTAATAATGAGCCTTCCAAGAATCTCTAGTAGAGCAAATCTAACTTGATTTTTAAAAGTTAATATCAGTCTCAAGAACCAAATATTAGCCTAGCCAGCTGCCCCTTCTGCCAGCAGGTTTACTTGTACAAACAAATCATGTTCCCCGAGTAAGGAGGATCAAGCTGACACATGCCATTGTTCAGAAGGCAATTATCGTAATGAGGGAAAGCAAACTGAATGGAGGGCTAATCCAGCTGCTATGTTGATAAAGCATAATAAAGGTGGCTGCTATGGAGCAGGACGCCGAGTTAATTTGCACTTTTCTCCACAAGCCTGATGCTGCATACACCACAACTACGCTCATAACTAAATAGGAGCTAATTACTTGTGTTAATTACCCAACCCTGGGTCAGATCCCAAGGCTGGTTAAAGGTGGCCAAGGGCTAAGCACATGGGTTCTTCCTTTGTGTGTTACAGAGGCCAAGTTTGGGTGCCTAGAGCTTTGGGATCAGTTCTTATTACCACCTTTAAGACACATCCTCTGCACAGATGAAAGTAATTCTGCAGACAGGCCCAGCCACTTCCCCACTTCCTCCTTCTTATCTTTTAAGATCCCGAGGAACCAAAATATTTTTCCAGATTTTCTTTTCTCGACACAGACCACTATATCTGTGGAAACTTTAGCAAAAGTTAATGAGTCAATAATTAATAAACAAACAATTATATGAATGATCCCATTCATACAATATTCTGAAAAAGGCAAACTACAGAGGCGGAGGAGAGATGAGTGGTTGCCAGGGTGAGGGTGGAGGGATACCCTGGGGCTCCGAGAGCTGTGCCCTATGGATCCTGGGGATGGAAGTATAATGCTGTGCATTTGTCAAAACCCACACACCACAAAGAGCTATTTTCCTGTATTCTACTTCATATGACTTATAAATAAATGTTAAAAGTAGATAATAAAACGTGTTCTCTCTCTCTCTCTCTCTCTCTCTCTCCCTGGTGCTTTCTTATGAATTTGTCTTTATCACCAGAAATTGCAAAGATACCTTTTTTCTGACACCCTTTGAAACTAGCAAAAACGGGGAGAACGGAAACAATTGCTTGTTGCACTATTTTGGTAATAAGTGCCCTGTATTCTATTGTTTTTGAAATGATTAAGCAGGTGTGGATATTTTTTTCCCTTGGAAGGCTCAACGGTGTCTACGAAAACAGAGCATAGCAAAGGCTGGAACAATTTTCCGGTGAGATCAGTCAAGTCCTAATCTCTGTGACGCCAAAAGACTTGGCTGCACAGAGGAAAGTGTAGTCCGTTCCCCAGCTGTTTTGTCTCTGTGTGTCTCTCAGTCTCTGGGACTGCTCAGAGACTGGTGTCAGATTATTTGGCGGATGCCAGGGAGACCCATCAGAGTTGGCAGCTTTCCTCAATAACACATTTTCCTTGCACTTCCTCAATGCCCTTCACTCCCTCCAGCTACAGCCTGAAATTCTTTGTCATGTCGTTTCAACACCAGTTGCTTGAAAAAGACAAATCAGCGACTTTATGATGTTATAATCTGCATCTTTCTTTCTTTTTATTTTTCTCCCCTTGAGCCCTCAGAGTGACTCCTCAAAAAAAGGCTGATGCAAGCCATAAGTGTCACAAAGGTCATTCATTATCACAGCACCCTCAAAACTCACACCATTTCCAAAATAATCACACCAGAACTGATAGACAGTTTTGCATTCATTTGTAATGTTAAGTGCTTAATCAACAAGTTAAATATTCTTCAGGTTCACAAGAATGATGACAACCTCTGAATAGTTTTCGATCACTTAAGTGGGGTTTTTCTGATTAGGGCTGACAGATGTATATAAGAAGCAAGGAGGTTTACCTACATGCTTTTTTTTCTTGTTGGGAATATGATAATGTGATAAAATTAGATCTTCACATGCTTGCACTTTTTTGCCTTGCAATTATACGTATACCTTTGTTGCAGAAGCAAAAGGGGGGCATGAGATGGAGTCCTACTGCATCTGTTATCTGTCCACAGTGATGGGGGCCTAGGGAAGTCATATCAGGGAGGTAGATGCTTAAACTCAATTTGTAGACTCACAGACTTTCAGGTTAGTAGAGGCCTTAATAATGGCTCTGATTAGCTTTTCTCAAGTGCAAGGACAAGAGAACATTCCACTTAGCTCGAGTAAGAAGATGCATGAACCAGGTCTGAAGCTGAAAAACTATAAAGATCCAAGACGGCCTTGGGGCCCAGCGACTTGGTTTGTCTGTCTCAGGCCACACGATTTGCCCTCTCAGGGGTATACCTCTGCCTCTTCATTCACATGCCCCCTCCTATCCCTATAAAAATGAACTCTTTTTAATTGCCTCACACTTTCAACTTGCTCGTGGTCCTTTATGACTTTTCCAGCCTCCCCTTAGCATCAAAACCAAACTTGCTGGCTCACATGCGTTTCTTAGTTTTAGAATCTGAGAAAATTTTATTCAGTACCTTTTTACACACCAGGCCCGATTATGTGTTACTGTCACCCTGTGAATTGACAGCCCTGAGATCAGGTGTCAACCCAAACTGTTCAGTCCAACATGGAGAAACACGGTACAAAACACAGCCATCTTGGCCACAGGGGCTCTGGGTGGGCTGTTCCTACTAGAAAGGGAGGGGTAGCAAGGCTGTGAGATTGCTCTACCCTGATCTAACAGTTGAGTGTCCTCTTCAGTAGGGTTTTCAAACTCCAGTGCCTACAGTGGCCAGACAGGTGATGGAGCTGTGTCCAATTGTCTGGTCAAGAGCATGCATTGCTTGAGTGGGAAAGACTTGGGAGAACTGGAGAATGTAGCCTGGTATGAAGGAGAGGAGAAAATTAGCTCCAGTGGGTTTGTTGTCATGCAGAAAAGAGGACCTGGTGTTGGCAGATCTTCCGATTCTTCAACAGAATCCAGACACTTGATACTTTACTTAAAACCTCCCAAAAGGGATGCTTGCTTGGGTGGCTCAGTGGTTGACTGTCTGCCTTTGGCTCAGGGCGTGATCTCAAGGTCCTGGGATTGAGTCCGCACCGGGCTCCCTGTGGGGAGCCTACCTCTCCCTCTGCCTTTGTCTTTGCCTCTCTCTCTGTGTCTCTCATAAATAAATAAAATATTTTTTAAAAATTAAAATAAAGTAAAATCTCCCAAACTTGAATGTTCACTCAAACTTTCTAAACAGTATGAGTCAACCAAAACATTCCCTTATCTCCTCCACCTTTCAGCCAACAACTGACCTTTAGTCACACAGCAGTGAGCGAGACAACACTATTTTGAAAGGAAGCCCCCCTTGCTTTCCAACAGTTCTGCTCATTTAAAATTCTTTCATTTATTTGAATCTAAATCTGTATCCTCACAATCTGTCTTTCATGATGTGAAGGGGGAAAAAAAAAAACAAAAGCCCCCTCAGTGTGATAGCCAAAGACAGACTTGAAGACAACACCTTCAACACACCTACCTCTTCTCATTTCTTCAGAAGCACTTCATGTGATCCACTCCTTCTACTACCCTGCTGGCGCACAGCACAGAACATCACAGAACTCTTCCAGCTTCTTCATTTGAGACTTTATACTTCTCTTAGCATGACTGAAGATTATTTTTGATGACAACTTCATACTATTAATTCAACCTGTGTTTTTAAGTAAACTGAAGTGCTTAAGGTATGTTGCTGGTTGGTTGTTTTTCACACCAACACTTACTAAACCTGATTTTTATCACCCTGCTCTTGTGAAGTTAGGTTCTCAGGACCTGAGTAAATTCATTGTCCCCGTTAAATCTTATCTTGTTAGGTTTCTCCCAGCCTTCCAGCCTCTCCTTTAGGTCCTTCTGATGTTGTTCCTATTGTTCAAACTATTAATATCTCTATTCATAGCCATTATTTATTATCTATTCTCCAAAAAGAAATACCAAAAGGCATACTGCATATCAGCCCATATTTTAGATTTGCTTCTCTTTCTGTAAGAGATTTTGTCATTAGAGGGAAATTCACTTTTTATAGCAAAATTTCACTTTGAGAGTCTTTTGATAATTCTTCACTTTTACTTATCTGGCTCTGGTATCTATATCTTTTCCTTGGAAGGTTGAAATCTATATTTCTAAAGTCCAGAGCATGTATCTGGCTATGCTCTGTACGTCCCAGGCCTGGGAGTCCTGCATAGTCCGAGACAACCAGATCATTTCCTCCTCACATTCTCATCATTTCTGCATTTCCAACCAACTGTTCTTTGTTGAACAGAATTAGATCTACCACAACAGTTTCCCTCATCGCTCCTTCTGACTTTTGAGATTTAAAACAGTGAACATGCTTCCAGCTATGATGGAATGGATGATATCAGATTAATCCCCCACTGAGAACAACTATAAAGCTGGATAAAATACAAAGGCCAACTGTTGGAAAGCACTGGAGAGCAACCAAGGCAACCAGGGCCCCAAAGGGGCCAAGATCCTGAAGGCACAGGAAATGCATTGATATGTGCCTAATATTCTGTGCAGGACTTCCCCTGGAGGCATTTGCTGACTTCTCAGTTGTGCTTATACAGGCCTAATGTTGAAGATTGGGTTCCCTAAAACAGATTAGTAAGCATGATGCTCACCAGAGGGTATTTAGGATCAACCTCTGTGAAGGGGAGAGGAAGAAGGCAGGGCTGTGTTGCAGGTCCAGCCTCTGCTGACCCATAGCAAGTTCTAGAGCTAGAAGAAGCCTTCTGAGTTATCCTGAGTTGTCGAACAGGGTACAGGCTGGAATGAGGTGGAGAAGCAGTTTTCTTCAGAAGAGGCAATCCCCAAAGAAGGCTGATGACTGGAGGCTTCTTTTTTTTTTTCTTTTAAGATACATTTATTTATTTGAGAGAGAGAGAGAGAAAGAGCATGTGCATGAGTGAGGGGAGGGGCAGAGTGGGAGAACCTATAAGCCGACTCCCCCTGAGTATGAAGCCCAACATGGAGCTCCATCCCATGACCCACAGGATCATGACCTGAGCCGAAACCAAGAGTCACTCAACCTAACTGAGCCACCCAAGCACTGCTGGAGGCTGCCTTCTGATGAGACTCCAAGTAGTTAGGGGGATAAATCTTTCATTTCTGAAGGTACCTGGCCATTGCATCACAGCATCCATCACACACTGAGAAACCAAGCAGAAATCGGCCTCTAAGAGGTTAGAAAGCCAATATTAACTTCGGTCATCTTACAGTGCTAGAGATACAGCAATGAGTTCAAGGGCGGCAAGAAGGAAGGGCACTGATTTTAGTTGAGGACTTGGAAGAGCTAGCCCATAGGAGTAAGAGCCTGAAATAATCTCAAGGAGATCAGCAAATTATCAGCCTCTCAGAAGAAAACTAAGTCTTTTCTTAAAGAAGGTAACATCAGCCAAACTCTCTGTGACTTATCCTACATAATGCCCAACATTAAAAAATCATCAGACGATCAGGAGACAGCAACAAATCACATGGGGTAAGGGGAGGGGATAGAAAGAGACAAAGCAGAAAGTAGAACCAGAGGGAGGTGATTTAGATGCTAAATGTAACAGACACAGGTTTTAAATAGCTATGATCAACAGTTCAAGAAAATAATGGAGAAGACAGGGAATTTCACCAGAGAACTGGAATCTAGAGGAAAGGACACTCCTAGAACTGAAAACCACAATAATAGAAAATAAGGATCCAGTAGATTAAACAATAGTACACAGCAGGAAACAGGTTTAGTGACTTGGAAGAGAGATGAGTTAAAAGTATCCAGGAGGAAGCAGCACAGACAGAGGGGAAAAGATGCTTCTTCAAGCTTAACAGACATATAAGAATCAGTAAAAATGTTTCAAATAAATGAAATTGGAGGCCTAGATGGACATATAAGGGAAAATAGAGAAGAAGTAATATTTAAAGAAATAGAATCTGAGGGTGCCTGGGTGGCTCAGTAGTTGAGCATCTGCCTTTGGCTCAGGTTGTGATCCCGGGATCCTGGGATCGAGTCCCACATTGGGCTCCCGGTGCATGGAGCCTGCTTCTCCCTCTGCCTATGTCTCTGCCTCTCTCTCTCTCTCTCTCTCTCTCTCTCTGTCTCTCATGAATAAGTAAATAAAATCTTTTTAAAATAATAAAAAATAAATAGAGTCTGAAATATAATTGTCCAAATGGACATATTAGAGAAGCTTGGATTGTTTCCCATTAGGGATGCCTGCAGGCCTAGGTAGTGAGCCTACGCCACCAAATAGCAAATGCTCATTGAGCTCTTAAGACACCCACTCAGGATAACATTTAGGTCCACCCACATCCTCTCTGTCCTTATAACTGCATTGTCATCAGAGGAGGAAGCTGTAGCTGGAGGTTCATTCCTCACCCAAGGTCACCAGCCTAACCAATCCTCTGCTATTGACCTCTCTGCCATCCTCCTTGTAGCAGTGCATTTATTAGTCTCAATGTTTTTCTTGGATAAACCCTTTAGGCAAAATAAGAATGTTCATGGGCTTGGGGAGCCTTGGGAAAGACAGTTCTAGGAATTCTGGAGACAGGAACATCTCACTAGGTGCTCCAAGTGCAGGCATGAGGCACAAGGGAGGATGACAGGTAAGGGGAGAAAGAACAGCAGGTGGGAGAAGGTTCCAGAAGGAGAGATAGAGTCATCCAATCCTTTCAATATTGTTTTTTGTTTGTTTGTTTTGGAGTTTTTTGTTTATTTTGACTGTTTGTGTGTTTTCCTGGCAACTGGTCTTATGCTCAGGAGGAATCAACTCTTTTCTGCTTTCCCTTTCCTGCTGGATGGCCTCCCCACACCTCAGCACACCAACTACTGGTTCAGCCACACTATGGGTTACATAGGCTCTTATGTGATGACTTAGGGGCCCACCCTCCATTGCAACACAGCTTCTATGGGAACATGTGTTCTGATTCCAGCAGCACTTACCTTTGACCTGAGAACACAATTCGTCTTAGGGGGCACCTGCCTGTATCTGAGGAGTTAATAGCACCAGATGATGACTTAAGCCTCATCACGGAGCAGATGTGATTAATTACCAAAGGAGCATGAAACCACAGGACACTGAGTTCTAAAGACACAGAATCTTGCAGCTTGCAGTGTGTTGGGGTGGAGAGTTTCCCTGGAGACCATGGAAGTGTGGGATCAGCTCTGAATCCTAGGTGGGCTTCGGATAACAGATAACGCAGGCAAAAAAGAGCAAAGAAAAGCAGCTACACAGGCTCGAGGATAAATAGGGAGGGGCAAGGAGCTTGCTTTCACTTCTAGAAGCTCCCAGGGTCTCAACAGGCTGCAGGCCACTGTCCCCACTGACTCCCCATCAGGTATGGGGGCAGACTTCCCATCGCACCTGGAGCTCTGAGGCAGCAGTTTGCTTCACTACTGGTTTGTGCAGTAGTCTGTGTTTGTGCAGGCTGCCACTGAGCCTTCCCGGCCTTGGCCATGCCTGCCCCAGGAGGCTGGCCCCTCTGCTCCCAGCAGCCAGGCCATCTCTTCAGGGTGGCAGGCTCCAGAAGCATTTCTGAGGCCCAGAGGGACAGGTGCCAGCCCCGCACCACACGCTGCAGAGTCAGAAGCAAGCCTGGGGAGCAGGGAGCAGGGGGGCTGGAGAGGAAAGGCCTGCTGACAAACTGCGAGCTGCAAACTGAATTAGGGCACCGGAGAGATTCAAAGCCTTGCCCTCTCCCAGTGGTCTTTCCTCTCCACTCACCTAGAAGAGCACAGAAAGGCGCTGAACACAGGGCTTCAAGCCCCTGATCCAGGAGACAGGGGAGTGAGCAGGGCCAGTTTCTCAACCCAGGCCTCTGACTTCTGGGTACTACTTAGCAGCAAATCTCCCTTTCTCCATCTTTAAGGAGGAGAGAACTGTGCACTCAGTTCTGCCACAACATGACACAGGCGTTCCTAAAAATCACTGCTCTGCAAAATCGCAAGATAGAAAACTCGAGGCAGTGGGGTTGGGGTACAATACCCCAAAATTTAATCAGTGACACATAGAATAAGGTAGAAACTGTAGCATCATTGCACACATGTTCAGTGGTTAAGAAATATGTAACTACTGCAAATAAGTCTGGTGCTCTACTTTGCGGAAGACCTGGAGTTTGCTTGCAGAGGTGGATGTCGGTGTATGAGTTCCCCTCACAGTAGAGGGGGAAGGGCTGTCTGACACTGGGGGGAAAGTACTGGCTGGATGTGGTGGGTATGGCTCCTGTACAGGGGCACCAGGACGTGCTGGACGTGCAGCTGGTGGCAGTCTTTTGCATCCCAGTTTTGTCTGTGCCTGTGGACAAAATTGAATGCAAAACTCACAGTATGATCACATTGTTCTCCTCATACATCAATTACGGTGAAACAAATTTTCATTTTTCAAACTAGTATTATAGCAAAGCTGGCTGTACTAACTGCTTCATGAGGGGGACAGCATGAGGATTAATTAGATAATTCCCATAAGTGTTAAATCCAGTGCCTGAGAAGTGGCGAAATCAGTGTTGCTAGTATGATGAATATACATCAAATTATTGTATTTCAAATGAGTCAAAAAATGAATCTGGGGATGCCTGGGTGGCTCAGCGGCTGAGCCTCTGCCTTCAGCTCAGGGCATGATCCTGGGATCCCAGGATCGAGTCCCACATCGGGCTCCCTGCATGGAGCCTGCTTCTCCCTCTGCCTATGTCTCTGCCTCTCTCATTCTCTCTCTCTCTCTCTCTCTCTCTCTCTTTCTCTGTGTGTGTGTCTCTCATGAATAAATAAATTAAATCTTTTTTAAAAAAAGAAAATGAATCTGCGAATGCCAGGATGCCTAATTGTAGAGTAGGGAGTGGTCATCTAGGGAGTGTGTGTGTGTGTGTGGGGGGGGGTGATCATTTATCTTGATGAAGAGGAAGGAGCACATGCCTGAGACACCCAGCAGCAACCTATGCTAAGTTCTGTGACCAGGATGACAACCTGCATACTCTCCCTGTCCCCATTAACCTGAATATGATCCTGGGGATATGTCTGCCCACCCCTCTGTAGGCCTTACCTTCTAGTATTTAATATTTTCTAAAATAGGAATTTGGGCAGGGCTCAGCTGAGTGATTCTTCTGTCCCTCATGGTATCAACAGAGGTCACTCAGTGTTACTCAGCTAGCAGATGGGCTGGTCTGGAGCATCCAGGAGAGCTTCATTCCTTGGAATGGGTCCATTAGTTGGACCCAGGTGGGACTGTCAATAAGAGCACCCCCATGTCAGGAGGGGTGACATGGGAATTCCAGAACATCACTTGTACTATATCCTATGGGTCAAGCAAGTTAGCCCATCCCATACTCAAGGGCAAAAGAGTCAGAGCCTACTTCTCAGGGTGAGGAGTGGCAAAGACCGGGACCGTCGTGAATCTACCACACCGCCCTTGAAAACTCAGCTCCAGGATCATCATCAGAGAACTGGACTGCAGCTTTCTGCTGTAGACAACCTTCCCAGGGGGCCCCCACCATTTACTCTGCATATCTCTGCAATCATCTGTGGCCTCCTACCCTGAACACAGCGGTTTATCTAATGTTGCACTTGGGCTGCAAGCTCCTGTATAGTGGGGACTAGGTGTCATTCAGTTTGGATATGGAGTGTCCTTGTCTTTGGCACCTACAAGCCCCCAGTAAAGCTTGAGTAAATGAAGGAGAGAATAAACAACACAGGACCACCACCGCCCCTTCTGTTCAAAGCCTCTGATGCCTCAGGAGCAGGAACCATGGCCATTCCTCTTGTAACCCCCACGTGTAACGTGCTGCATGACACTTAGCTAATACTTAATGTTCGTTGAAAACCCAAACCCATCTGCTTACCCACTGGGCCCTGCTGTGCAGCAGTAGGCTGAGGGGCCCTGGTGCTGTGACCCCAGCAGGTGAGGAGAGTATTTGCAGCAGTAGCCTGAGGCTGGGGCACGCTGAGCTGAAAGCAGGACCTGAGGGTGTGGTGGATGGGGCCAGGGCATAGAGCAGGTCATTCTTGTGAGTGCCAAGAGACAGAGAAAAAGTGGATGGAAGCGGGGGTTGTGGGGTAGACGTGAAGAGAAATGAGTTCTCCTGCTGCTGGGCCAGTCAGTGGAGGGAGCCAGAGCAAGCTCAGGATCACACAGGGTAATGATGTTGGTCAAACTGTCCTCTGCAGACTTGGCTGTCAACACAAAGACCACATGCAGCACAGAAGAAAATCAGCCTTGGGTTCAATTCAAGAGATAGAGCTTTGGAAAGTGGGGAGCTGCCACAGAAAACCAGCACTTCAAAGTGGGAGCTGTTGGTTACCAGGAGCAGTAAACCAGGTATTGACTGTGTGACTATTTTAAGTCTCATTTAATTCAGCACTTGGATTAGGTGAGTGCTATTTATAAGGAGTGATCCCCACCGCAGCTTTGGTCCCAGAGCAGGTGGAGGTCCAGGAGCCTGGGGATCTCCCTGGGCTGGGGCCTGTGGTAGGAGGCCCAGGGCCTGCCTCCGACAATTAGTCCAAGGCGAGCAAGGAGAAGTCATCTGCCCACAGATAACAGCTCTTGAGCTCACTGAATCAGGCCTCAGCCCCACCTCACTGACGCCTCTACATGGCTACCAGGGGAAGGGAAAACGTGGGCTTTGTCCTGCCTTGTCTCAGCCTTCAGGAAAGATGAGATGAAATGGTTTGTCCCGGCTGGGTGGCCCCCTCCTCACGCAGGCCTTTGGTATCTTCCACTGGACACAAAGAACCGCCTCCATATGCCTCCCTGGACTGGAGCTGTGAGGAGCTGAGCTTTGAGACCGGCCCCAGCATTCTTGGAAGCCTGCGCTTTGGCTTCCCAGGCAGGTCCAGGTTGTCCCTGGGGACTTTTTCCAGAACAAATGAAAGAGACACACCCTGAATTGAGAGGCAGCCATGGCGAACAGGGCCTGGCCGAGCAGAGCCACAGGCCTGGCTGGGGGAGGGACGAGGCCTGCAGATGCCCCCCTCCTCCAGCCGGGAGCTGCTCACCAGGCAGCCAGGGGCCAGCAGGCCCATGGCAGCAGCAGCAGAGGACAAGTCTTTCAAACAAAACCACATGACACACAGATCGGGGCAGAGCACGCCAAGCAGTCAGCTCTGCTAGGGGTGGCCGTGCAGCTCAGAGGCTGGGCTCCAGGGGACCTGACTACCTGAGGTGCCCATCTGGGCAGGGGTCCTGTTTGAAGGCTTTCCAAGCTCTCCTGGTGCAACAGTAAATCTAGAGGCCGGCTGAGAGCTCATCCTCAGCCCTGCTCTGCAGGTAGAGACCTGGGTGCGGGTCAGAAGGACACAGCCACCTCCAGGGAGAAGTGGGCCATGTTTGGGTTGTGAGGCCTACTCGGGCATCCTCGGGAAAACACGGAGGGGGGAGGGGGGCTAGCTGGCAGGCAGTGTATCATTTCCCCAGCCTACTGGCACCCTGCCCATGCCTCCACTTGAGCACTGTCCCTCCCAGTCTGGGCATGGAGACAGTGACACAATTTAAATTGGACCTGTCCCTTTCCTGTGTGTGAGCAGTCACTGGGGACCCAACCTTGCATTCTGTTTGGTGGCAGGGTGATGAGGGTCTGCCAGACTTGCAGGCCCAGGTGGCCAGGTACCGATGGGACTGGGCCTCACTTTGGAGGTTCCGAATGACTTCAGTCATCCCAGGGCAGGGGAGACCGCGAAGAAAGACCTTTCAGGGCAGAGCGATGCTGACGGAAGCTTCCTTCCTGCCTGAAGAGACAGGCAAGCCATTGAGGTTTGTGTTCCCTTGTCACCTTCAATCCGTTAGCTACTGAAGATGCACAAGGAGGCGTATATTTTTTGAAGAGTGTTTTTCTTTGTCACTAAAGTGTAAGGTGACACGCCTTCCTGAGCACATGCATTCAACACTGCATTACTCCACAGCCCGGTTCCAAAGTGGCCCCTGGGCCTGCCCGGGTCTTGCCCTCTGAGAGTCAGGGACACACTTTTGCGGTTTGGAAATGTCAATGCAGTCTCCTTGGCATCCCTTCTATCCTCGTCACTTCAGAAAAGTTGGTCTGGGAGGAAAGGCTGGGGTCTCCAGAACCTGCCCCCTTCCTCAGAAATGTTCCTTCACTGGTGACAGGCAAAACACACACTTTGCCATTCCCGGATCTCTAGTGCCTCTCTGCTTCTTGTGAGGGAGGTGGAAGGGTGGGCGGCAAGGAGCACCCCCAAACCGGCCATTTCCCCTCCTCTGGACAAGGCAGCCGCTGCCTTCTCAGCTGGCCGTTACCTCTGAGGGGAATCTTTCCCATTTGCTTACATCTTTTTTCCTCCCGGCATGTGTGACAGTGTTTCCTAACACATGATACACATACCTTACTCTTGGAGAGACTTTACAGAGCCCAGTGGCTTCTTCTTCCCTTCAGTGGGAATGGCTGGCCCACACTTCTCTGTGTTGTTCCTATAAAACTGTCCAGGACCCTCACTGAACAATGATCCTGTATATCTGCAGACCCCACCCCCTTCCTCCCATTTCTCTTCCCCAAAGAAAGCCTCTTTTTTCTCTTTCTCTCATCTTTTGAGTTAATACCTCAGGGGGCCTGTAACTGGGCCCCAGGCCCTGAGACATAGATCAATGGGAATCAGTGAATTCAGAAGAAGAGAGTGGAGTGTGTGTGCATGTCTGTGTGTGTCTGTGTGTGTGTAAGACAACTAACATTATACAATAATTGTAATTTAACAATAATGAGTACAAAAAAGGTCATTAACAAATGTCCTCAGGCCAGAAAAGGAAAAAAGTGAAAGAAAAAAGAAAAAGAAAAAAAAGAAAGAAAGAAGAAAGAAAGAAAGAAGAAAGAAAGAAAGAAAGAAGAAGAAAAAGAAAGAAAGAAAGAAAGAAAGAAAGAAAGAGAAAGAAGAAAGAAAGAAAGAAAGAAAGAAAGAAAGAAAGAAAGAAAGAAAGAAAGAAAGAAAGAAAGAAAGAAAGAAAAGAAGAAAGATCCTCAAGCCAAGACTTGGAAATGCATATAGAGCTCACAGGCTGTCAGGAACTGTCCTGAGCACCGGACATGCATGAACACATATTGGTAACTTCATCGCAACCCTGCAAAGTTAGTACTGTTACTATTTACCTCACTTTACACCTGAGGACCCTGGAGGAAGGTCTAAGATAAGACAGCAGATGGAACCCTCCAAGTATCTAAGAAATGATAAGCTGTCAGGATGTTTGGGGGCAAATGGCAGAGCAGCGCTGTCACATCCGGGCTGTCTGAGTGGCAGCCGTGTTCTGAACTGAAGACCTCATTTGTCAAGGGTCCCCAACTGATTCAGGCCCCTGGAACAAGGGTACAAAGGGCTGCCACGTCCTGTGTGACCAGAGAAAGATAAGGGAAGAGGGTGACACTAAAGGCCTGACTCTGAGGTGAATTATCCAAAGGAAAACAAATTCTATGGTCAGCAAAGACTAGTAAATGCTAAGTTAAATAGACTAAAAGTTTCCTCATTACAGGACTTCTCAGAGCTTTCAATGTGCTAACATGCACTGTGAGTCATGTAACAGGAAACAGAGAATGAAGCATTTCCTCAGCTTATTAGAGCTGTTCGTGAAGAGACATTCATGAGACCAGAATCCCATGGGATACACTTTGTGTCTGATTTAATCAGTTTTTCCACTTTAAAAATGAACGTTGGCCCGATCTGGCCTGGAACTCGAGGTATGTCCCTGATTGTCTGAAAGACCCGAATGTCTGAGGATACCTAAAGAACGACTGGATCCACCATTTGGGAGACAGAGCACTGGCTGGGGGGAACCAACACCTGCTGTGTCTGATAAGACCCCCCCACCCCGCCACCACTCACGCACCCTTACCTTTGGGCCAGCGTATCTAAAAGAGAAGCTCTGGTTATCACTGATAACCCAGAGTGAAAGGGCCAGGCTCCTCTTTTGCTCGGCACAGTGCACCCCACCAGCAAATGGATGACAAACTTATTATTGTTATTTCTTAATTAGGAGCCTCTATAATTCAAAAATTTCATGAATTTACAGTAGAGTTTTGGCTGCGTCAACACCACCTATGCCTCCCCACCCAGGAGCAGACCACTGGGGGAAATGATGGGCCATGAACTTCAAGATACTCCACTATTCCACTGGGAGGGTCATTCGTGGGGGGCAAGCAATATAAGAGGGGGAAGCCAGAAGGAACCTCTTGGGAGCTATATAACTTCCGGGCTAGCAGGAAGGAAACTGGTGTCGGGGGGGGTGTGCATCTCACTGTCAAAAGCGCCAGAACACAGGTACATACACACATGTACTTTAAAGTCCTCCCCAATAACCAGTAATTGCCCATTCCACTGAAGCTTCCCTCAGGAGGCTCTCACACCAGCCTATTCTGATTGCTTCTCCCAGGTGCACGATTATTCCCTTCTGACCAAAGTAGTGAGTCTCCTCTGGGACCCACTGCCAGATTAATCTTAAAACATTATTTTCACCGTGTTCACTTGCCCTGACTAGGAGTCCACCTCATGGAGTCTTTTCCTCTGCCTTCTTGACAGTCTTCGAACAGGTCAGGCATGCTCCCAGCTCAAGGCTGTCAGCACTGTGGGGAGGGCCTTTGCCCTGCAGTCCAAATGCCTCACCCCCTCGCTACCTTGTCCCTCCTTCAAGTTCTTGTTCAAATGTCATCCTCTCAATGAGGCTTCCCCTGGCCACACTAATGCAATCCGACCTACAAGCACTTCCTACTTCCTTTTCCCGCTTCATTTCTATCCAGAGCACTTATGACCTTCTAATGTGCTATATATTTTATTTATTTATTACATTTATCATATGTCTTCCCAGCAGAATGTCAGCCGACATGAAGGCAGAGTTTTGTTTTCTTTGGTGCCGTATCTCCAGCACCCAGAACAGTGACTGGCACAAAATAAGTGTTCAGTAAATATTTGTTGAATAAGTAATGGAATGAAGGTTTAAAAAAAGAAAACACTGGTAGAAATGCTGTACTTCTTGTTAAATTTAGCCTTTTAGGTGTTTGGTAACTAACTGTTATTTGCAAGTGAAACTAGTCACTGAATCCTTAACAAACCTTCCAGGGCTAAAGCTAATAATGTTGTGCTTCCATCAATACAACACATTTTTGTTCATTTATTGGAGCCTAAAGCCTGGCCTTTCTCCATGAAGTTATTAATAATACAGAAGCCCTCAGGGATCCCCATGACCCACTGAAGGTAGAAGGGAGAGATTATTTCTGAAAGAAGGAAGGTGACTTTTTTCTGTTTGGTTTTGTCCGACAATACCTTCAGAAATGATACCCCAAATAAACAAGTTCTCTTGGAAGACAGTGTGCTTTCTAACTGCAGTGCTATAACTTTGCTTCTAGAAAAGTCTTCAGGGTCAGTAGGTTTTTTTTCTTTTAAATCTTAGAGTGACAAATTTTCACTTTCAGAAGGGGGGCTTGTTCCTACAAAACAAAATCTAGTGAGTAAAATGGCTAAGCAGTTGAAAACACACTGAATGGATTGAGTGTGTTATGTGAGTTGAAAGCTGAGAGCTCACTGCTTAGAGCTCTCCCATCTTGGTGATCTGTCCACTGAGCTGCTGCTGCTGGGGCATTGGCAGTGGTCAAGCTTATCTTTCTTTTTGTGCTTTGGGGTGGAGAGTTCTTTTCTTCTAAGATTAGATCTCCACATCAAGATGGGGTATACACACTTTCTCTGTTCCACCTGTTAAATACAAATAAAAATACTTGGATAAATATATGTTTCTATTGATACATTTATATTTTGTAATAAATATATAGATATATTTTACATATATTTATATACAAATATTTAATATAAATGTAAATACTAGCAATGTAAATATATTTCCCTAGGTAAAGGACCAGGAAAGGGGCAACCGAGCAAGATGGAAAACTTTTATTTTTTTTTTATTTTTTAAAGATTTTATTTATTTATTCATGAGAGACAGACAGAGAGGCAGAGACACAGGCAGAGGGAGAAGCAGGCTCCATGCAGGGAGCCCGACATGGGACTCGATCCTGGGGCTCCAGGATCACGCCCTGGGCCGAAGGCGGTGCCAAACCGCTGAGCCACCCAGGCTGCCCAGAAAACTTTTAGACAATAACCACTCCACCCTCAACCAAACACCAAGGAAAAAATGTTGTCACACTGCCACTCCATTGGCACAAACAGGACAGGGAGCCTCCATGTCCACCTCGCCTACTCTAACAAGGTGCCCTTCCTCCTCCTGCATACTAGGGTGGCATCGGAGAAGACTGAGTAGGGATCTGGGAACTTCAGTCCCACCCACCCTCTCTCTAGAGCCAGTGAAGACCATGTGAGGACACTGAACTTCCACACTCACACAGTGGTAATGAGGCGGCACCTCCCCTTCCCCCAGTATCACTGGAAAGTGGGTGGGAATCCACAATTTTCAGCACCATGAAGTGGGGCAGAGCTCTGCTTGGCTTGACCCATGTATCAGTAGAAACTTGCTAAAAGAGAAGATGTAAATAAAGGGCAAAGTCTTGTAACACAATATCCAGGTTCAGGATACAAGCAAAAATCACTACTCCAAGAAGCAGGAAATCACTATGAGTGAGAAAAGACATTCAACGCACACCAACACCAAGACAATACAAATGTTAGAATTATGTGACAAGGAATTTCAAACCGCCATCCTAAAAATGCTCCAATGAACAATTACAAGCCCACTTACAAAAAGAAAATCTCAACCAGGAAATAGAAGATGTAAGGATGTAAATTCTTTAAATGGAATTTTTAGGACTGAAAAATAGATGATTACCAAAATTTTAAATACTTAATGGATGGGCTCAACAACAGAATGGAAATGGCAAATGAAAGGATAAATAAACTTGAGCATAAAATAATAGAAAGTGCCCAGTCTAAACAAAAGAGAAAATAGAATAAAAAATAAAAGGGAACCTCAGGACCTGTGGGACTGCCTTGTAAGAGTTAATATTCATGTCACCAGAGTCCCCAAAAGAGAGGAGAAGAGTGGAAAAGGCATTAGAAGGAATATAGCTGGAGATTTCCAAAATTCAGCAAAAGACCTAAACTGACAGATCTGAAAAGGTGAATGAAGCCGAAAGAGGATAAGGCCAGAGAAAACCACACCAAGTCATATTATAGTTAAACTTCTAAAAAGTAAAGACCAAAAAAAAATTGTTTTAAAAAAGATTTATTTATTTGTGAGAGAAGGAGCACTAGGTGGAGAGGGGCAGAGGGAGAGAGAGTGTCTCAAGCAGACTCCCCACTGAGCGCAGAGCCCTGCATGGGGCTTGATCTCACAACACTGAGATCATGACCTGAGCTGAAATCAAGAATCAGACACTTAACTAAGCCACCCAGGCGCCCCACCAAAAACTTCTTGAAAGCAATAAGAGAGAAATAATACCTTACCTTGAGGGGAAAAATAATTTGAATGACAGTGAATTTCTCATCAGAAACCACAGAGGCCAAAAGGAAGTGGCACCACATTTTCAAGCGCTGAAAGAGCTATTGGCCCAGAATCCTGTATCCAGTGAAGAAATCCTTAATGAGTAAAGAGACATCAAGATATTTTAAAATGAAGGAAAACAAAGAGAATCTGTGGTGGGCAGACATATTCTAAAATAGCTTAAAAAAATTCTTGAACAGAAAGAAACATCTGGGAGGGGAAAAAGAACAATGGGAAGAACATGAAAAAGACAAAGACAATAGACTTCTTGAATCTTCTAAATTGTGTTTGGTTGAAACAAAAATTACAACATTGTTCAATTGGCTCTAAATGCATGGAGAGGAAATACTCCAGGAAATTATATCATAAACAAGGGAGAGTAATAGGAACTGAAAAAGAGGGAGGCTTTCAGCACCTTATTCAAACTGGTAAAATGTCAATAGTGCAGACTGCTATAAATTATGTATGCATAATGTACGATAGCTAAACCAACAACTAAACCATCTCTGTAAAGAGAAACGCTTGGAAACAGTAGAGAAAAATCAAAATGGAATCCTGACAAATGTTCAAGTAACCAACAGTAAGACAGAAAAGCAAAAACAGAAGAAAGCAAAGGGAAAAACAGAGAACAAAAAAATAAAAAGGCTGGTTTAGCTCCTAATATACCAATAATTACATTAAAGGTAAATAGTCGATGTTCCTAGTTACATAACATCTTCAAAATGACAAAATGAAAGATATGGAGAACAGATTCGTGATGGCCAGAGGATAGGAAGGAGGAGGAGGAGGAGGGAGTCTTGCCGTGAGGAAGGAGTTCTGGGTCCTGACTGCAGCCCCCATCACACATATGTGCACGTGTGATGAAATGGCCCGATGTGTGACACCACTGTACCAGTGTCAGTCTGCCTTTCTCATTGTTCTCTTGCTGTGTAAGGTGTCACCTTTGAGGGGAAGCCGGGTAAATAGTCTGTCCATAGGACGTCTGTTTACTAGCCTTGCAAATTCCTGTGAATCTGTAACCACTTCAAAATAGAAGGTTAAAAGGAGAGTGATAAAGTCTGGACATAGCTGCCTGGTTTCCAATATTTGGTCTGACATCCTCTGTGTTAGGGACCTGTAGTGAAAGTCGGAGGCCGCCCTCTCTTCCTGTCCCCACTCCCCCCACACAGCCTTGCCCACCACGAATTCTTTAGCTAGAGACAAACTATCCCATTTTTATAGGTCTAGCAGTTTCGGTCTTCCAAGGAGAAACCAAGTCATCCTGGGACAAATAGTCCTTCCTCCGGGGGAAGAAAAAGTCACCATTATGGGCCACTGGTAGTAAAATAAGAACCTGTTCAGAAATCTGAACACAGTAAAGTCATTTGAAAAAGGCCAGGAAGTCAAGATTTCTCTTAAATAATGAGAATTGAGTGTATGTATTTATAGTGGGGTGGTTTTCTCAGTATCACCTGGTTCTCCTAAGGCACCGGATATGTTCTGGAGCAACTGTTTCCAAAAAGGTTGGAGCTGAATGGAAAGGAGTTCAGGGAAGACACAGAGGCCTGTCATGGCTAAGTTACTAATATGTCTGTGCCTCAGTTTTCTCAACTGTTAAATGGGAATGATAATAGTAACTCCCACATGCAGTCGTAAGTGTTCAAAGAGCTACGATTGGTACAGCGCTTTGAAGAGTGCCTGGTACCTAACAGGCGTTAAGTAAGTTTTGCAACTTTATTATCATTCTAACATACTGGGAATATCTTTCTGGTGGCCCAAGGACAAGAACACATCTTTGTGTGTGATCTGAGAAGATGTCAGATTGGGAGCCAAAAATGAGCCTGAAGTGAAGGGGGGGGACATGTCTTCCTCCACTTGAGGCCCTCCTACCTGCTTTCCCCAGCCCCTGTAGCATGGAGATTGCCACCTGGAAGTTTCTGTGATGGGGGCACAGAGAGCTAGAGTAGGGGCAGGGGCAGGAAAGGGGCCCCTGGGGCCAAGTCTGGGTCTGTGGGCTCTAAGAGCAACTACTTCTCAGAGAAGTTTGCAAGTTACTTTGCTTGTTACGTGTCACTCCAATATTCCTCAGGCAGCAGCCCTTTCTGCAGCTAAAGGCTGAAGGCTGGCCATTCCAATCCACAGCATAATCTGAAGACTGAGCGTTAATCCCCTTTCCTCCTCCACCCCCATCTACTGTCCCCCTCACAGACTTTCTCTGGCATCCCACAGCTCCTGGCCTTTCTCCAAGGCCACCCTTTCCACAGTCCTCCATCTGGGAGCTTAGACTAGCAAAGAAGGAGGAAGAGCCCCCTTCCCACTTCCTAGGGCCACACAGTGCTGCCAACCTCTGGCTGGCCAGTGCCCTGGACTGTGCTCCCTGTGAGAGACTCTCCACTGAACAATGGGGATAGCTTTAAAGGTGATATCACTGGAGGGGAAGCAAAGGTTCCACCTTTGCTCCCTTAGACTTTTGCTGTGCCTCACAAGGGAAGACATTTCACAACCTTACGTACTCTTCAAGTGTGTCTTGAATACTCCCTCCACTGTTTCCCAGGTTCTGTGGCCCTGAGGTGTGTAGCTTGTCTAGCATGTGCACAACCTCCACAACCACATTTGTTTTATTGGGAGTTACCAGACGAAATGAGCGGCTGGCCCTGAATTCTTCTCATGGCTCCCTTGCGATGGATATCTGTGGTTTCTGTGTGTCCCACATCTGTCTGTTCCTCTTCTCTGGAACAGCCCCCAGGGTTTCCTCTGGGGACCCATCCTCCCCACAAGATCATCCTCAACCTCAGGCCAATGAGAAGACTCCTAGGGAGTCACAGGTAAGGTTTTGCACTGAAAAAGAGATATGAGAAAGAACTTAACCTCCTAATTTCAATGATCTTAAAATCAGGTAGCCTCTTCTCTTTTTCAAAGTTATTTGACTGTTCTAGGTTCTCTACATTTCCAGACAAATTTTAGAATCAATTGAGTTTCTACGTAAAAACGATGGAGATTTTGGTAGGAGTTGGGTTAAGTCTAGAAATAGATCAATGTGGGGAGAACTGACATCTTAGCTGGGGTCAGTCTCCTCACCCATAACAAGGCATCTTTCTCAATTCGTTTAGGTCTTCTCCAACTGCCGTAGCAATGGTTCACAGTTCACGGTGTACAGATCCTGCATATCTCTTGTCAAATGTACTCCAATTTCACTTTCTTGGATGCTGTTGTAAATGACATTATTTTTTCTTAATTCCAACTCCTGATTGGTCAATGCCAGTATACAGAAATAAAAGTGACTTTGGGGTCACCTGGGTGGCTCAGACGGTTAAGCTTCTGACTCTTGATTTTGGCTCAGGTCGTGATCGCAGGTTGTGAGATGGAACCCCGCATCAGGCTCTAAGCTGGTTGCAGAGTCTGTCTCTCCCTCTCCCTCTGCCCCCACCTTCTTTCTCCCTCTCTTAAAAAAAAAAAAAAAAAAAAAAAAGACAGAACAAAACAAAAACAAAACAAAAAATGATTTTTCTATATTGATATTGTATCCTGCAGGCTTGCAATAATTCACTTCTTAGTTGATCACTTTGATCATAGATGACTATATTGTCTGCAAGTAAAGAGAGCTTTGCTTCTCCCTTTCAGTCTCAGTGTCTCTTAGGTCTTTATCTTCCTAGTTTCCCTGTTTAGTGCCTCCCGTACTATGTCAAACAGAAGTTGTGAGGCAAACATCTCTTATTCCAGACCTTAGGGGAGGAAAAGGATTTAGTCTCCCGCCATCAATAATGTTAGTTATACATTTTTTGTAGATAGCCCTTATGAAGTCGAGACTAGTTACTACTAAATCTTTTACATTGCGTGTGTGTTTAATCAGGAACAAAAGTTGGATTTTGTTGAATTCTTTTTATACAGCTATTAAGATAATCATATAATTTCTTCTTTGACTCACTGGCTGGTTACCAATGTGCTGCTTAATTTACAATTATTTGGAGATTTTCTGAATATTGGTTCTTGATTTGTAATTGACTTCCACCACGGTCGGAGGATATACTTTATATGACTTGAATCTGCTTAAATAAACTGAGACTTGTTTTATAGATCAGAGTACAATGTGGTCGGTAAATCTTCTGTGTGTACCTGCAGAACACGTGTATTCCACTCCTGCTGATTGATCTATAAATGTCAGTCAAGCTGAGTGGGCTGATAGGGTTGTCCTAGTCTTCTGTGTCCTTGTTAATCTTCTGCCCACCTGTTCTATTAATTGTTGAGAGAGTGGTATTGAAATCTTGGACTGTAATTGTGGATTTGTGTATTTCTTCTTGCAGTTCTGTCGGTTTTTGCTTCGTGGATTTTGAAGGACTGTCAGTACACAAAGATTCAGAATTGCCATGTCCTCTTGATTAATTAATCTCTTTATCATTATGAAATGACATTCTTTTTCCCCTGGAAATATTGTTTGCTCTGTAATCTACTTTGTCTTATATTAATATCTTCTCCCTAGTTTTCTTTTGATTAATGGTTAGCAGCATGTATCTTTTTTCATCCTTTTACATTTAACCTCCTTGTGTCTCATTAAAATTGCATTTCTGTGGCAGCATATAGTCTGCTCTGAGTCACAGTCCTCAGCCTCCTCGTATTATGGAACAGTGAACGTGGTTGGCAGTCTTGCTTCTCCCTAATGCCCAGGGTCCTCCCTTGACTGTGGTAGTGATTAGAGAGACGCAGATGGTGGGATGGAGCAGGGTGTACAGACAGAAGTTCTGGTTCACCCTGTCGTGAACACTGTCTTATAAGTGAGGTCAAATTCCAGCATAGCAGCTGTGTGACCTTGGGCAAGGTCCGTGACCATCCTGAGCCTCAGTTTCTCCATCAATAAAATGAATTGAATAATACTGGCTTGGCAGGATTATAAATAACTCCTTCCCCGGGGTCTGGAACCCATTTACTGATAGACGCTCTCATCGTTATTATTACTTTTATATCAACGTATGTACCACACAGATGCATATATTTACATTACAAATCAAACTCTTAAGTGAGCACAAGGCAGCAATCATACCTTTTTTAAAATTAACTTGCTGTGCCAGGGAGGTAATAAAATGAATGAAATCAGCATTTTCTTTTTCAACGTGCCTGTCATAAATTAGGCATCTAAGTAAGTGTCTCTTTCCAAGGCTGCAAACACTCCTGCCCCGGCCCCTGTGGGTGAGCCGGGCCAGATGGAAAGGGGTAGTGCATAAATTCTCTGCTGCTCTGCCCCGTGCCCTTCTTGGAGAGGAGCCTGCCCAGAGGGCTTGCTCTTGAGTTGTGTGATCATGACTCCACCTTGCAGGACCTTGACGAGAACCAAGGGTCCTGGGCTTTCATCAAGTGCTGCCTGCTAGTGGGTCTTTTCCATCAGATATATTAATTCCTGCCTCTTCCTGTAAAGATAATTCATGCTCCCTGGCAGCATTGTGTAATGCACAATGCTGGGTGCCAGGGATCTCCTGCAAGCTTCAGCAGGGCCATATTGTAATGTGCCACTAGATTAATCCAGCCATCTAAAATGCATTCTTTAAAAGCCAAAGGTCTTTCCCATGAATAACCTGGCAAGTATTTGAGCTTCATTATAATTTCTCTCTAATGGAGTTTGGGGAAATGAAATGGGAGTTATTAGTCAGATTTATAAGACTGTCTCCTGAGAAAATAGGGCTGGAGAGGGGCTGGCTTAGCAGACAAGGTGCAGTGGTTAACTCTCCAGCCCAAGAAAAGGAGCTGACCCTCAAAAACAAAATTTTCTGGTCCAACAACCGCTTTTCCCCCACTGGTCCCTCTCTGTGGTGGGCTAGCTGTACTTGGATAACTTGAGGAGGCACTGCATAGGCATCTCCTAGGGACCTCCTCTCCCTGTCTTCAAAAACCTACCCTGTGATCCCACTGCCCTGTGTTTATCCTAAAAAACTGAAATCTTGATCTCATAGGGATGCTAGTACTCTGGCTTTCACCACAGCATTATTCATAATAGGCAACATGTGGAAACAGCCTATGTCCATCGACAGATGAATGGATAAGAAAATCGGGTGTATCCATACAATGGAATATTGTTTAGACTTAAAGAAATTCTGTATCATGGGACAACATGGATGAACCTTGAGGACATTGTGCCATGAAATAAGCCAGTCACAGAAAGACACGATCCCACTTATATGAAGTAGCTAAAATTTTTTAAAAGTCAGATGCACAGACTCAGAGAGTGTGATGGTGGTTGCCATGGGCTGGAAAGAGGGGTTAAGGGGAGGTACTAGTTAACAGGCATGAAGTTTCGAGAATAGTCGAGAAAGATGACTACTGTACAAGATTGTACCTGTAGTCAACAACAATGTATTATACACTTAAAAACGTGTTAAAAAGGTAGATTTCTTATTAAGTATTCTTACCACAAGACAGTAAATTTAAAAAAAATAATAATAAAGCATTCAAAAAAAGTCCTACCCTAAGAAACCATTGTGTTTGTGATCCAAACGGAGCACATGTGAACATACCCTCCTGTTGGTACCTGCAGCATTAAAACCACTTCATTCAAATGCAGATACACCTTCAGGAAAGAGGACACCTTCTGTGGGAGGATGGTTGGCCAAGGTTCCTGGAGGAGGAAGGAGTGAATTCTCTCCAAATGGAGTTGAGAGCTGTGGCTGCTCTATGGACAAGTAGTCCTGGTGAAGCATAGGTGTGGGGGCCCCAAGGATACCCCAGGACACCAAGCATGTCAGGAAGATGAGGGAGCTTCCAGAGGTGGCCACGGGCTGTCTGCTTTGCTGGGTCCACGGTAGGGGCTCTTTCCTCTCTCTGAGATTTTTCCACCGTCGTTAGACCTCTTGGTGCCGCTCTTGGATTGTAAGGATCTCAGGGCAGAGAGGCCATAAACACCAGCGGCACCAATACTCATACTAAGGAACTTCATTAGGTTGCCCATAACAAAGTACCACAGGTTGGGGGAGCTTAAACGACAGAAATTTATTTTCTCATAATTTCAGAAGCCCAAGATCAGAGTGTTGGGTTCTTCTGAGGCCTCTCTGTCTGGCTTCACTCTGTGTCCTCGCATGGTCTTCCCTCTGTGGGTATCCATGTCCCAATCTCTTCCTATCAGGACACCCATCATATAGGATCAGAGCCCATCCAGATGACCTCACTTTAACTCAATTACCTTTGTAAGCCCAATCTCCAAATACAGTCAGATTCTGAGCTATGGGAGGTTAGGACATGAAAGATGGACACGATTCACATAAGCCCCTAACTCAGAATTTCTACTATCACAATGAAAGTATAATTTATTATAATGGTTGTTATTTATAATGGAGACATAAATGTAAGTAAAAGCCACAATGATTACTGTTTGCCCAAGATTCACTCAGCTTCTAGTGCATCACTCGTAGCATCCGTGTTCACAGTTTAGAGACGAGGAAACTGAGTCACAGCCATTCAGCAGGCAGTGGCAGCAAGGAACCCATGCCACCAGCTGCCTGAGCACGCACTTCTGATCACTACACCGTCCTGCCTCTCCTCCCAGGTTTGCTCCAGAAAATCGTGCAAACCACAGAAGAGAAACGAGAAAATAAGAGTTACCCACAATCCCAGCCGTCTAGGCTTTCCATATAGATGCGAATTATGGTTTATCTTCTTTTCTCTGTAATAGTGGCCAATGTCTTTGATGCCGCTTTGCTGGAGGCAGAGCCAAAGGAGAGCGAAAGAGACTTCAAAATTATGCCTACGAAACATCCAAGGGCCTGGGGCGATGTCAATGACCGTGTTGGGTGTAAAAGCCAGTTCCTTAATGATTTGTGTAGTATGAGCCCAGTGCGAAAGACAGACAGACAGACAGACAAACCACACGCGAGGGCTGCCGGTGGGACTCTGGGTGATGGTAACTGTCCTCCTCGATCACCTACACTGATTCCCGTTGCTCAAATGTGCCATAACGAGCATGTGGGCAGGAGGACCCCCGTGAGCAGACCCGAGAACAATAAACGCCATCTGAGGCAAACCAAAGGGAGCTGGTGGTCCCGTCCCGGCTGGGGCGCGGGTCTGGAAGGCCCCTCGTGTGCAGCGGGGGAGCCAAACAAAGGCCCAAGGCGGCAGACGGAGCCTGGGAGGAAATCGACTGGAAACAACATCCTGAGTGAGAAAAGCGACAAAAGAACCACCTCCCCAAAAGCAGCCCAAAGTGGCCATTTAAATAGTAAAAATGACGCAGGGCTTTGAAAACAAAGTCCCAGCTTCCGGTCAGTTTCCTGAGCCAGTGAAAACAGCCGGCGTGGAAGAGGAAGCCTGGGCTCCCTGGTGTCCCCGCGGCCCTGGGGCTGCCCCCTGTGCCAAGACCCCCGCAAGCCAGGGATCTCCTCCTTGCACCCCCCAGAGACGGTCAGCCCCGGGCCCCGGGGGACCGAGCCCCGGGGGCCACCGCCACGCTTGGCCCTCCGGGAGTCTGGTGGCACTTGGATGGGGACCCACGGCCGGCCGGGGAGGGGACCGGGCACATGTCCTGCCTCGGGCCACCTGCTTCCTGCCAGGCCGAGCAGCCCGGAGCCAGCCGGGCAGACACAATGGGCAGGACCCACGTCAGATTCTTAGGGGAAGAAAATCGCTCTTTGTGGACCGAGAGCTCAGGACAGGATATCTATAACTGTTTAAAGAAAAGCCCAGTCTGCAGCCCCCTCCCTCTTCAAGCACTTCCGAAATGTCGCGCAGCACTCCCTGCTCTTTAAATATCCAAACCCAGAATAAATGTGCACGCAGCATTTCCCCCAGCCACCGGGCCCTCGCGGCTGCCAGCTGAGTCAGAGGCCGAAACCTTAGAGCCGGAGAGGCCCCTTCCAGATCAACAGGTTCGGGCTGAGGCCGAGCCCTCGCCTGGTGCCCTCTCCCCGGGCGTCACCTCCCGCCGCGGCTCTCTGCCCAGGACAGCTTCCCTGGGGCTCGGGCACCCGCGTCTGTGACCTCCGCAACACCCTGCAGCGGCCACTCGGGCCACTCAGGCCACTCTGCACTTCTGAGTGAGTGCAGAGTCTAGGGAGCTGAGAACCCGGACTAAGTCAACACAACTTGTTCATGGCAGAGCAGGAGCGTGGGAACCTGGCACCCAGGCTCCCACCCTCCTGCTCTTCTCCTGGACCCAGGACATTGGGACATGCTGACTCTGTTGTGGGCTGTCCTGGCACAGGGCCCTGATTTCTCTGGATTGAAAGCTGTAGCACATACTGTAAGACCCTGACACAGAGATTTAAACAGGCATTTCTCTTAAGAGTTTGGAATCTTTACCTAGGACCATATCTATGGATTATATCAATGGCTTAGTTTGGTTTTTCATTTAAAAAAAAAAATTAGCCTCTGGTTGCATACAGCTTCTATCAGACCTCAAGAATGAGACAGGTATGAGCAGAGCTGATCTCTGCTGGAGATGAAGTGGGAGGCAGGGGCCCAAAGCTCCCCAGCCCATAGCCCCTGCCCCCTGTATCCCTGCACCCTGGAGACTCGCCTGGGCTCAGGCCTTGGAACCATGGCTTGGATTTTGTGGACTTGCATACCTCAGAATCC
This sequence comes from Canis lupus familiaris, assembly GCF_011100685.1. Classification (NCBI taxonomy): domain Eukaryota; kingdom Metazoa; phylum Chordata; class Mammalia; order Carnivora; family Canidae; genus Canis; species Canis lupus. The sequence continues at coordinate 13,008,463 of NC_049223.1, read as the reverse complement.
CTGATTCACTGTTATGTGAGTCCGGATAACACAGGGAACATCCTCAGTGTTCTACTTGATCTTTGTCTGCAATCTAGGAGCAAAAGAGGATGAGAAAAAGCCTAATAGATGTGCCTAAGTTTAATGCAACCAGAGGTCAATGGTGAAATTTGGCAGGCCCAAGCCCAACATAAATCGTCCGTTCTTTCATTCGTCCAGCAAGAATTCACTGAGCACTTACTACGTACCATCCCGAGTGCTAGGCACAGCAAATTATATACAGAAAAGTAACCTATGGTCTTTCTCCATAAGGAGGCTTATGTTATAACAAAATCTGACACACAAACACAAAGAAATAGTAAACCCTTGGGCTATAATTTTTCTCAGGGACTCATGAACAAGAGCTACCCTTTCTAGCAAAGGTGACCTTTGCTAGCCTTGATTAAAGGCTCAAGGAAGAAGTGGCGCTTGAGAATAGTATGGTTTTGACAGACGGAGCTGGGAGAGGAGAGTACCCCAGAATGAGGAAGCAGCTTGTGCAAAGGCCCAGGGGCCCTCTGGTCACTCCGGCTGTACAACACCAGAAAGTATCTTCCTGGAGTTTATCAGGTGAGGGGCCAGCCCCAGAATCGGCCATATGGTGGTCCAGCTGGAAAGCACTGATGTGGTCAGGAAACAGTGAGCCAGCCTGGGCAGTGGGAAGGGTCTGTGTAGACAGTAGAGAGAGACCAGGGGCAAAGTCAGGTTAGAGTGAGAGTACGGAGGGCCCGGCATCATGGTTTGTGATGACTCTGCATGCAGCCAGCAGTCAGTAAGGGCTTTTGAGTGGGAGAGTGACAGCGAAGCTGTGGGAAGCTGAGCCTAGTAACGGGTGGGGGAGGGGAAAATCTGGGACCAAGGTCACAAGTTCCTGCCACAGTTGAAGGGACAGGTGACGGGGGCCACGTGTGAGTGGAGGCAGCTAGGGATGGAGAACAAGAGATGGATGTTAGAGATAAAAACGGCCCAGGAGAATCAGTAGAACTTGGCAAATCACTGACTTTGGGGTCAAGGGAGGGGAATGTCCTAGGGGCCAGTAGTCCCGGCCTGGGTGCCTGCGGAGGCCGAGTGGAGGTGCCTTTGCACATTTAGGGAAGAGGGCAGGGCGCCTGGGGCTTGGTGGTCGGGGGGCGGGGGGGGGGGGGGGGGGGGACACATCTGGGAAGTTGGATTTTCAGCCTGGACCGTTCAGGAGGTTGGAGAGGGAGTCGGTTCAAATGAGCACCCCCACCCTCAGCCAGGCCCCCAGAAGTCCCAGCACAGGCGCCTACAGGAGGTTCTCGGTGGGATGGTGGACCAGGCTGAGTCCCTGAGGGGGTTTTCAGAGCCGGGAAGTCCCCACTACAGGGGCCTCCTGCCTCTGACTCCACCGCCCCTTGGGGGACAGGGGGCTCCCACGGGAAGAAAGCTGCAAGGACTCCCCGGCCCCAGTTTTCCAGCTGGGCTGGGCCTGCTAGGATAAACAGCAACCCAAATAATCACAGTGGCTTGCCACTTGGAATATTATTATCTGAACAGTTGGTGGATATGAACTGTTTTTGAAACAAGCTATCAAAACAAACCCGAGGAGAACATCTGCGAGGCTGCGGCCCGTGAGTCGCTGAGGAAGGAAGCCGCGACCCATCCGCCTCCCCGTCAGGTGTCCTCCTGTCCTCCTGCCCCAGGAGGGTCGGGGGGGGGGGGGGGGGGGCGCTCCTGCCAAGACAGCGAGGCCCGAGGCCGCGAGGGGAGGACGGGACGGGCAGCTCCGGGCCCCGCCAGCCCTTGGGGCCTGGGCAAACCTTGAGTGAGAACAGCCCGCGTTATTTATAGCCGTCGCCGCTTCAAACTCGCGTTTTTATTACGATGTTTATAAAAATGAATGGTAGGTGGCCCCTCCTTCCTTGCCTCTCCAGCCCGGCTGCAGCCAGGTTTTTTCTGCCCACGGCTCCTCTTTGTATGGCTTAGTTTTCCGTTTCAAAAAATGCAACGAATGTGGGCAAGGATAACAAATGTTTATTATTGAAAACCTGGGGGGGGGGGGGAGGCCCTGAACTTCCCGGAGGGAGGCGGTGGGTGCCCCGGCCGCAGCCCCCCGCACCCTTGTCTCCTTCCCGGGGACCTGGGGCGGGGATCAGCTTTCAAAACAAAATTCTTCAGACACTCTCACCAGGGTTTTGTCTGTAGGGTTTTTTTTTGGGGGGGGGGGGGGCGGGGGGGAGCAGGTGACTTTTTCAGACTAGAGAAAGGATGTGAACCAGCAGAATTGCTTCCTTCCGCGTCCACCCGCCCGCGCTCTTCGGGCCTCCCCCGCGCCTTGCGGGGCCTCGGGTGAAGACGAATCGCACCCTAAGGTTTAAGAGTAAGGGGAGAGGTTGGAAGTTTGGGGTAATGAGTCCAATAAAGGAGAGAACGGGGAATACTGGAAAGCCTTCTTGGCCGCAGATCCTTCTCCGAGAGGTTTATCAGTGATACCCGGGATATTTTGATCCTCAAGCACACGCGTACACAGTGGTGCCAACCGCAGACCAGGGGTAGGACAAAGGGGACAAGGACTGGAAGCCCGGCAAGAAGCCTGTGATCCCGGACTCAGAGCCGGGCCCCGGGGCTCTGATGAGGGCCTGTGGGCCCACCTGCCTCCCGCCCTCCTCGGGGGCTCTGCTGCCCCTGCTGCCCTCCCAGCTCCGGGAAACCCTGGGCCGTGGGGTCTCCCTGGGCCGGCAGGGGCAGAGCGGGGGGAGCCGTCCCGGAGCTGAGGCCCGACAGCGTCCTGCGCGGCAGCAAGGAGGCAGGGAGGCCCGCGAGGATGTCCTCTCTGGGAGCCGCCCCGGCTGAGCAGAAGACAACCTCCTTTTCAGCGAACGCAGACTCTCCAGGTGACCGTGCCACCTTTTTTAAAAAAAGATTATTTATTTATTCATGAGAGAGAGAGAGAGAGGCAGAGGGAGAAGCAGGCTCCATGCAGGGAGCCCGATGTGGGACTCGACCCGCGGTCTCCAGGATCACGGCCCGGGCGAAGGTGGCGCTAAAGCGCTGAGCCACCCGGCGGTGCCCGGGACGTGCCACCTTAAGGCAATGTTGCCAACGTGGGGAGGGATTGGGGATCTTTCTGCGGGAGACTCAGAGACTGGGACAGATGGAAATGCTGACTCAAAGAGAAGGAGTCTTTGGTGTGGTTTTGGGATGAGAAGGGAGCAGAGTAGAGGCTGGTTCTTGGAGTAGGAATAGAGCTACTCTTAAAAAAAAAAAAAAGATTTTATTTATTTATTCACGAGAGACACCGAGAGAGAGGCAAAGACCTAGGGAGAGGGGGAAGCAGGCTCCCTGTGGGGATCCCAATGTGGGACTCGAGTCCCAGGACCCCGGGATCATGACCTGAGCTGAAGACATAGATGCTCAGCCACTGAGCCACCCAGGCGACCCAGGAATACAGTTATTCTAAAGCAAAGGTGTGAAGAGGGGCGGAGGACACAGGTGACAAGAGGGCCCTAAAGACAATCTTTGCCAGAAAAATCTCAGGAAATGTCAAGAGTCGGGAGGCTGGTTCCCCTTAAGAAAACTGTGTGGCAGACAGGCCCCCCACTCTGCCCAGATGCTGCTGGCACAGCCTGCAGCACCGGTTTGTGGAGAAAAAAGAACCCAGGTCCAAATACCTCCAAGTAGGCTGCTGAGCAGGGCCCTGGTCTCCTGGTGGAGGAAGGAGGAAGAAGTTTGGAATGCTTTAGGCCATTGAAGGGAAGCCATGCAATTAAAAAATACAAGATGGTACCTTTATTTTATTTCCACCTCTTTTTTCTTTTTCCTTTTTTGGCATGGTTGTAAGAATTTCCCACTAAACTGATAAAAGGACTACATGGAATGTGGAACAGTGACAAGCAGCAGCATGGCTGAACCTCACAGACATATGGTCGAATGAAAGAAGCAAGACACAAATGAGTGCATGGGGCATGCTTCCATTTACACGAAGCTCAACAGCAAGCAAAATGAAAACTAATCTCTGGGGATGGAGATCAGAAGAGTGGTCACTCCTGGCCTGCTGACTGAGACGGACCACCAAGAGGCTTCTGGGTGCTAGAATGCTCCATAGCTTGGTCTGGGGGATGGTTATACAGAGCATGATGTGAGAGGTCACAAAGCTGTGTGTGTAAGACCCAGACGCTTCATGAATGTCAACATACCTCAACAAAAAATGTTCTCAAGATAGAATGATACATCCTATATAGTGTATTTGCTTCCTATTGCTGCTGTGACAAATTAGCACAGACTTAGTGGCTTAAAGCAACACAGGCCTGTTATCTTGCAAGAGGTCAGAAGTTTACCACCAAAGGACCTCAGCAGTGCTAAGTTCCTTCTGGAGGCTTCAGGGGAGAATCTGCCTCCCGTACCTCTTACGGCTTCTAGAAGCTGCCTTCATGCTGTGACTAACAACCCTTTCTCATGTCATTCCAACCTCTTGCATTCTGCCATCACATCTCCTACTACTGCACCTTTTACTACCTGATCCCTCTCTGGTAAGGACCCTTGTGACAACTTTGGGTCCACCCAGATAATCCAGAATAAACCCTTCATCTCAAAATCCTTGATTTAATCGTCATCTGCAAGGCCTCTTTTGCTATTTAAGGTAACATACACAGCTCTGGGCATTAGGACATGGACAATTGGAGGGTGGGGGGCGTTATTTAGCCTATCATGGTAACTTTGCATGAAGCTCAACTTCCTTATACAGGCAGGGTGCCCCTCTGCAGGTCAACAAATATGTTAGGATAATTAATGCTAGCTGCAGTTGGAATGCACAAACTCTAAAATCTCCATGGCTTCATCCAAAAACAGTAGTTCTTAACCTACATCCAGCATTTCCAAAGGATCCTTAGAGAGAATTCAGGGGATCTGTGAATTTGGATAGAAAAAAAGCTACATCTTTATATTCTGTAAACTTAGCACTTTCTTCAAAAATAAATGCAGTCAATAAGTCACATTAGTATTGACAATGCCTATGATGTCATCACCAACGGAAATCAAAGATATTTTCACATCACCTTACAGTTGCATTTATATCAAAATATCGTTTATACTCATCACTACTTCAAAAGTATGGTGGGTGGAGCACCTGGGTGGCTCAGTGGCTGAGTGTCTACTTTTAGCTCAGGTTGTGATCCCGGGGTCCTGGGATCAAGCCCCACATCCGGCTCCTGGCAGGGAGCTTGCTTCTCCCTCTGTCTGTGTCTCTCATGAATAAATAAATAAAATTTTCTTTTTTAAAGAGTTGGTGCAGGGATCCCTGGGTGGATCAGCGGTTTAGCACATGCCTTTGGCCCAGGGCATGATCCTGGAGTCTCGGATCGAGTCCTGCGTCGGGCTTCCAGCATGGAGCCTGTTTTTCTCTCTGCCTGTGTCTCTGCCTCTCTCTCTCTCTCTATGTCTATCATGAATAAATAAATAAAATATAAATAAATAAATAAATAAATAAATAATTGGTGGTTATTAAACCACCCCCTTATTATTTATATCTTGTTATTTAATAAAATTAATAAATAATAATAAATAAATTTTAGGAGAGATATGTATATTAAATTATTTTTTTACATCTTAATAACTGTATTTCAGGACAAATTTCAATCTAGTTTACTATTTTATCCACTTAAAACCATTTCTAAGGAGTCTTATAGGCTTTACCAAGTTGACGAAGCAGTCCCCGGCTCACACACATACACATACAAAACAGGTTTTAAAACCCTGAAAGACAGGTTTCCTTTCTGTTCCTGTAAATTCTGGAGCCGGGGGAGTGGCTCTCCAACACTGCAGCTACCCCATCTGGAAGACGTGGGGCTCCCTGGTGCTGCTCCCTTCCCAGGTGCCGGCACCCAGAGCAGACCGCTCTCCCCAGCCGCCCCGAAGGAAGGCCTCCTTCACACCACAGCCTTGGGACAGAGGCCCTCTCAGTTCCCCAGGGAATCATCAACACAGCACATACCCCGCTGGTAATGTGGGCGACAGCGCTGCTCTCCCCGGCTCCCCTAGGTGAGCACAGGCGGCACATGGCTCAACCGCTTGACCAGCTTATCCCTGCCCTAAGCTAATTGCAGTCCCACCGTATTTTTCCCCCTGACCACACTAGGACTCTTCCTCCCTGGCCATGAGGGAAGCAAGAGTCTCCAGCACGTTGCTGCTACTGCTCTGCTGCTGTTATTTCACTTTGGGTCTCCCTGGAACGTTCAGCCAGGACACCCTGAGGACGTGAGCGCTTCCGCACCCAGGCTTCCCACCCACCACATCTCCCTGGACGAGGCTTCCTTCTCCCGGGTATGGACCATTGTGGTGCTCCCTGTCCTGCTCCTGGCCTCTGCCTTTGCCCCCACGATGCCCTTCCCTTGGAGGAAGTGGCCCGGCCTTATCCGTGTGAGGGGACGGTGGAGAGACTCCACCTGGGCCGTGCAGCCTTGTTCTCTTTCTTTGCAGTGTTCTTCCTGGCTCTTCTTCCTTGAAGAGGCCTGAAGTCCTTCTGAGGGAGCAGGAGATGATGCCTTCCCACTCGCACTGTTGGCTCTGGGGTTCTCGAGAGTGTGAGCCTCTCTGCTTTGCCCACAGTACCTCTGTATCCCTGTCTTCTCCCCATGATGCTGCTGTGTCCAGAGCTCCGTGGGGAGCTTGCAGAGGTTGACCGAGCTGCCCCCCACCCTTTTGTGCCACACTCTTCCGGGTGAAAGAAGAACAAGGATTCTTAGATGAGCACTGGCCGGCATGTGACCTCCGAGCAGGGCTGCTGGCCCTTGGCCCCCTGGCAGAATGAGTGCAGGGAGCACCCACGTCCCCGAGAACTCACTAAGGGTGCCCCCTGCCTGCGCAGCACCCCCTCTGGTGCCAGGCCGACCACAGTGCCCGGGCCATAGATGGTCTATGTGGGTGACGAACCCTGTGGAAACTCCCTGCCTGCCTCCCGGCCACTCCAGTACCTGAGATAGATGTGTTCTGGAAGCACAGCTGCCGGCACGCATCTCCGCAGCCCATTTTTCACCTGCTCCCAGGGCCGACCTGTGGCGAGTTCTGACAATGCATTTGTTAGCAGGCCTCAAACTCCCGGCTTGCTGGCCAGCCAGTCTTGTTTCCCTCCTCTCCTCACACGGGTCCCAGAGCGACTTCCCCGCCGCCCTAGGTATTTTCTGTGATTTTGTGGCACTTTGTGTGACTTCATCGTGTGACTCAGAACCAGAGGTGAGGCTAGGGGTACACAGCAGGCCTGCAGGCCCCCCACCTCCGGGCCCAGCGACAAGTGTGCACAGCTCCGCAGGACAAAGTCACGTCCTGGTCCCTACAACCCCATGCAGAGAAGATGGACAAGGGCCCGTGTCCCTTCCCTGGACTGCCTCATCAAGGACCACACTTGGGGTGCCAGTATGGGTGAGCCTGTCAGGGGAGTGCATGTCCCTCCCCCAGCCCAGTCTGGTCCCAAACAGCAGCAAGTTTCCTGCAGTTCTGGGGCTGGGAGTCTGAAATCAGTGTGGGTGGGCTTGATTTAATGCCTTTTGGTAGCTTTGCTGGAGGCCTTAGTTGGGTGGCTCCTACCTCTCAGGGGGTGGCAGGAAGCCTGTAACAGTATCCCTCTGCCCACCTGGGCCCTCGGGCACTGTTGGCCATCTCCCGGGGTCTCTGTGTCCAGCCTTCCCTCTTCTGGTAAGGCCCCCTGTCCTGTTGGATTTAGGGCCATTTCAATCCGGTATGACCTCGTCTTAACTTGATGATATCCACAAAAACTCCATTTCCAAATTAGGTCATACTCACAGATTCCAGGTGCCTATGAATTTCGAGGGTGGGGTGGGGGGGAGGAACACTACTCCCCTCATATCAGCAGGAAGGGAAGGAGGGGAATAGAAAGATAATAAGAAACAGAGAGAGAGAAGGTGAGCAAGGGAAAGGTGAGGAGGAAGGCAGAAGAAACCACACCAAGATGATGGAGAGGCACCGGGCAAAGGAAAAGAAATCGGGGGCAGGAAAAGTCATGGGAGAGAAAGAGAACTCACATTTTTTTTTTAAATTTTATTTATTTATTCATGAGAGACACACAGAGAAGCAGAGACACAGGCAGAGGGAGAAGCAGGCTCCCAATGGGAGCTCGATGCAGGACTCCATCCTGGGACCCCGGGATCATGACCTGAGCCAAAGGCAGATGCTCAACCACTGAGCCACCCAGGTACCCCGGGAGGACTCATATATTCCATCTTTCCAGCCTGGGCAAGCTGGGAGCCTCAGCTCACTCCGTCTATCAGGTGTTCTGAAGCGTTTCCCCGTGTCAGGCACTGCTGCGACCAGCTGCACAAGACACAACCCAGAGCAGTTTCTGCGCCTGAGGGTCGGGGGGTCTGGGGGTCCGGGCTGGCTCATTCTGCTGTTGCTCCCAGAGGCCCCGCAGCTGATGGAGCAGTCTGAGGAGGCTGTCCCCGGTTTCACACTCGGGCCCAATAAGAAGAGGAAAGCCTTGTGTTCCAAGAGGGTCATGGTAGAAAGTGCCCCACGGTGCCCTGTTAGTGGCAGCACAAAAATTCCTACCCTTCCCATAGCACACAGGCCATGACTGGCACCCCCTCCAGATGTCACCTCAGCGGAGCTGCCCCTGGAACGCAGCAGCCAGGGCGTGGGGGCGCCCTCTCCCTGGGACCCCCTGAAATAAGCAGCCAGAGCCCAAGCCTGGCTGGGGAGCTGGCCTGGGGGCTTGGGGTGCCCGTATGGGTGAGCTTGTCAGGGGAGCGCATGTCCCTCCCTCAGCCCAGTCTGGCTGCCACCCTCTGCCCCCCACATGCACAACCCCCCCAACGGCTCCCCCAGCACCCTGAGAAGTCTACCTCCAAACCCAAGCCCGGAATCAGGGGGGACCTACAACTGTGGTTGTAGGCCTGTCTTGCCTCCCTGAGATCCTGTGCCATCAGCCACCCTGGGCCGGGTAGGCCCGTGCCTCTCTCTGCTGCACACCGCAGACTCTCTCCACTTTGTTCTCCCTTCGAGCTCTCTGGTTGGCCCCTTGTTCTCCTGGACTCGACGTGGAGGCTTCCAGCTCCACCATGGGCATCTGTCTCCTCTGTCCCTGGTTCCTTCCTGAACTTCCTCTCGTCACTGCTGGGACATCTCCCTCTCGAGGAGCCCCCTCACCCCCATGCCCATGCTCTCCTTGGTTCTGCTGCCCCTCAGAACCTATGATTCGATGACATTGAACTCATCCTCTTTCCCTGGACCTACTGCTCCCATTCCTCACCTAGTGTGGAGTCTAGATCCCCTGCTGCCCTGGAGTCGGGACCCCGAGGGTCACAATAGACTCTCCTCCCCACCCTGCCCCCAGCTGCTCAAGCACCAGCCCTGCCTTCTGGATGTCTCTCCACCTCCACTGTCCCTCCCTGAGTCCCAGCAGCACATTGCCTTGACTCCACACTCGCCTCCCAATCAGTGCCCCTCCCATTCACCCCTGAACAGCAGCCAGGATAAGCTTTTGGAAATACATGTCTGATTATTACATCCTAAAAGATGCTTACATATTTTGAGACTTTAAAAATTTTTTTCTAGGCTTCCCTTTGTCAACAGTCTCTTGGCAATCTGAGGCCTTGGTTGGAACCAACAGGTTCCAGCCTGCTCTATAAAGCCTCGAGTCCTCTACTCCTCTACAGACCACGTGCACACACATATACACACCTACGCATACACACATATGCACACATACACACCCATGCACACTCTGTTCTGGTCATGCCCTACCAGTCAATCGTGTGTGCACTTATTGACAGAGTGCCAACTGTTTGTGCTTGGGATACAGCACTGACCATTTCTTAAACATATCACAAACGTGTTTTCTATTATGTGCTCAGTGGGAAATGTCCTCCTCCTTTCGTGACTAATGTAGGTCTATCCCTTTTCTTTGAAGTTTGGCTCAGTGGCACCCTTTTTGCGATCTCTTGCCTGCGTCCCAGGTGGATTGGATGCCCTGATGCATCTCTTATATGCCTGGCTCAGTTAGAAATGACAGCCCTGCTGGTGGGGACCTGAGTCACTAATTGTCCGCCTCCCGTGGCCTGCCGTGAGGCTCTAGCGTGCTTGCTGCATGAGCAAGTGAACACACTCCTGGCAGCGCTCTGAGCTGTCCGCATGCTTCTCTGTCATCCCTCAAAAGCTCTGGTTCCCAGAGCCACTAGGCACACCAGCCAGAGGTGGCATAGTCCTGATGTCCACGGGGCTCGGCAACAGCTCGGTGGTGTCCTCAGGAAAGCAAGAGTTCCTTGTCTCCTACCGCTGCTGCAAGGCAACTCAACTGTCACTACCGCCAGGGCACCCGGCTTCCCCCCTACATCCCTTACACTTGATTGGAGAAATGTGAAAGAGTCAAAGTTAGGGCCCTTCCTGAGAAAGGCCCTGATGTGGGCATCACTGAGGACCTGCTTCATCCTAGTGAGTAACTGCGCTTCCCCAGGGTGAAGGACAAAGAATCCGCACAGCTGGACATTTCAATGTTGGCCTGGGGCTTTTCACACTCTCCTTCTTTCCCTCTTGGAGGCAACCTTGCAGTTAAATACTTAGGGACTTCTGCAAAAATGCAACATGCAAGCCTAGGAGCAATTCTCTTTCTTGGAATGAGTCTAACTTGGCTTAGAGGATTTGTTCTTTTTTTTTTTTTTTTTTTTTTTCCCGATTTAATGAACCAAGTATTTAGGAAATTAGCTCACAGAGTCATGCCACCAACACCAAATTAGAGCCATCTGTACAGATAAAACAGTTAGAAGCTTTTGTGCCACAGCGGGCTGAGATGTGTAGCTCATTCAGTCTCCGAGGATGCACTTTATCCCGGAGTTCCTTTTTTTTTCCTCTCACACAGAAGAAGCCTCAGTCAGCGCGTAGGAAACAGGAAGGAACCCGTTGTTTTAAATAGCAGGCAGCAGAGAATTGACTCATTATGGGCTGTTCATTCAGCAAGTGACAGCCAGAAGGCGGCCCCCTCAGTCCTCACATTCCCAAGATGCAGGTCAGGGGGCACAGCCAGGATTTTCTCACAGAGAGTCTGGAAAAAGCCAGTGCAAGCCCTTTCCAAGGGAATTGGTGAGGCTTGGGGTTTCTAACTGGCCTCACTTTAACTAAAACTTTACAACAACTAGTGTCTTAAAAAAAAACAACTCAGAAACAAAAGCTCCAGTAAAAACCTACAAGAATACCTGGAAGTCAGACAACATCCTGTGTTTCCCTTCCCTATCCTGATTTACTCTGAATAGGGCAAACACGCTTTTCAAGCCTCCTTTCTTATCTTGGCAACAGTCTATTTTCACTTTTCTGAGCTTTGAGCTGGGAGGCCACAGAAGGAGGTGACCTCTGCCAGGACAGGGGACCCCATGAGGAGTCAGTCTTATGCAGGAAAAGGTGGCCCCACAGGGCAGTTGGGCCCAGGAGCCCAAGGGTTAATGCACTGCAAATCCATCATTGTGACAGCCAAGCCTACTGACTAATTCTGCTCAAAGCTGTCCTGACTTCTGAATTTATTTTTTTTTAAGTGTGGTGTGCTGTTGCTGACATTCAGAATAGACCCCAGGTGTCACAATGGAACCTGAGGGAGAGGAGAAAGGAGGTTATGCTCCTCTACAGCACATGTCTCTCTAATGGCCCTGTCTTTGTCTATATGGACCAACATCACCTACTTTCCAACAGATGAGCCAAGATGCCTTGACAATGACCCACAGAAATCCTTCTTCTAAGCCTTCCTAGTTGTGAACACTCAAAGCCTCAAGGCTCATATGGCTGTCCTCACAGAGTCCTTCCCTGCCCTTTCCAGACGACTGTCCGTCCCAGAGAAGGGTCCAAGTGTCACACCTCCCAACCCAGACACCGTCTTTCATAGCTCTTAGAGCTGTTTGATCAGAAATTATGGTCACCAACAGAAGGGGTCAAAATGTCCTCTTCAGAGCACTGACATTCCTCCAACTATTAGTATAACCTGGACACTCGGCACAGCAGAGTGCGTAGCATCTTCAAGTGGAAATGTTTCCCCAACATTGTCCTTTTCTAGAACATGCCAAACAATCAGGGTTCTCAGTATACTCAGGAGGTGGGCTAACATCCTGGCCATTGAGGATAGCGAGTCTTCTACCTTTTCATTTTCTTCAAAGCCATTTTGTGTCCTACAGGTGTCAGTATAAGCCAAAGAATGGGTCTCATTACAGATAAAAAGTTAGAGTAACCACATGATTTATTGCCTAACTCTGGTCACTGTTGAGTGAAAAGGAGAGCTATTAATAATTAGGCCGAAACAAGAAGTATAGAGGGTGACTGTCCCCAGAAAACTGGAACGTAGAGTCACCCTATCAACTGTGAGTTCTAAGCGGGTGTCAGCTCCAATATTAGACATTCATTTGGATCCAAGTGACCCTGGGCCCAACAAGGTAGAAGGGATTGAGGGGGGAACAGAAGGTGACTGTCAGCAGCCATGACCTTCTGAAGCTATACAGGGGTGGGGAGTGGAGAGTAGGGAGAGAGAGGGTTAGAGAAAGCTTGCTCTGCCACAGACTTGAGGAAAGCCAGGTTCCTTGTCTAAGCTGCTCACTGCTCTCGGCAAAGTGATAGTTCTGCCAACTTCCTCTCCAATCCTCTCCAAGTGCAAAAGACAGCAGAGTCCTGAGGAGTCCTGAGTTTGGAATTTCAAGTCCACTCTCCTCCCTCAGGCCTCTGTGAAGTCTATCCGAAGACAGACTGCAACAGTCATTTGTCCTTGGCTTCCAGGCAGAAGGTGTGGTCCTTTATCCATTCTAAACGGGTGCAGTGATAGGCCCACTGCTCAAGATCCTTTCCCACCCTGAGCAATGCTAGAAGGTCAGATGCCATCTCCTTCTACGCCCCCCATTTAACCCAGCCAGCCAGCAGTTTGGTAAGAAACAACTTCCTCTAGTTTCAGGGACAAAATTATCTGAAATAATCATATTATAACTTTTCTCTCCTCAGACCCCAAAGAACCAAAGAGGTTTTTGTTTTGTTTTGTTTTGTTTTTGTTTTTACTGGAGTTCAATTTGCCAACATATAGCATAACACCCAGTGCTCATCCCGTCAAGTGCCCCCCAAGACCTATTAACTATATGATGGAAACGTCTTCATTCACTGAAAAAAGGTTATTCCCTTCTAGAGTAGAAATTCAACACTGGCCTGCAAAATACTGTTCTACAGCAGAACTTATCCTCAACCTCTAGGCAAAATTATACTGAAATTATATTGAAATATTGAGATGTCCAAAAAAAAAATATTGAGATGATCCAAAGTGGCTACAAAAATAAAATTTTTCTTCTAGGATCATGGTACACTGAGTAGATTTAAGAAAACCACTTTATATATCATATCACTTGAAAGTGAAAAAATCCCCTTTGTAGCCATAAAAAGGAGCAAGGAACAAGCATATATTTTGTACCCCCATATAAATTCAACTGGATAATATATTAGAACTGAAAAATGCATTTTTCTTTGGAATCAGTTCTCTCATTTCACTCTTTCATATTCCCTAGGTAAAATTATCATTGGTAGTGGTAATCACAATCTTTTACTAGACTGTGACCTCCCAAAGGCAAAAATTTTGCTTTGTTTACTTTTTTTTCTAGAAAGGTATTCAACAAATATTCGATAAATAAGTAAATAAAAAGTCATAATAAGCATCAAATTATGACAATAAATATAAATGGCTTAAATATCTTCAAGGACTTAGATTAAATTGTAAAGCAAAATCTAAAACTTTTCTGCTTATAAGGTTATCTCTAAAGCATAATATCATAAATAACATAAAGCGCTAAATATAAAAGGATTGTGGTAGTCAAAAATAAGAAACATGAGCACAAAGAAAAGATTAATTAATATAGCACAAGTGGAATTAAGACAAATAGTTAAAATAACAATTTCATATTGTCAAAGGTAAAATCAACTGAATTTGAGAGAATTATTTATTTTGTGGGTTTTCATTTGTTTGTTTAGTAGTATGCCAAAGAACCATTTTGGGATTTATTGATTCAATACATTGCTTTCTTTATTTACCAAGTATGGCAACAAATTATATAATGTAAAAAATCTAGAAATACATAGAATATTAACAGCAGCAAAATTGCCCTGGGATGTTCTAATGAATTTGTGATTTACCAGTAGCAGATAAAGAAGGAAGATTTGAACAATAATTACAATAAATTACATTACGTTGAGTTTTGCTTCTGATAAAGATGTAAAAGATTACAAGATATTCTCACTCTCACCTTTGCAACTGAAACAGACTGGATAAGCTACAAAATCATAGTTTTTCAGAACCCATCAGAGAGCTGAGAACGCAAAGTAACCTGAGTGGATTCGACCACCAAAAGTGCCAAGCTGTATCTGTAGGAAATAAGATACCTACAACAGCTCCTACACCTGGTCTCTGGTAAAGTGGCAAGAAGAGGAAGAATCTTCCGTAGTTTTGGATAAGGAGAAACCAGCTGAAACCCCCAAAACTGTTTAACAAGCATGAATTGACTAGTATTATAGATAAGAATTCCCAGGAGTTCAAGCCACAGAGCCATGCTGTTCCCATCCACCAATGACTTCCCACAGATTTCACTGAATTCTCAGGAAGAGTGTGTCAAAGGCTGAGAGCAGAGCAAAAGAGCCGAAAGAGATACTGCCTGAAGTATGTGGGTCTTCCACCAAGCTCAAGACAGTATGCAAGTAGCAGAGCAAAGGAAGAAAGCTGAGAAAAATCAATATGAGATACTCTGGACTTTTGACTGCCACAAGATGAAGCAGGGAAGGATAGCTGAAGGAAATGGCTCCAGGAATTCTAGGCAGACAGGTACAGAAAATCTGGGGTTCGAGCAAAGAGAACTCGTCACAACTCAAAATGCTGTCAGGCTCTAAGTCAAGTGAGAGATCTCCTATGCCTCAGAAAGCTGTCAGCTCAGCTATAAAAACAACAAATTCTCCAGAATCTTGCTAACCCAGGCCCCAAGACCCGGAGAAAGAAAAGTTTTGATTATACTCTCAAAATATTCTGAGACATTTGGTATCTATCAGCAGACCAAATAGAAATAAAACTATAATAAAATACAGACCCAACTGCACAAATTTTAACTCAGCCTCTTAATTCTAATACCCTTTCCTGGAAGTAAATACTGTTTACTTCATTCTTTATTGTTCTTTAATATAAAATAGCTGGCATCAATAAAAAAAATTAGAAGACACATGAAAAAACCAAGAAAATATGATATTTGATCAAAAGAAGAAATAGTAGAAGCAGATAGATCATCTTTGGAATTACCAAACAGGGAATTTTAAAACAACAATGATAGAAATGTTAAAGTATCTATAGGAAGGGGGAAAACATTCAAAGAATTTCTAGAGACATGGAAACTGTAACAGAATAAAATGGAAATGTTGGCAATAAAAAATACAATATCCCAAATAAATTACTCAGTTGATGGCCTTCATGACACACTGGACTCAGCAAAGGAAAGAACCAAGTAAATTTATAGACAGAGCAATTGAAAATTTCCAAACTGGAACAAAGATAAAAATGAATGAATGAATGAATCAAAAGAATAGAATAAAGAATTTGAGATCTGTGAGACAATAACAAATATCAAACATTTTATTTTTTATTTTTTTTAATTTATTTATTTACGATAGTCACACTCAGAGAGAGAGAGAGAGAGGCAGAGACACAGGCAGAGAGAGAAGCAGGCTCCATGCACCGGGAGCCTGACGTGGGATTCGATCCCGGGTCTCCAGGATCGCGCCCTGGGCCAAAGGCAGGCGCCAAACCGCTGCGCCACCCAGGGATCCCTCAAACATTTTAATGCATGTGTAATTGGAGTCCCAGGGGAGAGGATGGAAAGAAATGGGCAAAAGAATATTTGAGCAGATAATGGCCAATAAATTTCCAAATCCAAAATTAAAAAAAAAAGAAACTCAGCAAATCTCAAGCACAAGGAATTAAAAGAAAACCATACCAAGGCACGTGGGTAGTTCAGTCAGTTAAGTGCCTGCCTTCAGCTCAGGTCATGCTTCTATGGTCCTGGGATCAAGCCCCATGTCAGGCTTTCTGCTCAGTGGAGAGCCTACTTCTCCCTCTCTCTCTGCCTGCTGCCCACCCCCTGCTTGTGTTATCTCTGTGTGTGTCAAATAAATAAATAAAATCTTAAAAATGAATGAATGAATAAATAAATAACCATACCTAGGCACAACATGATCAAACTACTAAAAATCTAATATAAACATCAAATCTTAAGAGTAGCCAAGGAAGAAGGATATGTCATTTCTCACCAGAAACAATAGAGAGCAAAGTGCAATAGAATGATATCTTTTTTAAAGTGCTAAAAGAAAAAAAAATGTTAATGTAAAATTCTATACCCAATACGAAGCTGCTTCAAAAATGAAGGCAACATGAAGATATTTTCAGACATACAAAAACATAAGGAAATCATTGCCAGCACACTGAATTGCTAAAAGAAGACAAGAAATATTAAAAGATTTTTCAGTCTGAAAGAATTATATCTTTCTTAAGGGAAAAAACACAGCATATGGAATATATAGAACCCCTGATCTGCAGGAAGGAATGAAGAGCAACAGGAAGAGTAAACATCAGTGCAGTTAATATAAAAGATTTCATCTTTGTAGTTGTGTGATTGTGTGTATGTGTGTGTATGTTCAAGCATGTGTGTATATTTTTTAAATAATTTTAAAAACACTATTTATTATTTAAACCAAAAATAATAATAGGTATCATAGGTTTCATAGCATAAGACAATAATAACACAAAATACAGAAAATAGTAAATGGAATTCTTATACAGCTCATGAAGTAGCACATTATTAGAAGGGAGATTGAGAGCAACCATTAAAAGAAATATCACAAAGAGATATAGTTAAAAAGTCAATACGAGGGAAAAAATAGAATACTAAAAAATACCCAGTAACCTCCCACCCCTAAAAAGGGCAAGAAATAGGGGGAGAGGCAAACAGGAAGATAAAGAGTACAAGGAAAGTCCTAGATATCTAGGGGCACCTGAGTGTCTCAGAGGTTGAGCATCTGCCTTTGACTCAGGACATGATCCCCTGGGTCCTGGGATCAGGTCCCACATTGGGCTCCCCATGGGGAGCCTGCTTCTACCCCTGCCTGGTCTCTGCCTCTCTGTGTGTGTCTCTCAAGAATAAATAAATAAAATTGAATCTTTAAAAAAATATCCTAGATATCTACTGTACAGCACAGAACCTATAGTTTATAATACTGTATCATATACTCCAAAATTTTCTGAGACAGTAGATCTTATGTTGAGTGTTCTTACCACAATAAAAGGGAAGAAGAAGAAGAAGAAGAAGAAGAAGAAGAAGAAGAAGAAGAAGAAGAAGGAGGAGGAGGAGGAGGAGGAGGAGGAGGAGGAGGAGGAGGAGAAGAAATTTTTAGAGGTGATGGGTAGCTTTGTGGCATAGATTGTGGTGATGGTTTCACAAATGTACACTTATCTCCACATTCATCAAGTGTATATATTAAGTATGTACAGCCTTTTGTATATCCACAGTACTTCAAAGGAGTGGGTTTTTTAAGTCAGGAAAGAAGAAACAAAGGAACACAGAGCTAATGAGATGAATAATAGCCAGTTCACCTGGGAAACATAAATCTAATCATGTAATAATTACACTGAATGTGAATGGGACAAACATTCCAATTAGGGGTCTGAATTTGACAACCAGGATACAAAAGCAAGATGAAATATAGGCTGCTGTGTATAAAGACACAGACCGGTTTAAAGCAAAGAGGAGGGGGGAAAAGATACCATGCAAGTTATAAGCATGAGAGAGTTGGTGTAGCTGTAATCAGTATCTAACAAAGTAGACTTTAAGTCAGTGTTACTAGAGATAGAGGGTCGCTTCCTAATATAAAAGGATCAATTCGTCAAGAAGACGTGCATATGCAACTCACAGCAGATCTTCAAAATGCACTTAGAAAATTTAAAAAGCTAAAGGGAGAAATCAAGGTGCTTGGCTGGCTCAAGTCAGTGGAGTATGTGACTCTTGATCTCAGGGTTGTGAGTTCAAGTCTCATGTTGAGTGTAGAGTCTACTTAAAATAAAAAAAAAGAACTAATGGGAAATAGACAAGGTGGCAAATATAGAAGATTTCTTAACATCTGTATTTCAATAATTGATGGAAAAAATACCAGGAAAAATATAAAAGGTGTGAATCAACTAGCTTTACTACTTAACATTTATAGAACACAGCTCCCAACTTCAGAGTGTATATTCTTTCTAAGCGCATATGAACATTCACCATAATAGGCCATAGGCTGGTCAGTAAAATAAATCTCCATGAATATCCAGGTATTGAAAACAATATACAGTCTACTTCCTGGTCACAATGTTGAAGTATTTCATAGTTCCTAAAGAAACAAAATGCACACTCTTTTTGAGTTTATGCAAAGTACTTATAAAAATTGATGAAATGCTAGTTAACAAAACCAAAATTTCTCCCAAATTTTGGTCAGAAATTTCTCAGTCAAAAAAAAAAAAAAAGAAAGAAAGAAAGAAAGAAAAGAAAAGAAAAGAAATTTCTCAGTCCATGTTCTTTGATCTCAAATGATAAAAACTGAATATCAGGGATACCTGGGTGGCTCAGTCGATTGAGCATCAGAATCTTGATTTCTGCTTGGGTCTTAATCTTGAGGTAATGAGTTTGAGCCCCATGTTGGGCTCTGCTCTGGATGTAGAGCCTACTTTAAAACAATAAAAACAATAAAAACAAAAACAAACAAAAACTGAAAATCAGACTCTAGGCAAAACAATGATTTTTAAAATCCTAGTCACGTGGATATTAAAAAACAGTCATCAAAAAAGCAATGATTTAAGAAGAAAATTAAGAATCTAGTCATAGGCTACTCTGAAAAAACAATAAAATATGAAACCAGTTGGGTTCAAAGAAAAAGAGTGAGGAGAGTGGAATAGGAGGAGCACGGAGGATTCTTAGGGCCATGAAATTACTCTAAATGACACAATAATGGTGAAGACATGCCATCACAAACTTGGCCAAACCCATAGAATGACAGCATTAAAACTGAAGCCTTAGGGGCTGCCTGGGAAGTATAGTCAGTCAAGCGTCTGACACTTGGTTTCAGCTCAGGTGATGATCTCATGGTCAGGAGGTCAGGCTCTATACTCAGCAGACTCTTTCTCTTCCTCTGCCCCTTCCCCACACACTGTCTAAAATAACAAATAAATAAATCTTAAAAAAAAAAAAAAAAGACTGATGACTTAGGTAAGCTCTGGACTTTGGGTGATTATGAAAGATCCATGTAGAATCACTGATTGTAACAAATGTACCAGTCTGGTGGTGGATGTTGATATGGAGGAGGCTGTGCAGGGAGTAGGTACCCAATGCAGGTCTTTTATAAAAGCAAAGCAGTGAAACATGAACTTTCAGAAAGCAGAGAGAAACTCTTTGCTTTATACCATTTTACAAAAGTTTTCATGAAAACTCTACTTTTGGATAGCAGGAAGAACCCATACCTGTTGACCTTGATGTCAGTTTTGCTGTCAACCTAAAACTCCTCTAAAAAATAGAGTCTATTTTTTTTTAAAGAGTTAAACTCAAAGGAAACATCATGGCCTTAAATATTTTTATTACTGGGCAGCCCAGGTGGCTCAGCAGTTTAGCGCTGCCTTCAGCCCAGGGCGTGGTCCTGAAGTCCCAGGATCAAGTTCCAAGTCGGGCTCCCTGTATGGAGCCGCCTGCTTCTCCCTCTGCCTGTGTCTCTGCCTCTTTCTCTCATGTGTGTCTCTCATGAATAAATAAATAAAATATTTTTAAAATATATTTTTATTACTTAAAAAAGTAATAAAAAGAAAGGAAATAAGTGAAAATGAGACCATAAAAGTAGAAAAAATTAATTAGTAGAGAAATGAACTGAATAAGTAAATTAAAAATTTAGTTCTGAGAAGAAACAAAACCGATTAACATTTGGCAAATATAAAGAAAACTGTTTTAAGAACAAAAAAAAAGATTAGAAATGAGAAAGTGATAAACTTCAAAGATTAAAAAATTAAAATTATACATGATTTTATGGTAATAATTCTGGAGATCTTTTTTAAAAAATGCTTTTTCGAGTAAATATAAATAGGCAAAATCAATGCAACCAGATGTGGAAACTTTGAAACCAACAGGACCTAAAGAAGTTAGGCAGGAACCACCTTTAATGTAAACTCAGCACCAGACAGATTTTCTGGTGGATTTCTTTTAAATTGTCAAGGTGAGATTAACTCCTAAGTTATATACACTTTTTAAGAAAGTACCAAAAAAGGGAGGAAAGTTACTTAATTCATTTAACAAATCACATAACCCTGACACCAAAATCTGATAAAGATGGAAGGTAAAAGGGCAGAGGATCAGTGATGCAGGCCATGTGGGGTGGGAGAGAGCCAGGGGAATCATCCAGATGGCTGATCTTTGGGTGCTGGGCAGAGAGCATGGAAATGCCAAGATAAAACCAGGAGGGTGGACACAGACAGACATGAGTCACCTCCATTTTTGAGCCTCTATGTATATAAAAAAAGGAAGAAACAAAGAAGAAAGAAAGAAAGAAGAAAGAAAGAAAGAAAAAAGAAAGAAAGAAAGAAAGAAAGAAAGAAAGAAAGAAAGAAAGAAAGAAAGAAAGAAAGAAAGGAAGAAAGAAAGAAAGAGAGAAAGAGAAAAAGAAAGAAAATTTTCAAATATAAAAATATTTAGCAAACATTTTCAATACTGACAAATATAAAGACAAATACAACTGCATTAGAGCATCGTGTGGAGATCGTGCCACGAGTACATGTGAAGCCTGTGAGGAAGGAAAATCCTTTCAGCGAAACCCCCACACATACCTTGTGTACATTCCACTGAGGCCAAAAGCAGAGTCTGCAAGAGGACAGGGAGCAGAAACAAAAAACATTCCTGGAAACAACTCTTTTTATGTTTCTGCCTCCTGAGCATGAGGGAGGTACCAGGAAGGGTATAACTTGGCTGCCAACAGCATCAGCATTTGGGATGAGGGAGTACAGAACAGTGTGTATGTATATGAGGTGCCATTACCTCTGACGTTCCAACCATGAAATCTGCAGGAAGAGATGTTGCCTTGCTGTCAGCACCCGCCTCTGCCAGGGGTTACCTGCCATCCTCAGTTTCTCCTTCCAGGCCTGCAGAGGCCCAGGGCAAGGTTGGATGGGCCAAATATATCCCAGTGTGCAGCCCAGCGCCCTACTGCCTTCTTCCCCCAGGCCCTGGCTCATTTGTCATTACCATAATTTTTATTCCCAAGTGTCTCTTTTGTTTCATTTAGCAAACTGGCCAATTAGCCTCTTTCTGGCCAATTCAATATTAACAGATATGGTATGTGCAATTTCTAGATGTCTTAAAGAAAAAGGCAGCTCTTATCTTCCATTTTTCTCCTTTCTGTCAGCTGGAATGCAGACATGAGGATAGAGCTGAAGCAGCCATCTTGGACCATGAGGTAAACTGGAGGAATAGAGCCCGGCCGGAGGAGCAATAAGATATAAGGAGGGGAGGGAGCAACCCTAAAGACTGTGTGAATCTGAGGCACCAAAGACAAGAGACTGGCCCAGTACTGGCCTCCTCCCACCTGCCAAGAGAGCTTCAGAGTCCAGCAGGATTGGGTCCCCCTTTGCTAAGAAAGAAAGGCTGCTCATCCCAGCAATGGCCAGGATGGGACACTGATTCTCCTAAGGTAGCAACGTCAGCAGTCACCTGCTCTGCATCACCAGCTGCCATTCTGCTTTGTATTGACTGGAGCTCTTACCCACTTTTGACTTGTAGAAAGACTGCCAGAGGAATTATGCTTCTGTTAAGCCAGGCAGAATTAGCACCCTTTCTTGCCTTTATCCCAGATTAGTTTAATAACTGCCTTTGTAGATCTTATTCAGAGCTCCTCACAATTGCTACCTAATAGCTCCTTTGGCTTTACACACCAGAGAATCAAATATAACTAAGTCTCAGATGCCCCAACAGTATTTATCAATGGAAGATGGATGTCCCCAAGAATTCCTTTTAGACAAAGGGCCCAGTTCCTGAGAAACATACTGTTGTAGAAGCCCAACATCACACCCTCAGGTGCACATCCTCCCAGCTCTGGACACCTAACTCCTGCTCTCCACACTGAGGGAAGAGGCAAGATCTCCTTTCCATCCAGAGCTGGAAGGGGAACAGGACTCCACACCTCCCCAGGCTGCCTACCTGGTCTGGGGACGACTTGAGAAGCTACAGCTACACAGACCTTCCCCAAACCTTGATGGACTCCTGGAAGGAGGAGCAAGAAGAACCCAGGCAAGTGCAGAGAGATAAGGAGGAGCCAGGTCAACTTGACAACACCCCTGGGAGACCCTTGTGAGTGTTCTCTGAGAATTCCCCATAGCCTGTATGTCCCACTCGACGGGGAGCAGTGCAGTGCATTCATAACTCATGTGTCAGCTACATCTTCTGGCCACTTAAAATCTAGGTGAAGTTGGCTCACACGTCTTTCCCATGACTCATGGGTGTCCAAAGCACTCCTGAGATTTCACATATTCATTTGGGAACTTAAGTTATATGGTCCTATCTGCCTCTACCTGACAGCCTAGATTGACATGATACTGACCAATGTGTGAAAGTTACACTCTCCCTTGATTTGCACACAACCAGGGGGACATTAGAAATACTTACCCATTGGGGCGCCTGGGTGGCTCAGTCGATTAAGCGTTGGACTCTTGATTTCATCCCAGGTTATGAGCTCAGTGTTGTGAGATCAAGCCCTGTGTCAGGCTCAGTGCTGGACTGGGCATGGAACCTGCTTAAGACTCTCTGTATTGAGATACCTGGGTGGCTCAGCGGTTGAGCTTCTGCCTTTGACTCAAGTCGTGATCTCAGGATCCTGGGATCGAGTTTCCCATCGGGCTCCCTGCAAGGCGCCTCTTCTCCCACTGCCTCTCTCTTTGCATCTTTCATGAATAGATACATAAAATCTTTAAAAAAAAATAAACAAACTCTCTGCCTCCCCCTTACCTCTCATTCTTTAAACAAAAAAACAAAAACAAACAAAAAACACCCCCCTTATCAGGGGCTCCTTCTCACTTACTCTTCATCATTTGTTGTCTACCTAACAGTTATCTTCTGCTTTTTTCTTGCTAATGAAAATTCATTTTATTCAACCATAGGTTCCATGCTCTCCAAAGGTGAGCTCTCCAACAGGGCCAGAGAGTGAGCCATGCTGGGCCTGTTGATCATGACAATTCCATTGCCCTTTGCTGGGATGGGTTATGGTGTAGGCACCTGAAATCAGAAATATCAGATCTGGCCAGTGGTCTGAAGGGAAGTGTCCTAGAAGCTTCTGGAAAATATTCTTCTTAGGAAAAATTAAAAAATACGAAAGGAAAACCTCTCTCTCTCTCCTGCTCCCTTTCCACCTGCTCGAGGTGGAATGCAGCTAGGGACTTGTGTCCAGAGTAACACAGATGTGGCGCAACCAGAACAGTGATGCACATAGATAGAAAGAGCCTGGGCCTACAGCTCCAGAACCAGTGCCCTCAGGACCCCTCCTCAGAATCTCCTATTGTTCCAGCTACTTCTTAAGAGAGCCTCTGCTTCTTCTGGTCAAAAGTTTGACCACAAACAGCCTGTCACCATCTGACAGTCCCCTCTCATTTCCTCTCTCTGGGTCCTTCTCAAGCTAAGATAAAAATTTTCCTCATTTTCTGCTGAAAGGCAGTTTAAACAGCTCTTCTTATTGCTTGGGTCTCTGCCAAAACAATACCTTCCACAGTCTCGTCTTGTATCCCAAAAGAGCTTAGTCAAGATATCTTCCCCAACAAGAACAACAAAAAAATCCCTTCCTTAGGAAGAATTCTGGTTCTGGTCCTGAATCGGATTTTTGTCTAAAAAATTTTTTAAAAATAAATAAATTCAGGGCAGATCCCATTCAGGGATCTCCAAGAGATACTTACCTCAACAAATCATGGGAGGCTCTGGCTGTCCTTAGCTAGAGAGCTAGGAAATCAACTGAAGAGGCTGAAACCCTTGGAGAGAACTTACCATTCACTCACTTGCCCTGTCATTCACCATGTATCTATTTATTTTTAATATTTTATTTATTCATGAGAGACACAGAGAGAGAGAGAGACAGAGACAGAGACACAGGCAGAGGGAGAAGCAGGCTCCATGCAGAGAGCCCGACGTGGGACTTGATCCCGGGTCTCCAAGATCACGACCTGGGCCAAAGGCAGGTGCTCAACCGCTGAGCCAAGATGTGAGTCCCTCACATTTCTTAAGCTCATGCTCTACACTGGACTGGGTGTGATGGACCCAGCGATGACAAAAAGACAGAATGTCCCTCCCTACGTGGAGTTTACATTCTGAAGGGACAGACAGTGAAGCACAAAAAAAACATACAACAACCAAACTGGAAGAATAGTTACAAATTATAATTATTCTCCTGAGGGAAGCAAAGACATTTAAGTGCATTCCTAAAGTCTAATAAAAAGCTTCTGATCCCAAGACTGAGCAGATCAGTGCTCTGGGCCCTGAAGCAAGAAAGAACTCATGGGTTTGAGGAGCTGAAAGTAAATGCAGGATGGCTGCCACCAGGACGGGAGGGGAGCGGGGGCAGACGGGAATTAAGAGAAGCACCAGGTCACCAATGGCCTTGCAGGCAAGGCAAGGAGTCCTGACCTTAATCTAAGTGCAGTGGGAGATATTGGAAGGGTTCAAAGCAGTCTGGTAGCCTGATCATTCTGCTCCGATGAGGGAGAATGGGCTAGAAGTGGGTGAGTCTGGAGGGAGAACACCAACGGGCCTGTTTGTCCTGCCAGTCAAGGCGTGGCAGTGGAGATGCAGAGAAACGGAAATTCAAGGCTTATTTTGGGAGTAGAAATAAAGGCCCCTTGTTGATAGACTGAATGTGGAAAAACCACAAGGCCATTAGTCCTAAGCTTGACTCTAGGGCCGATTTCCAGGAGAAATAGGAGCTGGACCCAGATTCCCTGAAGATTAAATGTTGAGATTTAATCTTTAGGGGTTAAGATTAACTTTAATGAAGAATCTTTAAATAAAAGGTTACATTCAAATTATTTAATCTAAAAATAATGTTGGGAAGTTTTATAATGGAAGGACGTAAACAACAACGTTCCCTGTAAACAATTATAAAGCACTAATAGTATGCCAGGCTCTGTGCTGGGCCCCTGGGAAATAAACTACAAAACTCCCCAGCACTGGAGAGAAGAAGTGCTCTGCAAGGAGAACATGCATGTGGAGGAGGTCAGCTGAGCCAGGAGCCTGAGCTTTGTCCCACTGAGATTCATCCTCGTGGGGCATGAGCACAGCTTCCCTTTCCAAACCCCAAATCTTTGCTAAGTGACAACTTGCCTTTCCACCAGCATAGAACCAGATAGTCTGAATGCCTTCCTGGGAGAGAACAAAGACTATTCTGGGCAAAATATGACAAACCCCTTTTTAAATGCATGGGGTGGGGGGGGAGAAGAGGTAAGGGAAACCCCCAAAGGCCAAAAAGTGAAGAGGAAAACAAAACCACGTTGGCCAGCTAGAGCTCCTGCCTTATCTCACCTCTAAGGGCTGGCTGGCCTTGGAAACCCAAAGACTGGAGTGTTAATGGCCAGACAGGAGCAGGAGCCACAGCCCTGGGCCTGAGAAAGGGAGGGAGTTGGAACTAAGACTCCCGTTAAAGGTGTCTTTGATGTGAAAAGGTGGGCCCCCCAAAAAAGTCAATCCACTGGCCAACCAAGACCATTGGGAAGCTGGTCTTAGCCTTTTGGTGGGGAAAGAAACTCCACAGAGATTTTTTTTACATTGAAGAGTATCATCCCACAGTGATCTAGGAACTCCAAGCCAAGAACATAATATAAAAAATGGTTTCCTCCATGTTTCCTGATGGAAACAAATGCACAACTGCTCTGAGGGGCCCCGGCAGGCCAAGTGACAGGGCCTATGACAGGGCCCAGATCACAGTATATGTGGAAAGATAGTTCTCAGTAAACAGAAAGTTTAGAACACCAGGATTATGAGGATACTTTATATAATTAAAGCATTAAAGAAAGAATTATAAAATATGGAGGAAAAAACTTTCCAGAAGAAAATTTGTTCAACCTCATTATTTGTCAAAGAAATATAAATTAGAATGACAGTATAGGGGGTGCCCAGATGGCTCGGTCGGTTGGGCAACCAACTCTTGGTTTCCTCTTGGGTCATGATCTCAGGGTTGTGGGATCAAGCCCTACATTGGGCTCTGTGCTCAGAGTAGAATCTGCTTGAGATTCTTTTTTTAATATTTATTTATCCATGAGAGACACACACAGAGAGGCAGAGACATAGGCAGAGGGAGAAGCAGTCTCCCCTCAGGGAGCTCGATGTGGGACTCGATCCCTGAACTCCAGGATCATGCCCTGGATCGAAAGGAGAGCTCAACCACTGAGCCACCCAGGCATCCCTCTGCTTGAGATTCTTTCCCTCTCCATCTACCTCCCCCTCTGCTCCTATGTGCTCTCTCACTCTCTCTCTCCTAAATAAAATCTTTAAAAATGAAAAAGAAGCAAAGGAATGCCATTCCCATGACAATTATCAACCATTAGAGGGTGGAGATACTCAAGGTTCTAAGAGTGAGGGTAACTGGACCTTTGTCACCTGCTGGTAGGGCTCACCTGATGTCTTGCCTTAAGTGTCTCTGAAGCAAAGTCCAGGAAGTGGGCTTGAAGCTGAGCTCAGGAAGCAGTGCAGAACATGCATAGGGAAACCAAAGGAGAGAAGCCAGCCTAAGGATGTGTTAGCAAGTCACTCTGCAGTTGGTGGCAAGAGCTCAAACCTGCAGGACCTTCTGAGGAGGTCCCTGAAGTGATTTTAAAAGTTCCAACTCTGAGCATGAAGGGGAAGCAATCATCTACTGGCCCCATTACCAAAGTTCAAAGTAGGCTCACAGGCACTAATGCTTCCAGATTGCACACCTGGGAACACCAAGGCTTCAGAATAGCCCTAGGACGGGAATCTAGAAGTCACAGGAGGCTGTCAAGTTGCACCTGCACATAGCTGATCAGAATCATGAGGCAACAAGAGACAGGGCCAAGCCAACTGAAGCAATGCTTGAGATGTCCCAATGACCACACAGCATTCCCTTTGTCTCAGGAATTACCCTTCAGAGTAACCATCTAGGGAAATACAACTGATCCGTGCACAACACAGATTAGAGATGCATGGCCCCACACATACATAATTTTTTTAAAAAAACATATGGGGAAATTTGGGAAAGACTTGTGACAGTTTGAAAAATTCATAAATGGGGGATCCCTGGGTGGCGCAGCGGTTTAGCGCCTGCCTTTGGCCCAGGGCAAAATCCTGGAGACACGGGATTGAATCCCACATCGGGCTCCCCGGTGCATGGAGCCTGCTTCTCCCTCTGCCTGTGTCTCTGCCTCTCTCTCTCTCTCTCTCTCTCTCTCTGTGTGTATGACTATCATAAATAAATAAAAATTTAAAAAAAAGAAAAACTCATAAATGGATCATGCAGCCTAGAAATGCCCAAAAAACAAGATATGGAAAAATGAGGTATGTTATGCACGAATGCCTAAAATATAGGTACTCATCTATTTTATCATTCACTAACATAAAATATACACAAATCTATTACAAAAAGTTATCATTTATCAAAGTTTATGCATACAAACATAGATTGTATATTATTGTTTCATTTTTTATGTCTAGTGTTAGTTCTACATATGACACCAGCAGTGTGTTATGTCCTATAAGGTGATAATTGTTGTAGGTACTGATAGATGATTCACAGATGCACACTTAGAGCATCTACACATACAGGACAGTACTGTAAGTTTATTTTCTCTTCCTAAAATTTCCTTAATAACATTTTCTTTTCCCTAGCTTTATTGTAAGAATACAGGACATAATACATATATAAAATATGTGTTGATCAACTGTTTATGTTCTTGATAAGGATTCTGGTCAACAGTAGGCTACTTGTAGGTAGTAGGTGTTTCTAAAGTTATAACTAGATTTTCAGATGTGTGGTGGGGGTCAGAACCCCAACCCCATGTTGTTCAAGGGTCAGCTGTAATCAAAAGAGGGAACAGTGTGTGTATGTAACTATACCTGAAAAAGAGAAAGAAAAGAAGGCTGTAAAGAAGGGAAGAAGGATGGATAGAGGGAGGAAAAAATATTTTCTTTACCCCATTAGCGTTTCCTATTCAACCATATTTTCTCCACTGCCCCAGGGAAAGCAGTCACAGCTGAACGACAAAGAGGAATACAAAGAGTTAATTCTTAACTTGAGAGCTTCTGGTAGCCTTGATGAATTAAGGCTGACTTAAGGGATTTTTTTTCAAGATTAATTTTATCTATTCTCAATTTTGGTTTTACACTTTGACTTTAAAGCTTAACCCCAGCATCAGATGCAACTTCATTATACATAGATTGATGTACAAAAATATCCACTGAAGCAGTGTATAGAATGGCACAAAAAAAAATTGGAAAATAAAACCTAACCTAATTGTCCAAAAAGAATGTATCGATTAAATAAATAATGCAGCCATTAAAAAATGATGTTTACAGAGAGTTTTTAATGATTTGGAATAATATTCACAATATGATGTTGAGGGAGAAAAGATGCAAAGTTACATATATAGTATGATCCAGATCATATAAAAATGTGTAGGAAAAATGCTGGAGCAAGACATACCATGTTAGAAATGAACTAGGGGTGGTGGAAGGGGAGGTGGGCGGAGGGTGGGAGGGACTGGGTGATGGACACTGAGGGGGGCACTTGATGGGATGAGCACTGGGTGTTATTCTATATGTTGGCAAATCGAACACCAATAAAAAATAAATTAAAAAAAAAGACATACCATGTTAAAAATCTGCCTAAATTGTGGGAATTTTGTGACATTTCTTCCTTTATACTCACTTATATTTTCAGTTTACAAAATGAATAAATATTGCTTCTACAATCAAGGAAAGAAAAGCAGGTGTGTGCCTCAGTGGTGTTGTACGGGGCTATGGGAAACCGCAGGTCCCAGCATCCAAGGCGATGTGACTGCACCCACAGAGCCCCACCACGTGGCTCCACTTCCATCCGGAGCCTCTGCTGCACCTGTGTGCTGCTCTAATTGTCTACCATTCAACAAACATTCGACAACTTGGGTGAAATTCAGACCATCCCCTTTCTTGATAAACTAAACCGTGTTGAAGATTGTAAGGAGGCTTGGAGGGTGTCTGGCATGTCACTGACTCAAGTTATCCCTGAAAGAGCAGCCCAGGGGCACGGGCTTTGCAATCGGGTAGGCACTCCCTAGGTGTTCAGCAGCTGTAGGGGGAACAATGGCCCCCAAAGATGTTCACATATTAATCCCCGTGTTAATCTGTAAACGTGTTACCTTACATGGCCAAAGGGACTTTGAAGCGGTGATTGGTTAAGGTTTCTGAGGTGGGAAAACTCTCCTGGATTAGTCAGGAGGGCCCAATGTAACCCCAAGGGCCTTCTAAGAGGGAGGCAAGAAGGTTGGAGGCTGAAGAGAAGGCCTGACAATAGACAGTGAACCAAAGGTCAGAAAGAGTGAGAAAGCAGTGGGAGCAGGGGTAGATCTGAAGATGCTGCACTGTGGGTTTGAAGAAAGGGCCCTAGTCAAGCATGCTGGCAATCTTCAGAAGCTGGACGAGGCAAGGAAGCAGATTCTCCCCCAGAGCTTCCAGAAGGAGCACAGCCTTGACGACACCTTGAATTTAGGACTTTTGAGCTCCAGAACAAATATAAGTGAATGAATGAAAGAGTAATCGGAGTCGGCCCAGCTATAGGAAATGGATACAACAGGACAAGTATATTTCCTCATCTGTAAGGAGAAGCATGTCATTTGTGTCTCTCTTCATCATTATGAGCACCAAACCAAACAGTGTACATACCACACTTACTGAGAGGTGTAATAAGCATTCAGTAAGCGATAGGTATTCTTTCTTTACCCCTTAGGATTATCGCCTTACACCCGAAGAGCACTTTATAGAACATTTAAGAAACATACAATATGGAATAAACCAGTGATGTAGGGGAGGTAGCATGTGTGTAATGTCACAACTTTACATAGGACACCACCAGGGCTCAGGAAAGTTAAGCCAATTGTCTAAGATCACACAGCGATCAGTGGCGAACAGAATCAAAATGTTTCACTCTTGAATTTTAGTTTGGTGGGTGATTTATTACTGTTGTGCTTCTCACCCAGGAAATCTGTTAAATATGCAGGTGCACACAAGAACATCTGGCCCTGGAATCTGCACTTTTGTCAAGCTCCATAGTTACTTTTATACAGGCTGGTCTAGTGACCCATGCTGAGCACTGTTGTCCCTAGGGGGTGACATCCCCTGTCCAACCGCTGAATGCTTCCATCTGCTTCCACTTCTTTGAGGAAATGGGAGGCCACAGATGCCCTGTTATGTTGTTAACTTTATATTTTGAGAAGTTTTGAACATACAGAAAAAAGAGTATATCAAGGACCACTCACATACCCACCACCCAGATTAAAGAACAGCTAACATTTGCCCTATCTCCTGCATCTCTATGTATCCATGTATTTTCCTTTTTGGCTGAACCTTAAAACCGTCTTAAACCATCCATATATTTTCCTTTTAGGCTGAACCATCTTAAACCATCCTTTTGGCTGAACCATTACAGACACTGTGCCATTTTTTAATTACATTTTAAAAATAAGAACATTTTCCTATTATCCATAAGAAATGATCCCACTTAGCATAGTTTTTTGACATCATTGAATATCAATTCTTATATTTAAATTTCCCAATATTCCCCCAAATATCTTTAATAGGTGACTTTTTTCCTCCAAATCAGGAAGTGTGTTCTACCAATTTTCATGTGGCTGGTCTACACAGAGCTTGAGGATTTCCAGGATGGAGTGCTGGTGAGAGCCCCCTAGGTTTTCTGTACCCAGACAAGCATGTTGGTGAGAAGCTGGTTTTCCCCTGGAGTCCAAGCGTGACGACTCTGCAGCCTCCCCCCACTCACAGACTCTTGCCCTTTTTGGCTGAGGATTGACAGTAACAACATTCTTCTTCCCAAGGCCACATAGCCTTTTCAGTGGCCCCTTCCTACAACTATAGCTCCCTCTCCAGGTTCTGGTAACCATTCAGAGACTAGATAAGACCAGGGATCTCTGCTCTTTGCAGCCCAGGAGCACTACTATAACCCTGTTGAGTTTCCTTAATGCTGCTCACAACTTTGTAAATATCTTTGTTAAACTCTCTGCAATTACACCACTGTAGCATGCCATCCCCTTCCCATTGGGTCCCTGACTGATAAAGGGATGCCAGGGATGGCCCTATAGGGTAACCCTCAGATGAGATTCTAGGATTGGACTGCTCACATATTTGAGATGTATGGCCAGAGATAGCCCCTTGCCAGATAGAGGAAGATAGAAGACAGGTAATCTATAAAATACAGCGGCATTATAGTTGTTCAAATTATCACCATCAGTGGCATTAAAAGAACATAGATCGAAGATACAATGTTGGCAGATCCAGTGGTTTAGCTATGCTGACAGTGGTGATTACCATGGTTTGGGGTGGCTTATCTGATAGCCCCAGAAACCGTATACAACAGAAGGGGGACAAATTGATGGTCCTGAATACTTGGAACATGGATGGAAATGCAGAAAGCCTTGATGGTAGCTTTGAGAGAGTCACAGATCTCCTGTTGGGCAGATATGCCCAAGGACTGTTTATAACAGTGACACATATGCAGAGTCAATTAAGAATTCTTACACTCTCTGCTGGTTGAAAAAGTGGTACCCTGATTCATAGGTTGGGACATTAGAGCAGACACAGATGTGGTGAAGTCACCTCAGGACCTCGGTCCATAGCCCTCATTATCTCCAGGCCCTCAGTAAAAATTATATTCTAGTATAGCCTGGATGGAGGACAAAGCCTAGTACGGGGGCCGAGGGCCTATACATTAAAAGGGTTGTGGGACACCCAGTAGGGACCTGTGCAGCATATACAGGAGAGAGTTGTAAGGCCATTGAATGGGAGAACGTAATGATACAGGCATGCTCACTCAAGACTCAGGACTTCATGTTCTGGCTCATGACGCTGGGAGTGGCAGTCAGCTACACTGGCCAACAGAAGCCTGGATTCAATGGTGGCTGGCCATTAATGAGGACTTTTCTAGCTTTCTGAGAAGGAAACTGAAGATTCAGGAG
Source organism: Canis lupus familiaris (assembly GCF_011100685.1). Lineage (NCBI taxonomy): Eukaryota > Metazoa > Chordata > Mammalia > Carnivora > Canidae > Canis > Canis lupus. The sequence continues at coordinate 12,976,230 of NC_049223.1, read as the reverse complement.
GTTAGGAATGTTGGAGGGGATCTATTCTGTACAACATGCACAGCCACACCTTAACCACACTCCCCAGGAGGCCAGAGGATACTCTCTTCACAAGACCAGAAGAATTCCATTGTCAAGTGTTCACAGACCTCCTTGAAAAGTTTTTGACTGTTTTCTGTGAGCAGGAAATGACAATGGGGGAGGTTGCATTGAAATTAGACTCCCTGATTTTAATGGGAAAAAATGGGATCCCGGTGTCATAGGGGTCTCAAAGCCATGGTGGACCCAATTAGCATAATGAGCTGTGAAAGAGGAGTGGTAATTGGAATGCGTGGGTCTGTAGGGATCTCTGGCACTCTAATCTACCTAATCATAGGGTCCCTAGGCCTGTGGTAGATGTCCAGATTATTCAGGTGCTGCTTGACATACACAAGCAGGAAAATTCTGGGTCTGGTGGGAAAAATCATGGTGGAGAATCAGTTTACCCAATGTTTGAAGCCAGAGGCCCAGGATCCCTTGACTGGGGTGTGGGAGTAAGGGGAAGTCTCTAAACAAGCACCTGAAATGCGGCCATAAATCTATACTGTGAACCTTCCCCAACCCCTCCCCAGAAAAACCAGAGATGGTTAAATGGAATGGGGAAAGGGAACTATCTAAGAACTTCCAGGGACTGTTAGATTCTGTTTCTGAACTCATGCTAACCAGGGGGGCTCAGATTGGCACTGGGATCCACAAGTCTGAGTGTGAGCTCATGGAGATCAGGTGATAAATAGAATAGTGTTCCAAGAGGGCTGAGGAGCCATGCTCTTGTGACTTTTCCAGCCCCAGAACATATGATAGTAATGGATATGTTACTAACTCACAGAATCTCAAACTGGCTCCCTGACCCATGGAATGAACACCATTATTATCAGTTCCAAGTGGGAACTGTCCCCTTCCAAATAGAACTTGCCTCTCCCCCACTGCCAAGATCATAAACCCAAAGAAATATCATAACCCTAGGGGGAATCGCACAGATTAGTGGAATCATTAAGTACTTAAAACATGCAGGAGTGGTGATTCCTATCACTTTAATATCTAGCCCACGTTTGGCTGGTGCAGAAATCAGATAAATTGTATAGCATGACCCTAGATTATAGAGAATTCAGTCATGTGGTGACACCAATTGCGAATGTAGTTCCAGATGGGTCTTAACCAGAGCAAATGAAAAACACCGTTGACACCCACTATGCAGCTAGAAGCCCAGAAAAGGCTTTTATCCCAATTCCCAGCAGCAAGCTGATTGCCTTCACATGGCAGGGACCACTGTACACTTCCACCGGAAGCCTTATGTCAAGGCTTTATTGACTGCCTTGTTCTCTATTGTACTATGGTCCACAGAACTTGATCATTTTGATATAAAAAAAATCACTGTATTACATTGGTGACATTGTGCTAATTGGACCTGGTGGCAAATATTTTAAGTGCCTTAATAAGAAACATGCATTTTGGGGAATGGGAGACAAACCCCATGCATGTTTATAGCATTCCACATTGTGAAGTTTCTAGGGTCTGAAGGATGTCATGGATGAATGACAAATTGCTACATTTTGCACTTCCTACCATAAAGAGTTACAATGTTTGGAGGACTTGTGGGTTTCCCAGAATAACATACACCACCACTGGGTGTGCTGCTCTGACCCATTTGAGCCGCCAGTTCTGAGGGATGACAGAGCAAGAAATACTCTGGTCATGGAGCAAGCTGCTCTGCGTTTGGAACTATACAAGTAAGCAGACCCAGTCCTAGAGACAATGTTCATACATAGACTAAATAAGATGCTGGTGGTAGCCTCAGGGGAAGTCTGGTAGAGATCTCTACAGTGTGGGTGTACGGCCTCTTTTGCTGACAACTATTCTCCATCGGCAAAGCAGTTCCCTGCTTATCACTAGGCTCTGATAGACACCGAATCCCTGGTCATTCAATACCAAGTGACTATGTGACCAGCACCACCATCATTAGCTGAGCATTATCTACCAATTCAGGCACAAGTAAATCGCAGTGTGGTGATTAATTTATGTGTCAACTTACCTGGACCTTAGTACCCTGATATTCAATCAAACATTATTCTTTGTAAAAAAAAAAAAAAAAAAATTATCTGAGAGAGAATGTGGGAGAGAAAGAGAGCATGAGCAGGGGGGAAGGGTAGAAGGCAGGGAGAAGCAGACTCCCGCTGAGCAGGAAGCCAGATATGGGGCTCAATCCCAGGACTCTGGGATCTTCACCTGAGCTGAAGGCACTTAACTGACTGAACCACCCAAGAGCTCCTCAGTCAAACAGTATTCCTGATGTTTCTGTGAAGGTAAATTGGTGACAAGGAGGAATGGGGAGGGGTGTATGAATAGACTTTACTGAACAGGCCAAGGTTGTGAAAATACTCCTGTTCCATGTGAGTGCCTGCCAGAGGGCATACTGGGGCTAACTCACTGGTACCACGTAGAGTAGCTTACCCCACCCCTTCCTGGAGTCGAAGTGATGAGTCTCAACAGCATGCACTCTACCTCACCAAGGTTAACCTAAGCAGTGCCGCTGCAGAATGCCCTTGCTGCCATCAGCAGAGGTCAGGGCTGAGTTCCCATATGGGATTCTTCCCTGAGCTGAATAGCCAGCTACCTAGTGAGAGGTTGATGACACTGAATCTATCCCACCATGGGCGGGGCCGGGGTGGGGTGGGGGTGGGGCCGTGATTTGTCCTTATATGAATAGTTACATACACTACATTTGTTTTTTGCTTTGCCTGCTCATAACACTCTACCAGCACCTACAAGAATGCCTTATTCACCACTATAGGTCACATTGCTTATGACCAGGAAACCCATTTTTTTAAAAGTGCAAAGCAAGTGCAGTAGAGGGTTTATTCCAATTAAATTGATGTGGTTTTCCCACATACCCTGTCACCCAGAAATATATGGCTTCATATTCCAGTGGAATGGCCCATCAAGGGCTCAGGTATCATGCCTGTTGGAAGATAATAGTCTGCAAAATCGGACGTGGTACATTCCTCAAACCAGCAGCCAATATATAGTGCTCTCTCATAACCAGAATGCACAAGTCTGGGAATCAAGAGTGGACATGGGAGTGGCCTCTCACTATTGTACTCTCTTAAGGGATGTTTGCTTCTGATCCCTGTAACCTTGAGTTCAGTGGAGGTCCTTGTGTGCAAGGGAAGAACCAGAAAACATGGCTGTGGTTCTGTTAAGACAGAAGCTGATATCACCATCTAACCATTTTCAGCTTCTCTTTCTTCTGATTCAACAGTCAGAAAAGACGATCATACTTCTCACCAAAGCATTTGATTTGATTACCAAGGAGAAATTGGGTTGCCTCCACACAATGAGGCCAGGAAGGACAGATGTAGAATCTGGGAACTCATGGGCCACCATTGAGTATTCTGTTACCTGGATTACTGGCCAGTGGAAAACTGAAGCAAACCAAAAAGAGGACCACCAAGGACACAGATCCTGAAGGGAGTCTGATCAGTCAAGGTGCTAGCAAAGAGTTGGGAAAATGTGTAATAGGTGGGAAAAGAAGTCCTAATTATCATCTTGGGTCTCATGACCAGGTGTAGAAGTGGGGATTATAGCAGCTTTTCTGCTAATTACTTGATTGTCTTTCCTCACTTTTACCCCCATGAAGAGCATTATGGCTAACATTTTAGGTTTCAGGTGGAAGTGATGTCATTGGGTATCTAATGGGATTTTGTGCACCTGGTGTTGGGGACATGAAGTCCATCTGGACAAGGTGGATGGTGAAGTGCAAAAGGTGTGAAAAGTTCTCTTTCCTCCATTGCTCTCTTCCAGGAAGCTGGCTTCTGCACACCACACGTATGGGCTCCTTTCCCTTCAGCCTCCACTTGGGTTTGGCCACGGTGGGCTCTGGCAGGAGGCTGAAGGCAGGAGGACAATGAGGTCATAGCACGTTTGCATCAGTTCCTTTCCATCACATCACAGGTTGTCAGAGGCCACATTCCTTTACCAAAGCTTACAGCTGGGACACCTGGGTGGCTCAGCAGTTGGGCATCTGCCTTTGGCTCAGGGCATGATCCTCGAGTCCTGGGATCAAGTCCTGCATTGAGCTCCCTGTGGGGAGCCTGCTTCTCCCTCTGCCTATGTCTCTGCCTCTCTTTCTGTGTCTCTCATGAATAAATAAAATCTTAAAAAAAATATATGGCTCTTTGCATTCTAGGATCTGGTCCCACCCCTCTTCTTCTTCTCTTCAAGCCAAAGAGTGGTAATGGGACCCTGCTCCCAAGATGATTTACTAACTGCTGCTGATTCCCTTAACCCTGCCAATACCCTTGAAACTAATACCTTTATTAAACTCTTCTCTATTATTCCACTTGAATAATCTGAGGCACCTGGGTGGCTCAGTTGGTTGGGCATCCGACCCTTGATTTCAGCTAAGGTTATGATCTCAGGGTGCTGGGGTCCAACCCTGCATCAGACTGGGCTCAGCTGGGAGTCGGCTTGAGAACCTCCCCCTCTCCCTCTGCTCTTTACCACCCCCAACCCCCGCTCACATACTGCAGGCTCTCTCTCTCTCTCTCTCAAATAAATAAATCAATCTTTGAATAACATATCGCAACCCTCTCTGATACAGCCCAGTTTAGCCAGGCTGAATTTAGAATGGATACCTTCTCTCAGACTAGTGCCAATCCTCACCTGTTCTGAGTGGGCCTGACTCATAGCTCTTGACTCTATGATTCACCTGTCGGTATCCTGTGTAAAAGTCTTCAGTGTGACATGTATTCAGATACCTCTCCACCAGACTACTGAATAGATAATCAGGAAGCTGTCCAACAGGACTCCCCTGGTCTCGACTGGCACAAGCAGCTTGCCTGGGGAAGGGTAGCAATGGACTGGATGTTTGTGTCTCCTCAAAATTTGTTGAAATCCCCACCCCCATTGTGACGGTATAAGGAGGTAGGGACTTGGGGGGAGGTAAGTAGGTCATGAATGGAATTATGGCCTTAAAAACAAAAGGACCACAGAGACTCTCTTCTCTCTGCCACCTGAGGATACTATGAGAAGTTAGTCTACAACCTGGAAGAGGTCCTCAGCAGAACTTGGCCATGCCGGCACCCTGATCTCAGACTTCCAGACCCCAAAACTGTGAGAACTGCATTTCTGCTGTTTATAAGCACCCAGCCTACTGGACTTTGTTTTAGCAGCCTGCATGGACTTAGATGTTGGTTCTAGGGCATTAGGCTCTGTCACTGATATGTCTTAGGAAGAATGTCCCAAATGGTGAGGCACCTGGAATGCCGCAGCTGAGTTCCAGGGATGCCAGAGGCGATGATCCCCTCATCCTTCGGGCCAGCTGAGCAGGGCCTGCGCAGCTGGGGCTGCCTCACCTCCTGCTCCTCCTCGAAGAGCAGCCTGGGGAGGGGGGTCTGGCGGATGCTCCTGGTCCTGCAGGCAGCACACCATGGAGACACCCTCCCCTGTGGCTGCCTCCACCCCTAGCCTGGGCCCCGGGAGCCACTCCAAGTCTGCAGCTGCCATTCACGGACAAGGAGTCCACGAGCTGCTGCAGGGCTCTTTGGTCCCATGAGCCCTGGGGCATGGCCCACAGCCCACAGAAGGCCTTGGGGGTAGGGGGTAGAAGCTCCCCCAGGCAAAGCTCGGTCCCCAGCATTGTGTAGATCCAATACCTCTGTTTTGATTTTGGTTGATGCTCCTTTTAGTGGTGCTCAAGCCAGCTGATGAAGCGCTGCTCTAACAACGCATGTTTATTCTGCAAATTAGAATGTCTTTATTCTGAAATTGTTGACGTGAAATAAATGAGCCTGGATTTGAAATTCTATTCACATCATCAAACGTACACACACAAATCAACATTACATATGACACAAAGAAAAGAGCTATTAGATTCCTTAAATATAAATATATATAATTATATAAATGCATGCTTTACATATTTACTCAATATATTTAAATTCATTATATATCTGTTTAAGTATAAATATATACATAAATGGAACTGTTGTAAATATTTGAACGGTGTAAAACTTGGTCTTACGTTTTGTCACCCATTATCCAAAATATCTTCTCATTGACCCCAAGTTGCCATATAAATGTTGTCGTCTCTGTGGTGCCACGTGGTGACAAAGGCTGGGAAACGCTGCTCTCAGGTATCAGCCTGTGTGATTTCCCCACCTCCCATACCTGTCACGCCCACAGCATATTAACACAAACCACAACTAGGGATTAAATGCTGAATTGAACATCTGAATTAAAGGCATCCCTAAACATAGACACAACTTTCCATAATACTTCCCATCATAAACACAGAAATAATTCCCCAGAGGGCTAACGTAGTAACACACACACACACACACACACACACACACACACACACATGCACTATGTCCTCAGAGATTACCCTGAATATAAGAGTACAAACTGACCTGGGGAGGAGAGCATTGATTTTGAGGAATAAAAGAGACAAACATCACTAGTAAATGGGCAAGCAAATTTCTAACTGGGAAATCTGGTACATCACAGGAGTGTCACCTAGCTACAGTCAATGCCAACAGGCCTGAGCTTGCAAAGCCCTGGTTCTCAGGCCCCTAGATCCTTCTAGGCCTACCAATGCAAAGGGGGACTTTAATAAAGGAGAGTGGAGGTGAGTGACAACACGAATGAACCAGACACAAAATAGTGCACACTGTGATTGTGTTTCATAAAGAATAAAAACAAGCTAAATTAATCTATGGTATTAGCAATCAAGACATCAGTTAACGTAGGTGGGGTGAGGGCCAAGGTGGTAAAGGGGCTCAAGGGAGGCTTCAGGGCTGTTGATGATGATATAATGTTGCTTAATCTGAATGTTGATTACATGAGCTGTGTCTGTGAAATTCAGCAAGTTGTAAACTTACAATATGTTGTAGTTTTGTGTGTGTCTATGATACTTCAATAAAAATACGCTAAATGAAATGGCAGAGAGCTTCTACTAACACAAAAATAATTGATAGTTCAGCACAGGTGTAGAGAACAGAAAAAAAAAAAGAAAGAAAGAAAGAAAGAAAATTCAGGGGCCATAGGTGACCACTAGCTGAACATGAAATAACAAGTTAGGGTTGTTGGGGTGCCTGGGTGGCTCAGAGGTCATGATCCTGGGGTCCTGGGATCCTGGGATCAAGTTTTGCATCAGGCTCCCCACAAGTTAGGGTTGTTATTTATTCATTTATTAACTTGAGAGAGAGAAAGAGAGAGAGAGAGCTAGGGAGCACACTCATGCAACTGCGGGGAGGGCCAGAGGGAGAGAGAGAATCTCAAGCAAACTCCCCACTGAGCATGGAGCCCAACTGATGAGTTCATGACCCATGAAATCATAACCTGAGCCAAAAACATGAGTTGGATGTTGACTGAGCCATTCAAGTGCCCCAACAATTTAGGATTGTTGGTAGTGAAGGCACTTCTAACTTGGGCTATAATAAAGGATACTTGTATGACTTACAAAGATTGGGAAAGTACTTCTTCTATGATACAGCGTAGCTACTTGAGCCCTGATCAGAATAATGGGTAATTTTGATTAACGTCCCTTCCAAAGGACTTTGAAACTAAAAAGGATTCAGAGAAGATCAAAAGAGATGGTTCAAGATATGGGAAACACAAAGGTTAAAAGTAGTGCTTTTCTTTTTTTTTGAAGTTGGGTGCTGGCTCTCTTCTCTTGATAATGGTCACACGACTCCCGGGGGTTCCTCTAATGCTTTACTCCTCCGCCTCTTCTTGATTGGCAAGTGGACTTGTGAGAGCCAAATAAGTCAGCCGATGCTACTTCAGTCAGCAGATAGGTCTATGTCATTCTCAAAGAAAAAACGACGTGCGGTCACTAAAAAGCCAGGGTCGGAATAGTTGGGGTTGCTCCGCTTAAGGAAGAGACGCCTCGATTGGCCGTCAAGTAGCTGATTTCTGAGAAGGGAGTCTGTCGTTCTTTACCTCGGACACACTAGGAGCAAATGATCTTAAAATACAGTGAAGATGTCAGCAGAGCAGAAAGACTCATTAAATGAACAAATCACAAGACCGAGGTTCTTTCTAACATCATAATTTTTGTTGTCTCCTGAGTAATGAGTTTGATTTTCTTTCTAACAACAATACCTTACGTGTGTAATGCCTTAGAGTTCTCTAGGGATACTTTCAGCCCATTTGCCTCTACTTAGAGCCCTGCTTCTGAGTGGAGGCTGCCAGAGAGCAATGTGTGGCTGGAAGGAGGCCCGGGGGCAGCCGGTGGGCAGGCAGCTCCCTGGGGGCCTGGGGCTGGGGGCTGCCGGCTGTCGCCAGTCACCATGGTGACCTCACAGTGGCAGCTGCTCTCCCCACCATCTGAAGAGGTCTGAAGGCTTGGGGAGGAAGGTCCTGGCGGTGGGCGGTCCCAGAAGCCCGCAGAAGCCTGGAGAAGTGGAGCCACTTGCTCAGCTGAGCCAATCCCCACTCCCGGGGCTCTGGGCCCAATTCAGGGTCAGCTTCAGAGCAGGCTTTGCCAGAGCAGCCTGAGAAATGTCTCCTGGCACCAAGGGCTCCTTCCTCCAGCATTCGCTGTCCTGGGAAAGTCTGAGGCCTGGGAGAGACCACGGCTGGAGGCCTTTTTTTTTTTTTTTCCAAGTGAAAACAGAGTTCCGTGGCATCTTAGGTTTAGGCCGAGACTTTCTCCAGCTGCCCGTCCAGTGTTCTGTGCATGTCGTAACTGTTGTTGGTGGAGCACCTTCGGGACGCCTCTACGGCCTGCAGCCCGAAGAGGCAGCTGCCCTTGCTCTGACAGCCTGCTGCCCCTCCAGCAGGCTCCTGTCACCAGCAACCCCCTCCCGCCCCCTCCCTGCACAGCCCAGCCCCTAGACACAAACTGCAGGGGTCAGTACCCCCTGCATGGCACCTGCCGCCTGGCACACACAAAGCAGGGCCAGGGCCAGCGCCCGAGGGAGCCAACAGCTGGCAGGCCCTCTCTCAGCCTGACGCCTGCCCTGCGGAGCCTCCGGGAGGAGGGGAGGCGGGGGCTGGAGGGGGGTCTTGACGGGGAGTCTCTCCAGCAAGACATCTGCTCCCCTGGCGGAGAGATCTGAAGGGCGGATGCGGGGGATCCGAGGGGGCGGGTGTCAAGCCCCCGCCCCCGCCCCCGCCCCGCCGCAGCTGTGCCCAGCCCAGCCCCGCTCTCCGCGGCCACAGTCTGTCCCTTTCAGGCCCGGCTCCCGCCCCTCCCCCGCTCAGCTGGCGTCTCGGGAACTAGAAGCTTCACCCCGCGGAGGGCGGCGGAGACACAAAGCCGTCTGCTGGCCGCCAGCCCGGCCGCCCGGGGCCCCGCCCGCCCCCAGCAGCGCAGCCCCCAGGCCGCCGCCCCCGTCAGACGGCGAGGGCCGCGGGGCTGCGGGACCGGGCGCCGGCCCCCAGGGACGGAAGGACAGATGAGCAGGGGACTTGTCACTAAATCACCAGCCTGGAGCCTCCCCGGCGGCTCCTGAAGCAGCGCCCCCGCCCCCGTCGGCGATGCCGGGTCCCTCGGCCAAAGCGCGCGGACGGCAGGGGGCGCGGGGGCGCGGGGCGCGGGGCGGGGACGGCAGGGGGCGCGGACGGCAGGGGCGCGGGCGCGGGGGCGGGGACGGCAGGGGGCGCGGGGAGGTCGCGGGGCGGGGCGGGGGGGACGGCAGGGGGCGCGGACGGCAGGTGGCGCGGGGCGCGGGGGGCCGGGGACGGCAGGGGGGCGCCTGACGGCAGGGGGGCGCGGGGCTCGGACGGCAGGGGGCGCGGGGCGCGGACGGCAGGGGGCGCGGGGCGCGGGGGGTGGGGACGGCAGGGGGCGCGGACGGACGGGTGCGCGGGCGCGGGGGGTGGGGGACGGCAGGGGAGCGGACGTCAGGGGGCGCGGGGCGCGGGGGCTGGGACGGCCAGCGCGGGCGCGAGGCGGGGGACGGCAGGGGGCGCGGGGCGCGGGGCGGGCTTTGAGGCAAAAGCTACACCACCGACCCGCCAAGCCCCGCGGCCTGCTCGCAAGCAACGAGAGAGCCTGCCCGCGCCCCTCGATTAGCGTAAGGACTTAACAGCCAAGGAGCCCGCAGTCCTGTGCTCGCCTTGCCCGAGAGCAGCCGGCCGAGGGGCCGCGGGGCCCGACGTTCACGCGGGGTGAAGCGGCCTCCCTGAGCGCAGCGGGACGCCGGAGGAGCAGCAGGAGGGGGACCTCCAGGCCCAGTGGCCCGGGCGACCTCATCCCCCGCGGCTAGTGCCACCGTATCTACCAGAAAGTACTGTCGGAGGGACTAAGCCAGCCAAGGATGCTCCTTTTTGGAAGTCCCCAAGTCAGAATACAACAGCAGAGTGACAAGACGGTCACACTCAAGCCCCCACACGGGCCACCCTCTGGTGCTTTGTCATCGTGGCCCACCTGCTTCTGGTTTCTGGTTTTTGCAGATTAGGCGTTAACTTTCCTTCCCACCCTCCTGGTGACTCAGAGATGCTTCAGGAAACAAGCAGTTGAGCTTGTCTTGGAGGTGACCACAGGCCAGGGAGCCCTGTGACTCTTCAGCCCCATGTCATTTCCCCCCACTGGTCATCGGCTGCCTGCAGCATAGTGGCCACTGAGTACCCGACTCTGGGGCAGGCTGAGGGCTGGCAGGCAGCCTGGGAATTCTGGGGCTCCCACAGAGCTTTCCACCAGCATGGCTCAGGCTCCAGGGAACAGAAAATGCAGACTAGAACATGCACTGTTCATCACAAGAGCCAGCGTGTGCATGCGGGGGTGAGACCAGTCACACACAGGGCCGAGATAACCAGCACTCCCAGCCCAACAACTGTAGCTCCCAGTTCCCTCCCCATCCCCTGTCAGCTGCCCCATTCCTCCTGCCCTTACCTGGGACCTCAATGAGCACATCTCCATCACCCTATTCACTGCACTGTCAGGGCACCATCCATTTGTTTAACTGTTTCCCTCTCTAGTTCCCTGAAGTAACAGCAGAGGCTGCGTCTCATTTGTGGCCTGGGAGAGCAAGCACTTCAGTGTCTGTAGAATGAATCAGCTCCTCCAGAGGGTTCTCTAATTCCCAGCCCAGCCATCCACCCCCTGGTCTCCTTGGCCCCTCAGCCTTCTCATTATCCACATCAAAGCAAATGGAACTGGGATTTTTAATGAATTAGGCAAGTCTCATGCTCTTAATAGGCCCAAAAGTGAAAAAATACTTAACCATATACACAGAATTGGCTTTATTCTCCCAGGAATCCCATCAGAGAATAGAAGAGGTAATCAAACAAAAACAAAAGCCAAAAAAAGAAAGAAGGGAGGGAGGGAAGAAAGAAGGATGAGGGAGGGAGGAGGAGGAGGGAGAGAGGCATGGAGTCTCTCCTGGTGCCCTCCCTTGCCAGCTCTCAGCCTTGCTCAGACATTGCACCCAAGTCCCTGGAAGCCATAGTGCACAGAGCAGGCACCTGTGGAAAGAATACAGTTCTGGGTGAATGAGAGGCTGGGTGCCAATCATGACATCCTGGGATGCACCATTTAACTTCTCTGAACTCAGGTTTTCCTGCAAAATAGTGATAAACTTGCCCTGCCAACCTCATAGGAGGTTGTGAGGAATAAATGAGATCGGAACCATGAGAGGGAGAGCCCAGCACTCCCTTCCAAGAAACATGTGGAGGAGGTGAGCCCTCAGGAGCCGGTGCATAGGAAGGGCAGGTGGGCCCTGGGACAAGCCTGGAAACAAGAAGACACTCCCCTTGCTCCCCCTCTTCTCCATGCTGCCTCTGTGTGTTCTTGCTATGGGATCAATGGTGTCCCCCCCAAATCCCTATGTTGACCTAACCCCAGGTACCTCAGCATGTGCTGCTATCATAGGATCCTTAAAGAGGTAATCAAGTTAAAATGTGGTCTACGGGGTGGGCCCTAATCCAATATGACCCATGTCCTTATAAGAGGAGGAGATTGGGGCATAGACCCATACGAAGGGAAGACCATGCTGTGGAAGAAGGCAGACATCTAGAAGCCAAGGGAGAGGCCTCAGAGGAAACCAAGCCTACAGACACCAGAGCTCAGACTTCCCTCCTCCAGAACCGTGAGGAAATAGATTTGTGTAAAGCCACTCAGCATGTAGAACTTCGCGACAGCAGCCCTGGTGAACTCACACAGCCCCTTCCTGCCTGCCTTTCCACTCATCCTCTTGCCCTACTGGGTGATGTCCCACAAAGAGCTGCTCCCCATTCGGCCTAGCAAAGCACCAGAGAAGCAAGGGCACAGCCCCTGGTCACCATGCTCTCAAATCTGTGGGGTGGGCTGTCAACTGGCGGACTTTTTCAGACAGGATGTCCCCTTCTGTCATCACGCTGTGAAGACATTTAGGAGAACCTGTGTCCTGTCCATCTCACACTGTATACTACAGGACCATTTGCTCCAGGATGTCCCAAATGCACATCCTTATATGGCTATCAGCATCCCCTGGGGAAACTGAAAAAAAAATATAGATTGCTGAGCTGGCCCAGAAAGATTCTAAATCAGTAAGCCTGAGGTGGGGTCTGAGAATCTGCTTTTAGGTGAATGTGAGGCACAACCAGTTTCACAAATCATGGACCCGGCTGCCAACACGTGAGGGATGTCCCTGTGTTTCCTTGGCCAGATTGAGGTTGGGTCCTACATGTGAGTGACAATGGCAGTTAGGGTAGCAGCAGAGCTCCTCAAAGTTCACAGTATGAACAAGCAGGTGCCCACCGACTCTGGAGAAGCCCTCTGAGGAGGCCCTTTGTGAAGGCTAATGGGCCCCTGTCTCCTATTTCCTCTTCAGTGGAAACCAATTAAAACCGATGTTTGCAGCTGTGGTCTATATACACAATAGAATATTCCTCAGCCACCAGAAAGGTTGGATACCTACCATTTGCTTTGACGTGGATGGAACTAACGGGTATTATGCTTAGTGAAATAAGTCAGTCAGAGGAAGACAATTCACTCATACGTGGACTATAAGAAATAGTGAAAAGGACTAGAAGGGAAAGGAGGGAAACTAAGCGGGAAAAATTAGAGAGTGAGACATACCATGAGAGACTCCTAACTGGGAAACAAATAAAGGGTTGCAGAAGTGGAGGGGGTGGAGGGATGGGGTAACTGGGTGACGGGCAATGAGGAGGGCACTTGATGGGATGAGCACTGGCTGTTATACTGTATGTTGGCAAGTTGAATTTAAATAAATATTAAATAGGGGATCCCTGGGTGGCCCAGCGGTTTAGCGCCTGCCTTTGGCCCAGGGCGAGATCCTGGGGTCCCGGGATTGAGTCCGGTGTCAGGCTCCCAGCATGGAGCCTGCTTCTCCCTCCTCCTGTGTCTCTGCCTCTCTCTCTCTCTCTCTCTCTCTCTATGTCTATCATAAGTAATCTTTAAAAAATAAAATATAATAAATACATAAATATTAAATAAACAAATTAATAAATAACTGATCGTTGCTCAGGGTCACACATCACAAATACTGGAGCTGGAAGGCACCATAAGGAGTCATGGAGCTCAAGCCACTCCATTTTCCTACAGACACTGCCTTCTGGAGGTGGAGTAGCCTGCCCAGACCATAAAACTGGAGCTGGAGCCCAGCACCAGCTCCCAGATTCCTTGTTGGGTCCTTGCTTTCTCAAGTGCAGTTGGACACTATCCTAGCTTCTGAATGTAACTCTGACAGAAGAGAAAAGGCTCTTATAGGATTCCTTGAGCACCTGAATTCCAGGCACTTCCTGTGCATGATGTCATTACTTCTCCCAGTGGCCCGCTCTCATTTTACTAGAGAGACCTTCTCAACATCACACACGATAAACCCTAGAGTGAGGATTCATCCCAGGCCTGTGTAACTCCAAGTCCCAGAGAGCCCAGAATCTGGGGACAAGAAGCCTGAACTTTTTCTTTAAATACATTTGACATATAAGATCGCCTAAGTTTAGGGATACCTGGATGGCTCAGCAGTTGAGCATCTGCCTGCAGCTCAGAATGTGATCCCGCAGCCTGGGATCGAGTCCCTCATTGGGCTCCCTGCATGGAGCCTGCTTCATCCTCTGCCTATATCTCTGCCTCTCTCTCTGTGTTTCTCATGAATAAATAAAATCTTTTAAAAAATTGCATAAGTTTAAGGTGTACAGCCTGTCACTTTGATACATTTTATATATTGTAATAGGATTGCCAATGTAGTGATATTATGTTACATAATTATCGTACACTATTATTGTCTATGTTCATTATACTGTGCACTATCTTTCTATGGCTTATTTACTAGGCACTACAAGTAGGTACCTGAAATACCATCACTCTTTACCACTCCCCTATCCCCAGGTAACCATTTGACTCAGGTTGTTTTTTGTTTTTGTTTTTTTTTTTTTTAAGATTTTATTTATTTATTCATGAGAGACACACAGAGAGAGACAAGCAGAGACATAGGGAGAGAGAGAAGCAGGCTCCCTGCAGGGAGCCCAATATGGGACCTGATCCCAGACCCCAGGATCATGTTCTGAGCTGAAAGCAGATGCTCAACCACTGAGCCACCCAGGCATCCCTGACTCTCTTTTATACAGGCTTCATTCTTTTAGATTCAAAACATTGGTGATATCATATAATACTCATCTTTCTCTGACTTACCTCATTTGGCATAATGTGCTACAGACTCATCCTTGTTGTCTCAAATGGCAGGATAGCCTCCTTTCTCATAGCTGAACATTAATCTACTATGTATATATACTAAGTCTTTTTGATCCATGCATTCATTGATGAGCATTTGGCTTGTTTCCATATATTAAGCTTGTGTTTCTTAAACTGCTGCCAAGAGCTAGAAGAACACTGGGACTCTCCTGCTGGGCCCCCAGGTCTTACCTGGCAGGTCTCAGATGTCACCCTTGATGAGGTGGACAAAGCAGCCCCACCAGAGGAGAAGACACTTCCTGCCCTGATGCCAATGGCATCTGGTTTCCAAGAGACTCCTTGGCTCTCTCTTGGCCTCCCTTTCCTTAAGACAAGGCCACTTCATCCCAGCTCTAACCGTGGAAGTTACATTTCACACACCGATGTATCTGACATATCTCATCCTGTCCCTAGATCTACAGGAGGGCTTCCCATGGGACTCTCCAAGTTGATACCAGGTGCTAGGGCTCAGTCACAATGCCCCAGTACATAATGGAGAAGAGGGGGTGGGTGACACAGAGAGGGCTTCCCCACATCCACCGCCTCTCATGACATCTGTTTTTAGCTCATAGGTCTTTGCCCGCCTCATCCTTCCACATGGCTTCCTTCAGGTCTCCTTCAATGACCCTCCTTACTTCCCACCCTTCCCCCGTGCCCTCCTGTCCTATCAGAAGGTTCTAGATCCTTTCCATGACAAGGGATAAACTGTAGGATTTGTTCATTCATCTGTCTGTTCAGCAAACATTTCTTAGTTCATCACATGTGCCAGCTACTGTTCCAGGCACAGGGACACAGCAGTGAATGAAAGAAACCAAACAATGCAAACAAAAACCCCTGCCCTCATGGAGCTTCCACACTGGCTGGGGAGACAGAAGGTGAATAAAAAAATAAGAGAGTGTAAAGTAAGCAAGCAGTAAGGAGAAAGAGAAGACAAAAGGAAGATATGAAATATGAGGGGGTGGTTTATATTTCAGATGAGGCCAGGGAAACCTTATGTTACTTTTTAGTGAAAAACACAGACAGGTGAGGAAACAACCATGCAGATACCTGGGGTGGGGGTGAGGGAGTGGGGGAAAGTATTCTAGTTAGAGAGAAGAGCAAGTGCCCAGGCTTGAAGACCAAGCAGAGGCAGCCACAAGATGGTGGTAGAAGAGGAGTTCAGTCAGGTGAGGAGGGGGCAGGAAACAGTTCACATAGAGGAAATCTTGGGGGGTTGGTAGAGGAATGACCCAATCCGAGTTCTAATGGATGTCTGTGACTGCCTTGTTGAACACAGTTTCAAGAAGGGGAAGGATGGGAGCAGGGGCCCCCCTCACCCCCCCGCTGGGCTTCCACAGTCCTGGGGAGGTTTCATGGGGGCTTGACTACAGCAGAGAGGTGATAAAAAGTGGTTGAAAATATAGTTTGAGGATCGTATCACTGTTGACTATCAATTGCCTGGAACCTGAGCAAATGGAAGGAGGAGACTTGCTTCACTGCCTTCCTGACCCCACGTCCCACCACCGCACAGGCTTCTAAGGACAGAAGCCCTCACATCCCCATGTCCTGTGCCCTCCTGACAGATCCCAACAGTCCACAACTTTTCTGACTCCTCCAGTTCCCAAAGCCTGCCTGTTGTGTCCCAAGTAGGTCAAATTCAACTCTGACACCTCCTAGCAGAATGACCTGGGGCTACTTATTTTACCTCTTTGGCTCCCTCTGTCTCTGCAAAACCCTAATAAGGATTCTACACCCCCCACCCCGCCCCAGGATTGTTGGAGGACTAATCAAGGAACTATAAACACAGTGCATCGTGGCTAATCACTCGTCCTGTGATGGGCCTACTCAACCGCATGTGCACCTGGGGTATGTGGCCCTCGGAGGCTCAGCGAGCGAGGCCCCACTGGAGGCCACCTCCCCCACCTCCATGCCATCCTCCAGCCGCCAGGGGCTGTCTCTGCAGTACTTTTGCCTGGGACCTTTGGGGCCTTTCCCCGCCAGACTCCACAGACTCCTCCTGAGAGGCTGCAAGGGGCAAAGGGTCTCCCCGGCCTAGGCCCCCACAGCCCCGTGCCCGTAGGGACTGCCAAGAGCTGCTGGGCTGTGGGCTCAGAATCCCCAGTTTGGGGACGCCAAGGTGGCTCAGTGGTTGAGTGTCTGCCTTCAGCTTGGGGCCTGATTCCAGGGTCCAGGGATGGAGTCCCACATTGGGCACGAGGAGCCTGCTTCTCCCTCTGCCTATGTCTCTGCCTCTCTCTATGTCTCTCAGGAATAAATAAGTAAAATCTTAAAAAATAATAATAATAATCCCCAGTTTGAGTTTTAAGTCGGAGCTACCACTTGGGAGCTGTGTGGCATCCAGTAGGTTACTTAACCTCTCAGCCTCCAGTTCCTCTTCCATTCACAGTGATCAAAGCTCACAGGGTGGAGCAGTCGGGGGATAAAATGAAACTGCATACAAAGCACTTGACTCCAGGCCTGTCACTGGAAAATGCTCAAATGATGGATAGCTTCATTAGAATGAGTATAATGTAGGCCAGCAGGGCCTACCACCCATACTCTATAAACAAAATTAGGTTGAGAACGAAAAAACCTATCCTCTTTATATATTTTTTAAAGATTTTATTTATTTATTCATGAGACACACAGAGGGAGGCAGAGACACAGGCAGAGGGAGAAGTACACTCCACGTAGGGAGCCCGATGTGGGACTGGATCCCTGGACTCCAGGATCATGCCCTGGGCCGAAGGCAGGCACTCAACCTCTGAGCCCCCCAGGCGTCCCCCTATCCTCTTTATTGCCAAGAAAAATGTTGACAAGTTTGTGTCCTCTGACTTCAGCTCAGAGCTCCGGGCTTCTCATGCACATTTTAGGTAGCTAGTGGGAAAACAGACAAACTCTCAAGGACATCATTTTAAACTCCCCACATTTGGGGGGGGGGCACTGTGACAAAATGTGCCCAGATGCATCCAGGGGAGCAGACCTCCGGCCTCCCTGCTGACCACCGACCTGCCTCCCACCAGCCTCCCTGAGCTTCCCTTCACCACAGGCCGCGTGGCGCTTCCGGAAGCAGGTGAAGACGCAGGTGAAGACGGGTGACTGTTCCCCCTTATCCTGGCAGGGTATTCACAAATCTGTGAGCCAAGGGGCTGTCTCAGGGCTGTCTGGGTGGGTGCCAGAGGATGGGTGAAACAATAGAGAACAAGCGCCGGGGCCATTTTCTTTTCTGAAAAGATCTTCATTTCCACGCTAATTACAATTTCTGGCCTGCCTCAGTTTCAGATGTAGCCTTATTTGCCGAGTTGTCTGGCAAATGGCTCCTGGCGTGCTTCCTCCACCTCCTTTTTCTTGGCCAGACATGGCCAGTCATAAATTGACAGGGAAAAACACAGCTCTTCAAATTATTTTAGTGTCTAGGGTTATTATGGAGCTCAGGACAAATCCCAAACAGGTCTCAGCTGCTACGGATACTGACCTCAACTTTCCTAGCTCACCTTCATCCCTCTTTGCTGACTGCAAATGGGTTCCTTCTTCCTCAAACCTTACCACGCTGCTCCACAAACCTAGGACCACATGAAGGCTAGAACCAGACCCTGTGGGAACCAGAGGCCTCTTACCAAGGGCTGGACTAACCCTCCCATCTGAAATGCCTTATTCTAGTACCTAATGAGGCAAAAGCAGCGGATGCCTGAGCTGTGGGGCTGCCCGATATGAATGGAGATGGGGGGATTTGCAGGTGGAGTTAGAGGGATGAAAGGAAGGTATTCTGGGCAGGGCGAAGCATGGCAGTAGAAAGAGCATCCACAGTGAGGGTGGTTTCATGAGACCTGTAGCTCCAGGCTTCAGACTGCAGAGGCCAGAGTTTGTCTTTAGTACATTAGGTCCAAACCAGGAGTCGTGTTAGGTTTTCAAGCACAGAAATAAGGATGAAAACACATTTTTTTCACGGGTGGGAATGGGAGTTAGGTTCAGTGTACTGAAAGGCTCAGCCTCCTTATCTGAAGGCAAGGGACTCCATGGGTGTGCATCCCCGGCCTTCCAGCCCCTTCATCCTCGAACCTCCTCTAACCTCCTATGACTTTTAAGATTGCAAATTGATGTATTTCAAATGGATCCATGTTGCATATGGTGCAATTCATCAGGTGGTCTGTGTCTTGTAGCTAAAGGGGGGAGGAGGGGAGAAATTACCTAAAATGATGAGGGAAACAAGCTTGGAATGCAAGGGATGCAGACTGACTCATTTCATGTCAGTGCTTTCTCTTAAGACTGAAGACAGGTCCCAAGTGAGAAGAAGTGCGTTCACTTAAGAAGACTGACCTCTACATTCTAATAAAAGGGTTCGTTTTTATCTTCAGCTTCTTACTCTTTCTGTTGGGAGAAAGTCACACTTAGGGCTGCCGCGTTCTGTCAAGAGAACAAGCATCCTGCGGGCTATAAAGGATCTTGGGAAATGGGCAGTACCTTGACCTTTAGAGATGAGCGCATCCTGATTGGCAGCTGTGTTGCCCTCTCCCCAGGGTCAGCAGGGTCATAATTGCAGAAGAAACAGAAAGGCAGGTGATCAAACAAGCCCGCCGAAGCCCCAGGCCCTGGGGGGGAGGGGGGGGGCGCCAGGGAGGCGGGTGCTTGGGGCTAGGTTCCCGCGGGTCAGGCGGCCCGCCGATCGGGGTGCACCGGGCCCCGCCAGAGGGTGCTGTGGGGGCAGAGGGGGCAGGGCCGGGAGGGCAGGGCGCGGGCCTGGACGTGGCGCTGGAGGGGCCCGGGCCGTCCCCGGCCGTGCGCGCTCGTGCCCCCCCTGCTGGCGGGCAGGACCGTGGGGCTCCGGGGCGTCTCGGGGGAAGCCGCCCCAGCACCTCGACCTGGGGCCGACTGCTGGGGGAGGGGGCGCCTGTCCGCGGCCGCCCGCCTGGGCCGTGACCACCCGGGCACCCGGTGCGGGCGCGCACAGCGGGGCTCGAGCGGCCAGGCCTCGGGAGCAGCTCTCCACCGCCCGCCAAGGCAGCTTCTCTCCGGGCAGCATCCACCCAGGCCTGTCGGGAAACCCTGCGCGTCCTACTAATACGCTCGGACACATTCGAGGCCATAAAAGCCACACCGAAGTCCCGGAGGGGGACCGGGTGTCTTTCAGTCTCCAGCACGGCGGCCCGGCCCCCGGGTGGCGGCATAACGAGTGTTTACCGAGCCGGGGCCGCCGCGGCGGGGGCGGTAACCACGGCGACCGCGCGGGCCTCGCCCCGCCCCCTGCCCGGCTTCCGCCGCCCGCGGCTCCGCCCCGCCCCGGCCGCCCCGCCTCCCCACGCTCCCCATTGGCCGCCGGCTCCGGCGCTCCCCGAAGCCACCAATCATCGGCCGTGTCTCCTTACAAAGGGTAGAGAGACCCCTCCTCCCCGAAGCCGTGCTCTGACCCGGGAAGCAGGGCTGATGGCTTCATTGAGTTTAACGCGAACTCCAATCGGAGAGGCAAAACGCGAACACGATTATCTAATCGCATTTACATAAAGGATCCATACGTGAGCCCCGAGCAGCCCCTAGTAGTCAGCCCTGGAAGGGTTTCTGCGGGCGAAGAGCCGTCAGCTTACGCCCATGCTGTGTACATACCGGTGCACTCCCGTCGGGTTCCATCACCACCCGATTCCCTGTCACTTCCTATCTGGGGGGCGGGGGGGGGGGGCGCTCTGTTGCCTCAGTTTACAGAGGACTGGACGTCTATTGGGACCCTTCCAACTCCAAATTTCTATGAGCTGCGGAAGCTGAGTCACCCCCTGGGAGCCAGTGCTGTTTAGCATTCAGGCCTTGAACAGAAAATCACCGAATGGGAGTCTGGTTTGACTTTGTTTTTTTCTTTCCTTCTGTCTGCAGAGGAAGAAAGAGCTGTCTCATTCCCCTTTACCAGAGGTGGGGGGGGAGGGGAATCAATAGGTGTTTAATCTGCAAGGGAGATGAATTTCCCATCCAACCCAAGGAGATGTGGAATAGCTCTGGGCTGAGGATTGATTGAAGTGTCAGATGTCAGAGCCTGCAGGGACGATAAACAATCAGCAACCCGTTGCCTTACGGATAAGAAGTCTCAGGCCCAGAGATGCTAGGGGACTTGCATCGGGCAGCCCAGCTTTCAGAGCAGAAATACTGTGTCCTTTCTGCCCCATCATGCGGGACAGCTCAGACCATTTGCTTTCCCCTGGGAGCCCCGGTTTGCTTCTTCCTTCTCTCATACCGTCCAGTAATAATTGGCAACGTACAAATCCAGTCCCCAGAAACTGGAGGCAAGGACCCAGCTGAGTTTTTGGAGAGTAGCCAAGGTAGATTCCTTGAAAAACAAAGAAGCTGCCTTTAACTTGGGCACAGTCCGAAACTCTGGAGCATTCCAGTGATTCTGCAACTCATAGGCTTTCGCTTTGCAGGACTCGCAGATGATTTCACAAGCTTTCCAGACCTTAAAAGGCAGAGTGATGAAGCATTAGGTCAGCAGCAGGGTGGCTAGTGGCTGGATTCTCTCATTCCCCAAATATCCCAAACCCACAACACAGAATCAGTTGGATTTGGCACCTGTGAAGTCTTGCAGTCATCCGAGGATAGATTTCCTCATTTTACCAAACCCACGTCACCTCATTCCCTGTACCTACAGCTTGTGCCACCTCCTCTACCCCAGCCATCAGGGCATTTGCCGAACTCATTTACTACAATCTCATCAAACAGGAAAGGCTTTTGTGAGGCAAGGGAAGAATCTCAGAAGCTTTCCTCTGGCCTCTTCTTGCCTGCTGTCTCTGCCCATCTTCTGCCCCAGGATGCAGCCACCTGCCTCCCCCACCACAGGTACCAAATCAAAACAGCTTTCAGGTAGTGTTCTTCTAGTCTTCTGGTTAATTTCTAAAATCCAACTTTTCCTTTTGCTTCAGAATATCTTCAACACTGTTCTCAAACACACAAGCAGCCAAACTGGTTAACCATCTGCACAGAAATTGGAAGTTCATGGTGATGTCTAACCATAGGAAGAAGGGAAAGGAGGAGGAGGAGAAGAAGATAAGAAGATAAAGGGCTAAAATGCATCTTTTCCCCGCCCTACAGAGCAAGGTTCAAAGTCTTTTCTACCTGAGTTCAAAGCGGAGCCTGTCCCATCAGTAATTGGCAAACGCTTCGAGCACCTATTCTGGGCTGGCACTGGAGGTATACTGGCAAACAAGCCAGACTAGGCAAACACTCACCCCTACAGCACTGAGGCTCCCGGCTGCAGTGGCAGCCTGCTGGTGGAGGTACCTAGTGCGGTAATAGTGTGACACATTTAGTTGGACACTGAGGGAACAGAAAGGAGGGCAGAGGGCTGGAGCAAAGTACTCAGAGGTAGTACAGTGGTAGGAGGTGAAGTTGGAAGGGAAGGCAGGCCCAGATCTTGCAGAACTTAGTACTCCTATGTAAGGAGCTGGAATTTTAAGTCCAATGAAAAACAATCACAGGGTTTTAAGCCAGGGAGAGGCATGAGCTGATTTACATCTCTAAACACCACTCCAGCTGTTATGTGGCTAATGGACTGTAGCATTATCTAGAGAGGACTCTTCTTGGCGTGAGGAAAAGCAATCCATTCTTGATCTGGAGTCGACATCCCCATTCTGGACTTTAAATTGCCCCAGGAGGGAACACTGGTAGGAAGTAGTTAGTCCACCCAGTCTAGCTTGAGGGTACTACTGATTTTTGGCCTTTAGGTTTACAAATCAGTATCTTCTGACTTCTTTGGAATGAACCTCTGGGCAAGTGGACACAAATTAGTTTCTGAGCCCACAAAGCTCTGAACTAGATTCTGTCCAAAGTTCCACCCACCTGTGAGGTCGTATGAACAGGTCAGAGCCCATAAACCCCTCCCAGCTGCAGCCATGTGCTTTAAAATATTCTCATGTTTATGGATTGAAAAAAATGAGTGAATGAATGAACAAGTGAAAAACAAATACATGGCTGGCAGGTTGGCTAGAATGGTGGGTGGAAGGAATCAGTGTGTATATGTGTGTGTGTATGTGTGTGTGTGTGTGTGTGTGTGTGTGCATGGAGCAAGAGAAAGTTTGGGCAAATTAGAGATAGACAGGGTAAGGTCTCAGAGAATAGGGAGAAGACAAATCAAGAGGGCCAGTGGAGATGTTAATCTGGCCCCCCTACTGATTCTGGAAGATTCCTCAATAAGCCTTCCAGTCTCTTTGGTTGCCTGGACACCTGCACAAATGACGTGAAGCAAGTGGTCACCATCTCCTCGAGTCCTTTGCTCTTGGAGGGCAAGTTCAATCATCCTCTCTTCAGACTCTACAGCTACATTCACCCCTCCCTGGGCCTACAGATTTTCCACCCCTCCCCATGACCGCCTTCCAGCTCTGGGTAGGGTTAGGAGGACCCAGGGATGCTAGGTGAGGGTTCCCTGTGGGGCCAGAGCCCTCCCACCCCCATTGCAAGGCTAGTCCTCTGACTCTCAGGGACCCACTTGCACAAAGATGGGGTTAGATGGTACCAAAAAGCCTCATCTGACCAAGTCATCATCCCCCACTTCCACATTGTGCCTCAAGAAGGGAATCCAAGACCCAATACAACACCTTCAACTGGGCAGCACTCTGGGCCTCCAGAGAAAAAAAGCTTTGTAGGGAACATGTCACTGGCTTAGCAAGACCAGGAAACAGATAACTCAGTCCCACCATTTTGCTGTGAGCCCACTCTGCTGGGAAAATCTGGCTTTTCTGATTCTGGTGGGAAGTCCCACTCTGCTCTGTTAGCCAAAGGCCAAGGCACCAGTAACAAGAAGATGCAGGCCCTGAAAGCATTCTGTGAGGTTTGCTTTTGTTCTCATGCAAGGTTTCCAGCAGGAGATAAATGCTTTCCACATGGCCTGAGAGTGGAGGAGGCTTCTTTCCACTTGCTTTTGATCCTTAGACACTGTAGCGTGTAAACAATCATCATCCCACAGACAGTTTCCAGAAACAGAACCTCGCTTACTGACCTCCTACCCCCACCTCTGAACAAGACAACCATGTTCCCACACCACCCTGCACCACCCCACTGGCTGACGACCCAGGAGCCATGCCCCTAAGTCCCCAGGGAGCTCATGATCCAGAGAGAAAAGGCGTGAAGCAAAGGATGCCCTGGATGGCCATTTTCTGTGGTCCCTTGGGCTCCCTGCCCAAAACTGTCTTCCTCAGAACCCTCTGGGCTCCACGAGTGCCCTGAGACAGACCACAGCCCTCCCCTCCTACTAGCGTGAAATCAGATTCAAACACACACACCCGCTGGTGGGGGATGAACGTTCTCATTGATGGCGGTGGACACATGGATTATTACAGATTTACTCTCTTTCTGTAGTCAATTTGTAATACATAAACATAAAAATATTCCCTTAAAATGAATATACTCTTTGATGAAGCATTTCTGCTTCTAGGAATCTATCCCAGAAAATCAGCCAGAATGTGGCAAAAGGAAAAAAATTTAGAAAAAGCTTAAGTGCCCAACAATAGAGGGTTAAGTGGTCTCTTGTACTTTCAGTCAACACTTACATACTCTTATCAGACATAATTTTTGAGTTCACATCCTGCTATATTTGTTTATAATAAGTTATATATGCATACAACTGAACTAAAAATGGTGTGCACACTACAAAACGTACAGTATGGAAATTTTAACCAATATTCTAAATTTTTTATTTTACTCATTAATACTACAGAAACATTTTGGCTTAGAGTAACATGATTTTGGATATGTGCCATTATTTCTCAAAATCTTATCTCAACACTTGGTGATACAATAATTAAAAGGCCAATATATTTTTATACTTGGTTATAAGAGTTGTCATAATTGAAAACAATCTTTTATAAAGACAGATACAAATAGAGGAAAAGCATAATTGGGAACACATTAAAAAATTTATTTTTCATTCTCATATGCTAAGTATACAGAGATTTTTTTTAACCTTTTAGATTTATTTTTTAATAATATTTTTTATTGGTGTTCCATTTGCCAACATACAGAACAACACCCAGTGCTCATCCGGTCAAGTGCCCCCCTCAGTGCCCGCCACCCAGTCACTCCCACCCCCCCACCCTCCTCCCCTTCCACCACCCCTAGTTCATTTCCCAGAGTTAGGAGTCTCTCATGTTCTGTCTCCCTTTCTGTATTTCCTACCCTTTTCTTCTCCCTTCCCTTCTATTCCCTTTCACTATTACTTATATTCCCCAAATGAATGAGACCGTATAATGTTTGTCCTTCTCCGATTGACTTATTTCACTCAGCATAATACCCTCCAGTTCCATCCACATCGAAGCAAATGGTGGGTATTTGTCGTTTCTAATGGCTGAGGAATATTCCATTGTATACATAGACCACATCTTCTTTATCCATTCATCTTTCGATGGACACCGAGGCTCCTTCCACAGTTTGGCTATTGTGGACAGTATACAGAGATTTTTATTGAAATTAGGCTAAGAGATTTTCTCCTGCTAGCATTTCAATCTATAGATCTTAAATTTTTTGTATTTTACATGAATACATCCAAAATACTAAAAATTTCACTGGAAGATCTTTAAATAAGTTAGTAAATTTAGCTTCCACATTTTAAAGTGGGTATAGGAGAGTTTTTATATATAACTGCACTTTTTGCAGCAATAGAGTCCTATAACACTGGAAACAAAAATGCTCTATTTCTTTCAAAAAGTTTCATGTTTTATTCATTTTTTTAAATGTCACCATAATTTGAAGAGACAAACCCCATATAATTATTTACATATTTTAAAAGCTAAGTAACATAATATAGGAAGCCACAAAAGTTCCTAACTCATTTTTATATTTATTAACTGTTAATTTGCTACACGATACACATCTAACTTTTGTGTACGTGAAAGATTTTTTTCATTCTCTATGTCCTTAATATTCTAACATAAGTATTCTATGTTATATAAACATATATATTATACAAATCATATATATGTATATAATAATGAATTGATATATAAAATATCATGAAGATTCTACTGTATATTAAAAGCTTCATTTTCTTAACTGAAGCACATCACTGATGCTCAGTGTAGAACTTCCAGCTTCAAATTCTTTGCTGTAGTAGGTTGTCTAAAAATAAATGTCAAGTGCAGTATAAATTATCAGTTGATGTTTGTTGAGCACTTAGTACACGTCAGGCATAGTTTAAGCACCCTACACATATGAATTCATTTACTTTTTGCAACTACCTGTCATGTAGATACAATTATCTCCATTTTACAGGGGAGGAAATGGAGACACAGAGAGGTTAGGTGACTTGCCCATGGTCACAGAGCTAGCAAGTGGCAGCACGGGATTTTGAACTGTGACCAGGATCCAGGGACAGTGCTGTTCCCCACAACGCTAAACCATTATCTGTGCAATGATGCTCAAGAATCTTGTTGTTGGGGTGCCTGGGTAGCTCAGACCATTAAGCACCAGACTGGATTTCAGCTCAGGTCATGATCTCAGGGTTATAGGATGGAGCCCTGCATCTGGCTCTGTGCTCAACGTGGAGTCGGCTTGAGACTCTTCTTCTCCCTCTGCCTCACCCCTCAAAGATAAATATATAAATATATATAATCTTAAAAAAAAAGAAGAAGAATCTTGTCGAAGCCAAAGCAGGTGCCCTCTCTGCACTTAATACTTACATCATTTGTGTTGTTGTTGTTTTAACCATTACTGAAAACCTCGTTGAATATTGAGAATATATGTTCTTCAATTATCCTTCCTAGAGTGGCTTACACAAACATAATTCATGTGTTTTGTTTTGTTCTGGAAGCAGAACTTGGCAACTGCCATAATTGAATCCTGTTGGAAACACATGGACTTTCATCCAAGTATGTGGCAACACTCCCACACTGCATTATGTATTCTCATACTTGTTTCTTCAAACATTCAGCAATTGCTTTCCTTGCAGCTTCCAACAGTATTTTCTGACAATTTTGGGCATTTTTGTCATGGTATGTGGCTTTTAAGTTTCTAAACATTTATTAGTTAGTAGTTTAGCAAAAATATTTAAGTACTAAAATATTGCTTGACTTTAAACATCGGTGACATGTTGGGATTTACCCTTATAGCTCGATGTCTATATTTTAATGTCTTGCCTATGGTGATAGTCTCATTAGCTAATATCTCTGTATATAATACACAGCTAAGGTAAGGCCATCATGAGTGAAATGACTATATATCCATTATTCACATAATCTTCTCAAGATATTAATACACTTTCGCCTGACTTTTCAGATCTGATGATATTGGAGCATTTTTCTTTTACATCTAATAAGAATTATGACATGCCAGAAGTTCAAGAAGAATCCACTCTGCCATTTTCTGGTTCTCTTCTCATGCACTGTGTTTTCTTTTCAGGAAGATGTTTAGGCCACCTGTTCATTTTATAAAGGTTAAAAGTTAAAAGAATATAATCGGGCAAAATCTCTTTAACCTAGACTCATGAACTGCAGTAAGCTGCAATTTGCCAGAAGCAAACAACACCGTGGGGGTGCCACTGCCCACCCCCAGGACCCACAGGTGCCACAGGTAGCCATGGGACTAGCTGGCCGGGTATAACACCAGGGCGAGTCCAGCAGTTAGAGTATCAGTAAACTGTAAGTTCTCTCTTATGTTTGGATAAAAACTCGTATGAAAGGAAGTTGTAGTATCTTCTTCCCTCATTCCAGTGGACTGGCTTGCATGCACCCCCAGCTTGGGGACCACTAGGGACCACTTTGCAGTTATTAAAAATTATGTTAGAGAAGACTACCTATAAAGACGTGGGAAAATAGTCACAGCATTATGAATGGTAAAAAGTTTCAAAAACACGGATGCCCAGGTGGCTCAGTGGCTGAGTGTCTTCCTTTGGCTCAGGGGGTGATCCCAGGGTCCTGGGATGTAGTCCCACATCGGGCTCCCCACGGGGAGCCTGCTTCTCCTTCTGCCTATGTCTCTGCCTCTCTCTGTGTCTCTCATGAATAAATGAATAAAATCTTTAAAAAAATTTTATTTTAAGTTTCAAAACCAGGATATACAGGATAATTTAATTTTATACCTTAAAGTGTATACACACACATATGACAGTTATTCATATAAATGGCAAGGGCAAATCAAAATGTTTGTCTAATAATACTCCTGCTCATCTGCACCTGAACCAAGCTGCACCTTCTGGGGTAAGTGGGTGTGGAGGGAACACAGCACCTCGGGAAGAGCGAGAGGAGGTAGCTGCGGCAGGGATGAGCTCCCAGCATTGGGGGACAGATGAGAGCAGCCCAGTTGAGCCGGGGCCTCCTGATGACTGGATTCTGCCGGCCCCGGTTCTGCCGCCTGTGTGGCTCCCTGCCGTGTCCTCTTCCTGGGATCAGAGACAACAAAATAATAGTAGTATTTATTATCGCTGCTGCCGTGTATGGAGGCCCCAATAAAACCATTGGCCCTTCACACACATCCTTTCTTTAAATCCCATTAACAGCCCCTAAGAGGGCAAGTTCTTTCACCTTCATTTTTTATAGATAAGGACACTGGGCCCCAGAGGTTCAAGTCCCCCTTCGCCCCAGGCCTCAGGGGCAGGGAGCGGAGGAGCTAGGCCCTGGGGCGCCCGGGGTGGACTGTCTGGGACCCTGCGTTCCCTCCCCTCTGCAGCCCTGCATCTGGGCAGATGGTCAGTGGGGAACTTGGACTCCTGTCCCCAGGCCCGCTCTGGGGCCGCCAGCAGCAGCAGGCAGGAGGCTCTCAGGGACACCTCACGAGGCTCCCGGTCCACGGGATGGCCCGCCCAGCCCCCGGCAGGGTTCCCACTCCCGAGGCCGGCCAGGGAGCGCACGTGTGCGTGTGTTCATGTGTGACGGGAGGTGTGTGCGGACGTGTTTTGAGAGGCACACAGACTCTCTCCAGCCCAAACTGGGGATTGAACTTTCATGTGAGGCACCAAAGGCAAAACATGTGCTCTGTACACTTGCCAACTCAGAGCCTCTGCCTCGAGTGGCCTACTTTATGGATGAGAAGAAAAGCCCCACACACGTTTAAGAGGCCACCAGGGGAGCTGATTATGATTTGTAAGAGCAAATGCTGTTACCCACAACTCCGTGTTTATGGATGACCTCTGCTCACTCTCACTAGTGTAAACTCTGCACAAGACACCGTATATACGCGGGCCAACCTAGCACTTGGCGGGCAGACCCAGGCCGCACTGGTCAAGGCGCCGGGAGGAGCGGGCCCCCACGGCGCCCAGATGAGCACTGACACCAAACAAAGGCCGGGAGGACAGCTGCTCCTGCGCGCAGCTGTGTGGCAGTTGATGGAAGGTGACAGATCCCGTTAAGTTATGCAGCTGGGTGCACGCAGAGGAGCCGTGTCCCCGTAAATCAACAACAGGCTCCTGCAAGCCGGGGGGCGGGGGGGGGGCGGGGGTTGGCACAGGCCCACTGCCTGGGTGAAAAGGAAGAAAAAGAAAGGAGGAAGGGGAGGGTCTGTGATTATCCTACAACTCTTTTTTTTTTTTTTAATTTTTATTTATTCATGAGAGACACACAGAGAGAGGCAGAGACACAGGCAGAGGGAGAAGCAGGCTCCCTGTAGAGAGCCCAATGTGGGACTTGATCCCAGGACCACGGGATCACAAACTGAGCCAAAGGCAGATGCTCAACCACTGAGCCACGGAGGTGTCCCTGTGGTTATCCTACATCTTTGAAAGCCAAACTTTGAGCCCCAGGATCCCCCAGTCACCCAGTCCAGAACCCCTGGGAGAGTCTCAACACTGCCCAACCTGGTGCAGACAGCCTGGGATCTGGAGGGGACACAAGGGTGCTGGTTCTCTCAAGACAGTTTGCCTCTGCTCCTTGATCTGCCTCAGCCTGAAGGCACTGCTCCCCGACAGCCACAACCAACTGATCTGCAAAATGGGCACTGGATTCGCTCCCTCCAGTCCTTCCAGCTTTATCAATCCTGCTTTCAGGACTGTGCAGAGCCTGGGGGTGACATTCCTCCCCGAGCGGTGGAAGACAGGCTATGGACCGCCAGAGCTAGAGAGCTCACAGTAGGCACTGTGCCTGTCATCTCTTTTACTTTGCAGATGAGGAGAGGTCGCAGGCAGGCCCAAGGTTGATGATGGAGCTTGAAAGCAGAGCCCAGGTCTCTCGGAGGCCAGCCTGGGACCCAGTGCCACAAGACGACCAGGTGAGGTCTCCTGCTTTGCAGCTGCTACAGTTTGCAATGGCACTTGCTCTAAAAACGATGGCCCTGAAATAAAACCTAACGGATTAATTCCTTAAAAATATGGTGTTTGGTAAAATAAATAAATGTGTAAATAAAGCCTTCCACTCCAGCTATCTTAGTTTTGCTTTGCTTCCCGCCCGCACCCCCATCACCTACTGCCCACAAGGCCGGAATACATCGCTATTATTCACAGAGCAGCGCCGCTCCTGCAGACACCATCAGAGATGCTGAGCCTCTGGGAGAAGGTGAACAACCTCAGTTGTGTTGACTTCCGATACTACAGAAACAAAGGGAAGGGGGAAGTGGGGACAGAAGGGAGAGTAGAGGGAGAGGAAGGGTGGTGAAGGAAGAGCTGTGGCTCCCCCTCTCTTCCACAGCCTGGGGGCTGCCTTGTGCTGCCTACCTATTCTACCTGCAATGCTGTGCACATTTATGAAAAATCACACACACTCTGTTTCCCTCGGGTAACACCCTGTTTAGTATTTAGAAAGGGAAAATCTCTTTTGAGATCTTCTCAAAACTAATGGCAAAGGGGGACACCTAGGTAGCTCAGCGGTTGAGCATCTCCCTTCAGCCCAGGGCATGATCCTGGAGTCCCGAGATCGAGTCCCACATTAGGATCCCTGTAAGGAGCCTGCTTCTCCCTCTGCCTGTGTCTCTGCCTCTCTCCCTCTCTCTCTCTCTCTCTCTGTGTGTCTTTCATGAATAAATAAATAAAATTAAAAAAAGAAAAACTAATGGCAAAGTTGCATGACTATGAATGCACCAATGCCACTGAACGTATGATTACAGATGGTTGAAATGCTTAATTTTATATTACATATATTCCACCACAATTTCTTTAAGATTTCATTTATTTATTCATGAGAGACCCAGAAAGAGAGGCGGAGACACAGGCAGAGGGAGAAGCAGACTCCCTGTAGGGACACCACTGTGGGGCTCAATCCTGGGACCCTGGGGTCATGCCCTGAGCCACCCAGGCATCCCTCCACTACAATTGTTAAAAAGGAAGAAAAACCTAATGGGAATAAAGAGAAGAAAAGTGTTCGATTGTTTCCGAATCTAGCTGCTGGAAAGACTGTCCAAGCTTGCTGGTGCTCATAGGAGGGAGTGGCACCCACGAGGGCACACCTCGGTCGCAGGTACCCTCAAACTTTGAGTCCTCACCCGTAGGAAGCAGGGCAGGTCCGAGGCTCCGTGTCCGCGGGGTGTGCCTGGGCTCTGAGCCTTCGGTCCAGGCTGCATCTACACCCATTCTAGATGAAGGGGGAACAGGTTCTCAGAGGCTGTGTTCCAAGGCCACAACCCTGGGAAGGGTGGATATAAAATCATTCATCAGCAGAGCTCATGAGCGTGCCAGGTACTGTGCTAGATGCACACATAGACCTTGCCCTCCTGGAAGCCCCAGGAGATGCACCCTTAAGTCCCACCTGTGTGGTCACAGGGCTGGTGGAGGAACCCCAGGAGCACATGGGGGACAGGGGCGGGGGTTGCTGACTCTGAGAAGCTGGGGTGTGAGGACCTGTGCGGGGAAGGCCCCAGGTCAGAAAGTATGTGCCATAGAAGTGACTTGAGAAACACATTATTGGTTCCTCCCAAAGTTAGACACAGATTTATCGTGTGCCCCAGCAGCTCCACTCCTAGGAAATCGACGAGAAAGAATGGAAAGCACCACCTCAAACAGGTGTCTGCACATGCACGTGTACAGCGGCATCATTCACAACAGCCCCCAAGTGGAAGGAGCCGATGAACCGACAAACAGCATGTGGATTGACATGGTCAGTGTGTTATTCAGCCATAAAATGGAAGGAAGCCTCGGAAACCTCATACTAAGTGAAATAAGCCAGACACAGAAGGACAAATACTGTACGATTCCACTTCTGTGAGGCACCTAGAGTAGTGACATTCATAGAGACACATCTGAGGTTCCTAAGCTCTAGACATGAGAACGGGAGTTGTGGTTTAATGCGTATAAAATTGTTTGGAATGGTGAAAAAGTTCTGGGAATGGCTGCACAACATTGTAAATGTACTTAAGGCCACAGAATTACACAATTAAAATGGTAAATTTTGGGTTACATGTATTTTTCCATAATAAAAAAGAGTTCGCCAGTTACTTAACTCCTCGTTAAGTAACAAGGGGAAAAAAACGAACCCTTATCACCCTCAGATTACGTAAGGCGGAGCGAGAAGCCAGAAATAGGTAGGTGGGCTTTTGATTCCTTCAATGGCACACCCGATTTTCAGACCAAGCTGCTCACTGCGGTGAAAAAAATACTGGATAAAATAGAAACAAACTCCTTAAAAGCATCACTAAGCTGACCAGATAGTAACTATCAGGCTAGAACTAAGGGCAATGGAAACCCAGAGGGGTAGAGAGCATTGAAGCATCTCAGCTGCTTTGACCTTGAGAGCTGTTGCTAAAATGGACAAACTTGGGCGCCTGGGTGGCTGTCGGTTAAGTATCTGCCTTTGGCTCAGGTCATGATTCCAGGGTCCTGGGATCAAGTCCCACACCGGTCTCCCTGCTAAGTGGGGAGTCTGCTTCTCCCTCTCCCTCTGCCCACCCCTCCCCAGCTCTCACATGCCTCTTTCTCTTTCACAAAAATAAATAAAATCTTTTTAAAAATAAAATAAAATAGACAAACTAAATGGATCTTACCTTAACAGCCTCTTGGGGGCAAAGGAACGGAAACCAAGGCCCGGGATTCCCCCAAGACAGGGCAGCCAACAGGACACCCTCTCCCTTGGAAGCTTCCACTTGGGCCCAAGCCCATTCTCCCCGCCTTACATGTGCACACAGCCCAGGGGTCATGGCAAGACGCCTCTGCAGCCAGCAAGCAAGATGAGGGAAAACATGAAAGGAACAACACATCCCTGGGCACCAGCCCTAAACTGGATTAGCAGCCTCGAGTTACAGGGAAATTCGAGCTCAGAATCTGGTGTAGGGCGATCGCAGACGGGCCCAGCCTACTGGACCAGCACAGAGTCAATAAGCATTAGCAGCTAGCATCTCCATCTCCACCTACCCAGTCCCTGCCTCCTCCCAGCCTTTGTGACCTCCTCCGGCTGCACTGGCCTCCTCCCACTTCCTGGAAGCACCCATGGTCTCCTGGCCGCCCGCCCCCCCCCCCCCCCCCCCCCCCCCCCCCCCGCCAGGCCTTACCCTTGGGGCTCTACATTCTCTCTGGGAGCAGCTAACCTGTACTCATCCTTTTGACCTTGGCTCCACTGACATTTCTGCAGGTAACCTTGCTCTGCCCCCAAGTCTAAGTCAGGCCCCTTGGTAAATACACCTTCATAAAACTTCCTTCCCTGCTTCCAGAGCACTTAAATTAGTTTAGTTTTTTTTTTTTTTTTTAAGGATTTTATTTATTTATTCATGATACATACAGAGAGAGAGGCAGAGACACAGGCAGAGGGAGAAGCAGGCTCCATGCAGGGAGCCTGGCGCGGGACTCGATCCCGGGTCTCCAGGATCACGCCCTGGGCTGAAGGTGGCGCTAAACTGCTGAGCCACCCAGGGATCCCTTAAATTAGTTTTGAATTAGACATTTATTAGTGGGATTATTTGATTAATATCTCTGTCCCTCACAAGACTATAAACACCTTGGTAGCAGAAAATCTATCTGGTAATATTTGTCATAAATTCTAGTATTTAACACATTCAAAATTATTTTTGAATGGCTGAATTGCAGAAGCTCAGAACACAGTTTCTCCCAACTTTGCCACTTTGCCTTTGTCAGGCACTGATCTTTCTGAAATTTAGTTTCTCTTCTTTCATAATGGAATAGTAAGACCTACCCACCTACTTCCCAGGGTTCTTATAAAGTCCAAATAAACCCCAATATATGAACAATGTAAGGAAATTTATTATAGGATTATAGCTGGAGTAATATCAAAGTATGCTATATGACCAACACTTTTTGGGTACTTACTATAAACTAGGCACTATGCAAAGTGTTCCAAATACATTATCTGATTTAATCCTTATTTTAAAAACCGTGAAGAAGATGCTAAGGTTTTTATTCTACGAACAAAGAAATTGAAGTCCTAAGAAGTTCAAGACATCTGCTTCAAATCCAGTTGAGGAATTTGGGATCTGAACTTAGGTCTCTCTGGTCCCAGTGCCTGCACACTCTTAACCTCCATGCCTCAGTGTCATCCCAGAGCCCCGCTTCGCCAAGCCCTGCTCTGAGGCAGTAACGTCCACTCTGGAACTGACTGGCTGGCTGGTTAGGAATCAAGGAGTGAATATCAGAGGTCCTCTCCTATCCACGTCTTTCCTGAATTCACTAGAACAAACATATCAGAGCACAGCACTGCCTCGTATAAAGAACCTAGATCTGCCGGGCAGACCCAGCTCTGCAAAGCCTTCTGCCTCCTCACAGAATGTTCCCATGATTCTGATGATGGTGCTACTTGCCTCATCTTGTCCAAGATCTGCTTGGTTCAAGATGACTTTACTCTCGCCCTCTGCTTGCAAACAAACAGTTCAAGCAGTCTTCAGGAATCTGAAGATCATGGGAGGAGAGGCTGATACTAGAAGTGTTTTCTCATCTAACCAAAGGTTTTTAAAAATGCTCTTTCAACCTTAAGACAAAAAACCGATTTAAATTTTTGCCACGTTGTCTCCAGATGCAAAAATACTGTTTCCTAAGTTTTTGAATGGAATTACACTTCAGTCTACTTTGGAATCAGCTTACGGTTTCCATTTTGCTCTTTGGAAGCCTGTCATGTGGTTATGACAAAGCTGCTTTCAGCTTCAAACACCCAAGGAGTGGGAAAACCTTCTGTCCAGGGCCTAGCAGAGTGATGTATGTACGTGGTATGTCCTTAAAATCCCTCTGGGTAGTAAAGATAAAGAGTGAAGAGTTCCCACTGCTGTTTTCTAGGACCCTGAGATTAATTCATATAAACAAGAAAAATCCAAAACAGTAAGAGCTCGATGATTATATTTCGAACATCTAAACTAGGTTATGAGTAGATCGCTATTTTACTTTAAACATACGCACACTAAGTTTACTTTCTGCAAAGAGGCATTTCCAGCTTCTACTCCAAGCTCAAGGAAATTAAAACACACACATATCCCATCTCAGACATATTTTCACCAAAGATAATGAACAGAACAGACAAATCAGTCTGACAGGTAATTTACCACTAATGGTTTGATTTCATCAGTCTAGCCACAATGCATTATGAACTAGGAAAATTAGACAAGTCAAGAGCATGATAGTATCAGTGTTTAATGTTTATTTTCCATTACCTGGCAGCACAATTATTCTCAATAAAATATAACCATTTTCTAAGAGAAAAACTTGAAGCAGGTTGGCTCATAAAACAGTAACTATTAAAGTTTCAAGCAGACTCAGCTACTTGGAGAAGGAGACCATGTGCCTTTTATTGATGAGCAGTGTGAAAAACAGACAACAATGCAGACTGATCGCTCTGTTTAGGTGAAATGAAGGGAAACAAGGGCAGTCTCTGCACAAATCACTTCCATACTAAGTGAAAGATGGTTTTCTCCTTCACTTTTGAATGTTATGCAAAATGTAGTCATTTTCAAAATGAGTGGACAGTTCTGTGTTGGTTACCCCAACCCAAAGCAACATAGAACAGAGATCTTGAAAATCTTATGTCGGGCAGCCCGGGGGCCCAGTGGTTTGGTGCCGCCTACGGCCCGGGGTGTGATCCTGGAAACCCGGGATCGAGTCCCACATCAGGCTCCCTGCATGGAGCCTGCTTCTCCCTCTGCCTGTGTCTCTGCCTTTCTCTCTCTCTCTCTCTCTCTCTCTCTGCTGTCATGAATAAATAAATAAAAGCTTTAAATTTTTTTTTTTAAAAAGAAAGTCTATGTCAATATAGACTAGATCAATAAATATCACACATACTCTGGTGCCTTAAGCTGAAGTATAAACTCATACCAAAGGGATTGAGACAAGAGTCTTAATAGATCTCACTGCCTATCAGACTTCTCAGATACTGAGTTCAAAAATGGGTAAGTTGTTTGAAATTAGTCTTGGATACTACTATACAGAGATTTTTTCTTCCTAACGATCTGTTTTGAAGAAAATAGCAGAACACGACCCGGAAAAAAATTAGATTCCTTACATTTTAAATGTAATTGAAATGTTCCTAATTTTACTATTGTCCCTTTAACCAATCCCAAACAAAGCATCTGAGAATTCAAGAAGAGTTTTAGGATAGCATCTTAGGAGTGGAAAGAATTACACCACCAAAGCTGAATGGGGATAAAACAGTTTCTAAGGCTTGATTAGGTCAATCTAGATCTTTCCACCAAGAAGAGTAAATTGAGGGCTGATAGAAAAAGAACAGCAGTAGTAATAATAATAGAGCTATCGCAGGGACTCCAGTGTGTAGAAACTGAAGCACTTACAGTTGAGAATGACTAGATGTCCTGTTTCTCATGCAGCTCTCCCACACTAGTTTAGCACCCAGTGATAATGAATCGCTTAGTACCTTCATGATTGCTATTCCCCTCCTTCCTTGTCCATGTTTCTACTGGCTTGTTGGTCTTTCACTTCTTAATTTCTGAGGGCTCTTTATATATTAGGAAGATTAGCCCTTTGTCTTTGACAGATTCTCTATTTCTTTTGTGTCAGTCTTGGAAAGGTTTTTTATCCCTGGAATTTGTCCATTATATCTAAATCTTCAAATTTACTGGCATGTTTCCATAAAATACTTTTTTAAAGATTTATTTTTCAAATTATTCATTCATTTGAGAGAAAGAGCATGAGTACACACAAGTGGTGGGTGGAGCAGGGGGAGAGGAAGAATCTCCAAAACACTTCACACCCAGCGCAGAGCCAATGGGGGTCTTGACTGAAGGACCCTGAGATCATGACCTGAGCTGAAACCAAGAATCAGACACTTAACCAACTGAGCCATCTAGGTACCCCTCCATAAAATTCTCTATCTTTAAATATCTCTAGAATTTGCGATGACATCACCTCCATTTTTGTGCTTGATATGGACTATTTACTTTCATCAGTTTTATTAGTTTTTTTCAAATGGCTGTTTTTTGGGCTTTACTAATCCCTACTTGTGTGCACTTAACTATTTTTTTCTTTTAATGTCATTACTTCTGTGGGTTTAATTTGTTGTCTTTTGCTTATTTATAGGAGGTGAACTGTCATTTTCAGTATTGTTATAATATTTTTTAATTTCCATTGTAATTTCTTCTCAGACCTCTGAGTTATTTACAAGTGTACTGTTTAATTTCCAAGCATGTGTGATTTTTATAGTTCCATTTGATGCTGATTTCTTGTGTAACTCCACACTAGTCAGGGAGCACTCTGTAGTTCACTGAAAGTTGCTGAAATTTTCCTTAACTGCCCAACATTATGTCAATATTGGTAAATGTTAACATGCACTTTAAATGAACATGCACTCTAACACTGAGGGTGAAGTGTTCTACACGTATCAATTAGGGTGAATTAATTAATGGTGTTTACATTTCTATATCCTTGATTTTTCTTCACATGTTCCATCAGTTATTAAGGGAGGTGGTTAAAATTTCTGACCATATTGCGAATATGTCTCTCTCTTCTTTCAGTTCTGACAGTTCTAGCTTTCCATGTCTTGAGGCTATGTAAATAGCTGCATGAAATTCAGGCTTTTTGTATCTTTCTGATAAACTGGCTCTTTTACCAATATGAATATCTTTATCTCTAGTCATCTTTTTTGCCTTAAGTCTAATCTATAACTCTGTTTCATTGTTTGTTTTTTTCATTCTTTTAAACTTTTTTGTGTAGTTGCATGACTCCTGTAAGTTGTATATTTGTAAGTTTTGATTTGGTTTGGTCAAGTAGGACAAACTTTTTTTTTTTTTTTTAAAGATTTTATTTATTTACTCATAAACAAACAGACACACAGAGAGAGGCAGAAACATAGGCAGAGGGAGATGCAGGCTCTCTACAGGAAGCCAGATGTGGGACTTGATCCCAAGATCCCGGGATCATGACCTGAGCCAACAGCAGATGCCCAACCGCTGAGCCACCCAGGCATCCCTGTATGATAAACTTTTAAGTAAAGCATTTAATCTTTTCACATTTTCTGTATTATTTTTGTTTTGACTTACCATCTATTTTTTTTTAAAGATTTATTTATTTATTTTTTCATGATAGACATACAGAGAGAGAGGCAGAGACACAGGAGGAGGGAGATGCAGACTCCATGCCAGGAGCCCGACGTGGGATTCGATCCTGGGTCTCCAGGATGGCGCCCCGGGCCAAAGGCAGGCGTTAAACCGCTGAGCCACCCAGGGATCCCCACTTACCATCTATTTGTTTTCTATTTTTCCCATCTATCCTACATTACCATTTTTCCCCACCCCCCCTTTTTTATGGTTTTCAGTATTTCATTTCCTTTACTACAGTTTATTAGATTACAGTAAGTCTCCTGATTCATTAAATCTGATATAAATTAGTACTTCCTAATTTATAACTCTAATTTATAACTTCCTAATTTATAACACTTCCTAAACAATGTCAATACCTCAGAATATCTTGGCTCTATTTGCCTCTCATCATTTGTATTACTCTTGTAATATATTTTAGCCATGTGAGCACACACAAGTAAACATATGCATGTGTGCAAGCCCCACAAATCATACCTATATACTTTTTAGGTAAATTTGTTTTCACTATGTCCCATGTAACCGTTATGTTCAATTCTTTATTTTCTATTCTTTTGTCTTCCTGAGTTTCAGTCTGGATATTTTCTTTTGACATATCTTCTGGTATAATTCTCTCTTCAGCTGTATTTAATATGTAAGCTCACCTTTGAGTTCTTAATTTCAGTTACTTTATTTTTCAGTCCCAGAATTTCCATTTGAATCTTAAAATTTCTAGTTCTCTACTGAAATGCTTGATCTCTTCATTTAATGTCTTCAACATTCTAATCACAGCTTTTATAAAGGACAATTGCAATATCTGGAACTCACGTGTAACTTTCTATTATCTGTTTTTCTCTATTGATTTTCATCAGTTATTGCTTTATTTTCGATTTTTTTTGAATTAGATATTCTGGATGACCTTATAGTCAAGCATAGAGGGTAAATTACTTTTAAAATTGTAAACACATTCCCACCCTCTTTCTTATTGTGCCATAATTGGCATACAAGGAAATTCAGAGATCCTAATAGTTTGAGGAACTTTGACAAATACATAACTCATGCCCCTATCAAAATATGGCACATTTTATCACTCCTATGCCTCCTTCCCAATAAATTCCCTTTCCACAGAAATTTCAAGAAATGAAGGTATAAACAAATTGTGGTATACACACATAATGGAATATTGCTCTGCAATAAAAAGATGATACACTCATCATAGGTTCTGGGTCAATCACAAACATTCTGCTGAATCAAAGAAGTTAGACAGAAAAGAGTGGATGTAGTATGGCTGCGTTTACATGGAACCCCGGAAAAAGCCAAATCTAATCTATAGTTATAGAAAGCCCATCAGTGGTTGCTTGAGGCCAGGGACAGAGGACAGGTATTGGCTGAAAAGGGGCACATGGAATTTCTCAGAGTGATGAAATGTTCTTTGTGTTGTGGTACTGGCTTACACAAGTATATGCATTTTTCAAAACTAATCAAACTGTACATTTAAAGTGGGTTTATTTTATGTAAATTCACCCCAATAATATTTAAAAAGGTTATCAGCTTTCCAAGTTGTTCTTGGCTGGAAGGTCCATCTGATACAAATTAATCTGCCACAGAAGCCAGAGCATGTCTATTAATATAATTTTGTATATGACATCAGCCCTATTGCTTAATATTCTCAGTTCTGTATTATTTTCAGGGTTTAATGCTTTAAGTCATTAACAGATAATTTTAACAACATGGTATTAAGAGAAAGTCTTAGGTCATTCAATAGTATTCTGGTACTATATCACCAAGCTCTTTTATTAATACTCTCAGTATTCAACACCTGGATATCTCTCTAAAAATAACAGATGATAATTTTTATCTGTTTATCCACAGGACATTGTGTACAATTTCATCAAAGTCTTTGCTGAATCTAAGATTATATTTATAGCATTCCTTTCTGGTGAAAGGGATGGTGGATACCATTTTTTAACTTCAGAAAAAATTGTCCATTTTGAGACTTGTGAATATTTTCTCTATTACCTATTGAACATCACTGACCTGTTCTTCTTGGAGTCCACCTGCAAGTTCTTCAGGAAGCAGAAGCATATTAGGATGTAGTTGGCCTTGTCCTGGAGATAGAGTCATTTAAAACTTTTCATAGCTTTTCCTTGTTCTGCAATCATATCCCTGCATTACTTATTTTACACTTTCCTATTTGAAGATTATTCTGTTTGCTGGAGATGTAGGCCTTGTAAGTCTTTATCTGAATATAGCTTAAAAAGCACTCTTAGCAGACGTCAGGATAGTTGAAGGCCTTAATTCAATGGATTATTTCTGTTATATAATCTATATTAAGCAGACATCATTCAATTTTCCAAATAGGTAGGTGGCATCATGTAATTATACTGATGTGCTACATATTTCCTTTTATTTTCTCTTAAATGCCCTTCATCATGCTTCCAATCGTTAGATTCATGTATTTCCTTACAAATAAATGCCTTATTTAGGTATCACACAGCTTGCCTTTCTTATTCAATCTATTTCACTTGGATTGAATCTTACATATATTTCTCCATTTGCATCTGGTATGAAGTGTTACTTTTGAAAATTCTAATACAAATCACATGCTCTTTTTAAACAGATGCCCAAAAGATTTGCTTTTCTTTATACTCTATTTCACTAGACTATATCTTGGTATTGATTATTTTAAGTATTAGTTATTTGCTGTGCTTTTTCAATATAGAATTTCAATTTCTTTCCTAATTTCAGGTTCTTGAAGTATTTTTATTTTGCTTTTTTTAATTTATTTTTTATTTTTTTTATGAACTCCTAGTATTTCCATGTTTGATCTTTGCCTATCTTCAATGACACTTTTTAGTTAAAAAAAAAAATCTTGGGCAGCCCAGGTGGCTCAGCCTTCAGCCCGGGGCATGATCCTGGAGACCTGGGATGGAGTCCCACGTCAGGCTCCCTGCATGGAGCCTGCTTCTCCCTCTGCCTGTGTGTCTCTGCCTCTCTCTCTCTCTCTCTTCTGTTTCTCATGAATAAAATCTTTGACTTAAAAAATTTCTTTAAAAAATTAAAAAAATTTTTCTTTATACTTTAAGGTATTATTGATGTGCTTTTACGTTCCTATGTACAATCTGAAATATTTCCTTCTAATCCTTTCCTGAGTTGTCAAGCTCTTATAATTGTTTTATGTTGTTCTTTCATGTGTTATATGTCATTTCTTAGACTCTGAGTTCCTTTTGCAATAATTGTTTTCTTTTGTGAGCACGTTTCCATTTAACACACACGTTATTGTGCTCTTTATTCTCTAATTTTATATGGGATTTAGCCTTAATACTATTATTTTGCTCATTTTTGTGTAAAATTAATTTTCTTGAAGTTTTGAAACAGGATTCAGGAAAGCTTTGTTAACAGATTCATTCTTGTGTTGTTTTTGCATTGTGTTAAAAAAAATGACAGCTTGATTCCTGGGATTTCCTGGCTCTACTCCCTTTCCCCACTTTGAACTAGACAATCTTTTGGGTCTGGTGTACCTATCCTGTTCAATTTAGATTCCACTCTCAGCAACTTTTCTTCAATGTGACTTGTTCTGAAGAAAGCTCTGGCAAGTTGGTTTTGAGAATTCATGGAGGCTAGAATGTTTTAGGCCCTCAAGTCCTGATGGTTATATTGTGGTTCTCTGGTTCTCAGAGCTAGTTAGACACTAACCTGTTGCTTTTTTCTTGTTCCTCTGAGACACTAGTTTCATTGCCTACCTCTAAGGTGTTGGTGCTTTAATCCCACCTACTAGTATCCGGAGGGTTGCAAGAACACCTTATTACCATCAATAAGGTATCAATAAGGTAAGAATATTTTTACCATCAATGTGATTATGTTGTTGTTTCAATGTGTAAATTGAAAAACTATGCTGTCACCACCAGAATCTTCTCCATGTATTTAATTTTATACCAAAGTATGGGGATTTCTTTTGGAACCACTATTGTTATTAAATCCATGCTTTTCCTAACACTTATTGAGAATATTTCACTTCCCATTTTAATGTTTCATGGCTTGGATGATCCAATTATTTAAAACCAGGCCTCATCAATTGAAACTATGCTTCATCAAAGCCGTCAGTATTTCTTATATTTGATAAACTCCTTACTTCACCTCAACAAATACTCAAGAATTATGTCATTAACATGTTACCAAATTATGCAGCAATAAATCTTAGCTCAATCTCAGTAGACTGGCATGACCACAACACAAGTGGCCAATCTGGAAGGCACACTAATAAAACTACTTGAGATTGACCGTTTTTTTTTTTTTTTAAGTTTTTTTTTTTTTTTAATTTTATTTAGTTATTCATGAGAGAGAGAGAGGGAGGTGGGCAGAGACACAGGCAGAGGGAGAACCAGGCTCTATGCAGGGAGCCCGATGTGGGACTCGATCCCGGGACTCCAGGATCACGCCTTGAGCCAAAGTCAGATGCTCCACTGCTGAGCCACCCAGGCGTCCCAAGAGATTGACCATTTTTAATGCACCTACTCAACACAGGTATAGGTCAGAATTATATATCAGCTGCCCTTTACCAATCTCAAAATTATAAACATAAAAGCAGGGATTCCATCGATTTTGTTTACCATTTTATCTCTAGAGGTTAACTCTATGCTTTAACACCTAAAACAAATTGAATTTGTTGAATGAATGAATGGGCTCTTAGCAGACTGCTGTATTAACTCTCTTTCCAACCTCCTATTCAGTGGGAGATGTTTCAGTATTACCCATCATTTAAGATAGCAACTGTATGTTGTCTGATGCTGGCTCTGTAGAAGCATTATTGCCAACTAAATATGCTACAGTTGTTTAGAATGATAAGATGGGTAAGAAGGTTGTCACTGTTCAGGCAATCAATTTGGCTAATAGAACAAGTGAGGAGACAAGGACATGATCAAAGAGGGTAATCGTAAGATGAAGCCAGATGTCAGAAATGTTACATCAGATCTGGTCAACTAACATAAGGGGCCGAATTCCAGGAATCTCACATTTAGAACTATGTCATCCAAAGATGCTGGGATTGCTCCTTGTAAAAGTTTTAGTTTCCTCCTTGACACAGCTGTGTTGGTCTCCCTAGATGCCTTTGATTCCTCTTTTACTCTAACTCCCCTCCAGGAAAGCTGGACACTTTAGACACAGGGCCTCAAATAAGTCTCAAAACAGCCTCTGTGAGTAGCCAGTCATCTGATGGTCTAAAGCAAACAGCCAACTAAAGAGACAGAGAAGGGAGGGGAGATAAAAGGCAGGCAGAAGAAAGGACCCAGAAAGAATCATTTTGCATTCCAATGTACTTCTTAATCAGCAGATAAGAAGAGTGTTTTGGGAGTTAATTTTACTAGATAGCAAGGCTTCTTCACCTTATGATTTGCTTTAAGTCTGAACTGAAGCAATCTGTCAATGGGTTGGGTTAATTAAAGTAACAAGCTATTATACTCACTACCTAGAACATTAAGATACTTATCAACAGAAAGCCTTCACAAGGTTGAAAATACAACAGTAGCACCTACTTCAACCAGAATATATGTCAACTATGCACAGAAGTACCATCTCTGAAAGAAGAATCTGGCCTGAGGGGAATCCCTGGGTGGCTCAGCGGTTTGGCGCCTGCCTTTTCCCAGGGCACAATCCTGGAGTCCCGGGATCGAGTCCCACATCAGGCTCCCGGCATGAAGACTGCTTCTCCCTCCTCCTGTGTCTCTGCCTCTCTCTATGTCTACCATGAATAAATAAATAAATCTTTAAAAAAAAAAAAAAAAGAAGAATCTGGTCTGAGACCCTTAAAATAAACATCTTGATAAAGACAAAAATGAAAAATGCTAATTAGCATCTTGTCTATGGAATCTATGTACCATGTCACTGTCCATGCCTAAGTAAGCATCTGGTTGAAATCATGTTCAGACTGACTCACTTTGAGACTACCAAAACTTCCCTGTATCTGTGGCTAGATGTCACTCATTTAAAGTCTTTTTTTTTTTTTTTTTAAGATTTTATTCATTCATGAGACAGAGAGAGAGAGAGAGAGAGAGAGAGAGAGAGGCTGAGACACAGGCAACAGAAGAAGCAGGCTCCAATGCAGGGAGCCCGATGTGGGACACAGTCCTGGGAGTCTGCTATCATGCCCTGAGCCAAAAGCAG
Organism: Canis lupus familiaris; assembly: GCF_011100685.1. NCBI lineage: Eukaryota > Metazoa > Chordata > Mammalia > Carnivora > Canidae > Canis > Canis lupus. The sequence continues at coordinate 12,932,120 of NC_049223.1, read as the reverse complement.
ACGCTCAACCACTGAGCCACCCGGGCCTCCGTAGACATCACTCATTTAAAGAGAAATTTTGTATGTAGATTTTTGGAGACCTCCACTACCTCATATAGGGAACTATTAAAAATCAGAAGTAAATACAAGGTGAGTGAACTCCGATCTCAAGGGAATGCTCTAATTAGAACCATTTCTTTCATTATTTATTCGGTTTGTAAAATATGATTTCAGAAAACCTTTCCCACCAAGGTGAAAATTCTTAAGATCCAGATGTTATAAGAATGCTGTAACATAGTCTCAAATATTATCTGATAGTATAGCATTCCTACATTTCCCAGACAACAATGTCAATTGAAGCTTTTCTTAGGCTGCAGTTTCAAACGGACTTTCACCAAATTGCAAGCATTTTAATGGAGATGTAATAGAAGTCAAATCACATTTACCACCCTTCAGCACCCCATAATGGGAGCATATAATGGGACAAATACTCAGAGTTTGACAGAATTTTAGAAAAATGTTCTTTCCTTGATTTTAAACTCTTCTAGTGGCATGTACTTGAGACAAGCATGAGGGTGAATTATGAAATATAATGCTTTAGAACATACATTTTTTTAAAGAATTTTGTATTGTGTAATTCCTTATTCCTCACAACCAATCTTCTATCACAGCACTGTCCAGAATAATTTTCTGAGGGTGAAAATGTTCTATATCTGCTCTAATACAGTGGCCATAAACTCCACGTCCCTGTTGAACATTTGAAAAGTGACTGAATTTTCATGTTTTAATTAATTTTAATGAAATTTAAGTTGCCGCATGTGGCCAGTGGCTACAATAGTGGACAGCACAGTTTCAGAACTCAAAGTGAAAGCAGATATCCATATTAAACAGAGATTAACGAACACAATGGCCAGTCCAGAACGTCAGCCGTCTGCCGGTAGAAAGAGAACCACTGAAGTCTGATGATTTGCAAGGGAGGGAGAGGGATGTTGGTTTACTATTTATGTAACTAAAACTAGAAGAGACCAGCAGAAAGCAATACCTACTCCCCTGCCACCTCTAAATTCATAATAGATGTACATAATATATAAAACAAAGTATTAGTTTCAATATGCCACATAAAAATTAACTTAGCTTGGAAACAGATGCTCCCAATAGGTAGAGAAGTTACTAGTTTCTTCCTCAAATGATATTACTTAAACATACCAGAATATGCTTTACTTAAGTTGATCACAAACTTTAAAAGAGACATAATGTAACTAATCAAGATTTCTCTTCCCTTCAGTTTTAGGCTTATCATTTTGTGCCTCCATAAAGTAAGGCTATGAATGTGAGGGTCCCTATTGGTTTTGTCCTTTTATCAGTGAGACTCAGTTCTACTTGAGTGAACTCAAGTTCTCTTACCTAAATGTGAACAATCTCTCAAGATGCCCAGGAGGAGAAGGGTGGCCTTGAATGTTATCCTGAATCTTCACTGGTTACTCCACCATCAGCTTATTACAGAGTTTGAGGTCTACCTCTGCAAAGGCTAATGCAGCCTCATTTATTCTGATGTCCTCATGACTTTTATCAATATTACAAGATTCATGACAAGTTTCAATGCTACTTGCAGTGCGAGCCACAACTATTAGAACTACCTGATTTAGCTACCAGCATTGGTGATTTAAAAATCTTTACCAAAAACATTTTTCTGAAAACACAGAGAGGAAGTAAAATAAAGAGAGGAGAGGGTTGATGAGAAAAAGTAAGAAACCAGACTTCTCTAAATACATTTTGTAGTGGTTTGTTAAACAGTTACCTTGTTCTACAAGTGCTCTGTTTATGAGAGTGCCATGAAAGTTTTTTTTTTTTTTTCCTTTTTTTCCTGTGGGAGAAGGGAAGCAATGAAGGAAATGAAAGAGTTCATTTAAGTGCCATATTCACATAAGGCTAATTTGTAAAAGCTCAATCCAGCTGAATATATTTACAGCCAGCCACCACTGGCCCACAAAACTTCAGTTGAGAAGACTAATTGAGATTCTTCGGGAGAAGTCCCTTGTCTTCAGTGGTTACAGAATGTCTCATTAGGCATTCTGTACTCCCCCTTCCCTAGAATACCAAGGCTGACTCTGCTTGGCCTGGGTCTGCAGCTTGTGAATTTCCAATAGATTCTCATACACCATTATTGTTAGGCTGTTGATTTTGTTTTGCAGCCTCCTTTGCTTTTTGTGGGTTTGTGTGTGTGTGTGTGTGTGTGTGTGTATGTGTATGTGTGTGTGTATATATATATTTTTTGGTTTAAAACTAAAGTTGCATTTAACAGAACTGTGTTAGTTATACTGAAATACTGTTTAAAAAAAAACAAACAAAAACAAAACTGTGCCCCACACCCAGGAATGTAATATACAGGCTACAGTCCCTATTAAACACCGTCTCTAGTCATGTACCAGAAATGTACTTCCTATAAAAGAGGATCATTAGAGGTGATGGCTAGAGTTCAGAGAGACTAGAAAACTCCATAAAATCTTATTTTCTACCCATTTTCAATTCTCTATATAGATGTGATCTGGAGTATTTGACTTTTATTAGGCCAGTGAGAGTACGACGTCCATTTGACTATTTTTATTTTCTTCTTGACTAAGATGACATGTTGTAGATTCCTGTGTTTTTTAAATGCCTAAAGATGTTGGAGAAATTAGTGTCCTGGGAAACTACGTGTTTACTTTAAATATTTAATTGGAGGATCTCTCCCACAAGCTGGAAAAGAATCTCTTAGCAAAATTATGGAATAACTCTTTTTTCCCTCTCACTGCTTTCTTAACATCTAGTTTTACCAGCTTACAAAGTAGCGTGGCATGCAACTGAACTAACACAAAGGTCTCCAGATATCTGCCATTAATACTGTTAAGAGTTTTCATCTGCATGTAACAGCGGTGACATATACCCACCCACTTAACATACACATAGGTGTGTATATGTACACAACACATCTGCCTAAGCCCAGTTTGGCTGAATTATTCTATTTATGCTTTTCCCGTAAGAAAAGAAATCTGCAGATTTGCCTCTAACTAAAAGGTAACATCACTTTTATGGAGTAAAAGGTAAAATTCCTTACAGTTGTAAAATTTAAATAAGTATTTTTTTTCTAATTAAATATAATAACATACTTGAATATGCTTTTTCTTTCAATTCCGAACCACTTCTTTATAAACGACATGCTGAAGTAAAGCCTATTAGCAAATGAAATTCCATTTACAATTTATTTCAGCCTTTAATATATTTTCTACTAAAAATCGTCAAGACAGGAAAATATTACTGGTTCTGTTATTACAAAAAAAATGAGAATTTTTAATTCACAAAGGATGAAAACACATGACATTGATTTCACTGTACATACAATATTACAATAAACTAATTTGCTGTAGACTAATAAAACATTTAAGACTCCACATACACACACATGTACTCTGAAACAAGAAACACAGGACAATTTTTAATCTTTGTTATGTCCACAGCTACCAAGAGAAAGAGCATCACTGGTTTGAGTCTAATGGTTTTTCTGCCATACAATCACTACATAGGCCAGTTCTAAAGCATATTGTATTGTTCAGGACATTGTTAGGCAAATATAAACACATTCTCATTTTGGGTCTTTTTCTCCCTGCCCAAAACAATCTGCTTTCCACAGCTATCAAGTAGCTTGGTTTGTTAACAACTTAACAAGACCACAACAACAACTAATATTTTTACGACAAAACTCAGGTGAGAGATTTTTTTAAGCAGATTGTACACAAAAACTATTTGTTCCCAAGGAAGGCAAACTGTAAATTACCAATGCCATTCTAAGAAAAGGAGTCTTGGTCACAAATCACTTTCAAATATTGATGAAGAAATAAAAATTGGAGGGAGGATAGTGGAGGTATTGGCATGGCAGGGAGTAGAAAAGGTGTGAAAAAATGAGGAAATACATTTACCACAGGAAATAATGGATTCAGTTGATTTTTTAAAAATGAGGTATAAGAATATGCCAGTAAATGCAAAAACAAGAAAAAAAACTGAAAACCAAAATGCACATTTCCAATGGAAAATCTCTAAACCTCTTATGGTTTTCTTTATTCAGATTAGACATTTCATATACATCAGTTAATCTAGAAAAATACATCTTAAAATATCTTCAACAGACCATGCTCTCTGTAACAAAACCTTCCAAACCCTGTTTTATTATACAAATTAATCTACATTAGTAATGTAAAAAGAAATTCTCAAATTTAGCAATGTCACTTTCCATTTGACATCCGTCTAATTTACATATGGGTTTCCACTATTCATACTGCAGTTAGAATTCTGTAATAAATTTTTTTCTAATGTATTCTGTACATATTAAGTTATCTAAAAGGTTCCTCTTGTAGTGCATTTACCATTTAGCAAGTCTATTCAGTATTTTTCCAGTACCATTTGCATTACAGTGATTTGCCTGTAAATGTAATTAAAATCTAAAAGTGCACACAGTTAAGTTTCTCAAATAACAGCCTATTTCTGGAGGAAACCTAATACTCACGGAAAAGATTACCAATATCATGATTAGAAATGTCAGGTTAGAATGTACTCTGAGACTATACAACAAAATTATATACGTAAGCTAAAGGACATTAAGTCTTTAGCTTATATTTACATCAAATAATGTCTGTTTCCACAAGGTCATACCAAAAACTCAGTATGGCACTAGATATAATTAGGATTGTTAGCTATAAATCAGCGTAGCACACACAGCCCCAAAATACCCTGAACTGACTTGTGCTAAATTAAACTCCAGTATATCACAGTGTGTTAAGTAATATTAGTGTGCTGCCCAAACAAGCGATTAAGACATCCATCCAGTAAGGATAGTGTGCAACACAGTGAAGGCGGCAAGCCTCTGCCAAGGGATTACAACTGGGTTATAATGAATTGTAATACTTAAGACTGCCACTGCATGCAGAAACCCTGAAAAAGAAATACACAGGTTTCAAAAAGGATATACTTCATTTTGTTTAGAATGCCCAAGAGCGTCTTCAAAATAACTGATAGTGAGTACTAGTCTATCAAGTGATGAATCCAATGAATCATGAGAAGAAATTCTACATTATCCAGTTTGAGAAAAAAAAAGTAGTTTTCTTACCAAATTATCCAGTGTATACGACTGGTTAGAACTGCAAGTTTGATTTTTACTGAAATTCAGAGTATGAAATGCAAACATTCAGGATAAAATTAATTCAAAATTACACACAGTTATATCAACTTGCAACAAAGCAGCAAATGTGAGGGCCTAACACACATTTTTGACTCTCCCATTCCCTTCTGATCCCTCAAAAAAGTGCAAAATCAAAGAGTCACTGCTTGGTCCAAAAATAAAATACATCACGTATAAGAGTTTCAAATCTGATGGAATTCAGCTTCTATTCCACAGGTTGTCTTCAATAAGAATCAACGCCCAAAGATGGAATTTATTTCCAGTAGAATTAATTCTACAATCTGATTTTGGTAGACAGTATGAACTGCTATATTACCAGTCTCTTTCTCTGGCTTTAACAGAGTGGGACCAAAAACAATTGCTATACTCTGATAGGTCATTCGGTTTTTTTCTCCATTTTCTATAACTCTAAGGGATGGAAAAAAAAATTGTTAAAAGAGAAAATAAAACATACGAGAGGAAAAATTCTTCAAATTGTATCATAAACATAAACAGTGCATTTAGAAATGAGAAATAGTACTCATTTTCCTAAGATACATACAAGCTACTTAACCAAGCAGAATTCAGTCCAAATATCATGTGAAGATTTCTTTTGGATAAACACAGCTAAAAGGTATAATTACAAATACTCTAACAAACTTTAAACGTGTGATGTTTCAGTTTAGAGTTTAAAGTAAGACACAGACTTAAGTATAAGCTACAATTCAGGTAACAATAGTCAATCTATGAGGATGATAGGGAAAAAAATTTCATTAGGTTTCAGAGATTAAATTTGCATTTTATTAATTCTATGTTTGGTTTTTTAATCTCCCTCACTGGGATAATTTATTTTATTATTCTAGTATTCTCTCTGTCAGAAGGCAAAAATCAGTTATTAAAATGGCTATGTAGTAACTGAAAGCCATGATGGCTTTAAGGTAATTTAATATTCCTCATTGGATAACCAACATCTCATCTTCATGTTAATTAACTTCAACAATTTCTGAACACTTACACACCAGGCTTTATATAACTGCTTCGCATATAATATTCGCTTTAAGTAAATATTTTTTATACCAGATCATTTACCTATGAGGAACAAGACCCAGGGGAGTTCGCTTCTTCAAGTTATAAAGACAGCAAATAGCATAGCCAGAATCTGAACAAGTAAGTGTCTGAGGGACCCTGGCCTCATGGGTACCATACCACACCTCATAACCATGCATTTCTTACCTTTTTCCTTCTTTTTCCCTAATTACTATTTCTTTTCTGTGGTGAACCTCTTACCTTTTGAGATGTCTAAAAAGAATCTGCATTGTATCTTGATTTGGCTTTGGTAACTGTCTGATTAGATCCTTAACAGCAGCAACTCGCTGTCTTGGTTCTTGTTCTAAGAAAAAAAAAAAAAAGATAATGAGAGATTATGCATGAAATTGAAGACAGTGACAGATTTTAGAACCTGACATTTGATAATACACAGTGACACCTGGTGGTCACATTTAAAATTTCTGAAGTAAAACAATCCTATGAAAAAATTTAAGAGATCAAACAGAATGTAGTCTACAGCTTAGTCAATACAGACTTTCAGCATCTAGAAAAAAAACTGAGTTTAATGACATACTTACTAATTGCATTAACAAAATCATTAAAATGGTTAAATGTAAAAAGAGGTTCTGGTAATTCTCGAAAAAACATTTTGAGTGCTCCAGTAATAACATGAATATCTTCCCATTTACTATCATTCAAATCCAATTTCTCATCTGAAAAACAGAATAGGAAATTTTTAAAAATCACTTTAAACAGATCCTGAAAGTAATGAGTATGCTGTTTGCACATAACAATAGGGAGTATGATCTTACCATGATTGACTGCAAATCTCAGTTTCTGGATCACTGCAAGGTTGCCACTTACTCTGTATATCCCATCAACATCCAAACCTAAGAGAAAATTACAATATTTTTGTGTTTAAATTAGGTGTTTGCCTCTTCTAAAGATGGCTGCATGTTTCAGAATCCTTATTCATTAACATGAGCTTAAAATCAAATGGGCAAATACTCTTCTCCTCTAACTGGCCTTTTAAAGATCCTTGGCAGAGAGAGAGGGGGTGGAGATATACTCTGAATTCTGTTTAATAAACAGCAACAATTCTAATTTGTTTAATCATGTAGACTGTGGAACATCTCAAAAAAATCATCTCATTAAACTTGAAATACTAACAAATTAAGATATACCTGGGGATAGTTCAGAAAGTAAAGGAAATCAGAAGATAAAATTAGCCCGTCTATTTTCCTGCACATTTCGTAACGTAAATGTACATATCAAGGCAGTCTTTTATTTTTTTTTTTTAATTTTTTTTTTTTAGATTTTTTTTAAGATTTATTTATTTATTCATGATAGACATAGAGAGAGAGGCATTAACACAGGCAGAGGGAGAAGCAGGCTCCATGCTGGGAGCCGGACGCGGGACTAGATCCTGGGACTCCAGGATCGCGCCCTGGGCCAAAGGCAGGCGCCAAACCGCTGAGCCACCCAGGGATCCCCCAAGGCAGTCTTTTAAAAATAGTTGTCCTATTAAGGGCTTGTAATAAATAAACTTAATAACCAATTAAAATAAAGATTCTATAAAAACAATTGCTACTTTGATATTCACTTCTTTCATATATGGAATAGAATCATGTGAAATTCACGCAAGTAAGCCTAAAAAATCCAAATATTCATTAAATGATAATGCTGTACACATTTAACAAAGCACATTATCTGATGTGCTATTCATAGAACTTCAAATAAAGGCACAGTGTCTCTATTGTCATGTTGACAAGAAAAGTCAGAGACAAGATCTGAAACTGGCAGAAATTACAAATTATGCAAATATTTTAATTGTACAAGATTTTTTGATGGTGTACAGATACAAGTTAATCTAATTATCATGATAGTTTACATAAAACTAGTATAAATATTATGTTAAAATTAACCAAAATATAAATTGGTTTAAGTCTTACTTAACAGGAAATGGCATAAGGAGGTTTGTCTATTTAGACACTTTATAGTTGACTTAACAGTTTTAAAATATCAACTCGTATTTATTATAAAGAGAAGAAACTTTCTCTTGGTAAGTAAACACAATCTCCTATCTTCTACACAATCAATTCACTTAATAAACTCAGTTTTATAATCACCACCTTATTCATTTTAAAGAAAGGCCAACTCCAAATGGCTTCAAATAATACCTTATGCTTAATCAGCTAGAAGTGCTGAATATTCAACGGGTGCTTGCAAAGGTCTTAAAACAGATATATGTAACCATTAAAACATGTAAGTTTTTGGCAAACAAGATGCTTTTCTTGACAGCTTACAACTGTTCCATCACTCAAAATCATAAAAACTCTAAGGATTTTAATGGCAGAACAATGGGTTGGTGTGCTTAATATAAAAATAAAAATCATTTTCTTACCATATGCTTCAACATGTTCAATGCATAACTTCACAAAGTTTGGCACTGTGCCATTTTCTCTCTGACACAGATTAGCAAGATTGGCTCCAAATACTTGATCTGAAAGAGATTTATTTTTTGAAATAAACCAGCCTGCTAAAATTTATTTTGCAAAATGGTGATAACCATTCATTGTGCTATAGAAGACACTGAGTGCATCCCAACACTACCTGCTGTGACGGAGTCCTTTGACCTGCCTACTCATTCCAATGCCACTTCAAACAATTTTCCTGCTTTACTAAACTCCATGAACACTCCACTCCGACTCCTTTTTACCTGAGAGCCTTTTTGTTTTCTATACCTTTTGCAGAGATCCATCCTCTCCCCCAAACTTAGCTCCTTTTTATTACTCTTGCCCTCAGCTAAAATGTCATCTCCTGACAAAAAACCTTATGATTAGCCTAAGGAAACCCAGTAACAGTCACTATTTCATTACTATTGTAGATTCTTCACAGTAGTCAGCACTGTTTTAAACTATCTTGTCTGGGGCAGCCTGGGTGGCTCAGCAGTTTAGCGCTGTCTTCAGCCCAGGGCATGATCCTGGAGTCCCGGGATCGAGTCCCTATCAGGCTCCCTGGCTGGAGCCTGCTTGTCCCTCTGCCTGTGTCTCTGCCTCTCCGTGTGTGTCTTTCATGAATGAATGAATGAATAAAATCAAATAAATAAATAAATAAATAAATAAATAAATAAATAAATAAATAAAATTATCTTGTCTGTTTCTTGTTTTTATGTAAATTTCAGAGGGCAAGAACCTTGTAATTCTTGAACCAATAGGTATTTCTGGCACATAGGCTCATGCCTAGCACTTAGTAAACAACTCAATGTTTTTTAAACTGTTAAAACAAGCATGGTGCATATTCATCATGTGCCAACATTTGATTTCAAAAGTCTATTTCAAAGGTTGTTCTATTAATTTTTCAACCCAACACTTCTGAAATGCCACGTTAGTGCTAAATATTCAGGAAAACAAAATATTTCAAGTCCTGAACACCATCATAAAGCAGCAACAGTTTATATTTCTCAATAAAAGGGCCTGATGAGGGGATCCCTGAGTGGCTCTGCGGTTTAGTGCCTGCCTTCAGCTCAGGGCATGATCCTGGAGCCCCAGGATCGAGTCTTGCATCAGGCTCCCTGCACCTGCTTCTTCCTCTGCCTGTGTCTCTGCCTCTCTCTCTGTGTCTCTCATGACTAAACAAATAAAATCTAAAAAAATAAAAGGGCCTGATGAGAACAGCAATTTCTATTCACTGATTTGTCAGGCTTTTTTTTTTTTTTAAGTTCTAAACTCAATATACTAAATTCATATGCATTATCTCGGAATCCCTGTTTACCTGTAACTCTTAAGGCTGCTAATTTGAATCACTAATTAACTGAACTCTACCTAGAAGTTTTAAATATCTTTTTAATGAAACCCATTTGTGTATTTTAAATTAGATGCTTTGCAAACAGATGTTCCAGTGATGGTCTTTTTTACAAACTTCAAAGACAGATATATGTTATATATTATTTTTACCTATGTCTTTATTTACTAATTAATGTCACTGTTTGAGTCCTGTATTAGAAAACTTATCACTTAAATTAAAAATGCTTGTAAGAACTAAAGGTATATACAAGTATACGTCTTTGTTTGGTTTTTTTTAAAGACTTTATTTATTTATTCATGAGAGACAGAGAGGCAGAGAGAGAAGGGGGCTCCCCACAGAGACCCGATGTGGGACTCGATCCCGGAACCCCGGAACCATGCCCTGAGCCAAAGACAGCCACTCAACCGCTGAGCCACCCAGGCATCCCCAACTATACATGATTTTAAAGAATACTCTGTTAGTAAGATTGTTAGTGCATTCTTGCTATTATTGCTTATAAACAATAAATATAAAAATTAATTAGTATAAAGTGCTTATACTAATTTTAAGATAACCTGAAATAAGAAATGAAGGCAAACAATCAAGATAAAATTGTTCAATATTTTTCTTCCTTTTACTGTTAGGGATCATTAAAAATTTCTTTGATCTGTGCATCTCAAAACTAAAAATCTTTTTTTTTTTTTTTAATTCTATTTATTTATTTGAGAGAGACAGAGCAAGAGAGAGTGAGAGAGAAAGAGCAAGTGTGTGTGCGAGACTCAAGTGGGGTTGGGGGCCTCCATCCCAGTGGTCTCTGAAAATTAGTTTGATATTTATGTCTGTTCAGTGCTTTAAACTCTCCATATGCATCGAAAAATCAATTTTAATCACTCAAATGTATTTTAAACCAATGAACCTGGTAACTTTAAAGAAAAGTTTTCAGTTTTTAATTTAAAATGTCTCATTTCTGATTTTGGCCAAAGTTCATTATTATAAACATCACCTCTACCTACCTTTAATATAACCTTTTTCACGAACAGCTTGCAAAGTGGGGCGCCGTGTAAGAAACTTCTTTAAGTTTTTCTTGGTTTTTTTCTGTTCTGAAGAATCTATGCTAGACACTTTCATGGCTTAAGAGAAACAAATATAAAGCATTTCATAAAATAAAAACTTTTTGATAAAAATCTTCCACCTAGCACTCAAAACATATTAATTGCGTATGTAAAAATCATAGTTATAAATTCAGTTATTCTAAACTTTAATATAATTTAATAGTATGTGAAGAATCAAGCTAACACAGACCCAATTTCAGAGTGATAAGCCACACAAAACAGTTCATTTTTATCACTAAACACTGACTACAAATTCTACCTTCTTTGGTAAATGTGCTACGACCCTGGTTATTCTAATTTATGTTCATTATTTCATAAATGATACTACTTATCTCCTTTAACTATCAGTTTTAGAAGGTAAAATGACCCCCCAAAAATATCCAGAAAACATAAATTAAAAAGTCCCTATCTTGCAGTATCCTTACTGGACTAGGAGTCTAGAGAGATATATATCCATCACAATTACTTGTACTTTAAGCTAATAACACCTTGTCATAATTACCTCTAAACTAAGAATGGGACCACCTGAAAAATGTCCTACATTGTCATTAGTCTGATTTCTTCTTTGGTTCTGATAAAGAAAAATCCAAAAAGTAAATTTCTTGAACTATATTTGAGGAAAGTTGAGAGCACAAACAATATATTAGTGAAGCATTAAGATAATCAAATTTTTGACGTGTTTACATGTCAGTGACAAGGTCAGTAATAGGACTAACCTTCATTAGAATGTGAGAGAACAAAAGTAGAAACGATTTTCTAATGGTTCAGTTAATTCAAAGGCCAAAAATTCTCAGTTAAATGTGGACTTGTTAAAATAGATTTAACAAGTTCAGAGCTATAGCTAATGGCCTAATTAACAGTGTAATTCACAAGAGGCCTGCATCAGAAAATTAATGCTCTTCTTAAATTGCTAGCTTTAGCTCATATATTTACATATATGTATTCATATATATGTATATGAATGATGTGGAGATATGAATGTATGCAGCTGCACCTGCACAGACACATCCTAGTCCAGAGATGGTTGCCTGGTGTCCAGTGTGAGCTACGGTACATGTCCCATGACTTCCGACTTCTTAAAGTATAAGATTCTACCTAGAATCTTAAACAGTAATTATATACTTTAAAATCAATATAATTCAGCTTCCTGAATACCTCAATAGAAGTGCATTCTAATACACTTTTTTTTTCTCTTAAAGGACCACATCATCTTAAAATTAATTAAATTCTGTACGTGTGCATACGATGACGCTGAAAAATGACAAGGAGTTAACAAGGAGAGGGTACTCCTGAAACACTGAGACTGCAAGTACCTAACCTTATAATTTCCTGGTAACACTGGAGATTCCACTCAGCCTTTATAAGTTCCTGGTAACACTGGAGATTCCACTCAGCCTCTATGTGTTTAAAATATTTGAAAAGCTAAGAGAAAATGCTCACTCAAGCGACTAGCAAAACAGGTAAAGGATAACTTACGACGAAGTTTCTTAGGATCCTTATGGTCCTTCTCTTTATCATGCTTTTCTATTCCTGGGGACTCTGGTATCTCTTCTTCAATTGCTTCATCAGTTTCTACTGTCTATTGATTAGAGATTTCCCAAACACATATTACTTTTGAGATTATTTTCGATATAATAGCATAATTCTCAATATAATCAGTAACTGATCCTCCCAAATAATCTTAGGGAACCAATCAATATATAGCATATATGATTTAGATACTTGGTAAATCTTTAAAAATACTTCTTCCCCCTAGATAAGGGGAACTCATTAATTCTAAACTTCAAAAAAGAAAAAAATGCTGATAATTCACAGGATGATGGTTTTATATACTAATGATGAAGTTATCTTCCCACATGTAGATTAAATGTGTAAGAATGACAGTAACAAGAGTTAAAAGGTCAGACTACAAGCTACAGTGAGGGAACATGATGAAGCTACATTCTGTGCTAACAGTATAAGATAAAGCTAACTAACCAATGGCACATTAATTTTTCACACCAACAATCTTTTCAAATTATATTTTGTATCATAACTAGCAATCACACTCAGATTCATGGATGTTGGACATTGAAAGAAATCCTTGAGCTCATGTATAGCCTAATCAGTCATTTTTGCAGGTTTAAAAACTGAGTTCTCAAAGCTAAAAGCATTGCTTTGCCTTTCATACTGATGTCCTTATTCCACTTAGAACTTATTTTTGTGTATAGTGTTAGGAAAGGTTCTAATTTCTTCTTGGATATCCAGTTGACCCAGTACCATTTACTTTCCAGTTTATTCTTCCTTATTTTTCTACAGTGATATATGGCATGAAGTATCCAAAGATAGGTGGGTTTCTAGGTTCTTTATTCTGTTCCACTGGTCTGTAGATCTATCCCAGTACAGCATGTTGTATTAACTAAGTCTTGATATCTGACAGATCAAGTCCTTCCACTTTCTTCTTCAAGAGTGTCTTGGATATTTTTACCCTTTATATTCCAGTATGAATTTTAGAATAAGCTTGCCAAGTTCCATCAGAAAACCTACTGGGATTTTGAATGAGATTCAAAAATCTCGTTTATAAGTTTATAAATCATTTGGAAGAATATTATATCTTTACATTATTGAATATTTTAATCCATGAACATAATATACTTACTTCTCATATAATTAGATTTTCTTCAATGTCTCTCAATAAAGTTTTGCAATTTTCCTTGCAGAAGTCTTGTGCATCTTTCTAAACTTATTGTGCATATTTCTATAGTATCTTTTGCCACTTTGTAAACAGTATATATTTTAAATTTCACAGTCAACAATATGTTACTCTCTTTTCACTTGGCTGATTTCCTGATCCTACAGGTTTCGATTGAAAAACGAAACAAAACTAAACTAAACAAACAAACAAAAAACCCCCACTTTCTCTACAAGGCCTCCCCAGGCCTCTACACTAGGTTAGCCCCTACTTAGAGTTTTTATAATAAGTTATATATCCCTCACCATCATAAGCTTCATCACATTTCAATGTACTAACTGCCAAGTTGTCTGTCTTCAGTGATCTATATTTTGCTATAAAAAAGGTATGGCACATGGTTGCATGCTCCTATGTATCTCCACTGCATAAAACACTCCCACGTTTGTTAAATGAATGAATGCAGCCATACTTGCTTTCAAGGGATTAGGGACAGAGTACAGTAACTAGAACTGAAAGCCCATATTGGGTAGAGTAAAAGGTACATTTGAGTAGATCGGGCTCAGGTTGTTGAATTTTAATGAGTCATGGAAGGTTTACTGAGCAGGAGAGGATTGATTATACAGTTAACATTAGGAAGTTTCATACAGCAATGATATTAAGAATAGATTGGTGGCAGATAAGATGAAATAAGAAAAACTGCTTAGGAAGGGACTCATCATACAAAGTCCTGATAGTGGTTTCAAGAATAAATGGAAAGGAAAAGACAAGATTCAGAAATATACAATATTACAAACTGCAAAAGAAGAGTATTTATATAGGTGGGTAGAAGGGGTGAAAAAGGAGGAAGAGTTAGAAGATTGCAAATCTGGTTGTTTTCAATTGAGTGCATCATAAAAATTTTGGAGCTTAAAAGGGTACTTAGAAACAATCAAATCCAACATCTCTATTTTATAAGTGAAAAAATGAAACCCATATGATACCTCAGTAAGAGTCACAAATCTTATTAGTAAAGAGGCTTCACCTACAGTCTCTGAAAGACGGCTCAATCTCTACTAAAGCGTATGATTCCCAACTTTTCTTTCAGTCTGTTCAGTTTATTTTTTTAAATTTTTTACAATGTAGCTTTTATTTTTTTTATTTTTTATTCTTTAATAAATTTTTTTATTGGTGTTCAATTTACCAACATACAGAATAACACCCAGTGCTCATCCTGTCAAGTGCCCCTCCCCAGTGCCCGTCACCCATTCACCCCCACCCCCTGCCCTCCTCCCCTTCCACCACCCCTAGTTCGTTTCCCAGAGTTAGGAGTCTCTCATGTTCGGTCTCCCTTTCTGATATTTCCCACTCATTTCTTCTCCTTTCCCTTCTATTCCCTTTCACTATTATTTATATTCCCCAAATGAATGAGAATGTATAATGTTTGTCCCTCTCTGACTGACTTACTTCACTCAGCATAATACCCTCCAGTTCCATCCACGTTGAAGCAAATGGTGGGTATTTGTTGTTTCTAATGGCTGAGTAATATTCCATTGTATACATAGACCACATCTTCTTTATCCACTCATCTTTCGATGGACACCGAGGCTCCTTCCAATGTTTGGCTATTGTGGCCATTGCTGCTAGAAACATCAGGGTGCAGGTGTCCCGGCGTTTCATTGCATCTGTATCTTTGAGGTAAATCCCCAATAGTGCAATTGCTGGGTCGTAGGGCAGATCTATTTTTAACTCTTTGAGGAACCTCCACACAGTTTTCCAGAGTGGCTGCACCAGTTCACATTCCCACCAACAGTGTAAGAGGGTTCCCTTTTCTCCGCATCCTCTCCAACATTTGTGGTTTCCTGCCTTGTTAATTTGCCCCATTCTGACTGGTGCGAGGTGGTATCTCATTGTGGTTTTGATTTGTATTTCCCTGATGGCAAGTGATGCGGAGCATTTTCTCATATGCATGTTGGCCATGTCTATGTCTTCCTCTGTGAGATTTCTGTTCATGTCTTTTGCCCATTTCATGATTGGATTGTTTGTTTCTTTGCTGTTGAGTTTAATAAGTTCTTTATAGATCTTGGAAACTAGCCCTTTATCTGATACGTCATTTGCAAATATCTTCTCCCATTCTGTAGGTTGTCTTTGAGTTTTGTTGACTGTATCCTTTGCTGTGCAAAAGCTTCTTATCTTGATGAAGTCCCAACAGTTCATTTTTGCTTTTGTTTCTTTTTTTTTTTTTTTGCTTTTGTTTCTTTTGCCTTCGTGGATGTATCTTGCAAGAAGTTACTGTGGCCGAGTTCAAAAAGGGTGTTGCCTGTGTTCTTCTCCAGGATTTTGATGGAATCTTGTCTCACAATCCCTGGGTGGCGCAGCAGTTTAGTGCCTGCCTTTGGCCCAGGGCGTGATCCTGGAGACCCGGGATCGAATCCCACGTCAGGCTCCTGGTGCATGGAGCCTGCTTCTCTCTCTGCCTGTGTCTCTGCCTCTCTCTCTCTCTCTCTCTCTCTCTCTCTCTGTGACTATCATAAATAAATAAATAATTTAAAAAAAAAAAGACTTAGATCTTTCATCCATTTTGAGTTTATCTTTGTGTATGGTGAAAGAGAGTGGTCTAGTTTCATTCTTCTGCATGTGGATGTCCAATTTTCCCAGCACCATTTATTGAAGAGACTGTCTTTTTTCCAATGGATAGTCTTTCCTCCTTTATCAAATATTAGTTGACCATAAAGTTGAGGGTCCACTTCTGGGTTCTCTATTCTGTTCCAATGATCTATGTGTCTGTTTTTGTGCCAGTACCACACTGTCTTGATGACCACAGCTTTGTAGTACCACCTGAAATCTGGCATTGTGATGCCCCCAGATATGGTTTGTTTAGTTTAAAACCATAACACACTCCCATAAGTATTCACTTTCCTTTTTGTCCATGACATATGACCCTTAATGAGAAGCCATGTCCCCATACACTGAGAAGGTAAGAATATAGTCCAAAAATATATAGCCCCTGTTTCTTCTTGCTCTAACACAGCTGCAGAATATAAATTTGAGATTCTTTTTGGTTGTTTATACACACACACACACACACACACACACAAACATACATTATGTAACATATTATGTACCTACTATATATACACACACACACACACACACACACACACACACACACACGAGGAAATATACCAGGAACACAAGGGTACTGAACACCTACCTCCCTTTTTGGGGGATGGGGGAGAACTAAAACACCTCCAGCAGTAGCTAGAGGTGTCATGAGGAAAGAAAAAGTGCTCATGAAGAGGCTACAGCTTCATTTACTTCATACCTTTACCTAGGTAGGACCTGTCTTCACCAAATAGTACTATTCCCAACTCATTGGTCACTGAATATATACTATATCTAAGAATGGTTTGTCCGTCTTCTCGAACTACTTCTTTTTGAATCTCATGTGAAAATTACTTAAAATCCACTAGTAGCCAATAATATATAATTGAGAATGTTAAATCAATCACCAGCCCCAAGGATCTGCTAAACTACCATTGACTTTCCTATCTCTCATCAAAATACATATTAAAAAAGTATTTTATCACAAATCAACTGGAAACTAGATATGCAATAACCAATTAGAAAGCAGAAAAGAAAAGTAGCCTTGAAGTGAAAAAATTTACCTAAGTCAAACACATACCTGATTATTGATAGTACTACTAAGAACTTTAAACCAATCATTAATAACAGTGTCATTATCAGACTGAATTAGCAGTTCTGTTCCTTGACGGGTTTTCAGCTTTAGAGAAAAGGGGGGGGGGGGGAGGAAAAGAATACGGTTAGTGCTTTCAACCAAGTAAATGAAAAATATATCTATTTTTTAAGATTGTATTTTTACTTTAAGGTAATCTCTAACACCTAATGTGGGGTTTGAACTCACAATCCCAAGATCCAGATTCACACAATCCACTAACTGTGCCAGCCAGGAGCCCCCAAATAAATGAATATATTTAAGCAAAAGTCCACGGACCAGCAGAAGACTAGATGCCATATAGTAAGTGACTAAAGGTTAATGCACAGCAATGGAATATCTTTTATTTTAATATAAAATAATCCCAGAGGAATTGCTTTATAAAACATGACATTTTTCTCACAAAAAATTCTCAATGAAAATCTAATAATTTAGATTCCCATATTCCATCACACAAATGCCATAAAACTTGCTGAAATCTAGTATACTGTATCATTAAAAAAATGAGTTCAAGGGATCCCTGGGTGGCGCAGGGGTTTGGCGCCTGCCTTTGGCCCAGGGCGCGATCCTGGAGACCCGGGATCGAATCCCACATCGGGCTTCCGGTGCATGGAGCCTGCTTCTCCCTCTGCCTGTGTCTCTGCCTCTCTCGCTTTCTCTGTCTGTGACTATCATAAATAAATAAACATTAAAAAAAAATGAGTTCAAGTACCAAAGCTATGCATTTTCGACTAGAATTGAAACAAAATCCACTTGTAAAGAAATAAAATCTATATTTTTATGTAAATCTGAGGAATGTTTTTCTCTCTCCAGTTAAAAAATAAATGTAGAAAAAAATATATGAAAGAGTTAAGCTTTCATTATTTCCTACTTAATAGGCAAATAAATATAATGGCTTAGTACAAAGAGAAGGCACAGACGATAAATGTTATGTCACTTCTGGGCAAAAGCAGTAATAAATTGTGTCAAAATCATGAATTCAGGACATTATGTATTATTCTACATGAAGGCAGCAACCAATTTATGTATAATCTCTTTGGTTCAAAGTTACTTACACTTGATTGAGGAAATATTTTCAGGTGTTAGGAGAAAGCATTCCTCCTAATTTCTGTCTGGTAACTGTTTATTTTTTTCCTCGAGGAACATATGGCAATGTACCCAAACAACATTCTGAGACATATGCCTCAAACATAGTTCCTGAAGTAATGTTTAAAAGAGGTATTCTTCAAAAAAAATTTTTTTTTCAAACCAGTTCTATATTAATTTGGGAAATTCTGAATAACATTTAACAAGATTCTTTCCTTCAAAAAGTCTCAGGGCTTTGACATCCCAGGGTGCTCTGATTTTCTAAGGAAAGAAAAACATCTGTACCACTGCCTAACTTATTCAACCATAGATTTGTTTTCACTCTGAAATCACTTATTGAAACTGTAAGGCTAAATCAGGAAACACTGATTTCCTTTCTTGTAGTTCTTTCAAGAGAGTGGGTCAAGCCAGTCAACCAATACTGAATATTCACTGCATATAAGATACTCTGTTAGGAGTTCTTTCTTAAAGATAAGGAAAATATAGTCTCTCTGCTTAAAAAAAAAAAAATCATCATCTAGTGGGATAATTTACAACAGATGATAACCTAAGGTACACTACATTAAATACTATTTTAAAAGCAGAAATTAAAAAGAATTATCAGTGTTGTGGGAGCATTTATGATGGGTCTTGGAAGATAGGTTAACACCTGACAAGAAGAGACTGCCATGGGTCAGTACTAATAAAGAGTAAAAATCACAGGAGCAGGAAAACCTAGGTTTCACTTGGAAAACAGCAACTGCATTAATAAGACAGGATAGGGCTGACACATGAGGCTATAAAGGCAGGCTGGGATCTGGAAGACTGCTTGCAAAGACAGTCTGAAAAATTCTTCCAATCTCTATACACAACCTTCTGTAATGTAATGCAACTTTTACTATGCCTTCATCAACAGGTGGGCTCTATCTAGTTCCCCACAACCCTGAAAACTCAGCTGGCTTTCTGACTTGCTTTAACCAATGGAATACACTGATGTGTGACTTCTAAATCTAAGCGGAAGTATAGTTTTCACCCTCACCCTCCTGGAACCTTGACACTGCCAATGTGAAGAAGCCAGAGGTAGCCTCCTTGAGAGTGAGAGATCTTATAAGAAAGGAGCCCTAGCATACTGCTGGCACCGACACCAGACATGTGAACTAGACCAACCAGGTGCAGGTAAGCCACTGAAGGGCTAAAAGCCTCATGAATGGTCCCACATTGAGATCAGAAGGATCACTCAGTTCAGCATAGGCCAAACTGAACAAACACAACTGTTCTTTTCCTAAGCTACTAAATCCTGAAATGGTCTGATATGCAGTAATAAATAACTGATACAGAATCATATATTACTAGGGGAGGGTTACTTATTTGAGAGAGAATGAGAAAGAAAGAGAGAGAGAGAACAAGCAGGGAGGGGGCCAAGGAAGAGGGAGAAACAGACTCCCCACTCTGAGCAGGGAGCCTGACATGGGACTTGAACACTGGACCCTGGAGATCATGACCTCAGCCAAAGGCAGACACTTAATGGACTGAGCCACCCAGGCACCCCTACTGGGAGAGATTTTTAATGACCAAATGGAAAGATTTCAATTTATTTTTCAACATTAGATTTGGTAGATAAAGGAAACCACACCCTTTTTACCATTGGTAGGGGAAAGGCAAGGCTGTGGAACAAATACTTGTGATCTATAATCTAAAATCCAATGATTTACACAAATGAAGCCAGCTCTTTATGCCAGTTTTTTTTTTAACCTTAAATTATGATACTATAAACTGACTTAACTTTGTCCTAATCGGTCACATTGAAATACAGCTCAAAAGAACTCAAAAAAAAGAACATCCAATTACTATGGTTAAGAATTTGGGGGCACCTGGGTGGCTCACTGGTTAAGCGTCTGCCTTTGGCTCAGGTCATGATCCCAGGGTCTTGGGATCGAGTGCCGCATTGGGAGCCTGTTTTTCCCCCTGCCTATGTCTCTGCCTCTGTGTGTCTCTCATGAATAAATAAAATCTTTATAAGAAAAAAAAAAGAATGTGAATTATACTTAGAAAACAAACGTATTACCTCAAACACATTCTTTTTACTGGATTTATCCTTCGAAGCCATCTCTACCGTCGCCCCCTTAAGGTCCACTGTGAACTCTGGCTTGGATTGATTGCTCCCAAACTTCATTTTAGAAAAAAAGGGAAAATCTTTGTGATGTTCATCAGAAACAGAAATAATTAAGACCAATTTTACATTATTAACAATAAACCAAATAGGTGATTACCTCAAATTTTTGTCTTTATCATAAAATAGCAATTCCTACTTTAAAATTGAAACGTCTCTAATACATAAATATATCATTCATAGAAAAGGAAATAAAATGGCTCAACTTCCATCTTCATAAGAAAAATATAAAATAAAGCTACACTAAAATCTTTTTGCACCCATCAGTGTAGGAAAAAAAATTCCAGAAGTTAGATGAAAAACTATGTTTTTCATAGAATAACAGGCCTTCATATGCAAGTGGAGTATAAACTGGAACAATGCCTAGAAAGGGAAAATTGGTAACACTGTATTTGCAAATTTACAAACACGTGTATCATTTGGCTTTAGCAATTCCATTTATTGGAATTAATCCTAGACAATATGACTAGGTAAAATGATGTGTTCAAAAAGGTAAGGCAATATTCTTACATACATATAAAAAATATCTGGAAGATATCAAGTGCTTTTCCACCTAATAAACATTCTCTAAACCTGATTCTGTGCTTTCAAGAGTTATTTCCTTATCGACTATTTATGCTGTCCACAACAGTAACCTGTAAAAACAGAAAACTCTAAGCCCCATATTCTTTCATTCAGCCTTTGTTAGAAATTATAACTAGAGCCAGATGCTATAAAGCCTCAGCAACTTAATAGGGTACTGTGAAAAGAATAGGAAGACAGCTGACAAGGGTGGTTTGAAAAGAAAAAGCACTTAGCTAGCTATTATATTTTGTTAACCTGATAAGGAAAAGATTAGTAAGTAGCAGAAAATTCATGTTAAATATAGACTTACACTCCATCTTGCCTTCATTAAGTTAAATTTTTGCTTAGTCTGTTAACTAAGAATAGAAAATAGCACTCCTATTTACTGAAAGGTTTATAGGTTTTAAAATCCTTAAGGGCTAATGAATTGTAATCTTAAGGTCAAAGATCTGTTACAGGAAATTTCTTTTCTTAAAGTATTTTCTAGTCAAATTATGTTTGTCATTGGAAATAGAACTTATCCAACAACCTGGTGATATTTTATGCACTATTCATAATGTCAGTAACTACTCAGTAACTTCACATTTAATAAATGGGTTGAACCAGTGAGAATGGGAAAAATTAACAAGGCAGGAAACCACAAATGTTGGAGAGGATGTGGAGAAAAGGGGAACCCTCTTACACTGTTGGTGGGAATGTGAAATGGTGCAGCCACTCTGGAAAACTGTGTGGAGATTCCTCAAAGAGTTAAAAATAGATCTGCCCTATGACCCAGCAATTTTACTGTTGGGGATTTACCCTAAAGATACAGATGCAATGAAATGCCGGGACACCTGCACCCCGATGTTTCTAGCAGCTATGTCCACAATAGCCAAACTGTGGAAGGAGCCTCAGTGTCCATCGAAAGATGAATGGATAAAGGAGATGTGGTCTATGTATACAATGGAATATTACTCAGCCATTAGAAATGACAAATACCCACCATTTGCTTCGACATGGATGGAACTGGAGGGTATTATGCTGAGTGAAATAAGTCAATCGGAGAAGGACAAACATTATATGTTCTCATTCATTTGGGGAATATAAATAATAGTGAAAGGGAATAGAAGGGAAGGGAGAAGAAATGGGTAGGAAATATCAGAAAGGGAGACAGAACATGAAAGACTCCTAACTCTGGGAAACGAACTAGGGGTGGTGGAAGGGCTGGAGGGTGGGGGGTGGGGGTGAATGGGTGACGGGCACTGAGGGGGGCACTTGACGGGATGAGCACTGGGTATTATTCTGTATGTTGGCAAATTGAACCCCAATAAAAAATAAATTTATTATTAAAAAAATAAATATATAAATGGGTTGACTTCATCTTTTCAGCTAGCAACATGGACTTAAACAATGCACTTGTTATAACAAAACAGTATTTAGGAAATTATATTCAACTTATTAGTGGAATCAAAACAAAGTTTAGGTATTATATGAAATTTTTATTAGTGGAATCATAATAACAATCACAAAAATTTTAACTATTCTATAGTCTCGGTCTTAAGTACCTTTTGTCATTTAAAAGACATTTAATTAACCATATAGCTACAACAAGGCAAAGATAACATCCTAAGTAAATGGTATATCTCAAAAGTTATAAAACTTAAATGTGCACAATTAGTCGCATGATAAATCAATGTACTTAACTGGTCATCACATGCTTTGAAATGGTTTGCCTAAGATACAAATAACTAACCAAGTATGACAAAGCAACCAAATACAATGACCAGGCATGGAATGCTGGTAAAAATGCATTCAATATGGTTGGCAAAATTTTGTGTTTGTTATTTGTCCTTTTACAAACTCTAGTCCCATGTTATCATACATCCCTCCATATATCTGGGGCAAAGAAAATGAAATTATTGTAGCAAAGGGCATGCAACAAGAACACATACAGTGACAGCTGAAACAGGGTCAGATTTCACATATGCAGGCCAATGACTGACAGAATTTTTCCAAGAAAAAAGCAGCAAAAGCAAGAGCTCAGGGACTAAGCCCTGTTGGCAGAATGAGTTGATGGAGAAAGGGAAGAAAATGATGTCATAATAATGCACAATGGCAAAATGACACATGAGAAAAGCATATGGAACAAATTACAACGAAAATACAATTCTACAAGCAGACACAACACAAAGTTTAACCTCCAAATATTTTTGTAAAGGCCCTAGCATTTATATCTCAGAATATTTTCTAACTCTCTTACTACATAAATCATGTTTTATTTTTAAGGTGAATGTTTTTGATTACATTAAACAGACTTGTCTTAGATAGGTCAGGTCTTACAATAGAAGACCTGAGGAGTACTAAATACATCGTACCTCTGGCCCACTGCCACCTTGTTCAGCCCTCTCCTCAGAAATCCCTGAACTTCCTCCTTGTGACCTGCCAGGCAATGTCCTCCGGTATCCTTTTCTTAAGTCCTCTCTTGGGAGTGGCCCCTACATTCCCCTTCCTCTAGGGCAGTGGTTCTCAACCACAGGCAATCTAGGTGACACCTGACAATGTCTAGAGATATACATGTAGTTGTCACAACTGGAGGTGGAGATGCTACTGTCTTCTGCTAAATACCATACCATTTATAGGAGAGCCCCTATGACACAATTATCTAGCCCCAAAAGAGACAAATTTTAGAAATTTAAAAGAATGTCTAAGTAAATTCAAAAAATTAGTGATATATGTGGGGTGATTTTTGTTAACAATCCAGAATATGATGAATGGTATCTGAAAGGGAGCACAAGGTCATGTCATATTGTCACTGTGCCCTTCTTGGTCTTCCCCATTACAGTAGAAGCCACGAAGACAAAGACTGTTACTTACTTCTAAATTGGAAAACTTAACACAATGCCTAGAACAAAACAGGCTTTTATGTCTGTTGCACCAACTAGGTGAAATGAAGTAAGAAAAAAGCATGTATAATCTATAATTTAGGCTACTGATATCACAATCCAGTGTAATATTGTACAGAAAACACTGGAATGTGTCCAGCCTAAAGGAGAAAGGAAGGCTCACTCGATGATCAACAGCATCCACGTAAAATTTATCTTATATAGTGGAGTTGCGTACTGCATATGTATATTCTGTTTACTCAACATTAACTATCCATAGAACCAAAACTAAATACAAAGTGCAAATTATGTAAAAACAAAAACAAAAAACAACTTCAAACAGTGTGGGTGACTTTACTCAGCCTTTAGTCAATGAGTATATGCTCTGGAGTGAGCAAAAGATGTGAATCTGATCTTTCTTCAAGTGGATCTAGGTATAGGTTTTTGCACTAAGTGTGAAAACTAATTTTTAAAGAATCAAACGTCTGTAACGTGGCCCCTTAACATAAACCAAACAACAACAACGATAACATACATCATCAAATTCAACTGGAGGAAAAGCAATCTCTTCCAACCTCAAAGGCAAAAACTGGCTCTGCTACAGACCAACTTCTACTAATACCACCTTCCTAAGGAGATACTCAAGGGTAATTTTCACTATAGCTGATTTTTGTCTTTTTGGCTTATATACTAGCCTTAGAATCTCATCCTCAGGTAAGGTGTGATTTCATTATACAAACAGGATACATTTTACCTACAACAAATCTACTTGGTGGCTGAGTATAGAAACAAAACTATGGTGTTGTTGTTGTTGTTGTTTTCAATTCCTTTTTAACAGTTGCATTAACAGAATTAAGAAGCCTCTTACATAATTACCAATTTTTAATATTTATGAATGTTGTATAATGCCAAAATACATTATACACATTTTCACACCTATGTGAATAATCTTACTTGCTTTTATTTAGACCATTTAGTTTTCAATCCTTTCATAGGTGTTACATACAAAAAGATAAAGCAAGACAGTCATCTTTAAATTTGCCATAAAACAAAAATTAAGAATTGACTGCACAACCAAGCATGTTATCACTTGTCACAACTGTTTAGTTTTTATTGAGACTATAAATACAGTAGGAGTATTTTTATTTAATTATACTAATCTGAAATGATAATATACTGTATTATTCATAATATGTTAGTAAAATTTCATTTAAGGACAAAAATTCAAATAGCAAATCCCTATAATTAAAATTCATTAAGAAATCTGCAATTTCAAAATTGGCTAGCTCAGTGAATTTTAAACTATGCTTCCGCTATTGCCACATGGTAACACAGTGACACAACTTTAGCTGACAAACAGAAATACCTCACAGGATTTGTCAAGATTAGATTTAATTATGAGTTCTGAATTATGTAAGATCTTCAAGAGAAAAACCTTAAATAAAATGCAACCAGCCTTAGGTACTAACAATCACACACTGATGTACTCACTGAAAATTTTTATTTTAAAAAGAAGTTTTTTGTTTTCTTTTAAAAGCATGCAAGTCTGCCTACCTAAATGATGCCTCTTACCACAATGCTCTTTTATTGGTATATACCACAACCTCTGCTCTTTAAGCATCAGAAATTACAAAAAAATGACCATTATCCAGCTTTTTAAAAGATTACTTATTAATCTCTGCTTCTCCATTCCTCTTAATTCATTTCCTACACTCAATTTCAAATAAAAGTTGAGCCATAAGTAGGAAGAAGAAATAATTGCATAACCCTGTAGAAATGCAGTAACACAAACAAAAAGTACCACATGCTTTACCTCAGGGGGAAAAAAAGGAGAAACACATAATTATCAATTTACTTTAAGGTAAGTGAAACTAAAATTTCAATCTTTAAATATGGAAAGTATATCACAGGTCAGTTCCACTGTATTGACTAAACAATGAAGCAAATCAAAGGAGTGGTAAGGCAAACAGAAAAAGTATCTAGAATGTTCATTTTAGTCCCAATCAAGAAGATTTTGGGGTTGCCATACCAAAAGTATTTGTGGACAAACATGCTCTGTGACATTTCTGGTTCTGAAGATTGTTAAATGGCTGCATTATAAACATAGATGAGTAGAATCTGCTTGAATTTTAAAAATGGATTTCTTTTTCATCAAATATAAGGTCCATAGGTCCTGCTAATTTTAAAGACATTCAGTAAATGTAAGAAAATATTGGCTAAGGTACGAAATAAAGCAGACTAAAGACATTAGATTGATTTCATTTAAAATTTTATTTAAGCACTGACCTTTCAAACTTAATTACAAAAATTTTTGGAAATATCTAGAGCATAGACTCTGGAGACAACTGCCACCTAGATCTGCCACTTACTAGCTAAGTATACAACCTTCAGCAAGATTCTTAACTGTTTTATACCTCATTTTCTCAACTATAAAAGGGATAGAGGGGATGATAAACTTCTGCCCTGATACAGTACCTGATACATAGTAAACATTCAAAAAGTGTAGCTATTATATGTCACAAATTGTAATTTTTATAGTATTTGTATTACAAACTAACTGAAGAGTAACAATAGTAAACACTGAGATATATAAAACACTTCCAAATCCCACAAGTAGGAATCCCTGCCTGGCTCAGAGGTTTAGCGCCTGCTTTTGGCCCAGGGTGTGATCCTGGAGTCCGGGGATCGAGTCCCACATTGCGCTCCCTGCATGGAGCCTGCTTCTCCCTCTGCCTCTATCTCTGCCTCTCTCTCCCTCTCCATGTCTCTCATGAATAAATGGATAAAATCTTAAAAAAAAAAAAAATCCCACAAGTAATGGGACATTTATTCTTCTAAAAGCTGGCTGACCTTATATATAGACATGTACACCTGAATCACTGGTTAGTATCCAAAGATCAGATCACAGTTCAAGGTGGGGCTTGATATATTTCTGCTTATTTTCTGACTAAATATCTGAATCAGCTAATTCACAAGCACAAGAAAGCTTTATAGGTGTCCCCTGCTTTTTGAAAGTTCACATTACACCACTTTGCTTTCACAAAAGACATACATTAGTACCTGTTTTGCTAACCAAAACTAATATGAGTCGTTTTTACTTTTATTAAAAAAGGTAAAAATGGTGGCAGAACATGAGACTCCTAACTCTGGGAAACGAAAAAGGGGTAGTAGAAAGGGAAGCGCGAGGGGGGTTGGGGTGACTGGGTGACGGGCACTGAAGGGGGCACTTGATGGGATGAGCACTGGGTGATATGCTATATGTTGGCAAATTGATCTCCAGTAAAAAAAATTTTAAAAATAAAAATAAAGAAAGGTAAAAGTGAGAAGAGTGTTCAATGTTTGTTGTGCAGTGAACAATTATGAAGACAGCTCGCACCCTGAGCCACCAAAGTGGCCTGCCAAGCTCCTTCTCAGGAAACCACACTCTTGCATGTTAGTTAGCATCAATGTACCATAGTTTTGACTGTGTGAGCATCTGTATTTTTGCTCCTTTGTACATCCAGTAGGGAGATATATCCTAAGGTATCAGAAAAGCCCCAAAGAGATTTTTTTGTGGGGGGAGGGGCTGTTTAGAATGCTCAAAAATTTTTCCATATAAATTAATGGTAATTTACAAGGGTTCATAGAAGCACTATGCTTTCGGACAGCAGGGGAAACTTGTAATATCCTGGAGCTGAATTAAGAGAGATATTTTGTTCTAGAATGTCCAAGTAGTAAGCCCACCTTTCAGTTCAATAGATAAAACAGACTGTTGATTTTATTAATACAACTAATCAGATTTCTGATTAGCCCTCCTCTTTGGTTACAAGTCAAAACACGTCTTTTATAAACTTTACTTTTATTTGCACACCACCTGTGGCTAGAACTCTGAAATACTTCACAAAATTTAGGTGCACGACTATCCACATAATTTAAATTTGTAAATCCAACAAAGAGAAGAAATACTTACCCAACTTGTGCTGCTTCCTTGAGTTTTGGTGAAGAGTAAAGAGGAACCTTGTAACACGGCCCAAGAAGACAACCAGTTCTTTCTGTAATTATAAAGACAACCAACTAAAGCTCTGCTATTCAGTTTTTCCAACCAAACTGAAAAATTACATATAACCTAGTTATCAATGTTGTCCACGATTTACATTCATTATTGACATTCTCACTGTTTTTACTGAGGACATAATGCTAACAGAATTACATTCATTTTATGGTTCCAAACTGACCATCAAGGCCCCCAACCAAATGAAGCTAATAGAGATATATTATTAGAATAATTATATACATAATTATGTCCACATAGCAATCCAGCACATTGACAATCAAAGGTACCAATTTATTTTGAAGTAGCATTACTTGAACTCTGTATCTGGCAAGAATTATTCATGATTAAAAACTAAGCAAACAAAAAAAAAAACAAAAAAAAACTAAGCAAACATGTTCACCTCACCTAATTTTAAAAAAAAATTTTTTTTTTTTTAATTTATGATAGTCACACACACAGAAAGAGAGAGAGGCAGAGACACAGGCAGAGGGAGAAGCAGGCTCCATGCACCAGGAGCCCGAAGTGGGATTCGATCCCGGGTCTCCAGGATCGCGCCCTGGGCCAAAGGTAGGCACTAAACCCGCTGCGCCACCCAGGGATCCTTCACCTAATTCTTTATAGATACAAATTATTTTATGTTTCTTGGCTATCTCCCTTCCCCTAATAAGGCTACACTAGGTAAGTGGTAGACACTAGGTACAACCAGTAGATACTAGGTACAATAAATTACATACTCACTGATCACTGGGGTTACTAAGATGAGGGTTTTTTTTATTGTCATAAATTACAAAATCAACACATATATATCAAAACTCTAAATATAAAAATGTATAAAGATGAAGGTTCCCCATTTCTTCTCCTTCAATCCACATTCCAGAGACAACCAATAATTACTTTATAAGGGAATTCAATTGATTGTCAGGCTAAAATGAATGTCAAATATGTCTACTACAAATTTATTAAGGCCTACCTTTACTGCCAAACATACCGAGAGTTTTTGAAAACTCTAAAGGCACTCAAAAGGTTTATTCTCTATTTTCAGAATGTAGAATTTAATATCAATTAGACCTATCTTATTATTTTATGTATACTTGAACTTCATGGATTAAAAGTGAAATTAAGTTTACTTCTATTGAGTTTCTATTTTTCCTTTTATTTCCTATTGATTTTACTTATGGTTGTTACTGCTACTTATTTGGTGAATGGCTATTCCTAATGATTAGATCTTTATTGTAGATTTATCCACAGTTTTTACCATTTTAAGTCCCCATCTTATGGCACTTAATGCTTTTCCCCCTGAAGTGAACAGTCTAAGATCCCTATTCTTGGGACACCTGGGTGGCTCAGTGGATGAGTGTCTAAAAGATTTATTTATTATGAGACACACACACACACACACACAGAGAGAGAGAGAGAGAGAGAGAGAGAGAGGCAGAGACACAGGCAGAGGGAGAAGCAGACTCCCACAAGAAGCCTGATGTGGGACTTGATCCTGGATCCCAGGATCACATCCTGAGCCGAAGGCAGACGCTCAACCACTGAGCCACCCAGGTGTCCCAAGAAGGGATTTATTTTTATTTGGAAGTTTATTTTATACTCAATCTTCTATTTCTATAGAGAGTATCTACTAACTCCCTCCTCTGAAAAAATAGTAAAATCAATATATTTCCACTTTAAATAAACTTTTTGAATTTAGTTTTCAAAACTAGAAAAACTGTAGAACTAGTAATTATACCGAAGAATATTGGATATTTGAATACTGAATTAACAATAGTTGCCCCAAAGACTGAAGCACTCATGTAATGGAGTTACGAACAGAATTAGTCACATTTTTTTTCCTGGAAAATAAAAATGACCGATGGTCACACTATGGTTATTTACAGCTGAGTATTTGGCAGGTAGATATTATCTCAAAAATAAATGAAGTGAGTCTGTCATTTAAAGGACAGTATTTGTTGACAAAAAAATTGAAGCTTTCAAAGGGAAAGCAGAATTTTGGAAAACCTAGCATATCTGCCACTGTGAGGTTGACAATTTTCCAATATCTAATGACTTTTCTGATGATGTTACTGATCTGTTAATTCTTCTTAAGATTTTATTTATTTATGAATGAGAGAGAGAGAGAGAAAGAGAGAGAGAGAGACACAGAGACACAGGCAGAGGGAGAAGCAGGCTCCATTGCAGGGAGCCTGATGTGGGACTCGATCCCTGGTCTCCAGGATCAGGCCCTGGGCTGAAGGCGGCACTAAACCGCTGAGCCACCCGGGCTGCCCTGATCTGTTAATTCTTTGATATTATAAGATATGTCAACATTTGAAGAGTCAGCAAACTTATTGAACCAGTATTTTCCGAATCATTTACAAGATGCTAAAAAATCGTGTATAGGTAAGGAGTCCAAAATGCAACACAATCTTTGTGTTGACACATTTTTTAAGATAATATTAAATTCAGAGGTGGTAAAGCAGAGGATTCTGAGAAAGCATTAGCTTTATTTAAAAAATTTTTTTCAGGGGCACATGGGTGGCTCAGTCATACATTTCATGACAATCCTACGTACATATTAGAAAATACATTATTTGAAACCTTTTTATCATTTCTACTAGAATATAACTATATTCATAATTTTTATTTCAATCAAATAAAACATGTCAGAACATTAGTGATTTTTGTACTTACCGAACTTTTTTCCCATTTTCAGTAATTTTTGTTACATTTAATAATCCATATTTTTCTTGACCCTATGGAACAGAGTAATATCATTTATACATAATTCATATAGACAATGAGGTCCAATTTTTACATATGATTGAGTCAAACTGATCTGGTACTCTAAAAATTAGCTTAAAAAGATTAGTCAGTATGTAATATGCTTACTTCTAAAGTAAAGTACATTAGGAATACAATTTCCTAATACTTCTGTATAGTTATTTTCAGTAATTTTACAATTAAACCTTTCCTCTTCTTAAGTCCTGGCAGCCATAAGGCACTTTGCTATCAAATTAGATTTCCACACAAACACCACCGGTCAGCACTGGAAGAATGATTTATGACTTCCTGTTCAAAGAAAGTTATCTAATGCTATAATGATGAATACCTCAAAAAGGAATTATTTACTTTGCTGGGGGTTTTTCAGCAATACAGTTTGAAAATTATTTAAGATATTAACCTGCTTTGTCAAAATGTAAAAATAACTAGCCAGAACAAATGCAGTAACTGTATTAATACATTACTCAAAAGTAAATGTTACTATGCATAGTACTGGCCTTAAGGTGGCATTAAAAAACTCAGTATGTACTTCACTAAACATATTCTCAGATGATGAATTGGGGCTCTGGAAAAATACAGATATATTAGTTAGCTGATGCAAAAACAGTGGCAAAGCTTTATCACCAAACCCCATGAAGGTAAAAGCCACTTTGCTCAAGTTAATAGTCATCTTAAAATTCCTCCAGATGGAAGGAAGGAAGCACTTTCTCATTGCTTTAGCTTCTCATTGCATTAAACTCAACTGAATTTAAAGACAATGAGTTGGTGTCTATAGCAATCATCAATATTAGTAAGCACTTTAAGGGCATGACAGAGCAATGTTACTTCAACTGAAATATACAAAAACATAGAAAAAATATTCCCAATTCAGAATTTATTTCTATTTCATCATATCTCAGCTATTTTCTCAATGTACTTCCATTAGAAAAAGACACATCTTTCTTGAAAGGGAGATTAACTAATTTGGGGTACTAATAATGTTTAAAATATAATGTTTGAGGGAGGCCTGGGGTGGCTCAGCGGTTGAGCATCTGCCTTTGGCTCAGGGCGTGATCCTGGAGTCCTGGGATCGAGTCCCACATCGGGGTTCCAGCATGGAGCCTGTTTTCTCCCTCTCCCTCTGCCTATGTCTATGTCTCTGCCTCTCTCTCTCTGTGTCTCTCATGAATAAATAAAATCTTTTAAAAAAATTTTAAAAATAAAAATAAAATATAATGTTTGAAAGTTTTGCCTAGCCTGATAAAACTTCTCACCTATAGACAAAGCTGACAGAGTATTAATATTGGTTCATTTGTGGTATACGGAACTTGGGAAGTAGTCATATGAAATTTTACTGTAATTTTTTTGAAAAGCATAGGCTGGATCTCCTTAGATACACTGATACTTCTAAGTCTGATACTTCTAAGAGCTCTCTATTGCCTAACAAAAACATCACACAGTGATAAGTATGCACAAGATCCTAAGTAAGAACATTTCCAATTTACTCTCAGAAGCAGGAAGGAAAAAAAAAAAAAAAACATTCAAAGATACAAGAACTAAGTAAAACATTAATCTGAGAGGATGGCATTGCTTATGTGAGCTGGGGAGCAGGAATCAGAAGACCAGAGTCGAAATCACATCTGTAAAAATGCCAAAGCTGGAATTGTACAGGACAAAAGAACTGAGGCACAAGTGGAACAAGGGAAGAAAAGTAGAAGGGAAGCAATAGTGACAGAGCACAGAAGCTTGAGGATGAGACAGAGATTCTGTATTAGGGATTCTTACCTGAGTCAATGGATGAATTGAAACTGGTACAAAATTGTGTGTGGATAGTCTAGACACTGTTCAAGGGTCCAGAATGCTCATGAAATTCTTAGGGATTAAGACCCAAGGACTAATGCTCTAAGTATTAAGCACTCTAATTTGAACATAAAATAAGAATAAAATTTGCCACATCCAAAATTTACAAATACAAAAATATTTAGCATGCAACATGGGTAAGTGTGATGAGAAAGGTATGGAGAGAGGGAGTGAAGAAAAGGCTTCCTGGAGATCCCTGAGCTAAGGAATTAGCTAGATGGTGACAGCAGGAGATGAAAACAACAAAGTATAAAGGTACAGAAGTGAAACGAAAGAGCATTTCGTATTTGAGGGCCCTTCATTTCCCTCGAAGTACTAGGTGAGGTGAAGCAGCAAGGAAAAAAGGGAGTGCGATAAATGAAGTGAGAAAGGGTGTTGAAACAGGAACTGAGCAGAACACATTCTAGTAATTAGCACAGGAGATGGAGCTAGGGCAGCGACAGTGAGAAAGTGACAAGGGGCCAAATTTGAGAGACTCAAAAGACAGAACTGACAGGCATGGACAGGAGGAGGGTCAGAGAAGGAAGATCCAAGGAAAACTCCTAAGCTTCAACAATTGGCTAGATGGCGATATCTCAGTTTCAATGACACTGGTTTAGAGGAGCTTTCCCAGACCACTCTCAGGTAGGAGCACTTCTACCCCTCCATTATCTACCACTGCCCCCAGATTGTTCCTGTCATTGCACTTAATGCAAAGGACAACTACATATCTTTTATTCACAATCTATTTCACTGGGCTGTCCACAGGACCGTATGACCAATGTATACAGCATGCTGTTATTATTCACTGCTTACTTCACTGGGCTGTCCACAGGACCATACAACCAGTGCCTACAGCATGTACTTGATGTTCACAATATATATCTGTTGTAATTAGTCAACAAATTAGCAGTACTATTGCATGAAAGGAATATAAAAGAAGGCTGGTGATAGACAAAATAAAGCTTTAACTTTTAAACACTGATGTTGGGAAGCCCAGGTGGCTCAGTGGTTTAGCGCCTGCCTTCGGCCCAGAGCGTAATCCTGGAGACCTGGGATCAAGTCCCACATCAGGCTCCCTGCATGGAGCCTGCTTCTCCCTCTGCCTGTGTCTCTGCCCCTCTCTCTCTCTCTCTCTCTCTCTCTCTCTGTCTCTCATGAATAAATAAATAAAATCTTTAAAAATAAACACTGATGTTTCTGAATTTGATATAAAAGTGCTGAGTAGGCAGATGAATAAAAAAGGTTTGGCTATACAGGTGAAAGATTTGGAGGAAAAATTTAGACAGATTTTGAACATACTATTTGGTGTACTTTCACTACTTAATAGGATTCAAAAATAACCGATGTTTTTGTGGTCATTAAAAAAAATCCATAAAAATATTTTGATAAATCTTGCAAAAAAAATGCCCATATTCACACATAGTATTTCTTAGTCTAAATATAGTTGATACTCCAAAGGAAAGTTCATATTGAAAATAGCAGAAATGTTTTAATAAGGACTGGCAAAATATGCTTAAATTTTAATTGAAATGACTGTACTTAAATTATCCTATCCTAATAAGGAAGGAAAACAAGACAATGTTTGTTCTATTAAGTAATCTGAGAAAATTTCCACAGGCTCATAATCACTTTGCAGGCTCCAGAATTTTTTTATTTTTTATTTTATTTTATTTTTTTATTTTTTTTTTTTTAAATTTTTATTTATTTATGATAGTTACACACACACAGAGAGAGAGAGAGAGAGAGAGAGAGAGAGAGAGAGAGGCGCAGAGACACAGGCGGAGGGAGAAGCAGGCTCCATGCACCGGGAGCCCGACGTGGGACTCGATCCCAGGTCTCCAGGATCGCGCCCTGGGCCAAAGGCAGGCGCCAAACCGCTGCGCCACCCAGGGATCCCTTATTTTTTATTTTAAAGCATGGAGCCCCACATGAGGCTGGAACTTAAGACCTAAGCTGAGATCAACAGTCAGATGCTTATCTAAATGAGCCACCCAGGTGCCTGTGTAGGCTCCAGAATTTCCAACGTATTCATTTAGTAAAACAGGCATTTCCAATTTGGCTAACAATTATTATATACCAAAATCAATACAACCCATCAAAATCCTTATCTTTGGTTAATCATGCAATTATAAGGTTTTTTTTAATACAAAGTTAAATAACTTGGCACAGTGATCTAGTAGTTGAAGAAGAACCAGGGTAATGGAACTTCCAGAACAGGAAGTTGATAGGGAGGGAATACAAACTAGTAGTTGCCAGGGAAGAGGAAAAGGTGATGGGGAAATAAATGAGTGAATGCTTAACAGGTGTGGGTTGCCCTTTGAGGTAATGAAAATGTTCTGAAATCAGGCAGAAGTGATTGCTGCACACATTGTAAATATACTGTATGCCATTTAAATGTATACTCTAAAATGGTTAACGACTAATTTTCTGTTATATGAATTGCACCTCAATAAAAAAAATATTTTAGGGGTACCAGGGTGGCTCAGTTGGTTAAGCATCCAACTCTTGATTTCAGGGATTGATCAAGCCCTGCATCGAATTATGCACTGAGTGTGGAGCCTGCTTCAGATTCTCTCTCGCCCTTTCCCGATGCCCCTCCCTCTTTCTCATTCTCCCTCTCCTCCAAAAAAAAAAAGGTATTTATTTTAAAGAACTAGAGCTTTAAAAAATTAGATGTTTAAGTCATGTTTTTTTTTTTTTAAAGGCTTTAGAAAGTATTATTCAATGAGGGAAAAAAAAAAGAGCAAAAATGTCCACTAATGCTTTTGCTAAAGAAAGTATTGAACCATTCTTTTCTCCAATGCATTTTAGTGCCATAATTGGAAATACAGGGTCAGAAACTCATTTCCAAATTATATATTCTAAAATTTTATTCAGCATTCAGTGATTGGAAACTTTAATATGCACATTTATCTGGAGTATTACTCAGTCATAAAAAAAATAATGAAATCTTGTTATTTGCAATGACATGGATGGAGCTAGAGAGTATTATGCTAAGCAAAATAAATCAGAGAAAGACAAATAGCATATGATTTCACTCATATATGCAGTTTAACAGAATAAAACAAAGGGGGAAAGAGAGAGGGGGGGAGAGAGAGAGAGAGAGAGAGAGAGAGAGAGAGAGAGATGCAAAACTAAGAAATGGTCTCTTAACTATAGAGAACAAACTGATGATTCCCAGAGGAGAGGCAGA
Source organism: Canis lupus familiaris (assembly GCF_011100685.1). Classification (NCBI taxonomy): domain Eukaryota; kingdom Metazoa; phylum Chordata; class Mammalia; order Carnivora; family Canidae; genus Canis; species Canis lupus. The sequence goes on along the minus strand of NC_049223.1, from coordinate 12,896,152 downwards.
TGGGGAGATGGGTCAACTAGGTGATGGGGATTATGAAGTGTACTTGCTGTGATGAGCACCAGGATATGTGTGGAAGAGTACTGAATCACCATATTGTGCACCTGAAACTAATATTGAACTGTATGTTAATTGGAATTTAAATAAAAAATTAAAAAAAATGCTCATCAGTCATAGACACACTTGTACAAACAGCTTTTTTCTTAGATCAGCCATAAAATCCTATTTAACCTACACTGAACTTGTACAGAAACAGAACACTGATCTTTTTAAAAAGTATATGCTGGCTATTTCAAAAAAAGGATTTGAAGGGGCCACAAAAAATAACAATAATGTATCTGAAAATTGGAAATGAAACAAGAAAAAAATGAACATGTTTAATATTAAGAAATGGAATTTTAAATCTGGTTTGATTAGATTACATGAAAACATCATGCTAAGTGCATAAAGTCTATCAAAAAAGACCAATATTATAGGATTCTGTTTTTTAAATTTTTATATCTTAAAGATTTTTATTTATTTATTCATGAGAGAGACAGACGCAGAGTCACAGGCAGAGGGAGAAGCAAGCTCTCTGTGGGAAGCCCGATGTGGGACTCGATCCCAGGACCCCAGGATCATGACCTGAGCCAAAGGCAGACACTCAACCGCTGAGCCACCCAGGGGTCCCTATAGGATTCTATTCTTACAAAATGTCCCAAATACTCAAATCTAGTGAGACACAAAGTAGAGTCCTGGTCATTCAGAGCTTGGTGAGACATGGAGCTAGAGGGGTGGTACCAAATGTGGTTTCTTCCTGAGATGAAAATATTCTAAAATTGACTGTGATGATGGCTATCTGATGTATCTGAATATATTAAAACAACCATGTAACTGTACACTAAGTCAGTAAGTTGTACATCTGAATTACATTTCAATATGAATTACATTTCAATAAAGCTTTTAATAAAAATAATACAGAAGAGACTGAAGAGGTAGGTGGGCAATCTGCAAGATTTTAAGATGACACCAGGTAGCTAACACTGATTACAGTGTTATTTTTGTTCCTAAATTTGTAGCTTCCTTTTTCTTACTAGCAAGCCTTCATACGAACCAGATTTTAACTCACAGAGGGAAGACATCTCCCTGTATGAACTGGGTAAGAGGGAGAAACATGGGTGAGATTCAGTGGAAATAGCTCAAGTTGAGAAGAGGGAACAGAGGAGCAAGAGATGGAAAAGCCAAGGAGGGCAAAAGCCTCCACAGGGAGAGGCAAGGCGGCATGGAAGAGGTGCCCTCTGGAGTGGGAAAGGAGAGCTCTATATTTAGGTGAAAAAGAATGGACTCAGGTAGAATTCACAAAGCTATTTCAACTTTCATTCCAAGACAAAAGAATGAAAGAGAAAAATACTGATGAGGCAGTTCCTTGTGGGGGCCAGCAGGGGGTATCGTGAGTCCAGAATGGTCCAGTTTGCTGTCAAACTAATGTTTGGTTTGGGAGGGGTAAAATGGTTTAGGAGATAATTTGCAAACTGTCCTTTTAACTCCATGTGAAACATTTGCAACTTCATGTCTCTAAGCTAACCTAGAGGTTCCTTTTTACCAACATGTAAATAATTTATAGTCTCTTTGGCAATTATATATTACCTCTATTTAGAATAAATTACAAAGATTTCTGCTCTTTTCTAAATGTACTGGTAAGACAGTACTGTAGTAACACCTTAGATTCATACAATAATTCTCAACACCGCCACTTTTTATATTTAATACTTATGCACCCAGGACAGTGTTAAATAATGCAAAAGACAAAAAAGAGAAAAGTAGTCACTATGTATCCTTTAGTAGGAGTTTATTTAAAATCTCAGTAGGGAAATGAGGGGTACATGAGGTAACGTTCACACTACTGGATAAGTGACTTGGAAATTCAGGAAAAAAAGAAAAGATCATTATTAGGCTAACATTAGTCCGGCAAGGCCCCTTAAGCCAGTCTTAAAAGCTTTTCTAACTTTAAGTATGGAAAAGCCACGGATGTTGTAGGCGGGGGAACCACCTGAGCAATGTCAGAAGGAAATGTGTACAATATGTGGTATGAACCATAAAAGATCTGATTCAGTTAGGGAATGGGCAAAGAGTTAGAAAAATAAAAAAACATCTGTGGAAACCTTTGCCTCTAAAAAAATCAGAAGTACTGAACAGCTAATATATGGTACACAGTAGGTACTGTGATTACTCTATTCCTGCTCTAACGAAACTTTTCTTTGTCTATTAGGGAAGACAGACACAAATAGAGGGTTTAAGGTTTCTACAGGAAATAAAAAAACGAAAAGTGTTATTCTATTTAATATAACCAAGCAACATAATTAAATGCTATAAAGAGTATTACAGAGAAATCTGACCAAATCTAGAAGATTCGAATAAAATTCTCTGAGGAAGCAAAATCTGAACTGAACTCTAATGAATTAACAGAAGTAAACAGGCAAAGGTGGGAGAGAATGGTTCAGTGGGCAGAGGAATGACATGTGCCAAGACCTCAAGCTGAAAGGCAGGCTCTTTTGAGGAAAGAAGTTCTGTGCAGCTGGAGGAAAACAACCAAGGAGAGGAGGACACAAGAATATGAGGTGAGGCTGGAGAGGCAGTCAAGTGTCAGAGCACTCTATGTCTCAGAGTTCTCATTAAAAATTTTGGCCTTCACTCTAAAAGAAAAGGAAAGCCACTGAAGGGAATAGCAGAGCCAGTCAATTATAGGAGGGATTACAAATACACAGATCAAGCAAACTTTCACCTGAGTTAAACCAGGTCTCTGAAGAGAAGTTTTCAGTTTAGAGCAAACTAAGTTGAGTTCCATATCTCTCATAGTCATCTGTAATCGACTGGGCACTGTATTTAACAGCACAGAAAAAGAGTGGAGCCTGTGCTCATGAAGGAGGAGGGAAACACTGCTTACCTTTGGACTGTTGGCCTGAGGAGAAAAGATTAAAGTATAATTTGATAGTATTTTCCAGGGATTTTACGTTTATTTTTTTAAAGATCAAATATGATTTTGTCACTTGCAAATATGGCAATATAAATTAATCATGAAGATACCATATTTTGCATAAAAAGGGGCTCTTAGGTCTATAAAGCTGATTACATTCTTAATTTAAACCTATTTTAATTGTGATTATTATCTTTAAAACCAACGGAAGTTATTAGAAGCCCAAGAAATATTTAAACATTGAGAGAAAAATTAATTTACTGAAACTGATTGAAATAATGGGACTATATTATACTATATGCTATCATACTAACTGTATCTTGGTGCTTTGGTGAAGAGGGAGAAGATTCATTTTCAGGAAAGCAGGGTTTTGAGGCAGTTGGAGATTCCTACAAGAAATAAGTAATGAAAAATGTTACTCTATTTTATATCATTATATTTCTCCCTCTATTCATGGTGGGAGAGCTTAATAAGGGAAGCTTAATTTTTTTTCCTAGTTATCTCCTTTCTATATTCAGCTAGGAAATTAATATGGTACTGATCTGCAAACTACAGATGTCTTAAAGTTTATGAAATACGGCCTACTTTATACTAATTATAGTTTATTTTAAATACTACGTACAGAATTACTCAAAAGAAATGATGCATGTTGCCTTAAAACCATGATGTTGTATTAGCTTGAACTGACCACATTTAAAATAGGTAAAATCTAAACATTTAAGGATAAAAATCTAATAGTCGCCATACAAACTGGCTCTTGGTGAAGTCAGCGTGAATACCCAGGATTAGGCAAGTCACAGGAAAGATGTGGCAACTGCCAGAATGAGAACTTTACTTAAGTCAATGACTACATAGGACATTAAATTAAATTACTATTAATATTTAAAGTAATTTACAGATATCTTTCTATTTTTATAGATAAACAAGATCTTTTTAAATGCAAAGAAACTTTAAAGATTAGTAACTCACTAGAAAAAAACGTTTTAATGTGTAAGCCTACAAGAATATATAATATGAGCAAATCAATAACGTGCATTTTAAAAGCAATTCAGCTTTGTCAATATTAAAACACACTATGTGATTTCTACCACAGGTGTTTATAAGACTCTTCATAGAGGACAAAGCTGAAGAAACACATTTTTGATACCAATAGCCAAGCTCCATTTAAATCTTTTCCATTCCCCTAAATACTTTGAGTAATCTCAGGAAAAGTAATATTAGAAAAATCATATGCCAACACCTATTATTAATTTTCTTATAAAACCAAATAATGTCTTTGCATATTCATCTCTACATCTCTCAGTCTACCATGCTTATGAAACCGGACAAGGTACTGTTAACAATACACAAATTGTTAAAAAAAAAAAAAAAAAAAAAAAAACAATACACAAATTGTTAACTCCATATCCACTGATTGGAAAATAATCTTCAGGTTTATACCTTATAAAATCTGTAAACACAAAAACTAGATAGCAGTGAAAGTTTACCAAGAAAATCCTTGAAGGGACAATCTTACGAATCAAACATCCAAGGCCTATACTACTAATGAAGAAAATATTAAAATCATATCAAATTATATATTTACAAAAAAATTACACATAATATCCAAATCTAGTACAGCCTCATTTAAGTATTTTTTTCCACTTCAGAGGTTTCACTTTTCATTTCTTGACTTCTTTATTGTTAACTCCATATCCACTCATTGGAAAAAAATCTTCAGGTTTATACCTTATAAAATTTGTAAACACAAAAACTAGATAGCAGTGAAAGTTTACCAAGAAAATCCTTGAAGGGACAACCTTATGAATCAAACATCCAAGGCGTATACTACTAATGAAGAAAATATTAAAATCATTATCAAATTACATATTTACAAAAAATTACACATAATATCCAAATCTAGTATAGCCTCATTTAAGTTACTTTTTTTCCACTTCAGAGGTTTCACATTTCGATTTCTTGACTTCTACAGGAATGTCTGATATTAAAAGTTTGGAAAAAAGATGAAATAAAGATTTGATGACCCACAAAGCAAAAAATAAGTGAATGGTAATCAATTTATTTTTCATAGGATTGTCCTACAGAAATAAAAATACAGCAAATGCAGTAATAATGAATGTACAAGAATTATAACTACTTATAACAAAAAAATAACTACTTACAACAAAGATTTTAAACTTATATAATTTATGTATATTTATAAATGTATGTGCCTACATAAATATATCTTAAATGTCTACAACCAACAAGTTTTAGTAAAAACCATACATAAGCAGAAACAGATGCACCCACACATATACACGCACACAGACATATACGAATCTATGTCCTCCAACGTTGTCTGACAACTTAATTAGGACTTATATCATCATAACAGTATTTGCTACATTATATTAGGTTTCTTTATTACGTTTCAAGCTATACACTCTTTAATCTTCATCATCTATTAGTCAGCTAGTTTGTTCACGTACAGACCCTCTTTCCTAACCTCAAATCTTAAAAATATGTATACTAGGTAGTGATAATAAATAGAAAAATTTACTTGATGAAGTAATTACCTAGAATTTCATTTATAAAGGTTAAGATGCAGGTAACAAAAAAAAGACATTTCTACCAAAGATAAGTAAATCTCTGGTCTCAAGAAAATCATGCTCTCACAATTCTGAAACACTCATTAAGAACAGAAACGTCATGAGAACTTCAGGCAAGTTATTCTAATAACAGACTGAAAATAAATCTCAAAGATTTTAAAAGTAAGACATTTTAAGTCTATATCAGCAAAACAATCACTGTTCTAAAATGAAGAGCAGTGGAGTTGGTTCAACAATGACTTTTGTATTAGAGCATTATATATGACAACATTTACAAGCCTTTGTGTACACTGAACTGTTATCTGGCTCTTGGAGTTAAATGAATTTTCTATTAAAATCTCTAGGAATCTTAGCTACTCACGTTATTCTCAATGCTAAAATAGTTTCAAGCATTCTTCTTCAATAACACAAATTCCAGAATTTCTTTCCTTTGGTATGCCCTCTATGTTCAAATCACATAATAACCTTACAAAACATAAATTATAAACTGGTCTACTACTTTGTTGTTCTATTAATCTCTTATACACAACGTGTGTAGACTGTTTCTAACAAAAAGTCTTCCATTGAATTTCACGAAAACCAAAATTACAGTCACACACACACAAAAAAAAAAAACCCAAAAACTTGTTTTGACTGATTGAGGTAATTTATAAAGGAATTTACAACTGGAAGTACCACTGAGAAACATGCCTTAGGGAAAGTTCATTCTGTTTTCACTAACAACCTGAAAATGCAGGAAACCCGTTAATTATGCCAAAAGAGAAGTCTGATGGTAAAAGAAAAAAAAGAGTCCTTAGCGACAGATGTCTTTTTAATTTTTAATTTTTTTTTTGACAGATGTCTTTTTAAAATAAGCTTTTCAATTTTAGAGTGTTACCATTATTCTCACATTCTTACATTAGTATGGTTAATGTTCTATAAATTCATGCAAAAAATTTCCTACTCCATCTCTAAAATGAAGCTATAACACAAAGAGAAAACTCACAAGGAAGGTAAAAACTTCATGGGTTTTCCATTCTGATGTTTGCATCAAAGTTTTTCCCTTATTTGAAACAGAGAATATTACTTCTCAGATTAATAAAAGAAGTCTCTTTATGCAGAGAACAATTAGGGAAACAGAGGAGTGGGATTCCACGTCTCTCAAGGGATTAAGAAATTAAATGTCTTTACTATTAAAACCTCCTAGAGACTGAAGACAAACAATAGCAGATATACGACTTTAAAACAGAGTTACCAAAAATATCTATCACCTACTAGGCTCAAGTGTATGCATTATTAAGCCACAGATGAGTCAGTCCACTGTGCAAAAATCAATAAGCTGCAAAAACCAAAACCCATTCCAGGACAAATTGATGCTATATACAACAGTAGTCACCAAAGTAGGAGATTCAGCTACAGAGAAAATAAAAGTACAAAGAATAAAGAACTTAACAAAATTCTCAACAGATTTTCTCAGAAAGTCCTACCTTGTCATTGGTGTCCAACACAATGGTGCTATGTCTCCACTTTGTTAATACTATCGGTTCCTGCAGCCGCCTGTCCAAGCTCCTACTTTTAATAATTTCTCTTTGCTGCTGAGATGAAGCATTATACTAAAAACAAAAGACAAAAAAAATAAAATTATACTTCATAATTGATAGAAGCAGAAATGGAATCTAAACAGGACACAAGATGCTTGGCAAAGTTCATCACAGGAATTCTTCTGACTTCCATTTTCTCATCTTTGACCATATTGTAGCTCAACTGAGATGATCAGAGATTTCAGTGTTGGGGAGACCAAGTTAATGTTGTTTGGCAAAATATTTAGTCTCTCCATGTCTTAGTTTCATCAAGTGGGAAACAGACATAATAGAAATATCTCATTCACAGAAGCGTTGTAAAAATTAAGCTGTATAAAAAGGGCCAAATATTGCCCTAATAGTAGGTTATCAATAAATGTTAGTTATCATAATTTATAAAATGAGGTCACTGGACAAATTATTTTTTTTAATGTTCCTCCTCTCTTGAAAATCCACGAGTTCAGAGGATCCCTGGGTGGCTCAATGGTTTTAGTGCCTGCCTTCGGCCCAGGGCGTGATCCTGGAGTCCTGGGATCGAGTCCCACGTCAGGCTCCCGACATGGAGCCTGCTTCTCCCTCCGCCTGTGTCTCTGCCTCTCTCTCTATGTCTATCAATAAATAAATAAATAAATAAATAAATAAATAAATAAATAAATAAATAAATAAATAAATAAATATTAAAAAAAAAAGAAAATCCACGAGTTCAATTTTTGGTTTAGGTTTTAAAAACAATTATATATATAACAGCATCCTCACATTTAATGGGCTGCTTTTATTTTGGCTTTTATTTATAGGCCAAACATACTATTATTTGTTTCTCTGAAGTTGTTAAACATAACCAGGTCAGAAGGCAGAGACTGTACTAGTTTGAAAGACTAATCCTGAATACGTCAGTTGTATACAAAGAATAGACAATAATTGCTCCCAAAAAATAACATAAAATTAAGAACACATCTGTAAGATATTAAAGTATGTGTTTGAAATGTCAAGTAGATCACTCATATTCCAGAAATATGAGTTTTAAGAGGTATGCTGCTGGGGATCCCTGGGTGGCTCAGCGGTTTAGTGCCTGCCTTCAGCCCAGGGCATGATCCTGGAGTCCTGGGATCAAGTCCCGCATCAGGCTCCCTGAATGGAGCCTGCTTCTCCCTCTGCCAGTGTCTCTGCCTCTCTCTCTCTCTCTCTCTCTCTCTCTGTCTCTCATGAATAAATAAAATCTGGAAAAAAAAAAAAAAAGTATGCTGCTTTATACAGCCAATTTCTTTTCCTGAAAGCAAAGAATATCAAATACCTATCTACTTCTCCCACCCCTAAGAAGCCCAATAAATCTTAAAATTTTAATGATTCATTATCATTTCAGTAAAATTATAGGAATGTTTTTAATATTAAAGAATCTTCCAACATCTTTCTCCACAATATGTCATTTCTTTAATTCCCCAAAATGAGCCTACACACACTCCCTAAACTATCTCCCAAATTTAATTCTTCACATTAAAATTTGCCAAAGACAGGCAATCACATATGGCATTTGCTTTTAAATCACTGTTGCTTAACAAATAGCAATCTTAAAATTTGTCACAGAAGTTCATAAAGGGATCATTTCTAGAATGAACAGAGATGAAACTTAAAGGCTACCCCCAAAATATTCTGTGTCACAAATCTCTAAGTGAAAAGAGACCTAAACTGAGCTATGTTTTCAATAAAATCATCATTAGCAATAATTAAGATGTATAGTTGTGTAGAAGCATGTGTGTGAACTTTAATGGATACACCTATATTAGCTTATGAACTTTATAATTACTACAGTTGTTTAGAAATCCTTTCTGTGTAGCAACAAAAATGTGAAACTAAACAGCAATAATGGCAATAATTGCAACTATAAACATGCTGGTAGTTTTATCAGGCAACAATATGTTCACAAAAACAAAGCATAAATAAAATGTCAGATATAAAATATAGACAGAAGACAAAAACAAAGTGTCACAGAATTAGAAAAAGGAAAAACAACAAGACCCCACAGTTAAAACATGTGTGTGTGTGCATGCACACGCACACACACACACACACACACACACCCCCAGGTAACAAGATGGCTAAGTTTAAAACTTTTCTAATCCCTAAAAAACAAAAACAACTTTTTCTAATCTCTTTAAAAATACCTTTTAAGAATTTTAGATGAATTTTTATTTGAATTATTTCAAAATTACAAAAGAATAATAACCATAATGAAAACTCACCATCGAGTTTTAGCATATTTAATATAAAACAATTGCTTTAGGAATCTTTAGGGGGGAGAAAAAATAAATATAGATGTATTAGATGCCCTCTGAATATATTTTCCAGATTCCATTCCTCTCCCTCTTTCCTCAACAGCACATATAACTTAGTGGTCATCATTGTCCTCACACTTTGATACATACTTATGTCGCTATACATTCACACACTTCTGGAGTTTTAAAATTTATATAAATGGGAGTCATACCACATGCATCATTCTTCAACTGCTTTCTGCATTCAACGTTATTTTATTTTTAAGATTTTATTTATTTATTCACGAGAGAGACAGACAGAAAGAGAGGCAGAGACACAGGCAGAGGGAGAAGCAGGCTCCATGCAGGGTGCCTGATGTGGAACTCGATCCCAGGACTCCAGGATCATGCCCTGAGCCGAAGGCAGATGCTTAACCACTGAGCGACCCAGGCATCCCTCAATGTGATTTTTAAAAACATATCCATGCTGGTGCGTATGCAGTTCTAACTCATTTATTTTCACTAATGTTGATATAATTTAACCATTTTGCTACAAACGGATATGCCCTAAGGTGGTAATACTAATTTACACTTCTACCAGCAGAACAGAATGGCTTGCACTACCCTACTTGGTACTGTTAAGTATGTATGCACTTGTGTATATAAAATAAATGTTAAGTACACATACACATTTAAAAATGTGACAGGTGAAATGTTAGCTAGTTGTTTTAATTTATATTTTCTGATTACCTTAAACTTGGATATCTTTTCATATACGTATTTCATGTATTTCTTCTTCTGGTATTGCTTAGTCATATATTTTGCCCAATTTCAACTGGGCTTTCTTTTATTTTTTTTTTAATTTTTTTTTTTTTGGGGGGGGGGGCTTTCTTTTACACACAGAAAGAAACCAGGAAGTTACTTTGGCTTCTAAAGCATTTGTAAGCTACGTGAGTTGAATATATTTTTTCCTAGTTTGTAGCTCAGTTTTTCCCCTTAATGTATGGTACTTTTTATTATATTAAGACAAGTGTTTTGTTTAATTTGATGTAATCACATCTGTCAATGTTTCCTTTTATAGTTTTTCCTTATTATAGTTTTAAGAAGTCCTTCCAGGGGTGCCTGGGTGGCTCAGTAGGTTGTGGGTCTGCCGTCCGCTCAGATCATGATCCCAGGGTCCTGGTATCAAGCCCCATATCGGGTTCCCTGCTCTGCAAGGGAGTCTGCTTCTTCCTCTGCCTCTTCTTCTTCTTTTTAAAAGATTTTATTTATTCATGAAAGAGAGAGAGAGAGAAAGAGAGAGAGAGGCAGAGACACAGGCAGAGGGAGAAGCAGGCTTCACGGAGGGAGCCCAACATGGGATTCAATCCTGGGTCTCCAGGATCAGGCCCTGGGCTGAAGGCGGCGCTAAACTGCTGAGCCACCAGGGCTGCCCTCCTCTGTCTCTTCTCTTACTTGTTCTCTCTCTCAAATGAATAAACTTAAAGAAAAGAAAAGAAAAGAAAAGAGAAAAGAGAAAAAAAGAAGAGAAAAGAAAAGAAATCCTTCCTACTTTGAAGTGAAAGGTATTTATGTATCTTTCTGTAGCTTTTAAAGTTTTGCTAATTACATTTCTCATCTACCTGGAATTAATCATCAAGTGTGAAGTGAGGTCAAGGTCTATATTTCATTTTTTTTCACGTGAATAACCAATAATCTTAGCAACATTTATTGCACAGTCCATGCTTAATCCACTGATTTATAATGCTATACATCTGAGTTTTCTACTCTAGTTTCTTTCTCAACTGGTCTATTTCACTATACGTGTGCTCTTACTACCTTATCTTCATCACCAAAGCAAGAACTCCATCCCTCACACGCCCTACCTCCCGTTTTCAGGAATATTTTGGTTTTTCATAGACGTTTGAGCATCAGTCCCCAAAACGTGGAGAGGGAGAAAGTAAATGAAAATGCAGTGAATTTATAGATTAATGTGGGCACTGTTACAACAGTGAGCCTCCTGATGCAAGATCACAATGGTAAACTATACCATTTATTCAGGTTTTAAGTCCTTCAATTCTGCTCTGAAATTTTCTTCATTAAGATCTTGCAAACCAGGGCACCTGGGTGGCTCAGTTGATTAAGTGTCTGTCTTAGGTTCAGGTCATGATCTCAAGGTCCTGGGATCAAGCCCCAAGTCAGGCTCTCTGCAGTGTGGGGAGTCTTCTTCTGCCCCTCCCACCACTCATGCTCTCTCCCTCTCTCAAATAAATCTTTAAAAAATAAAAATCTTACAAACCCTTTATAGGCATATTTTTAGTTACAACTTTTGTTGTTACTGCTGCTGCTAATGTAAAGAGGATCTTTATTTCTATCACGTTTCAAACCTGACTTTTTACTAGAGAGATGGGTAGTTTTTTATGTTGATTTTATAACCAGCAACTCTGCAGAATTCTCAATAGCTTTGAATTTCTAATCAAAACAACAACTGTATCTTTCTTCTCTATTTTATTTTTTTTACTTTGTTGAATAGAAGCAGTGATTTTAAAAAAGTTCAAATCTGATTCCTAATTCTAAAGAGAAAGCTTCTGTCACCTCACCATGAAGTATGAAATTTACTGTAAATTATTTGACAAATAACCTTTAGAATGATGTAATATATAGCAGTACATCACTTCTTGTAGAAGCAAATACTGGGGTCATGGTTTTTTTATCCTTTGTCAAAGAACAGGGGTGTTTAGACCGTTTATATTTAATGTAATAGGGATCCCTGGGTGGCGCAGCGGTTTGGCACCTGCCTTTGGCCCAGGGCACGATCCTGGAGACCCGGGATCGAATCCCACGTCGGGCTCCCGGTGCATGGAGCCTGCTTCTCCCTCTGCCTGTGTCTCTGTCTCTCTCTGTGTGACTATCATAAATAAATAAATAATTAAAAAATATATTTATATTTAATGTAATAGTATACAGACTTTAAGTCTGCCATTTTAGATGTTTTCTATCTTGTAACTCATTCATGTTTCTCCTTTCTTGCCTTCCTATGGGCTACATGAAAAGTTTTTACTATTCTATTTTAATTCATCTATAGTTTGAATCTTTTACTAGTTTTTAGCCCTTGTTTTAGGGATTACAATTCACATATCACCATCTACTATCAACATTTTACTATTTCAAATGAAATGCAAAAATCTTACCAAAAATTACATCATTTCATTCTCCCCTATTTATGGTATTCAGCTGTTGTATCATCTCTACCTATGAGTACTTCAGAAATGTTTCAGAATGAGTTCATTTGAAATGTTTCGAATGTCAGACATAATTTTTAAAACTCAAGACAAATCTCCTCAGATATTCAACCTTTCCATTGTTGTAACCTCTTCATTTCTGATGTTTCAAGTTTTCTTCAATTATCATTTATTTCTGTGTGAAAGACTTCATATAGAAATTCTTTGCAGACATGATGTTGGTAACAAATATCTTCGTTTACTTTCATCTGAAAATATCTTATTTTACTTTCATTCCTGAAGAGCATTTTTGTTGAATGTACAATTACAGGTTTACAGTTTTTTCTTTTAGCACTTGAAAAATGTTATATCACCTCCTGCTGGCTTCATGATTTCTGGTAAGACATCTACTGCCATTCAAGTCATTATTATCTATAGATACTGTGTTGTTTCATTGAGCTGCTTTCAAGATTATTTTAGGAGGAAAGGGAAGAGGAAGTCTTTAGTTCTCAGAAATCTGAATAGTAGGTGCCTACATGTGGATTTCTTTAGGTCTATCCTGTTTATTAGTGTTACTCAACTTCTTGATTTCTGTTGGTTTATCTTTTGCCAAATTTGGGATGTTTTCAACACTGTTTCTGCAAATATTTTTGAACCTCACACTCTTTCTTTCTTCTCTTCTTCTAGAACACTGATGAAATGAATATTAAATCTTTTGTATCTTCCCAAAGATTTTTGAGGCTCTGTTCATTTTTAAATTTTTAATTCTATTTTTTTGGTGCACATGCCCATTGGTGACATATTTGCTCATAAATAAATCATCAGGGAAAGCAACTCATATGACCAAATTCAAAGAACAGCAGAATATACCCTTACCCACAGTAGGAGGCCTTTACAAAGGTACACAGCGAAGAGCACTAAAACAGAAGTGGGTAAAGAATGGATCCAATGATGCAATCTATCATGGTAGGTAATCTGGTCTATTACCGTTTGGTGGCTGTAATGATTGTCTCCCTATGTTGAAGTTCTGCACACCCAGCAAAAAATATGTCAAGATGTAAATGTTTTTTATTTATCTTGGTCAGTATTTATGGCATATTTTCCAGTTATAAGATTCATGCTTTCCTTCAATTTTAGAAAATTCCTGGAAATTATATTTTTAAATATCATTTCCCCTTCTTTCCTCCATTCTCCTCTTCTGGATTCCTAGCTTATCAATATAGGAAACTTCCCACCCATCTTCCATTTCTCTTAGCTATACTTAAATATTTGTTATCTTCCTGCCCTTCTGTTTGTATTACTGACTGCATTTTTTATTGCAATGATGAGTTTTTCATCTGAAATCTTTCTAATTCATTTTTTATCATATTCACCTATTCAGATATCATTTGGTTTTTTTCCCCATAATTTCTAGTTCTTTTTGAAGGAAAGCCTCCATCCATAACGTATTTAAAATCTTTATTAAGTTATCTACAAAATTAATTTTAACTGGAATACAATGTTCTGATTGATTTTTTCATGCTTATATTAGCATTGGGTTCTTCATGTGTTTTACTTGGAATTTTAAATAACAGACTCATTTTCAGCTGAAGATGCTTTGTTTTGTTCTCTTTTCATTCATCCTATTTTTCCTTCCCAGTCCTTCCTCTAGTCTAGTTTTATGGTACCCTTCACCTATACCCAATCTAGAGCCAGGTATGCACAAATGTATGTGTGTACATACTTTGTCTCACTTAGTTGTCATATATAAATGCTTCTTTCTAAATTTATAACAAACTTCTTGAGGATAAAGACCATGCCCTGTGCATTTGCATTCATGATAACATCTATACAGTGCTGGCCACCAAACATGTATTCAGAAAACAGGAGCTAAGTTTCTATCATTTGCACTGGGAGTTACGAAACTATCTGACAGAACTTAAGTTTGAATTTTTTTTGTTTTTAAGTTTGGATTTACTAAGTGGTAAATTACTTGGGATACAAAATTTAACTATAATTTTCTTTATCATATAGTAAAAATTATTAAGTAGTAGTTCTAAAACACTTTGCCTTATTTCCTCATTCCCACTGTACCCAAATCAAACCTTCTCCTCACATCCAATTTAATTAGAAGTTCAAGAAACTGCCCATTCTGATTTAATCCTAAGTGGCAAATAGTGGCAGAAAATGAAATAATACCACAAACTAATGACTCAATAATGATCACAATCAGTACCCATTTCCACTGTTGTGAAAATACCCTGAAAAGTTTTGATATGACTCAGTCCCTTGCCTTCTTTCATCAAGGACATCTCCACAAGGAGGTTTCTCAATGTTGAATGTGTTGAATGTTTAAGTTTTTTGACCATGGAAAGTACAGAAGTTGTACAAAAATAAACAAATATTTAGCTATGAGTTAACTATAAGTTCCAAATTGCTCCTCATGTAAGGTCATCCTGGAAGCCTCTTCTTTCAGTGGACCCTGACCTGGGACAAATCACTCAAAAGTCTTGTGTCTGATCTTACTCCAGGCAATCAAAAACTACTATGAAGTAAGATGCAATACAACAAAAGATTCTTCTATAACTCAAATGGTGAGGTATTGATAAGGTCTTTATTTATTCTTGGCATTATTTTATGGTTAATTTTTAAGTAAAAACAATGCAACAAAACCATACAGATAATAAAACATCAGTGGTTGTCAGGGGCTGGGAGAGGTAGTAAACAGAAGATTTTTTTTTTTTTTTAAAGATTTTATTTATTTATTCATAGAGACAGAGAGAGAGGCAGAGACACAGGTAGAGGGAGAAGCAGGCACCATACAGAGAGCCTGACGTGGGACTCGATCCCGGGTCTCCAGGATCACACTCTGGGCTGCAGGCGGCGCTAAACCGCTGCACCACCAGGGCTGCCCACAGAAGATTTTTAGGGCAGTGAAAATCTTTGTATATTATAATGGTAGACTTATCAGTGTATTTTTGTCCCACAGAATATACAGCCCACAGAATACACAACACCAAGAATGAACCACAAGGTAGACTTGAACTTTGGATAATTATGATGTGTCAATGTAGGTTCATCCTTAGTAAAAAAATACACCATTCTGGTAAGTGGTGTTGATAATGGGGGAGATTGTGCATGTGCAGGAACTGGGGATATATGAGAAATCTCTGTACCTTCCTCTCAATTTTATTGTAAACCTATAACTCTTCGAAAAAAATTAAGTCTTAAAAAAAAGAAAGCCCACAATGTGAGAATATCTTCATAATCCTTTGCATGAGTCTTGTGACCAAAATATAAAAGTTATCTTTCATTAACACTGTTATGTTGCAAACAAGCATTTTTAAGAACAATTCTATAGCTATATGTAAATTTTCATACAACTTCTCATTTAGAAAGTATTAAAAAATGGTTAAAAATATGAAATAGTTTTTTTCTGCTGAGCTGGGCAAAAGAGAAAGTACTTGTGTAAAATACATGCTAAAATACATGTAAAATACATAAATACAAAGGCTTATTTGAAGATCTCACAAGGCATTTCTACCAAGAAAATTCTGGGGCTATACTTCTTAGCTAAATTAACCGAAAGAATTATTACTTCCTTTATCCTTACTACTTACCCCGAACCCTGCCAAGTTTGCATCATAGCAACCTACATCATTCCTTAAGATCTAAACATTTGAGAAGTTCTCAGACATATAATGGAGTTCTTATGCTACTTACTGGCTCAAGATAGGTCACAAAGGTGTTCTTAAAAATCAAGTACTGGCTACGTATCTTATTCTACTAGTATCAAGCCTCATAATTTCATAAAATAATTAGAGGCCAGATAACATTCACAAAGGAAGAAACCACAATTATACTTTACTAGACAGTGTTTCCCAATCTTCAAGTTAGTAACACCTTAGTGGTTTTTTCTACATCTATGTATCTTTATACTAATAATACTTTTCTTTAAATTGACTTACTTTGGCAAAAAGACAAATTTCTTTAAGAATTAAAGTCTACTTAACACGACATGTCTGCTAACCAGTCATTTTCTATATCAAAATTTAATACCAATTAAAATTTAAACGTTTGCTCAGATATCATTTAAAATTATCTCAATACTAATAGTTACAAGCACATGACCACTCTGAAACCCATTGCCTTAAGATAGACTCAGCCCTGATGTACTTATCTGAAAAGAGGTATCCAGTGAGACCCCAGAAGATCTTCTCAGGACATGTTGCTAATGACTGGCACAATTACAACACATATTTACATATGAGAATAAGCTGGAATACTGAGTTGCTTTTTTCTCTTAAAAAAAAAAAGATTAAATGTATGACCAACCTCATGTAGAAAATTCAGTATATGCAGATAACTAGATATAAGATGGCTTTACTGGCAGTGAAGGAGATTCTTATTTCTAGGAATGATGAAAAACTGAATTCAAGTTAAACCAAGAGAATTTTTAAATAGGAATTATCAGTATTACATAGCAAAGATCATATGCATCTTAGAAAAATTTAGCCAAAGGATTCTCGATGAATTTCAGAAAAAACATTTTGTTTTTTAAAAGCTATATTAAATTTTAAAATAAATCTGAAGCCTTTTTAAGATATTTTGTCTATTTTAAAATAGAAATTCAGTGTTAAGGTTTATTACCTTTGGCAATTCCCATTCCGAACGAGATCCATCTGCACTGTAGTAATATTGTCTACCTTGATCATCAACATGCTTGAGCCACTATAAAAAAAAAAAATTTAAAAAAAAGGTGTAAAACAACACAAACACACAAAAAAAAGTATTATTTTTAAAATTTAAGTAAAAGTGAGTTTAAGTTTACCAGACCTACTAGATATTTTCTTATGAATTTTATTTGCTCAAGAACACAATAAGAAAAGTTTACAAACTTTTAAGAATGGTAAGAATAAACTCGATATTGAATGTGAATTTATTTTTTCTTTCTTCCAGTGTCATGCTAGTTCCAATGCCAAGTGCCACTTAACACAAGGAATATGTAACAAAGACACACAGTATAGATATACACTAGACACAGGGCTACACTCACTCTGAAAACAGGGTTGAGAAATGAACACAAATTTTGTTTAATCTTCAAATATAAGACTAGTGAACAATTTAAGCCAAACTTCATGCAAATCCTTAGGAATTACCTCCTGCAGCCCACACATTTCTTAGTATCATTTCAATAACACTAATAATAAGGATTCATATAATACAGGGAGTTTGAGGGGCAAAAAACTAAGTACTGCTGATATAAACATATGATCTTTGTGAAATAAATGAAAACCAATGTTTCCTTATGTTCTAGTGTGAAATAATTAAAGCAAGTACAATTACCCAGTTCTCTTCTCTGCTGATATCAGACATTAATACATGAAACTACAATATGCATTCCCAAACTAGTTTATTAAACATAAAGTACTAGATTCATGGTTTTTTGTTTTACATAACATAGTTATAAAGGAAAAAATATTATAGAAAGTGAGGTGGTATATCAGAGTGATACATGCTGAGAAAACTATTCCCAAAAAACCATTCCTCAAGAAAAATATAAAATATAAAAAACAGAAGACACTCAATAGGGCTACTCTTAAAAAAGTTAGTCTTAAATGGTTTTGATACCACAAAAATCACCATAATTATAAGCAGTTTAAAACCATGAATCAGTAGTTATAATGAGTTTTCATGTGGTCAACTGTCATGATTTCAGAATTGCAATAAAGAATATTTTCATGAGTTTTTTAAATATTACTGAAACTTCAGGACACAACTATTATGAAAAAATCCTGCCAAAAAAACTAGATGAGTAAAAAAGAATGTACCTTTTCATTAGTATAGTCACTGGTATATAAGGTATGCCCACGTTCATCCAACTCTTCTGACCAACCCCTTGGAGGAGAACCACACTGACTATCTGACTGGTTGTAACAAATGCTGTGGTAGTTTTCTTCTGATGAAAGAAGCTATAAATAGTCAGAAACATAAGGATTTTTCTTCTTTGAAAAAAAAATATATTTATATATATGTAGCAGTTGCAAACCTAAGCAATTAACTGTATTTGGCTATAAGTACTAAAGTATCTTGACTATATGTGAGTATTTAATTTTTCAAGACAAACTGTTAGTCTTTAGATGGTACACTGTAAGTGGTAAGATAAAATTAATAATAGTTATTTTATCACAATGATGCAAACCTGGAAAAATTCATCAAAATAAAACTGAAAACATTGTTTTCAGATTGAGAGATAAAATGCTACCTTCTATTATTTAATGCTGCTTTTGAACTGAAATCAGGTTAAAAACTGACAGGAGTGTGTATGGATATATACATTCAGGTGTAAGCGAAACGGAATGAGGGCACTTTGTTAGACTGAAAATTCTCATGCCTTGACAACAGTGCTCAATAAAATACCTTGAATTATGTTTTATTTTAATGTGTGGAACTGGGAGGGGAGAGACATTAGTCTTGTAATATTGTACTTTATGTTCTAATTTACTGACAAGATTTCCTCAATTGAATGTTTATCAAAGATGGTTGGACACTAAACTTCAAAACAAGAAAAAAAATACTGAAAAAATTCAGACATGAGAAGTGGAAAAATTCAATATGGAAATAGCTTATGTATGCTTTACTTTTAAAAGTATGACAAAATCCAGACATACAAGAGAAACAATAAGATGGCCAAAACTTAATTTCTGCTTTTTTAAACAAGAGGCTCCATAATGTGAGTGAGTAGCAATTTGCTTACTATGCTCAAACTTTGTTCATTCAACAAATATTTATGAGATTAACTCTCATGTAAATGACCCTTCTGGGATCATTTTTTAGGTAAAATACCTTCCGCAATTAAATTTGACTCAGACTATAATCTTCTACCATCGTAATTTGGTCTAAAACACTACACTGTGTAGATTCTCAAAGTTGTAAAAGTAACTGAAAGACATAAACATACTAATAGCAACATGTTCATAAAAATTGACATAGACAACTTTACAGAAGCCTTGCATAAAGTGAGTTATATATGTTTTGCAACAGTAATACTGTTAGAAAATGGAATACCTATTTCATAAATCAGGACTTATTTTTAAATTGAGACCACTTAAAATATACGTTTAGGTAGGCAAAGTATAATAAAATCTTTTAGAAGCAGAGAAAAGAAAGAAATTTATAGGATGGAATATTATTCAGTCATAAAAAAAGAATGAAATTTTACCTTTGTAGCATCTGGACCATCTGTAGCAATGGACCTTAAGGCCATTATGCTAAGTGAAATAAGTGAGACAGAGAAAGACAAATACTGTATGATCTCACTTATGTGGAATCCTCAAAACAAAACAGAACAAGCTCATAGATGCAGAGAACATATTGGTAGTTGCCAGAGGTAGAGGCGGCAGCATGTTAAACGGGTGAAGGGGGCCAAAAGGCACAAACTTCCAGTTATAAAGTAACTAAGTCATGGATACATAATGTACTACATGGAAACCACAAGTTGTAATACTGTATTGCATATGTGAAAGTTGCTGAGAGAGCGGATATTAAAACTTCTCACAAGACAAAAAATTCTATAAAAGTGATGATGGATGCCAACTAGACTTATTGTGGTGCTCACTTTGCAATATACACATATACTGAATCATTAGGTTGTACACCTAAAACTAACATAATGTTCTATGTCAATTACATCTGAATAATAGTAAAATTAATTTAGGAAACAAAGTCACTAAATCAATATTTTCATAAACTTTCTGGCTGATGAAATGCTCCCATAATTTCCCAATTTTGTGAAATAAGATGTTGCTTTCTTGCATGAAAAGAAACATTCAGTATCCCCACATATTTTACTACTTTATAAAACAAGGAGTACCTTGAAAATCTTAATATTTGCTGCTAGAAAAGAGCTACTTAGTGGCACTTAAATAAAATCAATACAACTCTGCTATATTCCTTAACTCCAATCAGCAGGGTACTTGGCTCAGTAACTTTGGGGTATATAGTTTGCAGCAAATATAGCCTTGTAGAAAGATTTTTCATTTACAGGAGAATGACAGGTAGGTACTGAAAGGATTACCTAGACTACAACAATTTAAAATATTACATAATTTTTTTAAGAATCATCAAGAAGTGAATCCAGAAGGAGAAGTACAATATAAAGACCAGCTTTCTCTTTGAAGGCATCTGCCAAGCCCCAAATTAGAACATTAATTTTCAAGGCCATGAAGTATTGGGGAACAGGAATCAAGACTTTCAAAAGTAAAGAGTCTAACAGGATTTCCCCCTGACAATAAAGACCTGATACCCCCAAAGAATTATACCCTCAGATTATCAGTGAGCCAGAAACAAATCTTGTCCCTTTATTCCACACAAGGGAAAATCACAGGAATCTCCCTAGATAAATGGGGGAAAATGGGAGAATCTCAAACCACAAACCAGGCTTCATGCATCCCAAATTACTCTTACCTAGGTGGCCTATAAAAACTAAAGCTGAAAATTCAGTTTCAAATGTTCATAGCTTCCTGGCAGAAATAAAAAATAAAAAATAAAAAATAAATAAAAAAGCCATCCTCTCTGATGGAATAAGCTTTCAACCCCACATTAAAGACTTCCTATATATATGACTTTCCAAGTACTATATATAATCTCATATTAAAACACACATACGTAGACAAGATGTGAAACAAAACACCATGAGTAAGAGTCAGTAGACAAGCAGCATAATCCGACTCTTAAAGACCTCATGTACTAGAATTACAAAAAATAAAATATGAAATAAGACTAACGAAAGATAGGACAAATAAATTAAATACACGATCCTTCACTGGATCTTTCACTGCAGTTAAAAAAACTATCAAGGTTGTTATTTGACAAGTGAGAAACTGAATATTAACTGTGTATTAAATAACACATGAATATTAAACTTCTTGGGTATGATAAATAATCTTTCACCAAGAACAACAACAACATCAATTTTGCTGGAAAGTCCTTATACTTAGAGAAAATATTATGTTGTCTTATCCAGATGGTCCAGAAAAAAATTATTAGAGGGCAGAAGACAGAAGGAGGAAGAGAGAAATAAAGCAAACGTGGCAAAACATTAAAACAAATCTAGATAAAGGCTATCTAGCATGTGGATGTTCACTATACTATTTTTTCTTTTAGGTTTAAAACTTTTCAAAATAATAACATGGAGAAACTCCCCCCACAAATAAGTAAAAACTAAAATGTTTTTAAAATTTAAGGACTGGCTGAATATCAAATAAAGATGAAAAACAGTGAACAGGAATTACACCAAAAATTACTAAGAATGAAGCACAAAGAGACACAGAGATAAAATTCACAAGAGAAATCAAGAGACATGACCAGTGGAAGTAGATTACTCATCTAATCAAAGTTCCAGAATGAAAGGAAAGAGAAAGTAGGACAGAGGCTATATATAGATGGCTAAAAATTTTCTAGAACTAATCAAAGATAGGACTCCTCAAGTTCAAGAATCCCAAAAAAACCTTGGCAGGAAATAAAGACACTTTCACCTAATCACATTATGGGAAAATTACACATATGAGATCTTAAAAGCTGCCAGCTAGAAGAGACCAGCTGCTCTTCAAGGAAAAAATCAAACTGACAGCTGGATTTCCAACATCAACAACAGAAGCCTGAAAATAGGAGAATAAAATCTTCAGCGAACCAGGAAAAAACAAACAAGTAAACAGTTAACTAAGAACTGTTTATCAAGGGAGGGGCTGGGTGGCTCAGTCAGTTAAGCGTCTGCCTTCAGCTCAGGTCATGATCCCAGAGTCCTGGGATTGAGCTGAGCCGGGCTCCCTGCTCAGCAAGGAATCTGCTTCTCCCTCTCCCTCTGCTGCTGTCCCTGTCTGTACTCTCTATATCAAATAAAAGAATTTTAAAAATCTTTTTTACAAAGAACTGTATATCAAGTAAAGATATCCTTTAAAAATGAGGAAAAATAAAATTTCCAGACAAAAACTAAGATTCTATCACTAACAAATCCTCATTAAGAACATATTTATAAGTTCATGCTTAGGACAGTAATTATCCAAGACAAAAGTTATCCAAGGTAATCTAATCTGCATAAAGGAACATTAGAAAAGAAAGTGCTAAAGATGAGGATGAATTTAGAGTCAACAGTACAACAGTAAGGAGCCTAAAAACAAAAATAAAGGACAACAATAGCAAACAGCACATACAGTTCTCACATGGCTTTAAAGAGCAAGAAGATACTAACTTTAGACTTTGCTAAGTATGCACGTTGACATTTCTAAGGCAGGATTTGCAACAGCACTATTGACATTAGGGCCAGATGATTCTCTGTTGAGGGAGCTATCTTGTGTATCACAAGATGTTTAATAACCCACTTCTACCCACTAGATGCCAGTAGCCCTCAAGTTTTAACAACAAAAAAAATGTCCCCAGACATTATCTAATGTCCCCCAGGAGGCAAAACTGTATCCAGTTGAGAACCACTCTTTTAGGGTAACCATTAAATAAAGCTCTGAATCAGATGGAAGAGTGAATGCTTATTCCCCCTCTCAAACCCCACTAAAAGTACTGAAATATGCTTTTAAAGACTTATCACTGCCAAGAACAGGATGAACAAAAGAAGAGACAGCAGTCATGAAACTCTGGAAGCTGAGAAGCAGATGAACAAAAGATTAAATTATCTGCAAAGAACACAGATTCTAAAACAGTGGGGGTAGAGGGTGGAGTTGGAGAGGAAAGTGAAATCCAACCACTTGACAGAGCAGAATCTTCAAATGGCTCAGGAACTGACAGTATTAGGTCCTCCTGGACCTAGGGCTCAAGGCACGGATATTGCAATGAGGAATACAATTGCCAGAATCCCTTTCCTTCAGGCCTGCTTCCAAGATGTGCACCCTTCCCTCTTCTTAGAAGGAATTAATGGAATTAATGACTTCTCATGAGGGATAAACAGTTAAGATTCTGATTTGGAAGACAAGAGGCACAACTTGGACATGGGTACCAACCAACCAGAAAATGGGGAAACTAAAGAACTCTATGTCAAACTAAATGCTGACTGCCAAGACCCTGGAGGCCCTTACTTTTCCGGCAGATTTTAAGACTTCTGTGGAGACTGACTAGTCTAAAAGTAAAGACTTCATGGTCTGGGATGCCTGGATGACTCAGTGGTTTATTAGTGTCTGCCTTCAGCCCAGGGCGTGATCCTGGAGTCGCGGGATCGAGTCCCACATTGCGCTCCCAGCATGGAGCCTGCTTCTCCCTCTGCCTGTGTGTCTGCCTCTCTCTCTGTCTCTCATGAAAAGTAAATCAAATCTTAAAAAAAAATAAAAAAAAAAAAAAGACCTAACAGTTCTGACCCTGGAGACTCAGCAAGCAGCTGATCCATATTGCCATAGAGTGAAGTTCAAAATGTCTTACGATTATGAAAAAAAAATTATTCCCAACCTAGAATTTCTATACTCAGGAAAGCTATCAATTAAATATAAGAGCAGAAAAAATATATGAGCAGAATACAAACATTTTCACCTACAAAGTCTCAATATTACCTCCTATGTGCAATCTTTCTCAAGTAATTTTGGAAAATGTGTTCTAGCCACCTTGGAAATACCTATGTTTTAAACAAGCTGTACAGAAAGACTTATTTACAAATCACTCTCATCTATTTATTAAAATAGAAAGCTAAAAAGCACGTTTATAGTTGCTGTGTGTACTTTAAATTCCTTTAAATTATTCTATAAATCCTTTCCATAATTCTTCCAAATTATTAGGTTTTACTTTATTATTCATACACAAAACAATGTAATTTGAAATCTTTCTAGATCTACGATTCAAATAATTTTCCCAACATTTTTCTTGTTATAGTAATGCATGAACAAATTTCTCACTATTGTCGATCCCATTCTTGAACACTAAAAGTACAAGCTACCACCAAACCAAAGCTATAAATAACCAACTGAAAAATAGGACAAGAAGAGGAGTTATTAACTACAAAAAGCTTTTAGATTCTGCTAAATACAAGATGTGCTAGCTGATTTTTCCAGGTCCTACCTAACTGGAGTTCTGTTTTTATTATACATGCTTTCCATAAGTGCACAATGTCCTATGCAGGGATAGGGGCCTCGTCTATCAAAAAGCAGGATTTAACTCCATTCTACCAATCCCATCCAAACCTCGCCTGCATGTCTGAATAGTCCCAAGGAATCTCTCCAGACCTCTGACATGACTGTTTCTCAAAATATATCTGGCCAAGTTCAGTGCATCACTTTCCAAAAGGTGTAGGGGAAGGGTAGGGAACAGGTAGTATGAACACTTGGGTAGAGAAAATAATGATTTTATGGTGAACAGTTGTACTTTATGTGATGACTCATTTATAGCAAAGGAATTATACTTATTTCTTTACACTTAAGTAAAAAGTGATCTACTCTGACAAAAACTGAAAAGTAACTTGGGTAGCTGTACCAAACCAACAGAGAAATGTGTCTGTTTTAACAAGTTAATAACTTTGTATTTATGTATATGGCTGTCACATCATATATTTTCTTTCCTTTTTCTAAAAAATGTCCCTGATTCAGCAATAACAATAACTGAGTTAGTATATCTTCTATAATGTGAGGAAAGCCACTGGCACTAAGCAACTTTAAATGAGTTAGTCCAGGAACTAGTAAATACATTATGAGGTTAACTACTAGTCAGACATTAGAAAATAACTAGCATTAATATAATGAAACTGGGAAAGAACATTTAGTATCTTGGAGATTTCAAGTACTCTACCATTTCAATACCAAGAAACAAATCTATTTACTTCTTTTGTTTTGAATAATGAAAAGAGAGTAAGTCTGGTAAGTCACTGGTTGATTCCTTAACTACTCATACCTCTTGGTCTCCTGGACTTTGGAAATCTCCTTTGCTTATATTTGTATCCCGAGTCCAACGAGGTGGTTTCCAAGTTCTTTCCTGGGTACCTCTGTTATAGTAATAACAACGCCCTGAACTATCTTTATGAGTTTCCCATTCTCCATTAATCTGAATTGCTGGGCTCCCAGGAAGTGGGGGTAGAGCAGACTGGGATATTTTCAGTTCTTGTAGATTAGCGTAGACAGGAGAATCTGGACGTCCTTGATTTGGAGGTGTTGTTGCCTGTAAAAAATGTGAAATATTCATGCTTAAACTGACATAACATTTACAAATAAAAATTAAACGAAACATGAGACATAGAAAATACATACAAACTTATTTTAAAACATACAGGTGTACATATTCTCTATTAAAAAAACCAATTTCACAGTATTAAAATTCATGATTTGAAGAAAACATAAAAGCTTCAAACAGAATCCAAAGTGTATTTAATAACTTTCCATCACCTAAAAGAACAGTCCACTAGAAGTCAGGAACTGTGGGTTCCAGTTCAAGATGTGGACTAACAAGGTGTATGACATTGGATTCAATCACCTCATCTCCCCAAAATAGAATTTTTAAATCTCTGTAAATGAGGGAATCAGATTAAACCAGATAGGTCTCCTTTGTCTCTAAAAGTCTAGGATTTTAGGCAATTTTTTAAAATACAAAAAGTCTTATATATAAGTAACTCAATATTATTCAGACGACTATCAAAAGAAAGATTCTTTGTTCTAAGCTCAAGTATTAAGTCAGGAATATGTAAGTGAAAGATAAAGGAGATATAATACTTCAGCCAAGAATTTACTACATTCTACTCCCTCTTAGCTAGAATTTCTCAGTAGCCATAAACAAATCATTTAATCTCTTCCTAGGTTCCTTATTTGTGAATTTCCTAAACGTGAAAAATAAGAATTAACTCTAACTGATTTAAATTCTTAATCTCAACCTACAGCTTTACTTTTTATTTTTAAATGTCTCACTAGATGTCAGTCAAGAGTAGAATTTTCTTCATAAACTTTGCATATAAGAACACTGTAAACTGTATTAAGTTAGAGTTCTAGGGGCTGATGAAAAAAGCACATATCTGAGAAGACCTTTTTATACCGTGTATTCATTCATATTTGTGTCTATATCTTTCCTTTTACGACAGGGTTTCTCAACCTTGGCATCAGTAACACTTTGGGTCAAATTAATTGTTTACAGTGGAGGGCTATTTTGTGTGTTTTAAAGTATTTACTAGCATCTCTGGCCTCCGCCCACTAGATGATAGTGGTATTTCCACTATGTCAACTAAAAAGTCTCCAGACATTGACAAATGTCCTCTGGAGACAAAACGGACCCTAGCTGAGAACCACTGCTTTACTATATAAATCCTAGAGTTATATTCAGATGTTAATTACTTCTATAACATACCCAAGAGTTTTATGAATTTTTAAAAATACTGTATTTAAAAAGGGAAATGTGGATGGATACCCTCAATTTAATTAATTTTATTAAAATTAAAGTACTTTAACTTCTAAAATATTTGCTTATAAAATAATTATAATGAATATAAATCACAGAATAGGATTTAAAAGAGAACAGAGTAAAAATAACCCCAAACATGAATACATATGTAAAATGATTACACTGGGTCTTTTTAGTATATCTGCTGCCGAAGCGAGCACGACTGGGTCTTTTTTACACATGGTAATTACCCAACTACTGTATTCAATGATACAAATTGACTGTTTCCTTGAAATGTTAGCTTTGAATTTAGACTACCATCAAGCAGCATCTTTATATGAAGAAAATCTATCCACGAAGACAGAATTTCCATGTAGTATTTCTCTTCCAGACTAATTCCATATCCTGGTGAATTAGCCAAAGTAACAACGTTTCTGTGACTACAATGAACTCTACTATTATAACAAACAATTCTATGTAGCAAATCATTCTCCAGAACCTTATCTAGAGAATATTTATTCAACAAGTGTTAAAAGAAATTCTTACTTTGCTCCTGATGCTTTTCTAGGCTTGGGGAAATAAAGATACCAAGAAACAGTCATTTTGTAAAAGATATTTTGGAAAATTATATAAAATCTTTAAGAAACAACTAATTCCTAATAAACAGTTCAAATTCAAAGTTTTTCTAATCTGAAAAATAGATATACTTCAACACAATTTATGAGGCTACCGTAATTCTAAAACAAAACCAGAGAAGAATTAAATGAATAAAAATTAAAAACCAATCTCACATATAAATATAAATAAAAATATACTAAGTAAAACATTAGCAATCAAATCCAGCACCGCATTAAGTAAATCAGGAAAAAAGTGGAAATATTAAGAAAGTCTGTCTTGGGCATTCCGAGTGGCTCAGCAGTTTGGCGCCGCCTTCAGTCCAGGGCGTGATCCTGGAGACCCTGGATCAAGTCCCACATTGGGCTCCCTGTAGGGAGCCTACTTCTCCCTCTGCCTGTGTCTCTGCCTCTGTCTCTCTCATGAGTAAATAAATAAAATCTTTAAAAAAAAAAAAATGTCTGTCTTTAGGAACTTTTTTTTTTTCCATTAACAGATTCACATAATCATCTCCACAGATAAAAGCATTTGATAAATTTCAATATGGATTCAGGATAAAATTCTTACCAAGTAAGAATAGGTGTGATGTCTCCCTAATTTGGCTTTTCTTTTTAAAAGATTTTATTTATTTGAAAGAGACAGAGAGACATAGAGCATGAATGGAGAGGGACAGGGGGCTGAGCAGGCAGCCTTGATGCTGGGCTCCATCCCAGGACCCCAAGATCATGACCTGAGCCTAAGGCAAACACTTAACCAACTGTGAGCCACGCAAGTGCCCCTAATTTGACTTTTGGAAATTATTATTTAAAATAAATATCACACACACACATACACACACACAAATAAAATAAATATCACAGCAAGACACTGATAAGAAGTACTTTCATTAAAAGAGTAAAACTAGGATGCCAAGTGTCACTGCTTCTATTCAACACTGCACTGGAGGTACTAAGCAATGTCCTAAGATATAAAAATGAATTTAACTCAAATACCTAAGAGAGAAAAAAGAACCCTGATATGTCAGTGGCTTTAAATAAATATCTGAAAACCCAAGTCCATAAAAACTAAGAAATGTTGTCAAGATAAAGATCATCCAGTTTCCCATACATAAGCAATGACAAACTGGAAAATGTAACAATAAAAAAAACCTCACTCACAATAGGAAAGGAATACAAATTAGCTTAAAAGAAACGTACAAAACCAAATTAGGAATACTTATAAAACCTCCCTCAGGTGCCTAAAATCATACTTGGATAAACCTCTGTTCCTAAATGGAAAAAATGAACTTTAAAATCATGTTATTTCTGTAACAATCTATAAATTCTACAAAGTCAATGCAGTGTCCAGCAAGCAGTATAATTAGTATACTGTCTAGCACACAGTAGCACTTATAATGAAATCTGCTGAGTGAACACATGAACAAAAGAATGCAAACACATAATACCCAAGTAAAAGCAAATTTCAAGGACCTGAAACTGGTTACATGTAATAAAAAGAGAAGAAATGAGGAAAAATCCACATTACTAGTTTGGGGAAAGGATGAACAATTTTGTCACCATTTACGATAGAAACTATCTAAAAATGAATTGGGAGTCAAATACTCAGGTAAGTACTAAGGTTACAAATATAAATTTTAAAATGTACTGTCTTCTAAGACTTCGGAATATAGCAAACGAAAAGTGAAACAAAAGATCATTTAAAAGCATAATAGACAAGACTCAGAGCTACACATGGAATGCTATGGGAGTCAGAAGGAAAAAGACCTGGAAACAAATGACTGAGTCCTAGAAACGAGTAAGAAAGAGTCAGTTAAGTAAAAGTTGGGGATAGAGGAGGCAACATGAACAAAAGTTTGGAAAAACAGCATGGTACAGCCAAGGAATGATGTGACTCCTAGAGTGGGTAAAAGGAGAAGGAAGAGAAAGATCTAAGAAATGGCAAAGTACAGAACAAGGAGGGTTGAAGACTTTAAGCTAGGAAGTACATTCTGATTTAAAATTTAGAAATATTACAGATTTTATTTTAAATTTTTAAAAGATTATTTATTTATTTATTCACGAGAGACACAGAGAAAGAGGCAGAGACCTAGACAGAGGCTCTGGGGGAGCCCAATGTAGGACTTGATCCTAGGACCCCGGGATCATGACCTGAGCCAAAGGCAGATGCTCAACCACTGAGCCACCCAGGCATCCCAATATTACAGATTTTAGAGGGACACAACTAGAGGCAGAGATTGGTTATGCTAGCACACAAAAGTATAGACAGATGATGAGAGCTGTAACAGGCAGGACAAGGAGAGCAGGGAATGGAGCAGGCCAGATTTAAGAAATAATTAGGTTAAATTAGCATGAGGATTTTATGTTTGTTTACATGAAGTATATTTTTTGTTAAGACTAATGTGGATCCCAGAACCCTGGGATCATGACCTGACCGAAGGCAGACGCTTAACCAACTGAGCCACCCAGGTGTCCCTCTAGTGTTGTTATTATTATAATTATTATTGAAATTAATATAATTAAGAGCACCAAAGTTAGAGAATCTAATAAAAAAAAAAAAAGGCAAAATGGAAGATCAGAAATAGAAGATCCAAACAGGAAAAGGTGATATTTAAAAGTCAGAGAGAAGGAAAATTTCAAAAAAAAGGGGAATTTGACCTTATCAATCCAAAGACTTCAATATAGCAGCTCTAGAACAATCACTAGATTCAGTAAATTAAGAAGTCATTAAAGGACTTCAGCTTCCAGGCACAGGGATTCAAAATTATCTTCCTGCCATCAATGAGAAAAGTGAATGAAATACAGGAAACAAGTATTTTCAGGCATTGTACAACAAACAGCGCAGAACTGTGATCTCAAAAAGAAGAAAAAAATGAGGTGTACCCTACCATTCCAAGGCTTTCTGCCTGGAGGTAGTTCCCAGAAATCAGCACAGGGAGAGAAAGCCCATATAGTTTCAGTGACTAAACAGGACAGATAAAGGTTTACATTTATTACTTAAAATGACAAAGGGAAAATTATAAGAAATGAAAATAATTATATAAATATCAAACACTGTGATGAGAGGAAAAGGAAAATGGTCTCTAAGTTTTCTGGGGAATCTCCAAATTTTGTTGGTGTTCTTCAAAATTGATAAATTAAGAATGTGAGGTGACAGTTACGTCTAAAATCAAGAGATATAATGGTAATTTTAAGTAGAAGAATATATGATTAGAAGATGTTTACTGACAATGAATAAATGGTAAAATTTTAATGTTTTATATTGTTACTACTACCAGTTAAATTTTTTGACAAATGTTCTTTTGAAGTGTTGCTCATGTCCTCTCAGCAACAGTTTCTAACAGAAGAACTTTGTTTTCTTATTGAATTAAGAATTAACTTCATGGGGCAACTAGGTGGCTCAGTCAGTTAAAGTGTTTGCCTTCAGCTCAGGTCATGATCCCAGAGTCCTGGGATCAAGGCCCTGCTCAGTGAAAAGTCTGCTTCTCCCTCTCCCTCTCTGTGTGCTCATTTTCTCTCTCTCTCTCTCTCTCTCTCTCTAATAAATAAATCTTAAAAAAAAATTAACTTCATAATTAAAATCAGCTTATACCTTTCAACTTCCAAAGTGTGTAGAAAAAGAGGACTGCTCAAACCATTGAGGAAAAAAAAAAAAATCAAGAGAATTATCATTTACTGATCACTAAGGATCTTCCTCAAGAATTCTTAAAAATATAAATTCTTGACAGAATACTTAATATATAATATCAAACTAATTTTTACACATAGAAAACAGTCTAACTACAAAGAAGAATGTAAGTAATTACACAGCATTTTATATAGTGAACCAAAAATACTTTTTTTTTAATTGAAAAACACATTCAATGCTGGTGAAGGTCAAACATAAGAGCTTCAGTTTTTTGGTGGTAACTTTACTTAGCTGAACCTTTTTAGCAAATAGTTTGGCAGTACATGTCAAAAGCTTTAAAAAACATTTTTAGAACCCTGAGCAAAGGGGGGGAAAATCCTGAGTACAGAAAAGTTTTTCCCACAAAGATGTGCATTCTAATGTTATTTATCAGAAATAAATTAGAAACCATCTAAATATCCAGCAACAGAAGAATGGTTAAGTAAACAATGATATATGAGTCAATTTATACAGATAGATGATAGATAGATAGATAGATAGATAGATAGATAGATAGATAGATTGATTGATTGATTCGGTGAGGCATTGAAAATGGTAATGATGGGCAGCCCTGGTCGCTCAGCCGTTTGGCACCACGTTCGGCCCAGGCATGATCCTGGAGACCCAGGATCGAGTCCCACACGTTGGTCTCCCTGCATGGAGCCTGCTTCTCCCTCTGCCTGTGTCTCTGCCTCTCTCTGTTTCTCATAAATAAATTTAAAAAAAATCTTTAAGAAAATGGTAATGATTTTTAATAACACGATAAAACAAATTATGAGGTTAATGAGGATAGAATATATATATAAAAAAAAAAAAAACGGCCTCAAATTCCAACTAAACTCCAACAAAAGTATGGAGAAAAACCAACTAAAACATTATCAGTTTTCTCTGGATAATGAGATTACGTATGATTTTTTTCTATGTGTTTTATTTCCCAATTTTACAATGAGAATTATTGTCTTTAGAGCGGATTAGGACAAGAATCTGGGGCACCTGCTTAGTCCAGGAGACTGGTAAAAATGACAACAAGAGTATTAACATTAGATAAATTAGTCTTTCTTAACAGGTGGTCAGTGTATCATCTATATCAGACTCATTCAGGAACGCTTTTTTTTTTTTTAAATTTAAAATTCTTAAGTCATATCCCAGAGTCACCGGGGGTGGACAATAGTGGGGGGTGGTAGTCAAGAATCTGTATTTTTAAGTAGTCTATGGGATCCTTATGTATACTATTGTTTGGAACACACTGATAAAATTAAATCTTTCTAAAAGGACTCAGGACAAACTGGTTCCCTAGGTCCAATAAATTTGTATTATAAAAAGCAAAGTACTTAAAGACAATTCTGTCCATATAACCAGTTGTCTCTCAGTCTGCAGATAAGTCAAAGAAAGAATTAAAAGAATAAAGCAAGAAGTACTTCCAACATGTGAATCATATAAAAATTAGTTTTCCAGTATTTTTAAGACTTAAGTATTGTGCAGTTAAACCAAAGAACCTTGTTCATGAACTGTAGACAACAAAAGTAAGTAATTTTTCATACAACAAAAAATCTTTAAAAGGAGAGCACAGAAACAAAGTTAATTTTATGGGCCATATCTGTCATTAATTAACAACTAAAATGGGACTAGTACCTCTGTACATGACCCAATTTTATATTTAAAAAAAGCCCTGGCCTGTTCCACTTTATCTATAGATAGACTAAAATAGTCCTCTCACTATCCACAGAAAGAAAAAAAATTGGGAAATCATATACATAAGAAGGTAACTTTAAACTTAGACTCTACCTGAATCCTTACTTTTTAAATACCAAAAACAAGGATGCCTGGGTGGCTCAGCGGTTAAGCGCCCGCCTTCAGCCCAGGGCATGATCCTAGAGTTCTGGGATCGAGTCCCACATCGGGCTCCCTGCATGGAGCCTGCTTCTCCCTCTGCCTATGTCTCTGCCTCTCTCTCTGTGTCTCTCATAAATAAATAAATAAATAAATAAATAAATAAATAAATAAAATCTTTAAAATAAATAAATAAATAAATAAGTACCAAAAACATTGAGATTTGTCCCTTTTTACTTTAGTTCAGTATTTGCTTCTAAAATAAACTTCAGAGAATGGCAGAATGTATTAACTAGGAGCTATAACTATTGTTTCTTAAACAGCATATGCTGCTCAGTACTAATACTTAGGTACCTACCTTCACAACAACAATAATAAAAACAACAATGCTGAATTATATTCATATAAATCCGCTTATACTTATGTTACTGAATAATCAGTCTAATTCCCTACAGCCTACAATCATATCTTTGACTTAATTTCTGAGTAAAAAACAAAATGCTTACCCAGTATCAGACTCCAAAACAAAATTTAAATTATTTTTTAACTCTATTTTAAGTTAAGTGAAAAAAAGACACGTGCCTTTGGTAATTTACCTGCTTAAACTCTGCCTTACCATAAATGCTAATTATTACACTGGGCCAGCTAACAGAACAGAGGAGAAAAACAGCCAACAATCCAACATTCCATTAACATACACTAAAATTTTGTTTTAGTTTCACAATTCAAAATTGCCTATCAATTTTCACTAGAAAGTTGAACTTTCCAAATCTTTTCACTTAAAACCAAATTTTAGGGACAAAAACACATTATCCTTTGGTTGATAATTTTAAAATATAAATTCTAACGTTTATATCTTAAAGCATGACTGCACTGAGATTTCCAGGTCTGCAGAGTATACATTTTCTATGATTTTATTTACTTAGCTAACATTTGAGAACTAATTACAAGATGGGTAAGAGATGAAAATAAGACAGTCTTCTGAAGGGCCAGCAACCTAGTAAAGAGAAAGAGACAGATAATAAAATAACAATGGCATGAGCTAAGCTCTACAGAGAGCTGTGTGCACAGGATGCTGTAGGCAGTAAACAAGGAGTGAGAGGTATTGTGTAGGAAAGGTTCACAGCAGAAGTTTCAAGGGATCTGCAAAAGAAACAGGAGGAAGCCAAGAAGTCAAAGGAAGTGGTGAAGGGCATGCCAAGGACACTCAAAATCTGTTAGCTGACATAACACACAGAAGTAGAAAGTAGCCTTTCATATTTGCAAATGACATATCAGATAAAGGGCTAGTTTCCAAGATCTCTAAAGAACTTATTAAACTCAACAGCAAAGAAACAAACAATCCAATCATGAAATGGGCAAAAAACATGAACAGAAATCTCACAGAGGAAGACACAGACATGGCCAACAAGCACATGAGTAAATGCTCCACATCACTGGCCATCAGGGAAATACAAATCAAAACCACAATGAGCTACCACCTCACACCAGTGAGAATGGGGAAAATTAACAAGGCAGGAAACCACAAATGTTGGAGAGGATGTGGAGAAAGGGGAACCCTCCTGCACTGTTGGTGGGAATGTGAACTGGTGCAGCCACTCTGGAAAACTGTGTGGAGGTTCCTCAAAGAGCTAAAAATAGATCTGCCCTATCACCCAGCAATTGCACTGCTGGGGATTTACCCCAAAGATACAGATGCAATGAAACCTGCACCCCGATGTTTCTAGCAGCAATGTCCAAAATAGCCAAACTGTGGAAAGAGCCTCGGTGTCCATCGAAAGATGAATGGATAAAGAAGATGTGGTTTATGTATACAATGGAATATTACTCAGCCATTTGAAACGACAAATACCCACCATTTGCTTCAACATGGATGGAACTGGAGAGTATTATGCTGAGTGAAATAAGTCAATCGGAGAAGGACAAACATTATATGGTCTCATTTATTTGGGGAATATAAATAATAGTGAAAGGGAATAAAGGGGAAAGGAGAAAAAATAAGTGGGAAATATCAGAAAGGGAGACAGAACATGGAAGACTCCTAACTCTGGGAAACGAACTAGGGGTGGTGGAAAGGGAGGAGGGCAGGGGGTGGTGACTGGGTGGCGGGCACTGAGGTGGGCACTTGGGATGAGCACTGGGTGTTGTTCTGTATGTTGGCAAATTGAACACCAATAAAAAATACATTTATTATTTTTTTAAAAAGTAGCCTTTCCATAATGAAACATAACTGGTAGCTAAGGGAAGTCAGTATTGTGAAAAGCTTTAAAAAATATTATTTTCATAGCAAAAACAAAACCCTCTTTTCTGTAGTTTTTCTTTTTTTTTTTAATTCTGTAGTTTTTCTAAGTATTGCACTCAAGGTTGCTCAACTCTGATCGAGTTTGATTCCTTACATTCACACACTAAAACTACTTTTGCCCCTCATCTTTCATATTGTTTCCGTCCTCTTTTCTTCCCTTTTGATCACCTTACCCAACACCTTCAACAACCCCCGATACCATTAGAGATCTGTCACCATCTCTGTCTCTCCCCTAACAGACAATAAGAAGGCAGGCCCCAAGTGAGAAAGCTTGAGGTCTAACAAATGCTTATTTCTAGGGAGCCATAAATAAATATACTGATGAAGTCATTTCTGTACTATCAACCCACAAAAAGATGCCAAGTGACAACAGTGCAATCTTGCAATGCTGTAAACTAAAACTACTGGTAGGTAAAGACAGTCTGTACCTAGAGGGTGGAGAGTTAAGAGCTGACAGACAAGAGGATCCCTGGGTGGCTCAGTGGTTTAGCGTCTGCCTTCGGTTCAGGGGGTGATCCTGGAGTCCCAGGATCGAGTCCCACATTGGGCTCCCTGCATGGAGCCTGCTTCTCCCTCTACCTATGTCTCCGCCTCTCTCTCTCTCTCTGTCTTTCATGAATAAATAAATAAAATCTTGTTTTAAAAAAAAAAAAAAAAGAGAGTTAACAGACACCACAATGAAAACCCTTGGGTAAAAGGGACAAACACATACATAGGTACGAGAGAGTGCACAATTAGAAGTTTATCACAGGTAAAAGAACAAAAGACACATTTCTCCTTAAAGATTAAGTTTACACCTACTTCCTCCAACAATTTTCCGTTGTGCCCTCACAGGCACCTTTTCATATAGCCTTACTACACTGTAGCTTATTGTGATACTTATTACAGTTGTACTAGAATCTCAGATTTGCTTGTCTGCCTTTTCTTCTAGAACTTAATAATTTTGAGGCAGAAATGTCTGCCTTGTTGTTCATCTACAGTGCCTGATATAGCACCTGCACAGAGTAAACACTCATCATGTCCCTGAATAAAAATCACTTTCACATGAGTAAAGAAGCGATCACGGAATCCATATACTGAAATTAATTCTTTACTCCTATTTTTTTTAAAGATTTACATGTTTATTTTTTTTAATTTTTACTTATTTATTCATGAGAGACACAGAAGGAGAGAGAGGCAGAAACACAGGCAGAGGGAGAAGCAGGCTCCATGCAGGGAGCCTGACGTGGGACTCAATCCCGGGACCCCAGGACCATGCCCCGGGCTGAAGGCAGTGCTAAACCGCTAAGCCACTGGGGCTGCCCTTTACTACTATTTTTATAGTCTCCTTGGGAAATCATACATAATCCTACTGTTTCAATAAAATCAAACTCAGGGGCACCTGGGTGGCTCAGTGGTTGAGCGTCTGCCTTTGGCTCCGGTTGTGATCCCGGAGTCCTGGGATCAATCCCACATCAGGTTCCCTGCAGGGAACCTACTTCTCTATGTTTCTGCCTCTCTCTCTCTCCGTCTCTCATGAATAAATAAATAAAATATTTTTTAAAAAATTAAAAAATAAGAATATCAAGCCCACTCTCACATCCATCTGTCTCTCCTAAATGACAGACAAGTATTTTGAAAGACCTACAAGCATGAATCCTCCACAGATACCTCAGAGTCCTTACATCCTCTGCCTAAATTTTTTTTCCATAATAAGGAATTCTGTATTACAGATTCTGTAATACACTATCACCAGTTTAAATAATTGCATCATAAGCTACTCAAAATCAGAAATCTCAAAGTTATTTTGTATCTCTTCTCTTTACTCCAAAAAGTCCCACTAATTCTTCCTCCTAATATACTTTGAATTCCTTCTCTTACCCCAAGATAACTACCTTAGTCTAGTTCCTCTTTATCTTTTTTGCTAAATGATCACAAGCACCCACGGGGGTGCCAGTGCTTCCATTTCTTCACCCTGTTCAATTGGTCTTCCACAATACCAATAATACTACTCTAAAAACATAAATCTGACCTTTAAAAAAAAAAGATTTTGAGAGAGAGAGAGAGAGAACGCAAGCACAATTAGGGGGAGGGGTAGAAGGTGAAGGCTAAGCAAGAAGCCTAATGCAGGGCTCCATCCCAGGACCCTGGGATCATGACCTGAGCCGAAGGCAGACGCTTAACCAATCGAGCCACTCAGGCCTCCAACACAAATTTGATCTTATTACTATTCATCTGCTTAGAAACTTCAATGAGTATTTCACTGACTATAAAGGAAGTTCAAATACCATACCACACCTTAGTGGAGATTGTAAGGCTCTTGAACACTCCAGTCCCAAACAATCTTTTCTGCCTCATTCACTGCTATTCTCTTTACATTCTTTGCTCTGAAACCCCCATGTGACTCACATATCTACTATGAATGTCATGCTACTCCCCCCACCCCCACCTACTATTATCTTCAAATCTTTCTTTATTCTTCTATCTGGGATATCCTGTCCCTAATCACCAACCAGTGAACCACATATAAAACCATAAACATAAAAATAAATAAATAAAACCATAAACAGCTGGTTCAAAGATCACCTTCCCTTTGAGCTGCTCCTCTATTCCTCAATGTAGTATTCACGGATTTCCCATGCATCTAGCCAGAGCAGCGCTAACACAAATATATTGTGAGCTAGGTATGACATGCAAAATTTTCTAGTAAGGGGTACATGAGTGGCTCAGTCAGTTAAGTATCTGACTCTTGATCACAGCTCAGGTCTTGATCTCAGGGTTGTGAGTTCAAGCCCCATGTTGGGCTCCATGCTAGGCATGGGGCCTATTTAAAAAAAAAATTCTAGTACCACATTAAAGAGGTAAAAAGAAGGATCTGAAATGAATTCTAATAATATATTCACTTAACCCAATATATCCAAAATATTAGCATTTTATCATATAATCTATATAAAAACTTTAAGTCTTTAAAATCCAGTATGTATTTTATAGAACACCTCAATTCAAATCCTTTTTTTTTTTTTAAAGATTTTATTTATTTATTCATGAGAGACACAGAGAGAGAGGCAGAGACACAAGCAGAGGGAGAAGCAGGCTCCATGCAGGGAGCCCGACGTGGGACTTGATCCCGGGTCTGTAGGATCACGCCCTGGACTGAAGGCGGCACTGAGCCACCAGGGCTGCCCCCCTATATCAGGTTTTAAATTTAACTTATAACAATTGAAACTAAAATAAATTCAGTTCCTCAATCTATTAGCTGCATTCAAGTACTCTATAACCACACATGGTAACTGGCTGCTATACTGGATGGTATCAATCGACAGCATTTTGTATTCACCTATACTATAGTCCTCCTCACACTACATTGTATTTCTTATTTCTCAGTCTCTCCAACAAAACTCGAAGCCCCTCAAGAGTTCAGAAAAAGATCATGTCCTAATTACACTGTATTTTCAAAGTTTAGAAACAAATGAATAAACTGAATATCCCTTCCAAGCCCTGACTCAGATTTTGATAGTTTTTCCCCGTAACTACTTTCCCAATCCATAGAAAAATTTAAGGATCCCTGGGTGGCGCAGTGGTTTGGCGCCTGCCTTTGGCCCAGGGCGCGATCCTGGAGACCCGGGATCGAATCCCACATCGGGCTCCTGGTGCATGGAGCCTGCTTCTCCCTCTGCCTGTGTCTCTGCCTCTCTCTCTCTCTCTGTGACTATCATAAATAAATAAATAAAAAGGAGAATTATTTAAAAAAAAAAAAGAAAAGAAAAATTTAAAAAATAGGAAGGCAAATGAAGTAGCTACTAGAAACTAATATTTATTGATGAAACTTCACTGTTAAATGTGTGTTGAAAGTATTCAACAAGATATGCTTGTCCTTGGTCAGATAAGCAAACAAAATTCTCCAACAGGATAATATGCTGAAATAGCAAGACTTAGCTACTATTTTATACTGATGAAGCAACATGCAATGGCCTGGTATGCTGCCATTCACTATCACAAATCTCTCTTCCTAGGAGCTTGAATGCTAATTGTATAATCAGCATTCAGAGGAGGACTAAAGAATGCTCTATTGCTGAAAGTTCTAGAGAGTAAAAAGTTTTTGGGACAATCACGAATGAAAACAATGCATCTTGTTTACTTGTTGAATGCACATACTATACGCACAAGCCTAAGCTTAGACGTAGAGGTTTCTGGTAACAGTCAAAAATAAATTTCAAAAAAATTTAAAATTAATTTGAGTATATGGTACACATTTAAATGGTTGACATACCATCCTTTCTGTCATTTTCTGATAAATGGCTATTCTGTTTTTTCAAAAATAACATTCTGAAGTAAGATATTCTGAATAACTCTTTACCTAAGGAAAATATAAATTGTCACCTCAAATAAACATAACCAAACAAATGGGTTTCTAACTTACCACATACACCAATTTGTTAACAAGTGTGCATGACATCAATGTAATACAGTTGCTTGGATAATCCATTATATTAATTCCAAACTGAGTGCATAATTTACAAGGTTTAACATATATCCTTAAAGCTGTATTGAAAACCTTACACCTATACAAATAAAAAGTAAATCATTTTCCATCATTTTAATAGCCACCTTCATACTAAAACAAGAAATATTTAAGCCCTGAATTCCTTAAAATATATTCAAAATAGACACATAGATGAACCTATCAATATAAAAATATGTGCATACATTCACTCACATATATGCATGAAAAAAATCAAGACTACATACAAGTTCTTGTAACTTATTTCATGGAAATTATGGCTGGTTTTGTTTACTTGTATTCTTATTTATTCTGAAGTGATATTAAAAAGAAAAAATAGTGAAAGGAAAAAAAGGCCATTAGTTTTAAGCCTATGTAACAATTCTAGAATGAATTCTACAGCCTAAACTGTAAAGGCAAGAACACACTGATGATACTCATGGAGGTCAATATCTAATACTTTTAAGTTTACCTAGAAAATCTACAGTAGGCAAGAAGGGCTAGTTCACAGTCATAAATATTCTGGGTTCATTCTAAATCAGAAATGTAGTCACTGTGCTTAGAATTAAAAGCCTCATCAGCCAAATAAGAATACAGTTCCCATTAGAGCAAGTTCTCCAAGTTTATGCTAAAGGATCAAACAGGACAAGGTAGAGAAGACAGAGGTAAACCGTATGAAGTAGAATGAGATTGTTCCATAACAACAATGGTCAAAAAAGTCTACACCTCTCTGAATGAGCAGTCTGTCCTCAAGTTTCATAAACCGAGGCCTGTCTAGACACTAGGTAATCATTCCCAGCCTTTCTCTTTGCAATCATCAGCACCATCCGTTTCCAGAACTGTTTGCATCTTGCAAAACTGAAACCCTGTCCATATCACACAGTAACTCTCAGCCCCCAGCAACCAACCTTCCACTTTCTGTGTCGATGAAGCTGACTATACACTAAATGCTTCGTGTAAGTAGAATCACACAATATTCATCTTTTTGTGACTGGCTTATTTCATTTTACATAATGTTCTCAAGATCCATCCATGCTATGGCTTATATCAGAATTTTTTTTTCTTAGATTTTATTTATTCATGAGAGACGGGAGTGGGGGCGGGGGGAGCAGAGACACAGGCAGAGGGAGAAGCAGGCTCCATGCCGGGAGCCTGACATGGGACTTGATCCTGGGACTCCAGGGATCAGGCCCTGGGATGAAGGTGGTACTAAACCACTGAGCCACCCGGGCTGCCCCAGAATTTCCTTTTTAAGGCTGAATAGTATCCCACTGTATGTACATACTACATTTTATTTATTCGTCTCTTCATGGGAACTTGGATTGCTTCCACCTTTTGCTATTATAAATAATGCTGCCATAAACATGGACATAAAATTTCTGTTCAAGTCCCTGCTTTCAATTCGTTTAAATACTGTGACAATTAATTTTATAAGTCAACTTGAATGGATTAAGAGGATGCCCATATAGCTGGAAAACCACTATTTGTGGGGGGGGTGGGGGGTCTCTGGAAGAGTTCAGGATTTTTTTTTTTTGAGATAAGCATTTAAATCAGCAGACTAAGTCAAGAAGATTGTCCTCACCAAAAGAGGTTGGCATCTTCCAATCTATTAAGGGGCTAAACAGAACAAAAAGACAGAGGAAGGACAAAATCACTATCTTAACATGACTCTCCTACTTCTTCAATGTTAAGACTTAGACAAGGACTTATACCATCAGACTCCTCAGCTCTTGAACCTTCAGATTTGGGCTGAGTTATGCTATCAGCTTCCCTGGTTCTATAGGTTGTAGATAGCAGATTTGGGAGTTCTCAGCCTCCATGATTACATGAGCCAATTCCTATAATAAATCTCTTATATGTATATCTATAAATATCTTATTGGTTCTTTTTCTCTTGAGAACCCCGATACTAATAAGAGCCCTTTTCCCCTGAAAAACCAGAAATAGACCTTACCATTAGCCCTAAAGGTCATCATTTAAAAAAAAAAAACCAAAAAACTCTAGATACCTTATATATTTTCTACATCATGACACCTTATATACACATGGAAGGCCATTAATCCAAAAGAGGGGGGAAAATTCAGCAGTTAAGTTTAAAAGTAAGTTAATTTTGTTCCTCTCGACTTCATTATATATTCTTATTGCTAAAGAGAAAAATACAAAACACTCTACTTATATTTCAAAGTACATGAAACAAAATTAACCTAATAAATACACTCAAATTCTACAGTTAATGCTAGCCAAAACTGCAGTTTGTTTTCCAAATCCTCAGTCTCCTTTTAGGCCCTTCCAACCTTTTTTTCCTTCAGTTTGGAATTTTTTTAAAAAAAAACCTCTTAAATACAAAAGATATGGGGTACCTGGGTGGCTCAGTCAATTAAGCATCTGCCTTCAACTCAGGTCATAATTCCAAATCCTGGCATTAAGCCTGGTGTGGGGTTCCCTGCTCAGTGGGGAGTCTGCTTCTCCCTCTCCTCCTACTCCTCCCCTATGCTTGTGCATGCTCTCTCAAGTAAATAAAATCTTTGAAAAAAAATTTTTAAATAAACACAAGAGATATGTTTCACTAAGTCAAATCAACTACTGACCCTCATCTAAACACTCAGAATTACTCTATCCTGTACCAAGGACTTAAGACATGTTGGGCCTCTCTGGTTCCAAATCAGTTATATATGCTTGCTCCTTTTCATCAGGTATCTAAATGTTCAAGGAGAAATAAAAAGGTCTTAATCCAGGCTTCAGAATTCTCTATGTATAAAAACAAATGAGAAAATCTGTGACAGAGATCTAAATTAAGATTTACTAACTTCTTGTTTATGGTGTCTGTTTAGGATACTGTTGCTCTTCAGCATGAGACATACTGAAAGTGGCATAAAAATGCCTCATTCCTTTTAACAGAAGAAAGTGCTAGCCATTAGGAAGGAACAAGTCTGGTTATCACAGTTTTCAGTCTTCATATTCTATTTCAGTGAATGCACTAACATGAAAACTATTTCATAACAAGAGTGATACAGCAGAGCAAGTGACTATTATAAGGATATCCACATTTTTCTATTTATATTTAGTTACTAGAGGAACATTAAGATTTATTAATTCCCATTTCACTCATTAAATCTGTAGCTGAAAAGTTAAAAAGATCACACTCCTTCCCACTTGATTATGCCTAAAGAACAGCTAGCTATTAAGTTATTATAACAGATAAACACTACTTTTCCTTAACTCATATAAATTACAGTAACAACTGTCAATGAAGAAAAAATTACATGAATTGCAATATGAAATAGATGGTCTTTTTGTAAAAACAATCTAATCCTTAGGTATATG
This sequence comes from Canis lupus familiaris, assembly GCF_011100685.1. Lineage (NCBI taxonomy): Eukaryota > Metazoa > Chordata > Mammalia > Carnivora > Canidae > Canis > Canis lupus. The sequence goes on along the minus strand of NC_049223.1, from coordinate 12,853,065 downwards.
TTAAATTACTACAACGTTTAACAGTATCATCCACATGACACGGATACTTAACAATGCTTTTCAATAATAAGCATGACAAATTAAGTGAAGGAAAACCTGAGAGAGATCTTCAATAGATTATTGATGAAACTTTAAAACCATATTTTGCTGGCTGGAAAAGTGATGCACAAAGCTGAAGTATTAGATAGACTCTTCTTTCAGTTATGAAATATAGTTACAATAGGCAAAAAAATCTATTTTCTTTTTAACAAAAAAAAAATTGAAGGGATCCCTGGGTGGCGCAGCGGTTTGGCGCCTGCCTTTGGCCCAGGGCGTAATCCTGGAGACCCGGGATCGAATCCCACATCGGGCTCCCGGTGCATGGAGCCTGCTTCTCCCTCTGCCTGTGTCTCTGTGCCTCTCTCTCTCTCTGTGACTATCATAAATAAATAAAAATTTTAAAAAAAAATTGAAAATAGAGAATAGGATTAAAAAGAAAAAAAATACCACAAAACAAAACTGCAGAAATCTACTGCTCCAGTAGAAGCCCTATTAATGTCTTTTTTCTTTTTTTAAAGTAAAATTTTATTTATTTATTCACGATAGACACAGAAAGACAGAGAGGCAGAGACACAGGCAGAAGGAGAAGCAGGCTCCATGCCGGGAGCCCAACGAGGGACTCGATCCTGGGACCCCAGGATCGCGCCCCGGGCCAAAGGCAGGCGCCAAACTGCTGAGCCAACTAGGGATCCCCCCTATTAATGTCTTAAATGAAGTTGTGGACACTTCAAATTTTTAACCTTCAAACATCTTGTACTTCCATAATTTTATAATGAAACACCTAAGCTTCCTTGAATATAAAAATCTGGACAGTCTTAAAACAGATGATAAACTTCTTGAGCAACAGTTCTATTTCAGATATTATCTGTAGGACAAGGTTTCTGCAATTTTGTATGAGAATTTTATTTCACACATTAAAATGAGGCAAAAAATAAAAAATTGAGAAAAATAGTAAAGCATTCTCCTCTATTTCCTTATGATATAGAGACAAACTATAGTCCAAATCCAGCTGGCAGCCCAGTTTTGTAAATAAAGTTTTCCTGAAACACAGTCATACTGTTTCTATATGGTCTATACCTCCTTTTATGCTAAAATGAGAGTTAGATACTTGTAAAAGAAACCATATAAGCTCACAAAACTTAAAATATCTACTATCTGGTTCTTTACAGAAAAAATCTGCCAACTCCTGTGAAGACGCCTCCCTCATATTAAGCTAGATTTTACTAAATGAAGTTTAGTTTACTAAACAAAGTACACAAGAATTAGATGAATTACGTATTTTACTGCATTCTTCCAAAGTAATTTCCTCAAATAAATTACAAAATTTACATCCATTTAGCATTGACATTCTCCTTCTATTAAAATGGGTGACTCCGCAGTTTAGCACCGCCTTCAGCCCAGGGTGTGATCCTGGAGACCCCAGGATGGAGTCCCACATCAGGCTCCCTGCATGGAGCCTGCTTCTCCTCTGCCTGTCTCTGCCTCTCTCTCTGTCTCTGTCTCTCTCATGAATAAATAAAATCTTAAAAAAAAAATTCTGAAAGGATAAAAGGAAATGCAATCTTCAGCTTTTATGCTAGTTTCAAGTGATTTTCTTAAATTCACACATAGCTACAGATATAGTTATCACAAAGACCTTTAGTGATTTCCTTTATTTTATTTAAAGATTTATTTATTCATGAGAGAGAGAGAGAGAGAGAGAGAGAGAGAGAGAGAGAGAAGCAGGCTCCACACAGGGAGCCCGATGTGGGACTCGATCCCGGGTCTCCAGGATCATGCCCTGGGCTGAAGGTGGCACTAAGCTGCTGAGCCACCCGGGGTGGCCCTGGTGATTTCCTTTTAAAAAAATTATTATTTTGGGACCCCTAGGTGGCTCAGCAGTTGAGCATCTGCCTTTGGCTCAGGGTGTGATCCCAGGCTCAGGCTCCAAGATAGAGTCCCACCATCGGGCTCCCTACAGATAGCCTGTTTCACCTGTGCCTGTCTCTGCCCCTCTGTCTCTCTCATAAATAACTAAATCCTTTAAAAATTTTTTATTTTAAAAATACAACTTTATTAATAGCTAACCAACATCAAAAAGACACACAAATTAAATGCAGAATCTCTAGCTTTAAAAATTAACTTATTAACTTATTCTTCCCCACATATTTTCCCTGTGACCTCATAGGTCATCTATTCATTGCCTTATCCTACTAATTACCTACATTTCAACAAATCACCTAACGTACACTTGGCTCTAGTTTTTTAAAAAAGTCAATATAGATTAGCAGACTGACACATAGGTTAGCAGGTTTTTCCTAGCTTATTTACTAAAACTTTATTAAATGATATCGCTTATATTTCTTATGTGTCAGAAATTTTTAAGACAATAAATGGTGACATTCATATTCTGGATCTAATTCTTATTGTTGTACTACTATATTTTGAGTCTTACTTTGCATTGGCAAAACAGAAAATTAGCGCTTTGAATATTGGGGAATGAAAAATTTGAGAAAAGTTTATTTATAGAGATCCAAACAGAAAAGAGTTGAGGCCTGAAGAGAAAATAAGAATGGCAACCACACCAATTTGAAATACACACAAAAATACACACATTTTCTAAAGGAAATTAAGAAGCTCTGTGGCAATAAACATTACAAAGTATAAGTGATTTTGTGTTGCAATTTCATTTCCTCTGATTAACAATGACATTTTCCTTCATCTAAATAAACTTAAGTTCAAACTGTCTATTCAAAATGATTTAACTGTCCTCCAAAAATGGTGAAGTCACTTGTCTTGGTTGTCCAGACACTCCACCTCTCCCATTTCCTCCATAGGCTCCTGGAGGAGTCAATAAAAATTAATGTGTACAACTTGGTTTTTCTAGGATATATACAAAAAGAGAGACACACAAGATGTGGTGACCCCTAAACTTTTGAAAGAAAGGTGTGGGGGGGGGGGCACCTAAAATATCTGATCTGCAAAACATAAGCTGGCAGTTTTAAATCAGTAAGTACTGTAACTAAAATCATCACCATTTACCATACTGGGATCATACTGGAATATCCTATACAGTTCCCTAATGTTTACAGTAATAGCTCCTACATGCTTCTACAAGGTTTGCTGGCTATTCCATTCTCTGCAGGTACTTTTAACAACTCCTAAAGGTCAGGGAATGTCCAGTTAAATTAAAATTTCTTATGGGAAATCATAGGGAAGCAGAATAATGTACTATTTCACAATGGTATCTGGGATTCTTTCGTAAGGTATGATTCTATTATAAGACATGATCCTTTGTTCATCATCACATCCCCAGAACCTTGCACAATGCACGGTATGTAGCTGGTGCCCAGTAAACATTTATTTAGTGAATGCATGAATGAATCAATTATTCTAGTAAATCTAAAGTCATGGTTTTTGCTTTATTTTATTCTTCCCCATTGGTGCTTTCCCTTCCTTTCCAAATAGGAAATGATTAACATATTTAATGTGAATGAGAAAAATACAATTCTCTTAAAGCTCCTAGTTGACAATGAGTACTAAACAAAACTATTGTTCTCCCTCTGCCTGTGTCTCTGCCTCTCTCTTTCAGTCTGTGTCTCTCATGAATAAATACATCTTAAAAAAAAATAAACCTATTGTTTAACTTCATGAGTTCAAACTTCTCTGAAACACAGGGAAGATACTTCAGGTTCTATTTTCAAATACCCTGCCTTATTATGGTCTCAGAAAAACGTTCATCTAAGAAACATAGCTTCAAATCTCTTCATGTAAAATAACCAAATAGAGATACATACATGCATCTATGTCAAATTATCTCTAGTAATTAACTAAGTTGCATCTTTAATACTTCACTCAGACATATAATGGTATTTCTATGACTTTTATAGACATATATTCACTTGACAAGTACATTTCCTAAGCAAATATTAAAATAGGCTTTAGCTATTTTTCTTCTTCTATTTTTAATTAAAATGTAAAAAAATAGGGGTGCCTATGTGGCTCAGTAAGTTAAGTGTCTGCCTTCAGCTCAGGTCATAATCCCAGGGTCCTGGGATCCAGTCCCGGGTCAGCCTCCCTGCTTAGCAGAGCCTGCTTTTCAACCTCTCCTCTCCAGTTGTGCTCTTATGTTATCTCTGTCACTATCTCGGTCTCTTTAAAATAAATAAAATCTTTTTTAAAAATGTCAAAAAATATATAGTTCTATCTGTATGCCTGAGATCAAACTAACAAAGATACATCTACACATAATAACACAAACCACTCATATAGTATATTTTGTGGATCAGACACTAGTCTAAGTACTTATATTAATTTATTTAATCCTCATAAAAACTCTATGACACAGGTACTTTTATTCCCACTTTACAGATGAGGAAATACTCCCAGCAAAGTTCAGGTACACATCTAGGGTCAGACAACTAAAAACTGATCTTTGAACCCAAGCAATCTGGCTCCAGAATCAATGTTCTCTGCCTCTCTTACACTATGTTGCCTCTGTACTTTACTAATTGGTAAAAAATTTATTAAAGTTATAAGTGTATAATACAATACTGAATTTTTAGAAACTGTTAAGCTATAGAAAGTTATTAGCTATAGAAAGTAAACTATATCAAAATTCAAGTCTTCTTTGGAGTACACTAAAAACTAAATTGGAAAATCAAGAAAAGGACTTGTGCCAGAGAATAAAATAACATTTCTGTCTGACAATGTATATATTAACCAGGAAAAGAGAAGTCATATTCTTCAGTGTTCAGGTCTTCTGATTTCACTGGTAGCCTTTTATGTTCTCCTTCATTCACTTATTCATTCAAGAAATGTTCAACACATCCTTGACTGAAAGGATAGAAAAAGACAAATCACTGTCCTTGAGGAGCACAGCCAGCCAGGGTTGGGAAGCAAGACTGAAAGCAGCTGAGTGTATTTCCCATACGTTATATCCTAGGTTCCTCCAAAAAACTGTATCATATCCGTTTTCTATAAGGATTGTTAAAATGACAAAAAGATTATCAAATATAAGTGAAGTAATGCTATGTTAAAAAAAATTAAAACTTGCCTAAAGCAATAACATTGTCCATATAGGTGGAAAAACAAGAATAAATGCCCCGGGCTCACTGATATTTTACAAGAGGCCCAATACAGTATACAAAATACAGAAGTACACACTCCCAAAAAAATCAATTCTGAACTATACATTTAAGAATATTTAGTCATCTCAGAAAAGTTCTTTTCTATACCAACTATGCACTTAAGATATTTGCTCACCTTAGAAAAGCTCTTTTGAAGGGTCTCTCAAATAGAAATCCATAAAGCTCTGAACTGCCTTTTTTAAAACAAAATTTTAAAGCAGTAACAAAAATAAAGCATAGCAATAAATATTGTTTAAGCATAAACTGTTTGAAGCACTTTACTCCTCTCATTAATCTTCTCAACACCTAGGAGTTTCATTATTCCTCCTCATGAGGAAGTTGCTGAACTCAGGTCAAAACGAGGTGTATTTGATTTCAAAGTCCAGGCTGTTAACTCAGTACCTATATTGTTGCTACCAAGTAGAAACAGAAGCAATCATTTCTTAGAGCTGTGTTTAATAAATACTTTCATTACCACAGTGTAAAATATTTTTAAACTTAACAACTGGCACATTGTCTCTCTCTGAAACTATAAACAAAAAAATAACACTAACAAGAAATACGAAGTGCTAAGTTATTCAACTTTAATTCTAGTTTGCCTATCTTTTAGTGAAAGCTCTGATAATACTGTTCCATACTTTCCAAAACATGCCTTGCACAGCATAAGTAATCAATAAATATTTTAAATAATTAAATAATACTCTCCTGTCTGTAAGCGTGGCAACCATACAGTTCAGTTCAGATTCAATGCTTCCTACCATCCCCAGAAGTACATTCTCACTTTCCATACTTGGTTACAAGAAAGTATAGGTCAGACTTTGGTTCTGGTTTTTGGTTCATAAAGTACGGTGCCATATCCATGACAACATCAAAAATACAAGCTCAAAATTTTTTCAACTGTCCAACTAATTTTGCTATGCACAATAAAAGTAAAGTAACAATGCAAAAGTGTATTCCACTAGCAAACAGATTACTAATGACTTAATATACAGAGTCATCCAACTTAATGAATGTACTAGGTAGTTTTAAGCAGAAAAAGACAATTCTCAAGATCTTTTTTCATGGTTCTTTAGTACTTGGGAAATTATAAAATAATGGCCATGACACACCCACTAATTACTTTTTCAAAATAAGTTTCAAATATATTTCTGACTACAGCATCATACCTCTGTCTACTCTCCTAAAGTAAGGAACTGGATACCTTCCCACTCCATTAATTTCTCAAAGAGCAGGGGAGGTAGAACAATTCCCCCCATTGTGAACCATTCAGCTAAATTATGTGCTTAGGTACTTATGAGATTTTAACTAACATCACCTACGGTCTTCATCAGTGGAGAAGCTACTAGATACAAAAATGAAGGCGGCCATATATATGCTTTGGGCTCTAAGAGGCCAAAAACACTAAGTAAAATTCAGAGGGTAAAGTCTCCAAAATAAGACTAAGTCTACATCTGCAGGACTTTAAATAAATGTCAGAAATAATAAACACACTAGAGTTCATACAGAAGGAGGAACAAGTGTTTCAATTTGGAGAGTAAGGGAAACAAGATTTTTGTTTAGATTTTTTTTAATCAAATAGAAAGTTGATTATCTACATTTAAAAAATTACAGTAGTCAGAGCCTAATGTAAGTGAAACTATTAGCTGGAATTTTTCAGCAATTATATTTGAGGGAAATTAGGCAAATGATTTCTGATAGCACAATTATTTTTCTCCAAAAAATTACATTGAGTACGTCCTGGAGTGACACTACAAACTAACAAAGACAACTAATAATAATAATTGGTGACTACAAAAGTTTTGGTTTCTTTACAGAAAGGCTCAATCATCTTTCATATACTACTGTTACTAAAGCTGGAGCATGGATTACAATGCAATAAAAAAAACTGCATATTATGCTTAAGGAAGAACCAATACAGTAAGGCAGACTTTTTTAAGTTTTCCATTTTTCTAACTTCAGCACAAAAGATATTTAAAGCAGTGACTCCTTCCCCTTTCCCATCCATACTAGAGACATCAGTCTTTCACTTCTTGTCATTTCTATTTTTGCATATTCAAGGTTTTCAGACTCTGAAACTGAGTATTTTCACATTGTGCTTTCCTTGTGGAAATGTGACTTTAAATACAATAATTTTTTATTCAAGTATAAACTACTTCTAAGGCAAGAAATGTCCAACATCTGTAGTATTACTATAATTCATTATATTTCATATGGGCTTAGAACAAAAAATTAATTCTATGTATTGTTAAAAGACCATTGAATATATGCTTTCTGATTTAACCAACAGATTTTATTTTATTTTTTTTTTAAGATTTATTTATTCATTCATTCAGAGAGAGCGAAGAGAGAGGCAGAGACACAGGCAGAGGGAAAAGCAGGCTCCATGCAGGAAGCCCGATGCGGGACTCGATCCCGGGTCTCCAGGATCACACCCCAGGCTGCAGGCGGCGCTAAACCGCTGCGCCACCGGGGCTGCCCTAACCAACAGATTTTAAAAAATCATTCACCTACCAGTTATCTAACTGAAAAAAAAAAGTTTAGTCAAAAAAGCATAATATAGCCAAATTTTAAAACATTTTATCAAAAATTTTTATTATCATCCACCACTAAACACATCCCTTTACCTACTACATAAAGAAGTAGATTCTAAGGGGAAGAATCCTGCAAGGCCTCAACCAAACGCTATTTTCACAGAGCAAAATGTACACTTTAACCGAAAGAGCAATTCTCAAAATTCGGTTCCAAAGTCTCTTTTTTTTTTTTTTTTTTTTTAAATTTATGATAGTCAGAGAGAGAGAGAGGCAGAGACATAGGCAGAGGGAGAAGCAGGCCCCATGCACCGGGAGCCCGATGTGGGATTCGATCCTGGGTCTCCAGGATCGCGCCCTGGGCCAAAGGCAGGCGCCAAACCGCTGCGCCACCCAGGGATCCCCAGAGTCTCTTTATAGTCTTGAAAATTATTTGCAGAAACCAAAGAGCTTTTTTGTTCATGTATGTTCTATCAATTGCTATCTAGTTATCCGGAATTAAATCGAAATTTTAAAATTATCTGGTAAATTTATTTAAAAATAATAAGCCCAGGGGCACCTAGGTGGCTCAGTTGGTTAAGTGGCTGCTTTCGGCTCAGGTCAGGATCCCAGGGGGCTCAGGTCAGGATCCCAGGGTCCTGGGATCAAAACCCATTGGGCTACTTTCTGAGCCTCTCTGCAGTTTCTGCCTCTCCTCACCCTCTCCCTCTGCCACTCCCTCTGCTTGCTCACACTTGCGCTGTGTTCAGTGAATAAAAAAACATCTTTTTAAAAAATAAATAGAATAAGCCCATTACATGTTAGCATAATATATATTTACAAAAACTAATAATAGTCTCCCCAAAAACATTAGTGAGAGAGATGGCACTGTTTTACATTTACAAATCTCTTTGTCTGGATTCACAAATCTACTTCTCCATGAAGTCTTTTGTAATATGTTGTTTTGAACAAATGAAGGGAAAATGTCTTATAAGGATAAGCAGATGGAAAAGGGGGAAGTATTTTAATAGCCCTTCCAGATAACTGTGGACATTCTTCTGTGACACTCTACCAAAACTCAACAAGTGAGAGTTTCTTATCTTCCAAATGTTGAAACATTTCATTAGGCAATATCATAGACAAAAAAAAAAAAAAAAACTTATATTGCCAATGTTTCATCAGAAAAATCTTAAGATTGAGAAGCTATAAGCTCATGGTAGCAGATACAAGTTTTTAAAATTCTACTCTTGTACTTTAAAGCCTGAATTTTATCATTTGCAGCAAACATTTCCTTAAAGTGATGCACTTTCTTTGTTCATATCTGGGAAAATATCTAACAAGTGCCCTGCTATGGATACTGTTTCTCAATTACTCTTTCAGGTAAAACTAGTGTTGTGTGAAAAGTGACTAGTTAGGGATCCCTGGGTGGGGCAGCCCAAATTTGGCCTAGGGCGTGATCCTGGAGACCCGGGATCGAATCCCACGTCGGGCTCCCGGTGCATGGAGCCTGCTTCTCCCTCTGCCTGTGTCTCTGCCGTTCTCTCTCTCTCTCTGTGACTATCATAAATAAATAAATAAATTTTTTTAAAAAGTGACTAGTTTAACTCCTAACTCAAGAATGCCAAATTTTTTATTTTGTTATATTTAAGAATTTTTTTTAAAGATTTACTTATTTATTCATTCATGATAGACAGAGAGAGAGAGAGAGAGAGGCGCAGAGACACAGGAGGAGAGAGAAGCAGGCTCCACGCCGGGAGCCCGATGCGGGACTCCAGGATCACACCCTGGGCCAAAGGCAGGTGCCAAACGGCTGAGCCACCCAGGGATCCCCCATATTTAAGTATTTTTAAAAGATATCAGTATTCCCCTGACTTTTGCAAACTGAGACTACGGAATTGTTTCTTCAGTGTTAAAGAGAGAGTCATCTTGGGGTGCCTAGGTGGCTCAGTGGTTGAGTGTCTGCCTTTGGCTCAGGGCTTGATCCGGATCCTGGGATCGAGTCCCGCATTGGGCTATCTGTAGGGAGTCTGCTTCTCCCTCTGCCTATGTCTCTGCCTCTCTCTGTGTTTCTCATGAATAAATAAATAAAATCTTTTAAAACAAAGTCATCTCTACCTTACAAAGCAATGGTGAAACAACTGCATATGTAAGCATCTCTTCTGGTGCCTGACATATTAAAGATGCTCAGCAATGGCTAGTCCCTTCAACTTCCTCTCCAATTGTGATGATTTTCATGAATTCCCTCTATTTTTGTAGGCAGGCAAATAAAGTAGTGTTCAAACACAGGTTACAGAAAGAGGGCTTCAGAAGTCAAGTATCTTGTAGAAAAGCCCTGAGACAAAAATTTCTTTCGTTTAGAAGCCTATTCTGCACCTCCCTCCTTAATGTACCAAGTTACATTCATTATTTTCCAGAAATCTGAGCTTAAATGTTACTATACCACACTTCAAAGTAATTATGGTGTTAAAATTATTTGGTAGTCATTCTGAATCTAAACCATCTGTCTGGCATTTACTGAAGCAATTGCTAAAGATATTCTATGCATACAGATGAGATTTTTCTGAAGAAAAATGCAAAAATGTTTCCACATCTGTTGTTTTTGTTGATATGTCACCTAGATTAGCAAATTCTTTCCCAGGGTGAAAACACAGAATATTTATAATGTACACATTTTTTAAATGACTCTATTAAGATTATGTTATCTTTTCAACCTTATTTTCTATTACTACTCTACTACAAGCCTACTACAATTATATATGTGTAATACAGATACACATATATCTCACAAAACAGAAATTTCCAATAGCCCAACTCAACTGACAGTGACTTTAATCTTTAAACATAATATCTGACTTTTTAAAATGATAGACTAGAATACTCATACATTTAGTCTATCAGAATCCATCTATAGATATGAAAAACATTGTATGTACTTGACCTTATAGAATATCCAAAAATTCTGAAGCAGAAATTAATATATTAAACCATATTCCAAGGGGAGGGGCAAGATGGCGGAAGAGTAGGGTCCCCAAATCACCTGTCTCCACCAAATTACCTAGAAAACCTTCAAATTATCCTGAAAATCTATGAATTCGGCCTGAGAATTCAAGAGAGACCAGCTGGAATGCAACAGTGAGAAGAGATCGCGCTTCTATCAAGGTAGGAAGACGGGGAAAAAGAAATAAAGAAACAAAGGCCTCCGAGGGGGAGGGGCCCCGCGAGGAGCCGGGCTGAGGCCGGGGCGAGTGTCCCCAGGACAGGAGAGCCCCGTCCCGGAGGGGCAGGAGCTGCACCGACCTTCCCGGGGGAAAGGGGCTCCAAGGAGTTGGAGCAGGACCCAGGAGGGTGGGGATGCCCGCGGGCTCCCGGGGACACTAACAGAAGAACTGCCCCCGGGGGAGAGTGCGCCGAGCTCCCTAAGGGCTGCAGCGCGCACGGCGGGACCCGGCAGGACCCGGAGCAGCTCGGAGAGGCTCAGGCGGCGGCTCCGCGGAGGGGGCTGCGGGGCGGGAGCAGCTCGGAGGGGCTCGGGCAGAGGAAGAGGCTCCGTGCGGAGGGGCCTGCGCGGTTCCAGGAGCAGCTCGGGGTGCTCAGGCGGCGGCTCCGCGGAGGGGGTTGTGTGGCTCGGGAGCGCGAATCCAACAGCGCAGGCGAAAGAGCACAGGGCCCCGGGATACAGCCCAGGATCCGGCCTCCCCCGGGACAGGCAGAGGCCGGGAGGGCCCAGGACAGCAAGGACGCTCCTGCCCCAGCGGAGCAGATCAGCGGCCCCGCCCCGGAGCCTCCAGGCCCTGCAGAGGGAGAGCTCCGGAGTTCCTGCGGGGGCGGAATCCAGGTTTCCAGAGCTGGCCCGCCACTAGGGCTGTTGCTCCTGGGGCCTCACAGGGTAAACAACCCCCACTGAGCCCTGAACCAGGCAGGGGCAGAGCAGCTCCCCCAACTGCTAACACCTGAAAATCAACACGGCAGGCCCCTCCCCCAGAAGACCAGCTAGACTGACTGACAACTTCCAGGGGAAGTCAAGGGATTTAAAGTACACAGAATCAGAAGAACTCCCCCGTGGTTCTTTTTTTTTTTTTTTTTTTTTTGCTTTTTGATTTGTTTCCTTCCCCCACCCCCCTTTTTTCTCCTTTCTTTCTTTTTCTTTCTCTTTTTCTTCTTTTTTTTTTCGTTTTTTTCTTCCATTTTTTTCTCTTTCTCTTTTCTTTCCTTCTTTCTCTCCTCTCTTTTTCTCCTTTTCCCAATACAACTTGCTTTTGGCCACTCTGCACTGAGCAAAATGACTAGAAGGAAATCCTCACCTCAAAAGAAAGAATCAGAAACAGTCCTCTCTCCCACAGAGTTACAAAATCTGGATTACAATTCAATGTCAGAAAGCCAATTCAGAAGCACTATTATACAGCTACTGGTGGCTCTAGAAAAAAGCATAAAGGACTCAAGAGACTTCATGACTGCAGAATTTAGAGCTAATCAGGCAGAAATTAAAAATCAATTGAATGAGATGCAACCCAAACTAGAAGTCCTAACGACGAGGGTTAACGAGGTGGAAGAACGAGTGAGTGACATAGAAGACAAGTTGATAGCAAAGAGGGAAACTGAGGAAAAAAGAGACAAACAATTAAAAGGCCATGAAGATAGATTAAGGGAAATAAACGACAGCCTGAGGAAGAAAAACTTATGTTTAATTGGTGTTCCCGAGGGCGCCGAAAGTGCCAGAGGGCCAGAATATGTATTTGAACAAATTCTATCTGAAAACTTTCCTAATCTGGGAAGGGAAACAGGCATTCAGATCCAGGAAATAGAGAGATCCCCCACTAAAATCAATAAAAACCATTCAACACCTCGACATTTAATAGTGAAGCTTGCAAATTCCAAAGATAAAGAGAAGATCCTTAAAGCAGCAAGAGACAAGAAATCCCTGACTTTTATGGGGAGGAGTATTAGGGTAACAGCAGACCTCTCCACAGAGACCTGGCCAACCAGAAAGGGCTGGCAGGATATTTTCAGTCCTAAATGAGAAGAACATGCAACCAAGAATCCTTTATCCAGCAAGGCTCTCATTCAAAATGGAAAGAGAGATAAAGAGCTTCCAAGACAGGCAGCAACTAAAAGAATATGTGACCTCCAAACAAGCTCTGCAAGAAATTTTAAGGAGGACTCTTAAAATTCCCCTTTAAGAAAAAGATCAGTGGAACATTCCACAAAAACAAGGACTGAATAGTTATCATGATGACACTAAATTCATATCTCTCAATAGTAACTCTGAATGTGAACGGGCTTAATGACCCCATCAAAAGGCACAGGGTTTCAGACTGGATAAAAAAGCAGGACCCATCTATTTGCTGTCTACAAGAGACTCATTTTAGACAGAAGGACACCTACAGCCTGAAAATAAAAGGTTGGAGAACCATTTACCATTCGAATGGTCCTCAAAAGAAAGCAGGGGTAGCCATCCTTATATCAGATAAACTAAAATTTACCCCAAAGACTGTAGTGAGAGATGAAGAGGGACACTATATCATACTTAAAGGATCTATCCAACAAGAGGACTTAACAATCCTCAATATATATGCCCCGAATGTGGGAGCTGCCAAATATATAAATCAATTATTAACCAAAGTGAAGAAATACTTAGATAATAATACACTTATACTTGGTGACTTCAATCTAGCTCTTTCTATACTCGATAGGTCTTCTAAGCACAACATCTCCAAAGAAACGAGAGCTTTAAATGATACACTGGACCAGATGGATTTCACTGATATCTACAGAACTTTACATCCAAACTCAACTGAATACACATTCTTCTCAAGTGCACATGGAACTTTCTCCAGAATAGACCACATATTGGGTCACAAATCGGGTCTGAACCGATACCAAAAGATTGGGATCGTCCCCTGCATATTCTCAGACCATAAGGCCTTGAAATTAGAACTAAATCACAACAAGAAGTTTGGAAGGACCTCAAACACGTGGAGGTTAAGGACCATCCTGCTAAAAGATGAAAGGGTCAACCAGGAAATTAAGGAAGAATTAAAAAGATTCATGGAAACTAATGCGAATGAAGATACAACCATCCAAAATCTTTGGGATGCAGCAAAAGCAGTCCTAAGGGGGAAATACATCGCAATACAAGCATCCATTCAAAAACTGGAAAGAACTCAAATACAAAAGCTAACCTTACACATAAAGGAGCTAGAGAAAAAACAGCAAATAGATCCTACACCCAAGAGAAGAAGGGAGTTAATAAAGATTCGAGCAGAACTCAACGAAATCGAGACCAGAAGAACTGTGGAACAGATCAACAGAACCAGGAGTTGGTTCTTTGAAAGAATTAATAAGATAGATAAACCATTAGCCAGCCTTATTCAAAAGAAGAGAGAGAAGACTCAAATTAATAAAATCATGAATGAGAAAAGAGAGATCACTACCAACACCAAGGAAATACAAACGATTTTAAAAACATATTATAAACAGCTATATGCCAATAAATTAGGCAATCTAGGAGAAATGGACGCATTCCTGGAAAGCCACAAACTACCAAAACTGGAACAGGAAGAAATAGAAAACCTGAACAGGCCAATAACCAGGGAGGAAATTGAAGCAGTCATCAAAAACCTCCCAAGACACAAAAGTCCAGGGCCAGATGGCTTCCCAGGGGAATTCTATCAAACGTTTAAAGAAGAAACCATACCTATTCTCCTAAAGCTGTTGGGAAAGATAGAAAGAGATGGAGTACTTCCAAATTCGTTCTATGAGGCCAGCATCACCTTAATTCCAAAACCAGACAAAGACCCCACCAAAAAGAATTACAGACCAATATCCCTGATGAACATGGATGCAAAAATTCTCAACAAGATACTGGCCAATAGGATCCAACAGTACATTAAGAAAATTATTCACCATGACCAAGTAGGATTTTTCCCTGGGACACAAGGCTGGTTCAACACCCGTAAAACAATCAATGTGATTCATCATATCAGCAAGAGAAAAACCAAGAACCATATGATCCTCTCATTAGATGCAGAGAAAGCATTTGACAAATACAGCATCCATTCCTGATCAAAACTCCTCAGAGTGTAGGGATAGAGGGAACATTCCTCGACATCTTAAAAGCCATCTATGAAAAGCCCACAGCAAATATCATTCTCAATGGGAAAGCACTGGGAGCCTTTCCCCTAAGATCAGGAACGAGACAGGGATGTCCACTCTCACCACTGCTGTTCAACATAGTACTGGAAGTCCTAGCCTCAGCAATCAGACAACAAAAAGACATTAAAGGCATTCAAATTGGCAAAGAAGAAGTCAAACTCCCCCTCTTCGCCAATGACATGATACTCTACATAGAAAACCCAAAAGTCTCCACCCCAAGATTGCCAGAACTCATACAGCAATTCGGTAGCGTGGCAGGATACAAAATCAATGCCCAGAAATCAATGGCATTTCTATACACTAACAATGAGACTGAAGAAAGAGAAATTAAGGAGTCAATCCCATTTACAATTGCACCCAAAAGCATAAGATACCTAGGAATAAACCTAACCAAAGATGTAAAGGATCTATACCCTCAAAACTATAGAACCCTTCTGAAAGAAATTGAGGAAGACACAAAGAGATGGAAAAATATTCCATGCTCATGGATTGGCAGAATTAATATTGTGAAAATGTCAATGTTACCCAGGGCAATATACACGTTTAATGCAATCCCTATCAAAATACCATGGACTTTCTTCAGAGAGTTAGAACAAATTATTTTAAGATTTGTATGGAATCAGAAAAGACCCCGAATAGCCAGGGGAATTTTAAAAAAGAAAACCATATCTGGGGGCATCACAATGCCAGATTTCAGGTTGTACTACAAAGCTATGGTCATCAAGACAGTGTGGTACTGGCACAAAAACAGACACATAGATCAGTGGAACAGAATAGAGAATCCAGAAGTGGACCCTGAACTTTATGGGCAACTAATATTCGATAAAGGAGGAAAGACTATCCATTGGAAGAAAGACAGTCTCTTCAATAGACGGTGCTGGGAAAATTGGACATCCACATGCAGAAGAATGAAACTAGACCACTCTCTTTCACCATACACAAAGATAAACTCAAAATGGATGAAAGATCTAAATGTGAGACAAGATTCCATCAAAATCCTAGAGAAGAACACAGGCAACACCCTTTTGGAACTCGGCCATAGTAATTTTTGCAAGATACATCCACGAAGGCAAAAGAAACAAAAGCAAAAATGAACTGTTGGGACTTCATCAAGATAAGAAGCTTTTGCACAGCAAAGGATACAGTCAACAAAACTCAAAGACAACCTACAGAATGGGAGAAGATATTTGCAAATGACATATCAGATAAAGGGCTAGTTTCCAAGATCTATAAAGAACTTATTAAACTCAACAGCAAAGAAACAAACAATCCAATCATGAAATGGGCAAAAGACATGAACAGAAATCTCACAGAGGAAGACATAGACATGGCCAACATGCATATGAGAAAATGCTCTGCATCACTTGCCATCAGGGAAATACAAATCAAAACCACAATGAGATACCACCTCACACCAGTGAGAATGGGGAAAATTAGCAAGGCAGGAAACAACAAATGTTGGAGGGGATGCGGAGAAAAGGGAACCCTCTTACACTGTTGGTGGGAATGTGAACTGGTGCAGCCACTCTGGAAAACTGTGTGGAGGTTCCTCAAACAGTTAAAAATATACCTGCCCTACGACCCAGCAATTGCACTGCTGGGGATTTACCCCAAAGATACAGATGCAATGAAACGCCGGAACACCTGCACCCCGATGTTTATAGCAGCAATGGCCACGATAGCCAAACTGTGGAAGGAGCCTCGGTGTCCAACGAAAGATGAATGGATAAAGAAGATGTGGTTTATGTATACAATGGAATATTACTCAGCTATTAGAAATGACAAATACTCACCATTTGTTTCAACGTGGATGGAACTGGAGGGTATTATGCTGAGTGAAGTAAGCCAGTCGGTGAAGGACAAACATTCTATGTTCTCATTCATTTGGGGAATATAAATAATAGTGAAAGGGAATAGAAGGGAGAAGAAATGTGTGGGAAATATCAGAAAGGGAGACAGAACATAAAGACTGCTAACTCTGGGAAACGAACTAGGGGTGGTGGAAGGGGAGAAGGGCGGGGGTGGGAGTGAATGGGTGACGGGCACGGGGGGTTATTCTGTATGTTAGTAAATTGAACACCAATAAAAAATAAATTAAAAAAAAGTAAAATTAAAAAAAAATAAAAATAAATAAACCATATTCCAAATGATAGATATATCCAAGGTATAACAAGTAACTGTGCTCTATGAATATTTATTGTTTCTTACTGTCTAGCATTCTCCTTTTCACATAGTACCATCACCTCCATTCCTTTCTTTGGTTATCTGCACTTCCCCAAATGATGTGATTTTGATGGGACTGCCAATCATGCTGCATTGCACACCTCACATGTCCTTTGTGAAGAGATTCACACACAATACAGTTGTGACAAATCAAAGTACTCAACCTATCTAGCAGAGTAATTGGTCTAGAGATGGGCACAAGACTTAATTAAGGTAGATTGAGCTGCCCCTGCAAAGGACTTTACATATGAACTTCAGGTCTTTCTGTGATGATAAAGCCTGGGGTAGTCAGTTGCATATCCTGTGTATCAGTAAGGGTTCTCCAGATCTAACAGGATGTAGGTGTATATACAGAGAGAGAGAGAAAGAGAAAGTGATTTATTTTAAGGAAATGGCTCATGCAATTGTGGAACCTTGGCAAACTGTAAATCTGCAGGGTAGTCTGGCAGGTTGGAGACCAAGGGAAGAGCAGTAGTTCAAGTTCAAAGGCAGGCTGCAGGCGGAATTCCTTCTTGCTGAGAGGAATGTCTATTCCATACTCTATTACGTCTTACAACTGATTAGATGAGGCCCATCCATATTTTGGAGAATAATCTGCTTTACTCAAAGTCCATCAATCAACTTACATGTTAATAACATCCAAAAAACACCTTCACAGAAACATTCAGAATAATATCTGACCAAATATCTGGGCACCGTGGTCCAGCCAAGTTGACATATAAAATTCAGTTCATCACAAGTTCACCTCTCTTCATCTACAGGCATATTACATTATGGCGCTTTAAAAAAAAAAAAGAATCAGTATTGCCTTCGCTATACAGATTATTTACTACATTATTTGCTGTCAAACGTTTACTGGCAGAAATAGAACATCATCTTTAGCTTTAAAGACTACAATCTGACAAGAGCAAGATATGCACAAAAGGGACTTTGCTTTTCCTATTTTACAGCACAGAGAATTCCTCTCTACTTGAAATCTGGATCTGCAAAACTTCCTTTGCTAAACTAGAATCAGTCTGTGAATTCCATCCTTGCCAGCTTCCTTCCTGGCCTTCAGAGCAGCTGGTGTCAATGAATGATCTGGTAGAGAATTGGTACAATGTAGGAAGATCTCAAGAATCAATCTCAGAAACAAAGGATATGGTTGATTACTACTTTGTCTCCCTGGCACCCCTCCCTTATTCTGGGAACAGCGAATCTATTATTTCTTTAGGGGAACAGTTTCTCTGTAAATTCCAAATATGCACTTTGGGTAGGGCCCAATCATGCCCTGGCCATAAGTACAAACATGTTACAAGCCAGGCCTGACTCCTTCTCTGAGATTTTGTGAATTAGAACTAAGAGAAGAAAATAAAATATTCTAATACAAAAACTAAGGATGTGAGCCCCACAGTTGCTAGAAACTAGTCTACAGCCATGTAGAAGTCTGTTTGGAAGAAGAATAACATCATGGAGACAGAATCAGAGATAAGAGACAGATGCAATAAAAGGAATCCTTACAGTAAACTAGGCCCTGGCTCTAACAAACAAACCCTCCCATAGTCTGGTTACATGAGTCAACAAATTCCCTTTTGCCTCACCTAGTCACAGTTGGTTTCTACCACTTACAGCTAAATTCTGATTAATCACAAGGATTAAAGCAGAAAAAAGCAAATGAATGTAAAATAAGGCCAAATGCACTAGGAATCACAAAGTAGAAGGACAGGTAGGTAAAGTTTAGAAGAAAGTTAAGAGAGACCCTACTTATCTTAGAAAATTAAAAGGTGAAAAAAAAAAAAAGGTGAGAAAAGGTCAGGGAAGAGGTGAAAGCAGTTGGACAGAAAAGGAGTTTTATGTGGACTGTGAGCCCAATAAAACTGTACGCATTGATGCAAATGCCGGTACTTTCTTAGAAAGATAGTTCATGGCTTTCACTAGATCCTCAAAAAGATCAAAAACAATTAAGGAGGAAGGGGCCTGATGCTAAAGTAGAGCAGGCTCTTTGTTCCAGAGGGAACCTAGTAAGATCAGTTATCCTAAAAGGCCTGAATCAATTTTGCCTTTGGGTTGGACCCAAATATAATTTCAAGCTAATCTAGCTCCTCTACCAAATTTCCATCTACCTAGACATTCATGCCTAAGTTTCCTTAAAGAAGATTTATCAATTTTTATTCCATAATTACTCTCCTCAAAACTTTCACTTTAAGAATCTACATTTCTGGGGGTGCCTGGGGGGCTCAGTTAAGCTTCCAACTCTTGGTTTTGGCTCAGGTGATAACTATGGGATTGTGAGACTAAACCCCATGTAGGGCTCCAGGCTGGGGGTGGAGTCTGTTTAAGATCCTCTCTCTCCCTCCCCCGCCCCTTGCTTGTGCATGTGCACACGTTCTCTTTCACTCTAAAAAACTAAAAAATAAAAAAGGAAGAATCTAGATTTCTGGATGCCTTGAAATTATAACAAGATTTGATGCAAATGTTCATTTCTTGAGAAAAAGGTTCACATTTTTTCATCAAATTCTACAAGCTCTGTGACTTTCTAAATATAAAAGTCAATTAAATAAAAACAAATTTTAAAACAATTATTCTCTTCTATTTTGATTAAGGAGAAAGATGTGATGAGAAGATAATCTTGGGAAACAAAGAGAAGATGGGAGTTTCCCAGATGTCATTCAGGGAGGAAAGTACAAAGGAAGTTAAGGACACTAAATAGTTTTAAAACTTCAACATTTTGCCTTCATATGGCTAAATAATGACTTGGTTTCAGCAGTGTGGCAGGGGGAGGACTTAACAAAGATACAATGAGCAAGGATTTGGATGACAGGGGACATTATTAGTTGTTGCTACACAAAGCTAATTTATATCTGTTTTTAGATTTAGCATGATCTATGTGGAAACAGATTTAGGAAAATCTCTAACAAACACTGAAACCTTTTATACCTAATCCTGTATTAACCAGAAAATCCAATTAGCCTAAAAAATTACATCCCTCAAGCATTCTTCTTTGTATAACAGATACTATTTGTATAATACGTAGTTCTTAAAATGTTCCCTACAGTTAAATTACACATACAGCACAATTCTTCATAAATATATAAATATTTGTGTGTATACTTTAATTTGTATTTTTAAATACAATAAACATTTACATAGCAGTCCACACAATTTGGGAATAAGGAAAGACTAAAAATAAATATTTAAATACTTTTCATTTAGAAACAAAGTATAAATCTGCAACAAATTAGGGAATTGATTTTGTGAATCCAGTAGAGAGGAGTAACACCTCAAAATGTTGAGGAACTGTTCTGTATATAACATTTTCCAGATTGTGATTGGGTTTCAAATACCAGAAATGCCTTAGCTTACAACTGTCAATGAAGACATTCTTTCTATAAATGTATCTAACACCTAAAAAACTGGAACTTAAACATTTCTAGATTTATGGTCATCTTCATAAATATTCATACTGTGTTTTAAAAATAAGGATTCTAGGCTTTAGAGTTGTTTGACCTTCCTAAACTTATGTCAGGATGTCAGTCCTTTCACCTTTGACCTTTCTCTGCCTGGCATCTTGTCAGGCTCACAAAGGTCTACCATACCATTCCTACTCTCCAGTATTAGACCATACTTTCTAACTACAGGGAACTGGGAAACCCCATACTCAAGCCCAGTAAGAGATATTAAAGGGGCATTAGTGAGATCATGAGGGGCAAAAAGAGCATCAGGAGCAAAGTGTGTAGTTTTTAAAGCTTTTTTTTTTTTTTTTAAAGATTTTGTATCTATTTATTTGAGAGAGTGAGTAGTGTAAAGCTGAGGGAGGAAGCAGACTCCCTGCTGAGTGCAGAGCCTGACATGGGGCTTAATCCCAGGACCCTGAGATCATGACTTAAGCTGAAGTCAGACACTTAACCGAAGTGGCCACCCAGAAGCCCCCTTTTTAGGCTGTGTAAAGGTTTAGAGCTCTGAACATACTGATTTTCATAGTTTCATATTCTCATCAACCATTAGTATAAACTCTGAAATGACCTAAAAACCTGTTGCTCTAAGGAGGACAATAAACATGATTCATCCACTTTACTGGGAGTGAAGGGCCAAACTGAATTTTATAGTTTTTTACTCAAATTTTGGAATCTCAGTATTGAGTTGTAATTTTTTACCTCCAATTCCATCTCCCTAATAGTATTCTTTGACAAAACCTATGCTGTAGGCAAGAGTCACAGCACTTCCAGGTTACTGTTTTTCAAACAGAAAAACCTGCATCTCTACTGGGACATTAATCTAGGTTTCCTTTTCCCCTTTGACTCCAAGCCCCTTTGTGGCTAACCACTGGTCATCATTCCAGAAGCATTTAGGCTATCTATTATGTGCCAGGTACTATACTAGGTACTTGGTGTATAGACAAGGTATAATAACTAGCATGACCTGGAGATTACAAACTAATTAGCAAGAAGGAAGAAAATAATCATAAATGTAGTGAGTTCAACAAAGGAGGAGCACAGGATGTGATGGAAACTTATGATGAGAGGACATCCCATAGGTGACAAGACTAATAAGACTGTTGAGAGATCAAAGAAATTAATACTTTTTTTAAAGATTGATTTATTTATTTATGATAGAGAGAGAGAGAGAGAGAGAGAAGGCAGAGACACAGAAGGAGGGAGAAGCAGGCTCCATGCCGGGAGCCCAACGTGGGACTCGATCCCAGAACTCCAGGATCGCACCCTGGGCCAAAGGCAGGTGCTAAACCGCTGAGCCACCCAGGGATCCCCAAGGAAATTAAAACTTTAAAAGTACCACTGAAAACTTATTAATCAGTTCCAATTCTGGGGAAGAGTATATGTACCTTTCCCTATTCCTCACACTAAGCACAAATAAAACCATGGGACATAATATAAAACAAACGCAAGAACACATGTATCCGTCAATAGATGAAAGGATAAAGAAGATGTGGTGTATACACAAATACCTACACTGGAATATTACCCAGCCATAAGAAAAGAATGAGACTTGTCATTTATGACAATATAGATAGAGCATATAACAATAAATGAAATAAGCCAGAGAAACACAAATATCAT
This sequence comes from Canis lupus familiaris, assembly GCF_011100685.1. Lineage (NCBI taxonomy): Eukaryota > Metazoa > Chordata > Mammalia > Carnivora > Canidae > Canis > Canis lupus. Next base: position 12,830,982 of record NC_049223.1, on the reverse strand, counting down.
ATGATTTCACTTATATGCAGAATTAAAAAGCAAAACAAATGAACAAACAAACCAGAAACAGACTCATAAATACAGAGAACTGGTGATTTCCAGAGGGGAGAAGGCAGGGGGATGGGTGAAAAGGATTAGGCATTATTATTATTAAATCATTAAAACATACACACATACATGAAGACTGAGAGGTAGAGAGGTTGGCTACTCCAACCAGTAGCCTCAGGACCCAAACAACATGGTAGTGGTTTCCTGTGTTTAATTTTGGCTTCATATATCCCAGATCTAAAGGGGGAAGTTAGCAAAAACCAGAAACACTAACACAGACCAAAAAGTCCCAACAAATTCCTGCTCTGTCTAGCAAAAGCACCAAAAAAAAAGGGAAGACCTGGCAAGTTTTTTACATAACCACCCTACAAAAGCAAAATGCTACAGGAGTAACCCCACAGCCCACCATTCTTTGCCAGCAATGGCAAACAGGTAACCTAGATTTACACTCTTGCCAGGCGTTTACAAGGCACCCCAAAACTCTCACAGAAGTGGTATCAGAGAAGGCAAGGGAACCAGGACAGTCATTGACAGAGAGTAATAAGGCATCCTCCAGAGCCAATACACACACACACACACACACACACACACACACACACACAGCCTCCTGGGAGAATCAAAATTTTCACTACTGCCAAGTGGCAAAGAAGTCTTCCTCTAACCCAATGTGTTAGTGGAATCTATGTGGACCAAATAATGAGGTGTCCAACCCCTCCAAGCCAGGGAGAGAGCAGGGAGACTTAGTGGGGAACCAGACATTAATGAGAAACTCCTAGAAAAGCCCCCAAACATGGATACGTGAGAAATTTAAAGCCTCTGGTACCTAAAACCACAGCAAACATTAAACACAATTTAATTTCTAGCCAGATTAGTCTAACACCTCACTACACTAAAGGTCTATTTACTTCAGTTCCCATTACACAATAGCACAAGTCTGGCTTTCGACAAAAAAATCAGAAGATATGGCAAAAGGCAAGAAAATATTTGAAGAGATAAAGCAAGTATCAGACATGGCCTAGATTTTAGAATTGTCAAGGAATTTAAAATAAATATTATTAATATCTTAAGAATTATAAAAGATAACATTCAAAAACAAGTAATGTAAGCAGAGAGATGGAAAAGTTAAGACAGAATCAAAAAGAAATTCCAGAAGTTAAAACACTCAAAAATAGAAAATGGCTTTGATGGGATTATCACTAGAGTGGACACGCTGGGAAAGAATCAATGAGCACAAGATATGTCAAAAGAAAGGTCCCAAAATGAAAACAGGATAAGTATCAAAAAAAAAATCTATAGAATGGCATATCATACACAAACTGCAAAAAAACAAAGCTGAAGAGAAAAGCATGAAAGAAACCATATGAAAAAAAAACACCTAAAATGTTGAGGAACAGAGTAAGAATTACAACATATTTTTCATCAGAAATGATGCAAAGAGAGTAGGTGAAATAATTTAAGTGTTGAAAGAAAAAAAAAATCACCAACAAAAATTTCTGTATCCAAAGAAATTATCCAGCAAAATGAAGCAGAAATAAACACTTTCTTTAACAAACAAAACAGAGAATTCAGCACCACTATATTTGCCCTGAGAAACATTAACATTGTTAAAATGGCATCATTCCCCCAGTTGATCTACAGACCTAAGCCAACCTTTAACAGACTCCCACAGACTCCCAGCTGCAGTTGTAGAAATTAACAAGGTGATTCTAAAATCCACATAGAATTGCAAAGGACCAGAAAGAAAAAATACTTTTAAAGAAGAATAATAAAATAGGAAGAATAACACTCTGCACTTTCAAAACAACAGTAATCAAGACAGTCTAGTAGGCATAAAGATGCACATATAAATCAACAGAGCTGACAGTCCAGAAATAAACATGTGTCTATGGTCACCTGGTTTTCCATGAAGGTGCCAAGACCATTCATTGAAGGGAAAAATAGTCTTTTCAACAAATGGTCCTGGAACAACTTGATAGCTACATACAAAAAAATCGAGTTGGGCCCTTACTTTATACCAGACATAAAAATGAACTCAAAATGGATCAAAACTAAATATAAGAGCTAAAAATGGCAAAACTGCTGGCAGATAATATAGGACTGAATCTTCTTGACCTCATACTTAGCAATGGAGTCTTAGAAAAGACACCAAAAGTACAAGCAACAAAAGGAAAAAAAATAGGTAAACTGGACTTAATCAAATTAAAAATTGCTACTTAAAAGGACATTATCAGGGCACCTGGGTGGCTCAGTCAGTTAAGTGTCTGCCTTCACCTCAGGTCATGATCCTAGGGTCCTGGGATTGAGTCCCAAGTATGGCTCCCTGCTCAGCGGGGAGCCTGTTTCTCCCACTCCCTCTGCTCCTCCCCATGCCAGCTCATGCTCTCACTCTTCTTTCAAATAAATCTTTTTTTTTTTTTTAAAAAAAGGACATTATCAAGAAAATGAGAATACAACCCACAGAATGTGAGAAAATATTGCAAATCATATTTGGTAAGGGACCTATATCTAGACTATGTAAAAAAAAAAAACTCTTACAATTCAATAATAATAATAATAATAATAGGCAAAGAATCTGAACAGATATTTCTCCAAAGAAAATATACAGTCAATGAACATATGAAAAGATACTCAGCATCGTTAATCATGTTAAATCAAAGCCACACTGTGATACCACTTCACACTCAGTAGGATAGCTGTGATCAAAAAGTCAGATACGGACCAGGATTAAAGAGGATATGGAAAAAGTTAAACTCTCAAACACTGATGCTGGGAATGTAAAATGGTCTCACAGTTCCTCAAACAGTTAAAGAGTTACTCTATCACCTAGCAATTCCACTCCAAGGTATTTACCCAAGAGAAATAAAAACATATATCTACACAAAACTTGTACACAAGGGGCTCCATCCAACTCTTGATTAGGCTGAGGTCATGATCTCAAGACGGTGGGATCTAGCTCCTGTTGGCCTCTCCACTCATCACAGAGTCTGCCTGTCCCTAACTATCCCTCATACATGTTCTCTCTCTAGTAAATAAAATTTTTTTAATAAAAAAATCTTTTAAAAAAGTGTACACAAGTGATTTACAACAGTAGCAAAAAGGTGGAAACAACCAAAATGCCCAAAAAGTGATGGATGGATAAACAATAGATGATTATTCTATCATAAGAAAAAATGAACTACTGATACATGCTACGACGTGGCTGAACATTGAAAACACTGGCTAAGTGAAAGAAGCCAGTCACAAAAGACTACATATTATATGATTCCACTAAAATTAAATGTTCAGAATAGGAAAATTTATAGAAATAGAAAGCAGATTAAAGGTTATTTGGGGCTGGGGAGGAGAGAGGGATAATGAAGTGAAATTAAAAGGTACACAAAACTACAAAATGGCAAGGAAATAAATCAAAAGCAAGTCTAAATAAATGAGCACATATTCTTTGTCCATTGACTGGAAGACTCAAAAAGGTCAATTCTTCCCAACTTGATCTATAAATTCACCACAATTCTAATCAAAATCCCAATAAACTCTTTTATAGATAACAAACTTAATCTAAACTTAATCCAGAAAGGCAAAAGATCTAGAATAGCCAACACAATATTGAAGAACAATAAAGCCAGAAGACACACACTTTGTTTCAACATTTACCATAAAACTACATTAATCCACACAGCATGTTATTAGCAAAAGAATGACACATAGATCAATGAAACAAAATAAAGAGCCCAGAAATATATACACAAAAATAGTCAACTGACTATTGACAAAGGAACAAAGGCAATTCAATAGAGAAAGTCTTCCAAAAACAGTGGGTACAATTGAAGATCTAGAGATACATACACACATAAAGAACCTAAGCAAAAACCTTCCACCTTTTACAAGAATTAACTCAAAATTGGTTACACCTCAGTGGCTCAGTCAGTTGAATGCCCAACTCGGTTTCTGCTCAGGTCATGATCTCAGATCATGGGATTGGACACTGAGTCTGGCTCCACACTCCAAGTGGACTCTGCTTGAGATTCTCTCCCTCTGTCCCTTTCTCAGCTCATGCACACATGTTCTAAGATAAAGAAGTTTTTTTTTTTAAAAACCTGTTACATATGTATGCAACCTCACCAAATCAGATGCAGAGGGGTGGTGGGGTACTGATCAAAGAAACTGTAAAAATGAGTCTGTAAAACTAAAGAAGAACTGCACATAAAGTTCTATATGCTATTTAATAAAGTTCTTTCAATAGGTATATGAGTTAGCAATTCTGATACTCCTATACACCTATACTGGAACTGAACAATTATGCAAACAGTGAACAGTGGAAGCCACATTTTTCAATGCTGGGACAGAATTTTATAGATAAGTAATGATTCATGCAGTAACAGATTACAGAGCTGAAGATATCAATATGAACCCAGGTTTAGCCTAACATAGATACAGATGGTTACTGAAAATAATTATAGATTGGGTGTATATATGGGTTAGCCTACCAATGTTTATGTTGTTCTGTCAGCTGAGAGGGCCCTGAAGCAATGATATCGCAGTAGCAACAGTTACACCCAAAACCTTGGCTTCTAACACCATTTTCCAATAAAGGAACAGGGACTCCTTGGAGAAATGGTTGATTCTAGGGCTGGGGCAGAAAGTACAGAAGATAAGCAATAGAGCATCTTGTAGTAAGAAAGTAAGAAACTCTAAAACAGACATACACACACCTGAAAAAGTTCTCAGTGACCAAAGCTGAAATAATTGAGCAACAAAATATAGTAGTATTGGATCAAAATCCACGGTATATTTAAATATCTACATTTATATAAATAAATGACTAAATTAATAAAAATGGTATAAAAGATAAAATAAATCTTTCATATAAAATAATTCCACTGTGCCCCTAAAGATGTGGGGCATAATTCCTCCACTTAAGAGCCACATATAGCAACTTCTTTCCAAAGACCATGGTGTAGGGCACCTGGGTAGCTCAATCAGTTAAGCATCTGCCTTCAGCTCAGGTCCTGATCCCAGAGTCCTAGGATGGAGTCCTGCATCGGGCTCCCAGCTCAGTAGGGAGCCTGCTTTGCCCTCTCTCTCTCTCTCTCTCTCTCTCTATCTATCTCTCATGAATAAATAAATACTCTTAAAAAAAAAAAAAAAAAGACCATGGTGTGGGAAGGGAGGGAAAACGGTAACTTTACAGTGGAAAAATCTGACTAAAATACCTCATCAGGTGTTCAAAGTCAATATCAACAGTGATAAATCATATTGGTAGTATTTACCCTTGATGTGATGAAAATGACACTTTGCCTCTGTGGTCTTCCTCTCAGAAGTCTAGAACTACAGTCCAATCATGAGGAAAACTTCATGCTGGTTCCAACATAGGGTCATTCTACAACACCTAACCAATACTCCACCAAACTGTCAAAGCCACTAAAAACAAGGGAAGTCTGAAAAACTATCAAAGCCAAGAGAAGCCTAAGAATACACGACTACTAAATATAATATGGTATTCTAGAAAAGATCCTTAAAAATGAAAAAGAGCATTAGATAAAAACTAAGGAAATCCTGAATGAAATAAGGACTTCAGGTAGTAATGTATCAATACTAATTCATTAATTATGACAAATGAATCATACTAATATGTCAATAATAGTGAAAACCATGTGTGGAGTATACTGGAAGTCTATAATTTCTTCACAATATTTCTGTGAATCTGGAAGTGTTTTTAAAAAAGAAAGTTCAAAAATAATAATAAAAACAAATCAACCAAAGGATGCCTGGCTGGCTCAGTTGGTAGAGCATGGGACTTTTGATCTCAGTGCTGTATGTTCAATGTTCAAGCCCCACACTGGGTGTAAAGATTACTTAAAAATAAGATCTTTAAAAAAACAAACTGTATTTCTATATACTAGCAACAAATATGTAAACACCAAAATTAAAAACACAGTATCACTTACAATCACTCTAAAAAATTTAAATACTTGGTGTAAGTATAAAAAACAAGCATAAGCCTTTTACTGAAAACTACAAAATGCTGATGAAAAAAATCAAATTAGATAAATAAATGGAGACACAAACCAGCAAGATGTTTTATGGATATGGATATTCTAAAATGTATGAGGAGAGACAAAGGAATTAGAATAGCTGCAGTAATTTCCAATGACCGCTGTAGGAACTTACCACAAACAGGTTTAAAACAACAAAAATTATTCCTTCACAGTTCTGGAGGCCAGAAGTCTAAAGCAGGCTAACATCAAGGAGCAGAGGGCAGCACTCCCTCCAGAGTCTCTAGGAAAGAATTCGTTCTTTGCTCTTCCAACTTCTGGTGGCTGCCAGCATTCCTTGGCTTATGGCCACATCACTCCTAATTTTCAATGCCAGCATCTTCACATCTCTCTCTGCTCCATCTCCACATAGCCTTCTCTTTGTGTAATGCCCCCCTGCCTTTCTCTTGTAAGGACATATCCTGTGATTTGCAGGATAATGTCCTCATCTCAAAATCCTAACTTAATCATATCTTAAAGACCTTCTTCTGGGATGCCTGGTGGTTCAGCGGTTGGGCAGCTGCCTTTGGCTCAGGGCCTGATCTTGGATTCCTAGGATAGAGACCCACATCAAGCTCCTTGCATGGAGCCTGCTTCTCCTCCCTCTGCCTGTGTCTTAGCCTCTTTTTCTGCGTCTCTCATGAATAAGTAAATAAAATCTTTTTTTTAAAGGCCTTCTTCTTTAAAAAGGTAACATTTATATGTTCCAGGGATTAGGACCCAATATCTTTGGTGAATTATAATCTAGCCTACTATAATAACCAAAACAATTCTGAAGAACAAATTGGGAGGAATTGGTTTACAAATTTTAAGACATATTATATAGCTACAGTAATCAAGGCTGTGTGATATTTGAGGGACAGACACATATATGAATGAAACAGAATAAGGACCTAGAAATAGATCCATACAACTGTGACCAATTGATTTTTGACAAAAAGTGCAAAAGCAATTTACTGGAGGAAGTAGCCTTTCCAACAAATGGTACTATAATAATTAGATATCCACAGGCAGAAAAAAAAAAAAAAACCCTTAATTTACTTAATCTTAGGTCTTACAGAGAAATTAAACTCAAAATGAATCAAATACAAAATGGAAATCCATAAACTTAGAAAAAATAGGAGGAAATATTTAGGATCTAGGCCTACTGTGATGGTTAATTTTATGTATCAACTCATCTGGGCCAGGTGTTTGATGGAACATTAGTTCAGATGTTTCTGTGAGGGTACAATTAATATTTAAGCCTGTGGACTCTGAGTAAATTATACTGCTCCCCATAATGTGGGTGGGCCTCATCAAATCAGCTGAAGGTCAGAATAGAATAAAAGGCTAATTTCTGCAAAGCAAGAATAAATTCCACCAGCAAACAACCTTGGAGTTTTTGTTTTTTTTTTTAACCTTGGAATTTTAATTTCAACAATGGCTTTTCCCTGGGTTTCCCGCCTACCATCCTACTCTGCAGATCTTGGACTTTCCAATCTCCATAATCACATGAGTCAATTCCTAAAAATAAATCTGTCTCTCTCTGCATATATGTATGTGTGTGGATTATGCTAAATTTTCAGAAAAGCCAATCTCAAAAGGTCTATAGCATGTTTCCATTTATATAATATTTTAAAATGACAAAATTATGAAGATGGAGAGCGAACTAGTGGGGGCCAGGGGTTAAGGAGGGATAGGGATGGGAGGCAAGAGGATGTGGCTATAAAAAGGCAACATAAAGAATGCTTGTGATGATGGAAATACTCAGTATCTAGACTGTAAAAATGCCAATATCTTGACAGCATAGTTTTGCAAAATGTTACCATTGAAGGTAACTGGATAGAGAGTACAAGGGATCTCTCTGTACTATTTCTTACAACTGCATATGAATATACAATCATCTCAAAATGAAAAGTTTAATTAAAGCAGATTGTCCAATGACATTTTAAGTCAGAAAAAATGAAAGTCTCCAAACAGAGACATGAAGGGGAAGGGAGTGGATATTGGCTGGAAGGGACTCAAGGTTATAGTTATGGAAGTGTATACACAAGTGCATATCCATCAAGCCATGCATTTAAGACAATTGCACTTGACTGTATGCTATGCCTCAATAAAAGATTATTTTAAATTGCCTTGTGATTATTAATCTTGTTCACTGTGGTGATAGCACTATGTATAAATGCTTTCAACTGTAATTTATTGACAATGAGTACCTTTTAGCAGAAGCAGTTTATATAGAATGGTGGAGCCAGAAGCCCTACTAGAATAGGTTAAGGAGTGATTGGAAAATGACAAAATGTGGAGAAACAAATATATACAACTCTTTCCAGAAGTTGCAAGTAAAGGGAAAGGGTGATAAAGTAACACTCAGAGGGGAAGGTACTGTTGAAGAGCTTTACTAAAATGGGAAAAACATGAGCAGATTTAAATGATGAGAGAGAAAATAAGGTAAATAATCAGTCATACAAAGCCATATGAGCACAATGCTGCAAAATCTTTAGCAAAAGGTTTGTGAAAAGGTAGGGAGAAAGCAGACCTGAGGAGACTGCCCTTGGATAAGACAGGCAATGTTTGCCCTGTACGAGGGGGAAAGGGGACTACTGATACAGGTGTACTTATAGATCTGATGGTGGACGTAATAATAGAAACAACCACGAGTGTTGTACTGAAAATTTACTATTGCTAGCCAGCTCCAAGATGGCCCCCAGGGATCCTCATCACCTGACATTCGGATTCCTATGTTGTCACCTCCCACACAAAATATAGCTGAAATGTGTAACCAAACAGGAAATGATAGTGTGTGACTTCTAAGACTCTGGCTATTAAGACAATGCCTTGTTCCATCTTGGACTGCTCCTTCTGAGGGAAAGTTGGTCTACAACATTCAAGCACCTGTGAAGAGGCACGACTGACTAACTCCCTGTGAGTGAGCCACCTCAGAAGCAGCTTTTCCAACCCCAGCCAAGCTTTCATTAAGACTGTAGCCTCATGAGACCATAAGCATTTAAAACCACTCAATCTGTTTCTGTGTTCCTGAGCACAGAAACTCTGAGATAATGTTTACTGTTTTAAGCCACTGGACTTGAGAGTAATTTATTAAGTAGTAATAGAAACAAAATGCATTTATGCACAAGGCATAGTTCAAGTGTATTAGATATAGTTACCCACTTAATCCTCAACAACCCTGTGATCCTGACTTTGAAATAAGGAAACTGAAATGCACAGAGGTTAAGTATTTTGCCCCAATTATGGCACAACTGGTAAGTACTATGGAACCAGATCCAAATCTAAAGCCAGCACCATCAACTGATGTGCAATACATCCTCCTCAAAGCCAAAGAGTTTCCATCCCAAGGCTTTTATTTAGGCTCTGAGACAGAAGACAAGGGTATCTGAGGAGGGCAGGGAAAAACAAGCGAATGGAGAACTGAAAAAAATGAAAAAATTTTAAAACGCTTGCCACAAAGAGTTAGGAAAAGAACTCACTGGAAAGACCTAACTAACAGGGTTTCCAAACAGTGTTAAGGGCTCAGGAGAGGTTAGGAGCCATGAACTTCCATGCAGTGAATTTAAGATGAGCATGATGAACAGAACCCAGAATTACTAATGTACCTAAATATAAAACATAATCTGAAGTGTGCAAAACAGTGATGACTATCAGTAATAGAGAACACATCTTTCCCAGGTCCTTCAGGTTCAGTAAGGAACATGAACAGAAAAATTCCAGGTAACAGTAAATATTCTGTGTCAAAGTATCACATAAAGACTAAAGAAATAAAAGCCTGCTAAGACACATGATGGTAAACTGACAGCACCATCATATAACTGCCTCCGTCGCAAACATCAAAAGTTTTTCTTGAAAATCTCTCCTTGGGATCCCTGGGTGGCGCAGCGGTTTGGCGCCTGCCTTTGGCCCAGGGCACGATCCTGGAGACCCGGGATCGAATCCCACGTCGGGCTCCCGGTGCACGGAGCCTGCTTCTCCCTCTCCCTCTGCCTGTGTCTCTGCCTCTCTCTCTGTGTGTGACGGTCATAAATAAATAAAAAATTTAAAAAAAAAAATAGAAAATCTCTCCTTTTCCTTTTGTTCAAAAATGTCACAAGAAAAATTAAAAGCTATAGGAAGAACAAACTACTTTCATCACAATCAGATCACACCTAAGAGCAGCCTCACAATTAATGACTTGATGAATAAATCTTACAACAGAACTTTAGGCCAAAAATTTGTCAATTTTCAATTTCACTTAAAATTATTAGACTTATCCACATACATTCAAGTTCAATTTCCTGTGTTTGCTTTTAAGATTATTTCACTTGACTTGAGAAAATGGCATTAACTATTTTAAAATAAAGTTAGGTAAAGGGGGGAAAGAAATCAAACCATGGACACAAAATATTTTTCAGGATAATGTTCCAAGAAAGCAAGTGTGTATATTTAGACAACATAAGACACAAAAGTACATGAATGAAGGCAAAGATTTGTGAGCTCTATTTTTTTAAATATTCAAGGTTAATAAACCAGTTTCAAAGAATAAGTAGCTAACATTCCATGGGTATCTTTCCCCATATACTCATTATTACCTGAAAACTTATCAGAAACAAGTCAAAACGAGTATAGTTAGAAAACAAACTTTGTCTAGTAAAAGAAATATCTTCACTGGATAAGTAAACCCTTTCAGTCCTATGCAGGATCAACAGAGAGAAAAAAAATCCTTTTCCACATATAAAGTTCAGCCCTGTAAGTTCTAGCCTATATAATTCCAGCCCTATAAAAGTGTAAGAATTATGGAAACCGTAAGGTCAACCGTTATGAACGCACAAGTTATTATACTATTCTCCATCTCACTAAATCAGGATAGAACCTGTGTATTCTAAAAACAAAGCAAAATGAACAATTCCTATCCTACAAAGATTTTAAATGAAACCTGTAGTATTTTTGTTACAGCGGTGTAAGTATCCATCATTCTACTTTCCATCTTACCCTTATTTGTTCAGTGGAGCTGCTGCTAAGTTCATCACCAGACTCAGAATCCTGATGTACTCTTTCCGAGCCTTCTCCTGCTGAATCACAAGACTGTTCCTGAGAGAAGCTAGTTTTCTCTACATCCAAGAACTCCGGACCAGGAGAGTGACCAAATAAGCGCGTCCTATTCTGGCCAGAAACTTTAGGAGAATGTGAGTCACTGTTAAACTTTCCATTATTATGGGTCAGGTCCAGGCTTAGGTTCACTGTCTGACCTGGATTATAGTTGGGTCCAAAATTCTGATTTGCATCACGAGTAAGACCTGTTCCTTGAACAGACGATGGCTTTCCAAAACTTGAAAGCTCAGGCAGTTTGTTCACATTTTCAGTTGACCTCTGAAGATGGAGACTCTGTATCATTTTCATAGAATTATTTGGTAGTCCAACTGCCTGTTTAACAGGCGGCATGAGAGCTTTGCGGGTGACCTCCTTGACATACTGGGCTGGCACATAAAATGCCTTGGAATTCTCATCTGGTTTAACTTGCCACCAGTCATCATTGGTCTTTTTCACCAAGATATATCGTTCCCCTTGTTTTATCACAATCTTTCTGTCCTTGGCTTCATATTCATAATCATACTCCACTTCAATATACACTTGTCCTGGAATAATCTTCCCACTTCTGTCAGCCATTTTTATTCAATAATGTTCACCTTTCAAACAGGATGGTATGCCACATTATGACTTTACAGCTTGTTGGATTAATAGAGCTATTTTTATTTAAATAGAGGAAGAGAATGAAGAAAATGTTAACACAGCCTGGATTTTTAAGATTTAATCACAAGCATCTTAAACTACAAGGCATTTGAGAATATCACCTTCAAATCTCAAATCCCAGAAACTAAACATGAGTCTAATATCATATATATACCGTCCTATATTAAGAACACTCAAACTATAACTATATTTTCTAGTCATTTATAAACAAAACCAAACCAATTACTGGAACAGTAAGTACCCTAACCAGCCAGAAAGAAAAATGTCTAGAAAATAAGATGGAGATCTTTCCTTCTTTTCATGACTACCTCAAACCTCCTTCACTTTCTTAGAAAGGCTCACTAATAACAAATATGTATTAGGCACTTACCAAGGGCCAGGTTCCAAGCCAGGTTCGCTGGGCTAGGTTGGCTTATCTAAGACCTTCTTTGAAGGTGATGTTGATTTCAATAACATTGTACTCTTTTTTTTTTCTAATATAGTCAAGAATATTAAAGAGCTTAAAAAAGGTTATCCAACTATACAAGTTTCCTTTCCTAACATAAATAAAAAGGACAACACTGTTATTGTTAGGAAAAGTATGCACACAAAGGAAAGAAGAAATTCCTAGTTTACTCTGTTTCCCCTCTTATTTCTACCTCAGGAGGGCCACAATTCTTGTCAGACTGAATCCCACAAATGCAGAGAAATAACCAGTCCTTTTATTTATATATGTTAAAAATTCTCACCCCCTTCTGCCACTCAAAGTCTATTATAAAAACAGTCCTAAATTGGCTTGAGAAATCTGATTCATTTTTATTTCTACACGAATTCCAAAGTAGTTTAGTACTCAAGAATCAAAGTGATCACAGCATCTTGATATTGCTACACCTCAAGTCAAGACCCAACCACAAATGTATTGTGATGAACTCTGTTTCCTAAAAAACTTATGTGTAAGTCCTAACTCAGGACTTGTGAATGTGACCTTATTTGGAAATAGGACCTTTGCAGATGAGGTCATACATGATTAGGCTAGGACCAAAAATCTACAACTGGTGTTTTTTATAAGGAGAGGGGGATTTGGAGGCAGGGAAAGGACACACACAGAGGGAAGATGCCATGTGCAGACAGAGGCAGAATTTGGAGTGAAGCAAGGAACCCCAAGGACTGCCAGCAGCTACCACAAGCTAGGAAGAAGCAAGGAAGGATCATTTCCTAAGGCCTTCATAGAGGGAGCACAGCCCTGCCAATGCCTTTATTTTGAACATCTAGCCTCCAGAACGGAAAGAGAGAAAGTTTCTATTGTTTTAAGTCACCCAGTGTGTGACACTTTGTTACAGCAGCCCTAAGAAACTAATATTCAACCCAAAGCTAAAGGATCCTAAGACAAACCTAAGCAATTCTGAATACTGAGATGTACTAGAAATGTATAAACCCGAGGTCCCATGACAATCTACCAATTTTTCTTCAGCACCCAACTACAAAACATAAGATGTGCTATATGTGCAGTTAACCATTATTCCCCTGAAGACAATTTTCTTACCTATGATAAACAAAGCCCATAAGCCTAGGTGATAAATTAGCGATAAATTTTAGTAACAGAAATTTACTTTCTAGACAAACTACTCGGATAACAAATATAGTAACATTTCCAAAAAATTAAAAATAAAAAAACTTACCTTAAAAGAAATAAATATCCAGTATTACATTTAAACCTACAAAAAAAAAATAATAAACTTCATTAACTTTAACCAGGGTTGCTTTAAGAAGGCTAATAATGTAAGGTTGCTCATGTTTTAGAATAGCTGTAATGGACTGCTCCCATTTTTTATAATAGCTAAAATGTTATATATCATAATTGTGTTGAGTGCCACCCTCCAATGTGTACAAAAACAAGGGATACTTCACCACTGTCTTCTCCTACTTCACTTCCACATAGTTTCAACTTTATTTCTGCCCTTTTTTTTATTTTAATAGGTATCTTTTAAAATTACTAGTAATATGATAAACAACTTTTTAAAAATGGTTAAAATAACAGAACAGGTTTTCAAGTTTATGGTATTGAGTGGAGAGAATGAAAACAAATACTAACAGCTATTGGGAGTCCTAACATATCATATTCCCCCACAGATCATAAATAGACGAATCCCACATCAGGCTCCCAGTAGGGAGTCTGCTTCTCCCTCTGCCTAAGTCGCTCGCGCTCTCTCTCTCTCTCTCACACACACACACACAAATACAAATAAATAAATGGAATCTTTATAAACAAACGAATATACCTTTACATAGGAGAAATCTGGGGTTCATGAGCTTAACCAGAGATTACACCAACAGTGGGACAACCTTGACGATATATGCCTCCCAATGTGATTGATGTACACAATGTTACCTAAGTTGTACTCTTGTCAAAAACATGTTAAATCTTAAGCTGTTATTAGAAAACAATTCCAAAGTGTAAGACATCCTATAACAGACCTAAAATCTTCGAAAAATTTAATTTCATAAAAAAATGAAAAGGGGAGGAAGATTCTTCTAGATTAAAAAAGACTACTGAACCACAACCACCAAATCCACTTAGTGTTCTAATAGGTACCTAAAACTGACCATATACAAAATCTATGTCCTCTGTCTATTCTCCCAGACCCCCGCCAAGTCTGTATGGTCTTTCCCGTAGCAGTAAACAGAGAGTCTAACCTTCCAAATGTTCAGCCTTTTCTTTCACGCATTACCAGGACATTAGTCACTATGCACTTTAATCTTTTTATAAAAGCTTTTCACTACAACTTTTCAAAATTCCACACTGAAGTACTTATCCTCAGGTGATTTTTTTTTTCTTTCCAGGAAGTAATAAAATAACTTAAGCAACATCTCTGAGCTCAAATGCACCATAGATAGTTATACAGGAATGGAGAAAAGGAAAGTATGAAGAGTAACAAGAAAACTGTATGTCATGCTAACAGCAGAGAGGCTGGGCAGTGGGCAGTAACAATAGGTTAAAAGCCAGGCCACATTCAGTCCGTTTCACTGCCAGGCTTTACGACTACACCTTGCCCAGTGACTACAAAGGTAAGTATGAAGGAGGAGTTAGGGGGAAAGATATAGTAGTCAATTCACTATGTTCAACATGAGACATGTAACCTAAAGTTTTTTTTTTTTTTTTTAATGAGATTGGAAGGACAATAAAATGGAGAGTATTCAAAAACTTCTGTGTATAAAAGGTGTTGGATCCCAAAGCAGGCAACATAAAGAGTAGACACAATGGGATAAGAATAGGAGAATTGGAGCAGAGATAGTTTTCTAATTAGAATACTGGAATGGTGAGATGGGGAGTGAAACTGGGAAGTCCCTAGAAGAATCTATTAAAATTATAAGCTTCTAGAAAGTCACATAGCAGGAATTATGTATCACAATCCAAGGTCTGGGAAAAGTTACATAAAATAAAAAAGAAAAGCCTTATTATAAGCTATGGATTCAAAGAAAATTAAAATAATTGTGGGATAGCTCTAGAAACTCAGCTCTAAGGCAAAATTATCTGCAAATGTGTAAGTTACGTTGCCTAATTTTATCATAAGCTATGTTAAAAAAAATTTACTTGTTTAAGTTTTCATTTGCTTCTTTCTTTCTCTATTTTCCAAACTTGGGGATTCTTCTCTCTAGACTAGCACTCTTTATCCTATCTTACCCTCTCAAGTATTTTGTTTAGAATCTTACTCCCCCAACTATAACACTCAGAATGCAACTCTCCTGCAGTTTAAATACATTCTGTACTTATCACCACACTCCTCCAACCATATTTATCATGAGTACACTTACAACTAAGTACCCAGCCACCAATATATATATAAAGCTTTTGCATATCTACTGCCCAGTACCAATTACTGCTTTACTTGGCAGTTTCAAAAATACCCACATAGGCTTTTCATGCCTCTTACCAGTATTCTTCTTCCTCATGTTTCAACAAGAACAGATACACACACACACACACACACACACACACACCTGCTTACTTAACATCTTTTACTTCTCTTCCCCCACATCAGATTCAGAACTCCCTACCATGCTATTTTAAAATCTATTAGCCTCCTCCTTTGTCTGCCATTTTTTCTCATTTTCTTTCCTACCACAAATTACACAGCTCAGCACATGTTATCTTCCTCCCCCAGGACATCTGTTTTAATCAAGTACATCTCTCAGCATGATATCTCTACTAAGTATATCAAAAAAGTAAACAAGTAAACACTATCTTCAGAGACATATAATACATGCATTCATAATTAATGAGTCTACAATTTTTTCTGTTTGGAATGAGTCTATACTTTAAGTCTAATACATAGATGTACAACCAATTTAGCAATTCTAGTGCCATGAGCAACAAAATATTAATACAGCCTCACACACATAAATATTAACTAACTTAAAAATACAATTTAAGCAATTATTCTTGATGTGAAGTCCTCTAAGAAGTTTTAAAAATACTTGTTTAAAATGAACAATCCCATAGAGCGTCTACGTGGCTCAAAGTGTCTGCCTTCACCTTGGGTCATGATCCCAGGGTCCTGGGATGGAGCCACATTGGTCTCCCTACTCAGCGGGGAGTCTGCTTCTCCCTCTGCCCCTCCCACCCCATGTGTGCTCTCTCTTCTCTTAAAATCTTTAAAAAATAAAGAAAATTTTAAAAATAAAAATAATAAAATAAAATGAACAATCTCTAAACAGGCCTCTACTAAAGAAATCCATTAAACTTAATGAGCACATCAAATAATTAAGAACAATCCCCGTATTAAGTTCCAGCATAAGAAATTATATCACGAAATAATTTTGTAAATTACACTTGTACAACAAAAAAATCATAGGCTACTAGAGAGCACTTAGTTTTTCATAATGCATGATCCCTATTTTCTAACAATAAATATGTGTAGAATTGGGATCCCTGGGTGGTGCAGCGGTTTGGCGCCTGCCTTTGGCCCAGGGCGTGATCCTGGAGACCCGGGATCAAATCCCACAACGGGCTCCCGGTGCATGGAGCCTGCTTCTCTCTCTACCTATGTCTCTGCCTCTCTCTCTTTCTCTGTGATTATCATAAATAAATAAAAATTTTTTTAAATTTTTAAAAAATAAATAAATAAATAAATAAATATGTGTAGAATATAAGACATTTCTTTAGGCCTACAGAAAAGAAGGAATAAACAGTGATTAATATCATCAACTATCCTGGCCATAAAAAAAAAAGCAAAAATGGAGACAGCAGAGGGATACAGGAAATAATTGGGTAACTGGAAAGCAGGAAAGAACATAGTGAAACATAAACTAGTAGAGGAAATTCAAAACTAAGACTTAAATCTGAAACAAAAATGAGGAAACAACAAAAGCAGCATTTGGGGAAGAAAGCATATTTTACTAAAAGTGACATTTGCATGGGGGTATTTTAGAGCAATCTGTGCCATGAAGTCTTAGAAATAAAAGTGGACATAATGACTTTTTCTTGGCTAGTTACAAGAATGAAGAAAATATTCAAATTTAAAAGGGATGAAATATGGGATGCCTGGGTGGCTCATCAGTTGAGTGGTTCAGGGTATGATCCTGGAGTCCCAGAATCAAGTCCCACATCCAGCTCCCTGCATGGAGCCTACTTCTCCCTCTGTGTCTCTGCCTCTCTCCGTGTCTCTCATGAATAAATAAATAAAATCTTAAAAAAAGGGGGGGGAGGAATATAACTTGGAGTTTGACAATGAGTTTTTAGATATACCAACAAATACACAATCCATAAAAGAAAAAGATAAGACTTTATTAAAATTAAATACCACTGCTTTGTGGAAGACGCTGCTAAGAGAATGAAAAACACCAGCCACACAGAAGGAGAAAATATTTTCAAAGCACATATCTGATTAAGGATTTATACCCAAAATACACAAAGAATTCTTAAAGGTCAACAAAATGGAAAAAAGGACCTGAAAAGATATCATGAAAGAAAACATACAGATAGCAAATAAACACATAAAAACTGCTCAACATTAAGTCATTAAGGAGTTACAAATTAAAACACGATACCACAACACAGGTCTATTATAATGGCTACAATCCAAAAAGCTGACAACACCAGGTACAAGTGAGGATGCAGAGCAACAGAACCTTTATTCTCAGGAAAGCAAAATGGTTCAGCCATTCTGAAGACATAAGCAGTTTCTTACAAAACTAAGCATGGTCTTGCCACTGCTCTAAGGATCACATTCCCAATGTATTTACCCAAATAAGTTGAAATCAAAATGCCTTGCATGCAAATGTTTATAGGAGTTTTATTTATAAGTGCCAAAAACTGGAAGAAACCAAGATGTCCTTCAATAGGAGAAGGGAGAAAAAAAAAATCCCCAGCTTTAGGATGGGCCCCACCCTCCCTACCTGCGTCAGGGGGGAGGAGGGGCACCTGGGTGGCGGAGCGGTTTGCCTTTGGCTCAGGTCACGATCCCAGGGTCCCGGGATCAAGTCCTACATGGGGCTCCCCAAGGGGAGCCTGCTCCTCTCTCTGCCTGTGTCTCTGCCTTTCTGTGTCTCTCATGAATAAATAAAATACTTTTAAAAAATAAAGGTAAAGTGCTAATAGTCACGAGGATAAACTGTGAGACATTCATACAATGGATATTATTCTGTGATAAAAATAAGGTATCAAGCTAAGAAAAGACACATATTAATCTTAGATATATTTTGCAAAGTGAGGCCAGTCTGAAAATGCTACACACCGGGATCCCTGGGTGGCGCAGCGGTTTGGCGCCTGCCTTTGGCCCAGGGCGCGATCCTGGAGACCCGGGATCGAATCCCACATCGGGCTCCTGGTGCGTGGAGCCTGCTTCTCCCTCTGCCTGTGTCTCTGCCTCTCTCTCTTTCTCTCTGTGTGACTATCATAAATAAATAAAAATTTAAAAAAAAAAAAAAAAAAAGAAAATGCTACACACTGAATGACTTTAATTATATCTGGGGAAGTCAAAACCATAGAAAAAGTGATTGCCAGGATTGGGAGGTCAGGAGGAGGGTTCCATAGGTGAAGCACAGATTCTTTCACAACATTAAAACTATTTTGTATGATACTGTAACGGTGGATGTATGACACTGTACACTTGTCAAAAGTCATTGATCTACAAAACAAAGCATGAATTTTCATGTATGCAAGTTTTAAAAAATCATTTAGGTGGTTGGGAGAATCCCAGGGTTTCCCAAGAAAGCAGGTAAGACAAGACAGTCTAACAATATGACAAATAAATGGAACAACCTCTGGAGGAAGATGCTGACCTAACTCATCATGGAAATAAGTGAAGTTTGTAAGAATACAGGGAAAAGAGCTACACATAAGTACTGTATTCTAAGTTGATAAAAACATTTCCCATGGCAGTACAAGTCAAAAATTCTAATACTCCCATATATGTATTCCATAATTTAATGGAATGTGGATGATGGGAGCCAGGTTTCTCAATGATTGAGTGGAAATCTATAATCATGTAGAAAGATTAGAATGATCCATGGATTAGATTTGGAGACATCAATATGCACTCATTTTTAACTTACTACAGAAATACCTAAAGGTGATTTCATAAAGAAATTACATATATACATCTTATATTGCTCCGTATACACATACATATTTCTTTGCTGTCAGTAAAAATGACAGCCTAGCAGTAGCAAGTATACCTAGCACCCAGATACAGTTTCTAATACCATTCTTCAAAAAAAGGAACCAAGGATCTTTGAAGAAATGGCTGATCCAAGGACTGGGGCAGAAAATATACAAGATAAACCCATGGAATCTTGTAGTATCATACTCACCCTTCCCCCTCTAGATTTTAAAGAATAGATTTAAATGCATATTATTTAACAATTGTCTTCTTAAACTGTAACTCAAATTAAAAGTGATATCCTGCATATTTTATATTCATTTTAAAATATCTTAATCTTACATTATGCTGATACACGTTTGAGTAATTTAAATAAACGCACTTTTTTGTTAATTCTTTACTTTTACACACTGCATTTATGGAGAACTATTCTTTTTAATGCTTAAATGATGTCAACCTACTCCTCATTAACATTGTGATAAGAGCCCCTGCAGGCAAAGGACCTGAATAGACATTTTTCCAAAGATGATACACAGATGGCCAAAAGCACACGGAAAAATGCTCAACATCACTATCATTAGGGCAATGCAAATCAAAACTACAATGATAGCTCTTCATACCTAACAGGATGGCTATTGTAAAGAACAAAACAAAATAAAAAATGACCCCCAAAACCCCCAAATGACAAGTGTTGGTGAGGATGTGGAGAAACTGCCATTCTTGTGCATTGCTGGTAGGAATGCAAAACGGTGCAGCCACTGGGATAAATGGTACAATGGTTTTTCAAAACACCTAGCAATTCCACTTCTGGGTATACATCCAAAAGAAGTGAAAGCAGCGACTTGGTATATGTACATCCACGTTCATAGCAGCAGTTCACAATCACAATAGTCAAAAGGTGGAAGCAAACCAAATGTCCATAAATAAATGCCTAAACTAAATGTGCTACATACAATGCTATTGTGTATATATATATTCCCACAACATACACTGCAGACTACGATTTAAATCACCTTATACCTGTGTACCCCCAAACCACAAGTCATTAAAATCCTCACATAGCTTTTACAGATCCTCTTTCAAAGTAACTTTTAAAAGACAAACATTCAAACTTTTAGAAAACTGAAAAGTAGCACTTATGTAGCACATGAATGATGAACTACTACTACCACCACCAATCCCTGAGGGCTTTTTGTCCTTTACTGCAAAAGAAAACATACCATGATTCTTAATTTTTATTCAAATTTAAATTATATTACAAAACACTGAAATTCAATAATGCAAATTAAATCAAAACAAAATATCACACACCGACCACAATAAAGTTATTTTTTTAAAGATTTTATTTATTTATTCATGAGAGACACAGAGAGAGGGGCAGAGACACAGGCAGAGGGAGAAGCAGGCTCCTCACAGGAAGCTTGATGCAGGACTCGATAACCAGACCAGGATCATGCCCTGAGCCAAAGGCAGATGCTCAACCACTGAGCCACCCAGGCATCCTTACAAGAAAGTTATCTTTGGGCAGCTCAGTGGTTTAGCGCCACCTTCAGCCCAGGGCGTGATCCTGGAGACCCAGGATAGAGTCCCACGTCAGGCTCCCTGCATGGAGCTTGCTTCTCCCTCTGCCTGGGTCTCTGCCCCCCCCCCCCCCCCGTGTGTCTCTCATGAATAAACAAAATCTTTAAAAAATAAATAAATAAAATTATTTGTAAAAAACAAAGACAATATAAAGTGTTGTCAACAACTGTAATACTTATACAGTGCTAACGGAAATGCTAAAAACAGGACAGCCAGTTCAGTAGTTTCCTATAAACATACATTTTCTGCAAACTGTATTCTGGGCCATGAAACAAATATTAATAAATTTAAAAGGATTGGTATCACACCAAGTATATTCTCTAACAACTGAATTAAGTTATAAATTTAACAAAAACATAGCTTAAAACCCACAAATTTGTTGCAATCTAAAGACTTCTAAATAACTCGAAGGAAGATATCAAACAGGAAATCTGAACTGAAATAAAAATGAAAACATGACATCTCAAAATTTATGGGATGCAATTACAATAGTGCTCAGAGAAAATTTATGGCACTAAATACAATATTAAAAAAGAAAGGTCTCAGGGCAGAGGGGTGGCTCAGCGCCGCCTCCCCAGGCAGGGGAGGGCCTGATCCTGGAGACCCAGGATCAAGTCCCATGTCAGGCTCCCTGCATGGACCTGCTTCTCCCTCATCCTGTGTCTCTGCCCCATTCTCTCTCTCTTTTTCTCTCTCTCTGTCTCTCTGTCTCTCATGAATAAATAAAATAAAATAAATAAATAAAAAAAGGTCTCAAATCAATGATGTACACTTCCACTCTAAGAAACTAGATGAAGAGATTAAATCTCAAGTAAGCAGAAGAAAGGACATGATAAAGAGCAGAGAAGGAATCAATAAAAAAAAATGTTAGATGAAATCAGAAGCTGGTTCTTAAAGATCAGTAGTACTGATAACCCTCTAGTCAAACTGATCCAGAATAAAAGGGAAAAAAAACACAAATCACCAACATCAGGAATGAGACAAGAGACATAACAACAGATCTAAAGACATCAAAGGGAGATAAGAAAATGTTATGAACTTTAAGCCAGTAAAACCAACAATTTAGATGAACCAAATTTCCTGAAAGACAAATTACCAAAGCTTAAGAAATGGATAATTTTTTATTTTATTTATTTATTTATTTTTTATTGGAGTTCAATTTGCCAACATATAGCATAACACCTAGTGCTCATCCCATCAAGTGCCCCCCTCAGTGCCCGTCACCCAGTCACCACCCCCCACCTCCCTTTCTACCACCCCTTGTTCGTTTCCCAGAGTTGAGTCTCTCATGTTCTATCTCCCTTTCTGATATTTCCCACTCATTTTTTATCCTTTCCCTCTTTATTCCCTTTCACTATTTTTTATATTCCCCAAATGAATGAGAACATATAATGTTTGTCCTTCGCTGATTGACTTATTTCACTCAGCATAATACCCTCCAGTTCCATCCACATCAAAGCAAATGGTGGGTATTTGTCGTTTCTAATGGCTGAGTAATATTCCATTGTATACATAGACCACAGCCTCTTTATCCACTCATCTTTCGATGGACACCGAGGCTCCTTCCACAGTTTGGTTATTGTGGACATTGCTGCTAGAAACATCGGGGTACAGGTGTCCCGGCATTTCACTGCATCTGTATCTTTGGGGTAAATCCCCAGCAGTGCAATTGCTGGGTCATAGGGCAGATCTATTTTTAACTCTTTGAGGAACCTCCACACAGTTTTCCAGAGTGACTGTACCAGTTCACATTCTCACCAACAGTGCAAGAGGGTTCCCCTTTCTCCACATGAAATGGATAACTTAAGTAGCCCTACATTATATTAAATAAATTGATCTGTCTTTAAAACTCTTTCCAACTGAGTGGCTCAGTTGGTTAGGCATTTGCCTTCCATTCAGGTCATGGTCTGGGGAGGTCTTGGGATGCGGCCCCTCAACATCAGCAGGCTCCCTACTCAGCAGGGAGTCTGCCTATCCATCTCCCTCTGCCCCACCCCCACCCCCGCTTGTGTGCTCCCTCTAATAAATAAAATCTTAAAAAATAAATAACAAAAATCTTCCCACAAAGTCCTGGCCCAGATGGCTTCACTAGAGAATGTTACTAAAAATATAAGGAAGATAATACCAATTCAACACAAACCTTTTGAAGAAAATTGAAACAGAGGAAAAATATCCCAATTCATTCTAACACATCAGCATTACCCTCATACCCAAACCAGAGAGACATCATAGGAAAAACTATGAGGAAAAAGACCTACATCCCTCATGAATATAGACACAAACTTATCTCCAACAAGACTCACATTTAAATATATAGGGAACTGTACAAGTCAATAAGACAAACCAATAAGAAATGGGCAAAAGAAAAAAAAGAAATGGGCAAAAAATATAAACACTTATCCAAAGATCTACAGATTGCCCAAGAGAAGATGCCCAACATCTTTAGTTACTAGGGAAATGCAAATTAAAGCCACAACGAATACTGCACATCCACTAGAATAGACTAAAAGACTGACCATACACCACGGTTTTCTAGAATGTGGAGCAATCAGAATTCTCACACACTGCTAGTGGCCATGTAAAATGGTAAAATGGCTTTGGAAAAAGTTTGGCAGGTTCTTAAAAATTTAAATATACATCTACCATAGGACCCAGGAAATCTAGCCCTAGGTATTTACCCAAGAGAAACAAAAGCATGTAACCACACAAAGACCTGTAGGTGAAAAGTTCACATCAACTTTATTTCTAATAGCCCCAAATTAGAAACACTCCAAATTTCCACCGAAA
The DNA here is from genome assembly GCF_011100685.1 of Canis lupus familiaris. Lineage (NCBI taxonomy): Eukaryota > Metazoa > Chordata > Mammalia > Carnivora > Canidae > Canis > Canis lupus. The sequence goes on along the minus strand of NC_049223.1, from coordinate 12,807,245 downwards.
GGTGAATGGATAAGCTAAATGTGGTATATCCACAAAATGGCATATCACTCAGCAACAAAAAGAAATTAGCTACTAATACAACAAACTGGATAAATCTCACAATAATTTTGCTGAGTGAAAAAAAATCCAGACAAGAAAGTGTATACTATATGATTCCATCTACATACAATTCTAGATGCAAACAAATGCAAATAAATCTATAGTGCCAGAAAACAATATTGACCGGAAAACAAGGTAATGAATTACTCTTGGGTTCAAAGAAATGAGGGGAAAGGGTTAGATATGTTCCTTATAATGGTGTTGGTCTCACCAGTATATATGTATGTCAAAAGTCATCAAATTAAACATTTAAAAGATACGCAGTTTATTACACAGTAATTATACCCCAATAAAACTGTTTTTAAAAAATCCTAATAATGTAAATTCAAAGCACCAAATATCATTCCCCTGACACACACCAGAATGGCTTTATTTTTTTTTTAAGATTTATTTATTTATTCATGATAGACACAGAGAGAGGCAGAGACACAGGCAGAGGGAGAAGCAGGCTCCATGCCAGGAGCCCGACATGGGACTCGATCCCGGGACTCCAGGATCGTGCCCTGGGCCAAAGGCAGGCGCCAAACCGCTGAGCAACCCAGGGATCCCCAGAATGGCTTTAAATATATATAAAGGATACTTCATATGGTAAGGATACCAGCAACTGGAATTCTCATTCACTGCTGGTAGGACTGCAGAATGGTAAAGCCACTTTGGGAAACATTTTGGCAATTTCTTATAAAGTTAAGCATACATTTACCATATGATCTAGCCATTGCTTTTCAATACTTCTAGGTATTTAGGGATCCCTGGGTGGCGCAGTGGTTTAGCGCCTGCCTTTGGCCCAGGGCGCGATCCTGGAGACCCGGGATCGAATCCCACGTCAGGCTCCCGGTGCATGGGGCCTGCTTCTCCCTCTGCCTGTGTCTCTGCCTCTCTCTCTCTCTCTCTGTGACTATCATAAATAAATAAAAATTAAAAAAAAATTAAAAAAAAAAATACTTCTAGGTATTTATCCAAGAAAAACAGAAGTGTAAGTCCATGCAAAGGGCTTACATGAACATACATAACAGCTTTATTCATAACTGCCAGAAACTGGAAACAACTCAAAGGCCTGTCTACTGAAAGCCTCAACTAACTGTACATCCATCTGTAAAACAGGAAAGAATATAAATCTTAAGGGGTCCTGGGAAAAGGCTGGAGGGGGGAATGGAGGGGGATGGGCAAAATGGATGGAGACTGGTGGAAATACATGCTTCCAGTTACGGAATAAAGAGGTCATGGGAATAAAAGGCACAGCATAGGAAATATAATCAATGATCTTGCAATAGTGTTGTATGGTGACAGATGATAGCTACACTTGTGAGCACAGTTACAAGATACAGAGAAGGTTGAAATACTATGTTGTACACCTGAAACTAACGTAGCATTGCATGTCATTTATACTAATCTTTTTTAAAGAGATCTTTGTGAGAATGGATATAAAATGTGAAAAAAGTACTTAGTAAATTATAAAGCATGATACAGAGCATCACATCAATCACTGCTTACTAAAGGGAGCAAAGTGGTGATAAAAAAAAAGTACCCACAAATCATACCGTATGATCTTTCTGTATCTGGCTTGTTTCACTTAGAACAATGCTTTTGAGGTTCATCCATGTTGTATGCATCTGTAGTTCACTCCTCTGTATTGTTGAGTCACTGTATATTAGTGTATACATATTAAAACTCAATAAAACTAATTTAAAAAAAACAGTAATATATAGCAAACTACTGGTAATTTTCGGCAAACTCTTAAAGATACACTCTAACTGCAAAATGTATTCTAGATTCCTCTGTGGCAAAAGAGCCCAGAACTCAGGGTTAGAGGCCTGAAATTTAAATCTAGGATTTGCCATTTTTTGGTGCTCAGACTCTGAGCACTTTAACTTACCTGGTAAAAACAAACAATACAAATCTCAAGAGTCTTGTGAGAATGAAAAGAGAAAAAGTACTCTATGAACTGTAAGGCATGATCCAGAGTATCCACAATAAGCCGCTTACTCAAAAAAACCCAATGTTGCAGAAGCCCCTCAGTGGCGCCATCAAGCTAATTGTCTAACTCTTGGTTTCAACTCAGGTCCTGATTTCAGGGTTGTGAGATCAAGCTCATACTCAGCAGAGTCAGCTTCAGACTCTCTCTCCCTTTGCCCTTCCCCGCTGCATGTGCTTGCTCCCTCCCCTCCTAAAATAAATAAATCTTTAAAAAAAAAAAAAAAAGTTGTGGGGATCCCTGGGTGGCTCCGCAGTTTGGCACCTGCCTTTGCCTGGGGCTTGATCCTGGAGTCCCAGGATCAAGTCCTGCATTGGGCTCCCTGCATGGAGCCTGTGTCTCTGCCTCTCTCTCTCGGTCTCTCATGAATAAACAAATAAAATCTTGTAAATAAATAAATAAAAATAAAAAGTTGTGAGTAGAAAAATACGGACAATTAACTAATGGCTTATAAAACTGTTCCCCCCTCAAACATCCTTGCCCCTGCCTCTTCCTAGCTACGTGATCTAAGACAAGTCCTTTAACTTCTCTGAACCTCGTTTTCTCCCACTTGTGAGATGGGGCTTAGGCTTATATTAATAGTAGATAACACATATCGAGAGAATCAGATAAGTGTACAGCACTTGGTACAATGCTTTACAGATTTTAGCTCTTGTTACAAAATACTATTATTTTTACTCTATCAAACCTAAACCTAGCCACCATTGTACCCATCCAAGGTCCAACAGTGTAGGTCGGATTAGTAATTATACCCCAATAAAACTGTTTTTTAAAAGTCCTAATAACATAATTTCAAAGCACCAAATATCATTCCCCCCACACTGATAGATCTAGATCACTGCAGTGGAATCACGTGGAGAGCTTCTTTAAAAAATTTTTTTTCAGATGAGTTCTAGATTTACAGAATTATTGCAAAGATAGTTCAGAGTTCTCATATACCCGTATACAGTTTCTCCTACCATTAACATCTTACGTTAGTATGATACATTCGTCATATTCAACGAACCGATACTAATACGATAACATCCATGCTCTACTCAGATTTCCTTAGTTATCTTATAATGGCCTTCTTCTGTTCTAGGATCCCATCTAGAATACCACATATACGTTTTGTAGTCATATCCTGTAACTTTTAAAACACAAGTTACTGAAACCCAGACATTCCTAATGAGAGTCGTATGAAGTGGAGCCCCAAAATCTGCATTTCTAACAAGCTCCCATAGGGTTAACCTAAAAATACACTTAGAATAGCACTGGTCTAGATTCTAGACTCCAGAAGTGATGTTCAATACAACAGCCACTAGCCAAATGTGGCTACTGAGCATTTTAAGTCTGGCTAATCTAAATTGAGATGTCCTGTATATGTAAAATACACAGAGGATTTGAAGACTTAGTCTAAATAAAAGAATCATGTTGATTACATGATGAGATGATAATAAAATTTATTTCACTTGGGGTTTTCTTCCCCATTTTTACTTTTTTTTAAAGAATTTATTTATTTATGCATGAGAGACATAGAGAGAGAGAAGCAGGCTCCATGCAGGAAGCCCGATGTGGGACTCAATCCAAGGAACCCCGAGATCACGCCCTGAGCCAAAGGCAGATGCTCAACCACTGAGCCACCAAGGCATCCCACCATTTTTTACTTTTTATCATGAGAGAACTAAAAGCTTTAAAATTACACAGGTGAGAGGCATCAGACTCTCTGACTGGCTCAGAGAAGCATGCAACTCTTGATCTCGGGGGTTGAGTTTGAGACTCATGTTGTGTGTAGAGCTTACTTAAATAAAAACAAAATAAGGTTACACAGGTGGCTTGCATTATCTATTGGACGGCAGTAGTTTGCAGTCTGGGCAGTAGAGCAACAAGGGTATCACCTGGGGGCTTATGAGAAGTTCTGGTGATTCCCATGCACATTAAAGTTTAAGAAGCACTAATTATCAACAAGGGAGGGATACTTAGATACGTCAGCACTTGGCAGTTTGGTTCCAATAAAAAGCTAATCAACTGCAAACTGAAACTGCAATATATTTAAGTCAATAAAAGTAATAGGAAAAAGGCTGAATCACAGCAAAACCATTCACAACTGAGGATGTGGCATAATTAGACCAGTTAGCCGAAGAAAAGAAAAACCACAAAAGATAGTGACCCAATGGGTTCCTCAAGAGGATCATTTGAAAGGCATGATTTGAAATACAACCATACTATATGATACCATCATACTTTTTCATGTCTGATTCATTCCACAAAACAGTGCATATTTGCAATTAAAACTAAAAATGTTAAATATAAGAAAATAAAAGTTTAATTTCACTTTTCTATTTGAAAACTGTAATGCTTATTTTGGGCAGATTCACCTCGCTACCTTTTCTTAGTACCAATTTTCTCAGGTAAGCAACATACTAGTACTACAGCTTAAGGATTTTACACATCATTATATACACTGTTTTATTTCAGTCAATTTAAATTTTTTTATTACCCTTTTATTCTCAGGAATATCAACCGCACAACTTCAAGAACTTAAGTTTGTAAAGCCCACTGTCTACTCACCTATTTCTTAAAAAGCACCCAACAGATACTTTCTAATTAATGAAATGAAAAACCACATTATTAACTACAAATAACAAGCTGTTTTTCTACAGCATTTATAGTACATGTTTTCACTTGTGTCTCACAACTGGCATAGTAAGTAAAAAAAAAAAAATCTAAAGATACTATATATGGATAGCTAATCTTTACAAATGACATTATATTAAGAATCAATGAATTAACGACCTTTTCCAAGTTTTATGGCTGATAAAGTACGAACAGAAATACATCAACAAATACCGGGCATACACATACAAGCACGCACAATCTGTTTCGTTACACTTAGGTTTTTTTTTCCCCCAGATAAGAACCTCCAAAGCAGAAAGCTACATGCAACCATGGGTCACACATTTGTGTCCAGGGTGTCTGGCTCTTCAGGGTGCATGGCTCAGGGTTAAGTCTTCAGATCTGCTTTTAGGCACTGCTCTGGGTTCCCAAGTCCCTATTCTGAATGCCATTTTCATGGCATTTCAAAACAGAAAAGAGAAATTACCAGCACCAGCAGCCAGAACGTCTACTCAGAGAGAAGAGAAAGTACAGAAAGATGACCCATTCTGTTAACACACCTTCCTAGAGATCAGGTAAGAAACACGAAGGTGGACGATTAAGTAACAGCTCTAAGCCAGCGGTTTCCCAACTTTTCAGAAACCGGCATGCCTAGGGGCCAGATACTTTTAAACAACCTTCCATCTAACACGGAGTCTTCCTTCGGAAGTGGTGGCAGAATCTGAACCAGAAGCTGAGCGACTCCTCACTTGATGCTCCTTCCCCTTCACATTTCCCTCCCTTTGGGGATGTACACAATGTACATAAATGCTCAGTAAAATTTGCTCTCGTGTGCCATAATTAACCATAAAGCAAGTCGAAACACTCAGCTTGAAATGACATTAGAACTTTCCTAAAGGTATGCTTTTAAACGTTTTGCTTTCCCCTCCGCAAAGGCATTTAAAACTGCTGCTGCACTCAGAGGAAAACATCACAAGGCTCTGAAAGTGAGGGCCGTTTTTCTGTTACGATGACCCTGCGGACATTTCTTCTCGGAGGGTCTGCAGTAACTTAGGATGCAACACGTAAAGGACAGCCCTTCTTGGAAGACAATCAAATCAACTACGTTGAAATGCGAGGAGGCCAGCAAGCTTGTAAAAAGTATATCTATTTTTTTTAATTCAAGGACTTGGAAAAGATTGCTCCTAGGCGAGCTAGAGTAGCAAGTGTCCATTCTCAGGGGCGGGGCAGCTGTGTAGAGTGCAGAGGAAAGCGCCAGCGCAGGTCAGCAATGCTAGAGCAGAGGCCCCAGGTGGGCCCCCCGGGGGGGCGCAGGTTTGCACTTGGAGAGCGGGCACACGCAGCTGCAGCAGGCGAGGACGGAGGGCGGCACCAGCCCGCGCACACAGACACACACCACACACACACCCCGGCGCCCTCCTTCCTAGGGGCGGGGCGGGCGGCCGCTGCCCTCACACAGGAAGTCAGGAAAGCCGGGGGGCAGAAGAGCCACAACTTCCAGCCCTTTAAAGCCGATCGCCCGAGTCAGCCAATGCACTGGCAACGGCCCCCTTCCCCCGACCCGACCCCGACCCGACCCCGACCCGACCCCTCCCGCGCCGCTCCGGCCGCACCTCGCGCTCACTGCGGCGCCGCCGCCCCCCGCACACAGCTCCCCCTAACCCGACGCCCTCGGCGGGCACAGCCCCAGCCGCGGACGCCTTTGTGCAGCACCTCACCGACCTGCCCTCGGGCCGCGGGCATCCGCCTCCAGCTACCTTACCGAGAGCCCGGCGGCGGCGCAGGATGCGGCTCCCCCCGTCCTCACCCGGAGTCCGCGCGACGCCGCAGCGGGCTTCAAGGGCGCTCACACCGCGGCGGCCGCGGCGGGCAGTCCCCGCAGGCTGCTCTCCCAGGGAGGGTAAGTTCCAGGGCACGTCGGAGCGCGCCGGCGCGGGGGCGGGGCGGGGCGGGGCTGGGACTCACGTGACGGAGGGGGCGGGGCGGGGCTCACGTGACGGAAGGGGGCGGGGCGGCGTTCACGTGACGGCCTGGGCGGGCGCGAGGCGACCTGGCGGGGGAGGGTCGGGAGGAGGCGGGGCCACCGGGCGGGGCGGTCGGGCTGGCGGGGTTGGCGCCCGCCGGCTGGGCCTCGACGCTGGGTAAACATGGAGTGGGAAGCGCCGAGAGCCAACGCTCGGGAGAAAGCGAGAGAAGGACGAAAGGGACCGCGCCGCGCAGTAGGGTGGCAGGAACAGAGCGCGGCAAAGAGCGGGCGGGGGGCCCTGCCCTCCCTCTCTCGGCCCTCGGGCCTGCCGGGAGCCGCTGCCAGATCGAGGTCAGCCGTTCACGGCCCCGAAACCCCGCGGAGTCATGCGGAAAAAGTGCCACGTGCCACCTCAGGGGCCCGGAATGGAACTCTGGAGACTCGGAGTCCACCGCCTGGGTCCGAGCGCAGCCGTCCTGAGCCGCGCCGGCCCGGCACATTGCTGCGCCCGCTGTGCGCGCTCAGGGACCCGGAGCGGCCGCTGCAGCATCCGGCTGCTCCAACACAGCATCACTCCTCATGAGGCGGTCCGCTGGGCCTGCTCTGTGGAAGCCCCAGGGCCACGGTGTCACTGGCCAAAGTCGTCACAGTGTGCAGCGTTTGCACTGTGGCAGCACAGAATCCAGAAGTCAGAGGCGTTCAAGGTTTCCATGGCGGCCCGATGGCAGCAGTTGCACCGGACTGGGAATCAGGAAGACCCCCAGCTTCTGCCATTGTCCTTTCTAGACTTCAGCTGTCAAAGGAGTGTGTCGAGGAAATCGAAAAGGCCCCTCTTCTAAATGTAATGACTGCGAGGAAAACTGATACGTACGTATCAGGTCATAAGAAATCATTCAGTAGCCATTCAGTAGTTATTCGGTGGGTGACTGATTTCTGAATGAAATATCATTCTGAGCGGAAGGCAGATGTCCAACCGCTGAGTAACCGAGGCACCCGAAATTGGCCCTTTTCTATACCTCATACTTAAAGATGCCATTGTGTGTGGCGTCCTTCTCATAAACTGAACTACCAATTGTTCTTTAAAGGCTGCAAAGAGGGACACCTGGGTGGCTCAGTGATTGAGCATCTGCCTTTGGCTCAGGTCGTGATCCCCAGGTCCTGGGATTGAGTCCTGCATCCAGCTCCTGCAAGGAGCCTGCTTCTCTCTCTACCTATGTCCCTGCCTCTCTCTGTGTTTCATGAATAAATAAGAATCTTTAACAAAATAAATAAAAGATTAAAAAATACAAAATAAAAATAATGGCGACGAAGAACCCACTGGGATATTGGCAAGATTTTAAGAGCTGTAGTTTTCCACCTTCTTATTAAATGAATTACTTCTAATGGGGGCGGGGCTAAAGTTTTAAAATATTTCCCTTTTAGAAAGAAAAGATGCTTTAAAAAAAAAAAAAAAAAAAAAAGCCGGAGACCATACTGTCTCTATCACTGCACTTGCTACCACCCTTTCCTTGGCACTAATGGTTTTTTTCTGTCTCCCTCAGTTTCTAACGTGTTCCCTTTGCTATACCCTTGTTCAGCATATGGAGTATTGCTGCTGTATGCTTCCGAAACTATTTTCCTCGTGATCTCCTTCTAGAACCAAAACAAGGAAGGACTGTGAAGTAAACTGTGCCCTGATGGGAATGTACTGATAACTTTGTCTTCACTACTCCCCAAACCTGAACTGAGCACCCTAGGTTTCAGCAAGAGAGAGAACGGAACAGTTTGCGTATACTTGCTGATCTGCCTGTAATGCTACTTCCGATTTCACAACATAATCTCAGATGATACCACAATGCTCACAGTATGTTGATCACTACCAACAGCAGATGGAGTCAGATAAAAAGAGCTCTCACCCAAGTGTGTTGTTTGAAAAGGACCTGATGGAGAGCTATGAAATCATTTGCAACACTGCCTCTAGTTAGTTTTTAAATAACACCAGTAGCATATGTCTGGCGCCTGTGCTCAGGATCTCAACAGATCATTTTCAGGATATTGACATTTAACTGGCTTCTAATGAGGTAGCATAGAGTTCCAAAATGTAGATTTCAAATGTAAGCTCCACAAAGGCAGAGATTTGAATTTTATTTGTGTGTGTATATGTATGTATGTGTATCCAAAGCGCCTAAAAGCACAATAAATTTCTGGTGAATGTATTTTTTGAGTGAAGACATACTCTGTAAATTGCTGGATATGCCCTGCTTTCTAATTCTTTAATAGGTAACACACTTTTCATTGTGTACTTCTTAATGAAAAGGCATAAAATTATGTCTGGCATCCCCGCTTTGGCTAGGCTCTAGAGAAACAGGAATTTGGCAGTACCTATCAAAATTACAAATGCATACATATTCTGAACTCCAATTCACTTCTAGGGATTTATCCCGTAGATGTATTTCCACACATGAGAAATGATAAGGTATTTCTTACAGTATTGATGAGAATAGCAAATGATTGAGAATAACCTAAATATCCATCATCAGGACCACTAGTTAAATTATGATAAATCTATACATTCAAATGTAACAAAAGAACACAGAGATCTTTATGTTTTAATACTACAGTCTCCAAAAATTTTTGTTAAATAGAAAAGCAGGAAAATGGTGCAGAATAATTAATGCATTGGCTTGTAAATGCATTAAACTAGGACAACCTAACTGTTGAGGCATAAGAAATCTGTGGATGGAAGACATGGGAAAGACCCTTCACTGTATCAGTATCTAAACTTTTTGATATGCAAACCATGAGAGTTATTTATCTATTCAAAAAGTTAAATAAAATATTTAAGATTTTTTTTTCCTGGTATCTTCATTTTGTTATTAAAACATTTAGGCTTCACCTGTTTTATCAAAGTTTACCTGACCAGAATAAGTATATCAGGTAAACTAGTACATACATCAGGTAAACTTTTTAAAAATTCAGTTATTTTCATTAAGTTCTGATTGAACAATCACTATTCCTTTCTGAAATAATTTAAGATCCAGGTCCCACACTTAGTTTGAAGCTTGGTGTACACCATGTCAAAAATATGTAAATTTTCAAAAAGTACTTTATGTTTCCTGAAGTAGAGCCTGACTTGAACATGCTTTAATGAGTTGGATCCTTTGATTTAAGTAATAAATTTAGAATTTCCTGGACCCTTTGTTCATCTTCTAATTAAGGTTAAGAAAAATACATTTGGGAAAAAAACACTGAAGGCATGTGTTTCCATGTGTATCTGTTAACTCTCCCACTTTGTAATATCATGCCTCATGTTTTCCACAGGTTACCCAGATGCCCTGGAAATCATTTTGCCTATGTTTCAGCATTTTATTTTATTCACTTGTAGGCTAACTTCCAGAAATTTTGAAGTGAATTATTATCATAGACTACAGTAGCATTCAAACTTACATAATACCATCTCCTTACAAATTTTAAGGGCTTTGTAAATATTTTCTTGTGAAATCTCAGTTTTCACAATGTAAACTTACATAATCAGTGTTTTTACACTCTTGTTAAAGACAAATGAAAGCATAAATAATTAGGACTAAAGGGTGAATTGCCACCTGGAAATTTTTCCAAAATTTTATAACCAAGGCTGCTTAACACCAGAAAATTAGTAACTGGCTTTAAAACTTAAACTATGTAATCAACCGATCAATAATTAAAAATATATTTTAACTTGATCTGCTTATAGCCTTTAAATTAAATATAAACTCATTTAAGGTTTATGTATAACTCAGATATAGGCACTAAGAAATGACCCTAAATTTCATAAAAATCAATGATCAATAACTCATTATTTAAGTCTGTTTATACTGCATGAAAAACCTTTGGTATTTGTCACAGGTAAGCGGTAGTATAATGTTTCGACGTTAACACAGCTAAGATAGAAATGATATTTCTTGATTTAAAAATGAAGGTGCTTCCCTAACTCTGCGAACAAGGCAAAGATACCTGCTTTCACCATTCCTAGTCAGTATTGTGCTAGTGGTTCTGACAATTATCTGGCAATAAGTAAATTTGTAGATAAAACTTTATGTACATTTATATAATTTGGTACAGAAGATAAAACACACAAATTGCAATACTAAAATCTGTGTGATTGGGCAGGAGGAGTAAATAAGATAAAAGCACCTACCCCAAACCTGGCATTTGGTAGATGTTCAGCCAATAATAAAGTTGAAGTTCTGTGGAGTTTTTTCAACTCTTTGTGAAAGAGTAATTTGTTATAAAGTAGTGGAAGATAGACCTTTACAGAATTACACAGGCAAAGGATGAAATAAGACTTGTTTTTGGGGAGCCTGGGTAAAACACAGGCTCCTAAACCAACCCTTAGTTTCAGCTCGGGTCATGATCTCAGGGTTGTGAGATTGAGCCCAGTTCAGGCTCTGTGCTCAGCATGGATTCTGCTTGGGATTCTCCGTTTTCTCTGTTCCTTCCCTCATTCATTCTCTCTCTCTCTCTCTCTCTCTCTCTCTCTCTCTCATAAATAAATAAATAAATAAATAAATAAATAAATAAATAAATAAATAAATAAATATTTAAACAAGAAAATGTACTTCTTTCTTAGTTTGGGTTCCTCGAGAAGCTGACCTTGAGGCAAGGATTAAAGTGCAGGAAGTTTATTTGGGAGGTGAAGGAGGACCCAGAGGAGTGGGGAAGGAGATGGGGAAGAGGGCAATTAGTAAAGGATGCCTACAGTGGGCAGTTGGAAGTTAACCCCACCACAAATATTCTGGGCAGAGCGAGAATTATCTCTCTTCTATTTTCAAATAAAACTGATAGTAGCCCTAACCTCAAATACAAACTTGAGTTTGTGAGATTTTCTAAATATATGTGCAAGATGGAACCAGCCTTCATAATCCCATTTTCCTAAGGATGCTGGGTGAATCCTCCACCTCCATGGTAGTAGGGGCCTATGCTACTTTCAGGTAAGCATGTGAACTTTGCATTGTTCGCAGTATGTATTACCACAGTGCGTATGTATAACACAATAAGCTGGTTATTCTCCATATCCAAACACCATCTCCAGATTCATTCTCCATTCTTCTCTGTCCTGCTTTATGCCCTGGAAGCCAATCCCTTGGAAGTATATCCAAACCAGGGCCCCTTGCCCTGTTGGCTTTTGACAGAAGATAGAAATGGAAAGAGAGAAAGATCTGGTGTGTATTTGTGTATTCCCCCCAATTCCCTGTCTTGCCAAGGTTCTGGTGGTAAGGTAGCTGCTCACCTCCATGAATGTGGCTCACTGTAGGTAGCTCTTATCTCACAGTTCCTGCTCTCTCCAGGCACTTGAAACATTAACTGGTCTTTCCTTTTGCACCTAGAGGTCACCATGGTAAGAACCACTCCTGACTGTACTAATCTCTGAGTGCCTCACCGCCCTCTTGTTGCTTCCTTAACCCTACCCACGCCTCTGTGAATAGTCCCATCATTAAATTTGCTTCCACTAACGTCATTTAAGTGGACCTTTTCCTGATAGGTCCCTTCCTGGGGTTTTATTTACCATACTTCTGATCAGGAGCAGTTTAGCTTGTGATAATTTTGATAATTTTTGTGCCACTGAAATTAAAAGGATTCCAAAGAACACTTCAGAAAAAAAAAAAAAAAACACCCTGAGGGCAGATGAAATGAAAGGAGAGAAACTCTATAAAAAGCAGCAGCAAATGCCTCAAGCCTAGTTTTGAAAATAATTAGTAAAGGCATTTCAAGAACCCTCAAGGTCATTGAACTTTTTCTGATGTTCATTTTAATGACTCTAAGTGCTCCTAGTAACTGGGGCTTCACGGTAATCCTAAAAGATATTATAAACCTCCCAAAAAGTAAGATCTTTAAAAATAGGAACCTCTGCCCCTGCTTCTCTGTTCTCATTGATGGTTCTAATCATTGGAACAGAGGTAAAAAGGAGAGAACATCCGCCTACCAAACACAAACCCTCCACGAGCAGGTTCTTACAAGATATACTTTGCATAAAACGCTGACACCCATAAAAAACAGCCCATTACCATAAGACGCTGACTAATGCTTAAGGTATTCGAATTTGTTTTTGTAAATTTCAGTTTCTAGGCTTTAAGAAAATTGATAAAGCTTTGTTTTTATGCCTACTTTGACATCAATTTCCATTTCTAAAAATAAAATAGGCAACATCATCTGTCAATCACCATTCACTATAGGAGGAATATATTTTATCCTTAAATATGTATTTATTGACTTTGTGTGTGTGTGTGTGTGTGTGTGCGCGCGTGCATGCACGCGGGAGGGGGTGAGTAGGGGGAGGGACAGAGAATCTCAAGCAGACTCCCCACTGAGCACAGAGCCCCATTCAGGGCTCAGTCCCAGGACCCTGAGATCATGATCTGAGCAGAAACCAAGAGTCAGTCGCTTAACCAACTGAGCTACCCAGGCACCCCAGGAGAAATAAACTTTTAGTAAAGAGATGAGTTGTATCCTAATATTGCAACCTATCCAGTTAAGAAAAAGACCTGACTCATTCTTTAGATCAACTTTACATAGTTATTAAAGAACTTCGATGATTAAAATTCCTGAAGTTTTGGGAGGGGAAAAGATGTCAACTTTCAGGGAACACTGTACTACATCTGTTGATATTATCATGACAACATTTAGGTAGCTGTCATGGCAACCATAATTTAATCCTCTATTAGTGTCTTGGAACACCAGGCACCCTGGGAAGTGAGGAGGGTGATTCAGCAGGCAGCACACTCCTATCCTTGTGAGTCAGGAAAATACCAATGTTCTCACTCAGCATAGGAGATAGAAGACGCGGCCACTACATGATCTGTGACAGTGTCTACAACAGCAAAGTGGGGTTTCCTTAAATATTCTTGTAAAGTCTGTGTTCAAAAAAAAAAGTCTGTGTTCATGAGTTTGAGACAGATTTTTCACTTTGTGCTAATGTGCAGCCTTTCTCTTCCTTTTGTTTTCAGGCAATTTAGAACATATTCTTCACTTTCTTTTGGGTGTGAGGTCAGTGAGAAAGTAAAACAGTTCTTTCTGCTGTCTTACCAGTTTTGTTTGAAAGTGAGAAAAGAGGGACATGTGAGTGTCACAGTCAGTGAAGTGTGCAACTCTTGGTTTCCACACGGGTCGTGATCTTAGGATCTTGAGATTGAACCCCACATTGGACTCCACACTCAGTGAGGAGTCTGCTTGAGATTCTTTCTCCCTCCCCCTGCACCCCTCCCACTTGTGCTTTCTCTCTCTCTCTCTCTCTCTCTCTCTCAAATAAATGAATAGATATTTTTTTAAAAAATGAGAAAAGAAATTGAGTTTAATGGTTAAAAGGAGGATTTTTTTGGTCTTCTTTTTCTGGTGTCCCATCACAGAATCTCAAACTGTCAGGACTACTGAATTCAAATCCAGAATTGTGGTAAAGCTGCTATGTTTGTGTATTCTGTGAGATCTGTGAAATCAGAATGAAGTATCCATAGTATGCTAGGTGGTAAAAGATTTAATAAGAATAAAAGTAGGTACATAATAAGGCTATTTAGAAAAAGCATCAAAAAAGTTCTGGCAATGCAGAACTTTCTTACTGTTTTTTTTCTGTTGGATTAACATACTGTTTCGTGTGTGTGTGTGTGTATGTGTGTGTTTATGTGCACACACAGAATAAAAGAGAAGAGATTCTTGTATATCTAAATATATGTTAAATCCTACTTAGGTTGGGGGAAATATGTAAAAGAAGGCAAAAGTTCTTTAACAGTTAAAGAAATTGAGAGTGGGGGAAGAGATATTCTCTCTCTTGGTTTGACAATGCATCTCCCCCTCTCCAGGCTTCACAAGCACCACTTATGATTGTATGTTTGAACTCTTGATCATTTGACTGTATCTGCAAATATGATTCCCTTTAGTTCCACACAAGTAAATCAACTTGCTGCCTGTTTCCGTCTTTGATGAAGAAGATTCTCTGATGTATTGCTATTCAATCTCCTTGTTGCAATCCACATTATTCCCATAGGGAGTTCACACGTTGACTTACATGGTGAGCTGAAAAGAGGGGTATATATATTTTCTTAAACCACAGAGATTCCAAAGCCCTCTTCCTTTGTGTAACAAATTTATTTCTTCTGATACTAATCAAACTGTTGAAACCAGATTGCATGCTCTCTGTCAAACTGGTTCCACTTCATTTCAGTGACCTTTGTCCTTATGAGTTTGTAGCTCTGCTACAGCTGATACACTGTGGTATCGAGATGCAAGTGTAAGTCTTAAAAGATGCTTCAGTTTGATTAAAACCTGCTCTTTGTGGGCACCTGGGTGGCTCAGTGGCTGAGCGACTGCCTTTGGCTCGGGTAGTGGTCCTGGGGTCCTGGGATCGAGTTCCGCATCGGGTTCCCCACGGGGAGCCTACTTCACCTCTATGCCTGTCTCTTCTGTGTCTCTCATGAATAAATAAATAAAACTAAAAAAAAATAATAACTGCTCTTTGATGCTCATTTCTTAAACTTTTAGACATACCATATTTTATGTTTAAATAAACTCACATTCTTTTGTCAGAAAACTTTACACACATATTTTAGCTTATTTGAAGTAATTATTATTATTTTTTTTAGTAGGCTGCACACCCAACATGGGTCAAGAGTTGTATGCTCTACCGACTGAGCCAGCCTGGCGCCCCTGAAATAATTATTTTTACTGTAAACAGCAATTTAGCTCTCAGAATAAAGAGGGAGCTGGAAATAATTCCTAGTAAAGACGATAAGGAAATAAAATTGAATTCTTTATTCGGTGGTGCTTGGTAACTTTCTACCCACTGGATGAGGGGAGGGAGGCAGTTGGAAGATTTCTTGAGGGAACTCAGGACTCCCAGACTAGCAGGCTAGCTGTCATGAATTAGCAGTGTCGCTTTATACAAGTGTCATCTTGGATGACACCTCTCAGGGCTTTGGTTTCTTCTGTCAAACAAGAGAGTTAGCTCTGATGATCCCCCCAGTTCCTGATTGTCTTTATGACCTCAAGATACTTGACAAAGGAGATCATTTTTGAGTCTTGCCTTCGGTTTAAAAATAACATTTACTACAATATAATCATATCTAACGCTATTCCTTTCAACCTCAAGATTTTTCTCGTATAATGCAATCTTTAAAACATCCGTTGGATAAGAAGAGGAACTATGATTATCTGCATCTCTCAGATAGGGAATTTAGGGACTTTTGAATTACCGTTAACGTTAGAGCCCTTTTTCTCTTAAGCCATATCACTGCCAGTTCTTTGAGCCTGAGTCTGACTAGTCACCCGGGCAGAGAATAGTTCCCTCATCCACCATCACTTCTGAGCCAGGACTCTGTATTTAAGCCCCTTTCTGTACTTGCTCTAGTCCTATCCACATGAGAAAAATTATGCATGGAAGTGCCGGCCTTCCAGGAAGTGGCTACAGAATAAAGGATGACATTCCAAGTTAAATTAAGTTAAATCTAATCAAATCGTTTTAAAAGATGACCCTGGAATGGCAACATTTGTGGAACCGCCATGGCTCATAGTGACTCATACTAACGTGTATTTCTGGTGTTATATAACACATACCGTTAAGATTTGATAAGTGGTCAAAACTTATTAGAATGCAGTTTTCAAGTGAGTACCAGGTTCAATAAAGGAACAGAGCCGTTTCACCATGGCAACGTGATCTTTTATTTCAGTTTTACAGCAGAGGGAAATATATCTCTGATCTTTCCTGCCCTTCGTGGTTTCCCCTTCCAGTTGCTGTTCCAATGCTGTCCCTGACAAGACTTGAAAGGGAAGGAATTCCATAGCGTTGCATACAGAAGGCCTTTCTCTGGACCGGGCTTACTGGTTCTCTTTGTAAATGGGGATTACAAAGACCCCAAGAGATGAACAGGCAAAGGACTTAAATAAACAATTCATAAAAGAGGAAATTCAACTGTTTAACAAACAGTGGGAATAGGTTCCATCTCACTAATCAAAGATATGCAAATTAAAGCACTAGTAAGAGGCCATTTGGCAAACCGGTTGTTTTTTATAATACTCAACACTGGCATCAGTGTGAAAGCTGCATTCTTGCACATTGGTATTAGCTGTGTAAACCGACTTAGCTCTATTTAAAAAAATTGGCAATAACACAAATCAAAATTAAAGCATTAAAATATTTTATGCTTTTTGAACTAGTGATTCCACTCTTGGGAATCCATTCTAAGAAAGTCTAAATATGGACAATATTTTGTTTATACCAACATATTCATCACTATGCTATTTGTTGAACCAAAAAGGAGAAACTAAATAAATGCCCAATAATAAGGTTAATTAAAGTATGGCTCATCCTTATCAAAACATTATGAAGCAATTGAAATTATTTTATTGTTTCTAATCACATAGGAAAACACATATGTTATCATGCAATGTAAGAAATCCATTCATAAAAAGCATGAAACAATCATGAAAACAAACAGCTGTTTTCAAAAGATAAAAAGAAATTTATTTCTAGAGAAAAATTATGGAAGAAAATATACTAAAATGTTAATAGTAGGCATCTTCAGATTGATAACTCTTTACTTTTCTGCATTTTAATATTTGTCTATTGACATTATTGAATTAAATATTATTTAATATTTTCTACTGATATATTCTACTTATAATGAAGACAAAAACATGTTTTAAAAAAGGATAAAAGCTTAATATTTATTATAGCCCCCTTTAAAAAACATTGTCTAAAGGAAAAACTGAATCCTCACTGTTGTCTTTGTCTTTTCTCATATATACCATCTTTACTCACATTAAATAGGTAGGTGATCTATTTACCAAAACAACAACCAAATATTCCTAGCAGTTTCCTTAGAAATGTTGTATGATTGTGCTCTAACAAACAACTCCATATAGATTCTTTGAACTCTGATTATAATTCTAACCTTTATCTCATAAGCTACAGCTTCTTTTTAAAGTTTGGGTGACCATATTATTTTTTTTTCAAAATGAAAGGGAGGAAAATATTTTAAAAACAATGATAAAAGTTAGTACTGTTTAGTCTTCAAAAAGAACAGCGTGGCTTTTATCACAGAAAGATGCAGTACTTAGAAAAGAAAATCCAGGGCAACTCGGGTGGCTCAGCGGTTTAGCGCTGCCTTCAGCCCAGCGCCTAATCCTGGAGACCTGGGATTGAGTCCCACATTGGGTTCCCTGCATGGAGCCTGCTTCTCCCTCTGTCTGTGTCTGCCTCTCTCTCTTTCTCTCTCTCTGTCTGTCTCTCATGAATAAATAAATAAAATCTTAAAAAAAAAAAAAAGAAAAGAAAATCCAGAAGAGGAGAAAATGACAGATATCCTGTGAGAGAAAAATCCTATCCCATGAAACCTGCCAGGCTATAGAATTATACAGGAATTTTGCACTATAGCACACTGGGAATTATTTGCATGAGATCATGTAACATTGGGTTGGATTTGTATGATACCACCTAAAATTGAAAACAGGTAGGTATGCTCAATTAAACAGATTTTGAACAACACATGAAGAAATGTCAGCAGGATTCCTCTTCAAGTCATGTGGAGAGGAAGAGAAATGGTATCCAGGTTTCATGAGCAGTTCTTGATTCCTGTCTCCCTCCCTCTTCTTAAAATACTCTGAATTTATGACTTCTTTTTATTTTTTTAATTAAGGTAATTTTTTATATTTATTTTTTTAAGTAAGCTCTACACCCAATGTGGGGCTCGAACTTGCAACCCCAAGATCAACAGTCATCTGCTCTACTGACTGAACCAGCCAGGCATCTCTGACTTTGTGAATTCTGTTAGGAATATAGTGTCTTTATGGTGCTGAATTTGGTAAACCCTACTTGAAAACTGACAACTTCTCCACTCTGTTAGCTTTTCTTTCCTATGTGATTCTGAAAACAAAGAAAAAAGTAACAATGGTACAGCTGGTTGTATTCTTAAATTTTACACTAATAAATTAAAGATGAACAATGTGTTTCCTTTTATGATGGTTGTCGTTAGCTTTTAGCATGCCAGGTTTAGCAACTCATTATTTATCCTCTTCTCCTGGGACTTATCATTTTTCCTACATTACTGCATTGCAAGCTCATAGCCCTTTAATGCTCACACCCTTGTGTACATTCCATTCGTCCTGCTCACCCATTATGGATTATTGCCATCTGGTGGAAAAACAGGGTGGACTACCAGATGGTAGTTTTGAAATATCCGGAAGTAAAGTGATGTTGTTTTCATCAGAGGAAAATATGCATTTGTTTCTCTCATGCATATTCTGGGATTCTAAAACAGCAAGCATTTTCCTATTCCATTTTACTTGGGGGAGTATACAATATGTTCAGCTGCTGAATAGATGAAAGATCAGACTTTTTTTAACAGCCACACAAGAACAGTGGTTATGAAAAAGTTGGGCCATGTTTTTACCCCTAGTACTATAAAACAAAAATGACAAAATGAAGCCAAAATGTCTCAATTGCCTTTCCTTTCACCAGGGAGAAATGCAGTATTAGATATTTTCTACTTCTAATTTATATTAGCACACTTGAGTCATTGAGCAATTTTCAAGTATATTAGTTCCTAAAATGAGATTTATTCACATTCAAAATTTAGCATAGTCTTCAGAATGACAAGATGAATATAATTCTAAAATATGGAGGAGTTTTTCTTTCCCAAATTCTCATAAAATTTACTAACACTATCACAATTTTTAAAAATCTAAATTAACAAGATAGCAGGCCTGACCTGAGCTCCTCAAATATGTCAACATTATAAATAACGAAAAATAGCAAGAGGATTGGCTCAGATAAAGAGAGATTAATGAGACATAATTACCAAATGCACTGAGTGATTCTTGATTGGATTATGATTCTGGAAAGAGAAAAGGATAATTAGAGAAATTTGAATATGGGCTATGTATTAGCTAATACTAGTATATCAGTATTAAATTTCTTAGAATAATGCTATTGTGGTTATGTAAGAGAATATCCTTTCTTTGGAAAATGAAGGATAAATATTTAGGTGTGAAACTTACTTTCAACTGATTAAAAAATATAGAGAGATAAAGCATATGCAGTAAAATATCAATTTGTGAATCTAGATGAACGGCTATGGATTTTCATTGTTCAATTTTTTCAAATTCTCCAAAGCCTTCACATTTTTCTTTTTTTTTTTTTTTTAAGATTTTATTTATTCATGAGAGACAGAGGCAGAGAGAGAGAGGCAGAGACACAGGCAGAGGGAGAAGCAGGCTCCATGCAGGGAGCCCGACATGGGACTTGATCCTGGGACTCTCGGATCACGCCCTGGGCTGAAGGCAGGGGCCAAACCACTGAGCCACCCAGGGATCCCCCCCCCCCCCTTTTTAAGATTTTTCAAAATCAAAAGTTGGGAGAGAAAAAAATCCAAGCTGAAGAAAATGGTCTTTTAAAAAAAAAAAAACCTAAAAGGGGAGAGTACTTCTTTGTCAGCACGTAATAAAAAATGTCACTAATACACAGTGGATATTTGACTGAGTGTATTACTCTCAGTATAGGCCTGTTTGTCTTATTACTAGATCTCAGACTATGAGTAAAGTCATTTAGTAGAAGCAAAAGCATCAAGTGGTTTTTTTAGTCCAACTATGATGGACTAGGAATTAGATTTACCATTCTACCTTAAATAAGAAATTAGACAAAGTAGACAAAACATTGGTTCACAGACATTGGATAACAGAAAGATGAGGACAGTGTCCCTAAGAGAAGGAAAACAAGTGAGGTGAGCGCTACCACTGTCCCAGCTCACTATCTACAGTTTCCAGGCTATAGCTCAAAGATGGGGAAACCCAAGCAGAGCCTGAGTTGAGGAAACAGAGTTGAAAATGACAGAATTGAGGTCAGGGTGGTTAGAATGTGCAGGGCGAAGTACTGGAGTTGAAAGAACTGTATAGAAAGAGAGCTACATGGAACTGCAGGCTTTTCCCCTCAGGTCTACAGCTCATTATTGATCAGTACATACTTATGAGGGAACTATTTGTGGTTGGAGAAAGGAACACCAGAAGGGAAGACTCAGAATGATCCTCAGAGATCAAACAGGGTTGGGAATGGTTATTGTTCCCATCAGCCAGAATAAAAACCCATAATTATTAGACATTACATACAGTGCTCAGGAGAAGGGCCAAATTAGCTTTAGACTAAAGGCTATTTTTGTTTTCCTCTCAAAGTATAAAAGTAAACCTCAACAGGATCATTTTCCAAGTTACTTGATTTCATCCCAGGGCAAAGCTCAAAAGATATTTATAGGAATTTAAAAAAAAAATTCAGCACTGGGACACCTGGGTAGCTCAGTGGTTGAGCATCTGCCTTTGGCTCAGGTTGTAATCCTGGGATCTGGGATTGAGTCCTGCATCCGGCTCCTTGCAGGGAGGCTGCTTCTCCCTCTGCCAATATCTCTATTTCTCTCTGTCTGTGTCTCTCATGACTAAATAAATAAAATCTTTAAAAAAAATCCAGCACCTAACTGTAAGATTCACAAAGTCTGACATCTAAACAAAATTATAGCATAAAAAGAAAGGGAAATATGACCCATAGTGAGAGTAAAAATCAATCAATAGAAGTAGACCCACATACAGAACATATGATAGAATTGGGACAAGGACATTAAGACAATTATTAAAGGGACATGTGGGTGGCTCAGTAGGTTTAGTGTCTGATTCTTGATCTCAGCTCAGGTCTTGATTTCAGGGTCATGAGTTTAGGCCCCATTTTTAAAAAAAATTTTTTTTTTGGGTGAAACTTTTTTTTTTAATTTATTTTTTATTGGTGTTCAATTTACTAACATACAGAATAACCCCCAGTGCCCGTCACCCATTCACTCCCACCCCCCACCCTCCTCCCCTTCTACCACCCCTAGTTCATTTCCCAGAGTTAGCAGTCTTTACGTTCTGTCTCCCTTTCTGATATTTCCCACACATTTCTTCTCCCTTCCCTTATATTCCCTTTCACTATTATTTATATTCCCCAAATGAATGAGAACATATAATGTTTTTCCTTCTCCGACTGACTTACTTCACTCAGCATAATACCCTCCAGTTCCATCCACGTCGAAGCAAATGGTGGGTATTTGTCATTTCTAATAGCTGAGTAATATTCCATTGTATACATAAACCACATCTTCTTTATCCATTCATCTTTCGTTGGACACCGAGGCTCCTTCCACAGTTTGGCTATCGTGGCCATTGCTGCTATAAACATCGGGGTGCAGGTGTCCCGGCGTTTCATTGCATTTGTATCTTTGGGGTAAATCCCCAACAGTGCAATTGCTGGGTCATAGGGCAAGTCTATTTTTAACTCTTTGAGGAACCTCCACACAGTTTTCCAGAGTGGCTGCACCAGTTCACATTCCCACCAACAGTGTATGAGGGTTCCCTTTTCTCCACATCCTCTCCAACATTTGTTGTTTCCTGCCTTGTTAATTTTCCCCATTCTCACTGGTGTGAGGTGGTATCTCATTGTGGTTTTGATTTGTATTTCCCTGATGGCAAGTGATGCAGAGCATTTTCTCATATGCATGTTGGCCATGTCTATGTCTTCCTCTGTGAGATTTCTGTTCATGTCTTTTGCCCATTTCATGATTGGATTGTTTGTTTCTTTGGTGTTGAGTTTAATAAGTTCTTTATAGGTCTTGGAAACTAGCCCTTTATCTGATACGTCATTTGCAAATATCTTCTCCCATTCTGTAGGTTGTCTTTGAGTTTTGTTTTCTGTATCCTTTGCTGTGCAAAAGCTTCTTATCTTGATGAAGTCCCAATAGTTCATTTTTGCTTTTGTTTCTTTTGCCTTCGTGGATGGATCTTGCAAGAAGTTACTATGGCCGAGTTCAAAAAGGGTGTTGCCTGTGTTCTTCTCTAGGATTTTGATGGAATCTTGTCTCACATTTAGATCTTTCATCCATTTTGAGTTTATCTTTGTGTATGGTGCAAGAGAGTGGTCTAGTTTCATTCTTCTGCATGTGGATGTCCAATTTTCCCAGCACCATTTATTGAAGAGACTGTCTTTCTTCCAATGGATAGTCTTTCCTCCTTTATCGAATATTAGTTGACCATAAAGTTCAGGGTCCACTTCTGGATTTTCTATTCTGTTCCACTGATCTATGTGTCTGTTTTTGTGCCAGTACCACACTGTTAAAAAATATTTTTAAAAACCCAATTATAAATAGTCTCCATGTGTTAAAGAAGCATGGCAAAGAGCTATATAGAAAATATAACCCACATAAACTTCTAAATATGGAAAATACAAAAAAAGATGGGATTGGCAGCAGATCATACACCACAGAAGAAAAGATTAGTGAATTTGAAGACAAAGCAGTAAAGCCTTTACAAAATGAAAAAGAGAAGAAAGATTGGATATGAAAATGAACATAGTTCAGTGAGCTATGGGACAAATAAAGCAATCTAGTGTATGTGTGATTAGAGTCCCAGAGGGAGAGAATGTGGAATGGGAGAGTGGAAGTAGAAAGACTAATTAAAAAATAATGACCAAAAATTTTCCATATTTGATGAAAAGTATATACTCACAAGATCCATATAGCTCAATGAACTTCCAAGAACAAGAAACATGATGCAATTTATAAGATCTTATAACCAAATTGCTCAAAACTGTTAATAAAGAAAAAAAAATCTTTAAAACAGAGAAATGACATGAAGTACACAAGTATCTCTGAAAATAATGCAAACCAGAGAAAAGCAATATCCTTAAAGTAATGAAATTAAAAAACAGCCAATGTAGAATACTTTACTTGGTGAAAATATCTTTCACAATGAAGGTAAAATAAAGACATTTGGAGGCATATAAAAGCAGAAAGAATTCATCACCAGTTTATTAACACTTCAAATAGGTGAGAGTCCTTCTGGTAGAGGGAAGTGAAACCAGATGGAAATCTGGATGTTCAAGAAGGAATGAAAAGCATAGGAAATGGTAAATATGTGAGGTAAATATGTGAGTAACTATTTTTTACCCTCTGAAGAAAACAGTGATAAAAAATTGGTGTTTATTACATATTTACATGTACAATGAATGACTGCAATAGTGGAAAGACTGAGAAGAGAGAAAAGTAGGTAAATTGTAAGATTCTTTAATTTATGTGGCATTCTATTTGGCAGTAGATTGGGGTAATTTAAAGATAAAAATTGTAACTCCTAAGAGAAAACACTAAACATATTTTAGATCTGTTATATATTTTCTAATTTTCCTTGTGATTTCTTCTTTGACCCATTGATTGTTTAAGAGTGTGTTCTTGGATGCCTAGATGCTCAGTTGTTTAAGCATCTGACTCTTAATTTTGGCTCAGATCATGATCTCTGGGTTGTGAGATGAGCCCCACATGGGGCTCCATGCTGGGTGTGGAGCCTGCTTAAGATTCTCTCTCTCTCTCTCTCTCTCTCTCTCTCTCTCTCTCTCTCTCTCTCTCTCTCGGGATCCCTGGGTGGCGCAGCGGTTTAGCGCTTGCCTTTGCCCGGGGCGCGATCCTGGAGACCCAGGATCGAGTCCCACGTCGGGCTCCCGGTGCATGGAGCCTGCTTCTCCCTCTGCCTGTGTCTCTGCCTCTCTCTCTCTCTCTCTCTCTCCGTGACTATCATAAATAAATAAAAATTAAAAAAAAAAAGATAGCTGAACATTAAAAAAAAAAAAAAGATTCTCTCTCTCTCTCTCTCCCTCCCTCTCCCTCTCCCTCTCTGCCCCTCCCTGCTGCTCACATACTCTCGCTCTCTCAAAACAAATTTAAAAACTGTGTTATTAAATTTCCAAATATTCGTGAATTTTCCCATTTCCTTTTTGCTATTGATTTCTAGTTTTATTCCCATGTACTCAGAAAATATACTTTGCACAGTTTCAGTCTTAAATTTTTTAAGATTTCTTTTGTGGTCTGTTCTGGAGAATACTCCATGTGTACTTGAGAAGGTGTATTCTGTTGTCGTTGGGTGAATTGTGTATATCCAGTATATATCTGTCATTACAATTGGTCTACAACCTCTTTCAAGTCCTCTGTTTTGTTATTTATATTCTGCCTAGGTTTCGCATTAAACGTGAGGTATAGAAAACTACTATTTTTGTGTTGTTATTCTTCCTTTCAATTCTGTCAATGTTTCCTTCTTATATTTCAGAGCTCTGATGTTAGGTGGAGATTTTACATATATAATTGTTATATCTTCCTGGTGACTTGACCCTTTTGTCATTATATCATGTCCTATGTCTATTATGAATTTTTGACTTAAATTGTATTTTGTCTAATGTAAGCATACTACCCCTACTGTCTGACATTTGCATGGAATATTTTTTTCCCACTCTTCCACTTTCAGCCTATGTGTTTCCTTAGAGCTAAAGTCTTTTGTAGACAGTGTAATTTTTATCCATTCAGCCAATATATGCCATTTGATTGGGGTTCGATACTTTCATATTTAAATAGTTACTGATGGGAAAGACTTAATATTGCCATTTTGTTGTTTTCTGTATGTCTGAAGCTATCCTTTTTACTGTCTTCTTCTGTGTTTGATGTTTTACAGTAACATGCTCTGTCTTTTTTTTCTTTGGAAGGGGGTTAGGTTTTTACGTTTTTTTAGGTTATGCCTTTATTTACAAAAACTTCATTTTTTAGAACATTTTTTTTAGGTTCATAGCAAAAAGTGGCTAGTACAAAGCATTCCCATATACTCCCATCCCAAACAACAGGCAAAACTTCCCTGCTATTGACATCCTGCATCACAGTCATACATTTGTTATAATTGGTAAACCTACACTGATACATTATCAAAGTCCATAGTTTACATTAGGGTTCATTATTGGTGTTGTACATTCTGAGTTTTGACAAGTGTATAATGACACTGATATAACATCATTCAGAAGAGTTTCACTGCCCTAAAATCCTCTGTTCTCTGTCTATTCATCCCACTCTCTGCTCCCAAACCCTGCCCCCCAGATCTTGGTTACCACTAGTCTTTTTCACTGACTCCATATCCTGGCCTTTTCAAGAATGTCACATACATGGAATCATGTAGTTTATAGCCTTTTAAACTGGCTTCTCTCATTTAGTATTATGCACTTAAGTTTCTTCTATATCTTTTAAAGACTTGATAGCTCATTTCTTTTTAGCACTGAATAATATTCCATTGTCTGGATACGCTACAGTTTATTTATCTACTCACCTACTGAAGGACAATCTTGGTTGCTTCTATGTTTGGCAATTATGAAGAAAGTTTCTATAAATCTTGTGTGCAGTTTTTTTGTGTGGACACAAATTTATGATACCAAGGAGCACAATTGCTGTATCACATAGTAAGAGTATATTTAGTTTTATAAGAAACTGCCAAACTGTCTTGCAAAGTGGATGTACCACTTAGCATTCCTGTCAGCAGTAAATGAGAACTCCTGTTGCTCCACATCCTTGTCAGCATATGGAGTTTTTTGGTTTTTGTTTGTTTTTCAGAGAGAGAAAGAGAACAGAGGAGAGTGGCAGAGGGAGAAGGAGAGAGAGAATCTATTTTTTCAAATATTTTATTTATTTATTCATGAGAGACACACAGAGAGAGGCAGAGACATAGGCAGAGGGAGAAGCATTCTCCTTGTAGGGAGCTCAATGCAGGACTCGATCCCAGGATCCTGGGATCATGACCTGAGCCAAAGGCAGCTGCTCAACCACTGCGCCCCCCAGGCATCCCGGAGAGAGATAATTTTTTTTGTATATATTTTTATTGGAGTTTGATTTGCCAACATATAGTGTAACACCCAGTGCTCATCCCATCATGTGCCCCCTCAGTGCCCGTCACCCCCCGTCACCCTATCCCCCTGCCCACCTCCCTTTCCACTACCCCTTGTTCGTTTCCCAGAGTTAGGAGTCAGAGAGAGAATCTTAAGCAGACTCACTCCACACCCAGGGCGGAGCCTGATGCTGGGCTTGATCTTAGGATTTGAGCTGAAATAAAGAGTCAAATGTTTAACCAACTGAGAGACCCCAGTACCCCTCACTGTTGTTTTAATTTGTAATTCCTTAATGAAAAAAGATTTTATTTATTTATTAGAGAGAGAGCATTAGCAGAGTGAGGGACAGAGGGAGAGGGAGAAGCACACTCCCTGCTGAGCAGGGAACCCAGTGTAGAGCTGGATCCCGGGACTCCAGGATCATGACCTGAGACTGAAGGCAGACACTTAACCGAGTGAGCCACTCAGGCACCCGTCTTTTCATATATTTACCTGGCCTCTGTTTATCTTCTTTGGTGAGGTGTCTATTCAGCTCTTAAGCCTATTTTTTAAAACAATTTTTTTTTGTTTTCTATTACTGAGTTTTAAAAGTTCTTTGTATATGTTGGATAACAGTACTTGATCTGATATGATTTTGCCAACATTTTTTCCCAGTTTGTCCCTTGTTTTCTCATTCTCTTGACAATGTGTTACACAAAGCAGAAGTTTTTAATTTTAGTGAAGTCAGTTGTTTCACTCACAGATTGTGTTTTTTCTGTTGTATTTGAAAAGTCACCGCCATACTATAAAAGACCACCTAGATTTTCTATGTTATCTTCTAGGAGTTTCATAGTTCTGAATTTTACATTTTGGGTTAGTTTTTGTGAAGGGTATGGGGCCTGTGTAGATTCTTTTATTTGCATGCAGATATCTAGTTTTTCCAGCTCCATTTGTTAAAAAGACTGTCTTTCTCCATTGCTTTACCGTTGCTCCTTAGTCAAAGATTGTTAACTATACTCATGTGAGTCTATCTCTGGGTTCTCCATTCTATTCCACTGATATACTTGTCTGTTCTTTTTCCAATATTACACCATCTGGATTGCTACAGCTTCATACTAATTCTTGAAGTGTCAGTTCTTTGATTTTGTTCTTCTCTTTCAATATTGAATTGGCTATTGTGTTTGGTGGTGGTGGTGGTGGTTTGTATTTTAGGTTTTTTTTTCTTTTTTCTTTTCCATATAAACTTTAGAATCTCTTTGTCAATATCCACAAAATAATTTTCTGGGACTTTGATTGAGATTGTATTGAAATCTATGGATCAAGTTGGGAAGAACAGACAGTGTGACAATGTTGAGGCTTCCTATCCAAGACCATGGAATCTCTCTCCATTTATTTAGTTCTCCTTTGAATCTGTTTTGGATTGAATTACCTACCCAAATTCATATATTAATTCCAGTGTGGTGGTATTAGGAGGTGGGGTCTTTGGGAGGTAATTAGATTTAGATGAGGTCATGAGTTTGGAGCCTCCTGATGAAATTACTGCACTATAAGAAGAAAAAGAAAATCAGACCTTTCTCTTTTATGCATATGAGGATACAGCCAGAGGGCAGCCAAGAAGGCAGCTGGGAAAATAGCCATGGGCAAGCCAAAGAAAGCGCTCTTACCAAGAATCAAATCTGTTGGCACTTTGATGTTGGACTTCACATCTTCCAGAACTGTGAGAAATAAATCTGTCCACTTCTGATGGAGGGGGTGCTAGAGTCTCCAGCAATAACAGTGGCTTTATCTGTTTCTCGTAGACAACATGTAGTTGGGTCTTGCTTTTATATGCACTTCAACAATCTCTCTCTCTCTTTTTAAGATTTATCTATTTATTTGAAAGAGAGAGGAGGGAGGAGGGGCAGAGGGATGGAGAGAGAGAGGATCTCAAGCAGACTCTCCACTGAGCACAGAACCCAACACAGGGCTGTATCCCACCACCCTGAGATTATAACCTGAGCCAAAATCAAGAGTCAGACACCTAACTGACTGAGCCTTCCAGGGAACCCCTCTACTGGTGAAGAAACTCCCTTATATGTGACAAATCATTTTTCTCTTGCTAATTTCAGAATTCACTCTTGACTTTTGACAGTTTTTAAAATTTTAATAAATAAATAAATTTTATTATTAAAAAAATAACAAGCATAACAAATACTGCTAACACTGTGGAGGTATCTAACAGAAGACAATCAATGAGCCTTTTTTTTCTTCCAAGTTTTTATTAAAATTCCAGTTAGTTAATACACAGTGTAATATTAGTTTCAGGTGTATCATATAGTAACTCAACACTTCCATACAACACTGAAGATTCATCACAACAAGTGCACTCCTTAATCCCCATCACCTGTTTAGCCCATCCCCCTGCCCACCTCACCTTTGGGAACCATCCGTTTGTTCTCTACACTTAAGAGTCTGTTTCTTGTTTTTTCTTCCCCCATCCCTGCTCCCCCACCATGTTCCTTTGTCTTGTTTCTTAAATTCCACATATGAGTGAAATCATATGGTATTTATGTTTCTCTGACTGACTTATGTAGCTTAGTATAATACTCTGTAGTTCCATCCACATTATTGCAAATGGTAAGATTTCATTCTTTAAAAAAATTTTTTTAAAGATTTTATTTATTTATTTGACAGAGAGAGAGAGAGACAGCACAGGTGAGCACAAGCAGGGGGAGTGGCAGAGGGAAAAGGAGAAGCAGGCTCCCTGCTGGGCAGGGAGCTGGATGTGGGGCTTGATCCCAGACCCTGGGACCATTACCTGAGCCAAAGACAGATGCTTAACCTAACTAACTGAGCCACCCAGGTGCCTTTCATTCTTTTTTATGGTTGAGTAATATTCCATTCACATCTTCTTCATCCATTTATCAGTTGATAGACATTTGGTCTCTTTCTATAATTTGTATAATTTGGCTATCATTGATAATGCTGTTATAAACATTGGGGTTCATTATCCCTCTAAGCCAGTATTTTTGTATCCTTTAGGTAAATACTGAGTAGTGCAATTCCTGTAGTATTGTAGGGTAATTCTATTTTTAACTTTATGAGGAACCTCCATACTGTTTTCCAAAGTGGCTGCACCAGTTTGCATTCCCACCAACAGAATAAGAAGGTTCCCCTTTCTCTGCATTCTTGCCAACACTTGTTATTTCCTGTGTTGTTAATTTTAGCCATTTTGACAGCTGTGAGGTGATATCTCACTGTAGTTTTGATTTGTATTTCCCTGATGATAAGTGATGTTGAACATCTTTTCATGTGTCTGTTAGCCATCTGTATGTCTTTCTTTGGAAAAATGCCTATTTGTGTCTTCTGCCATTTTTATTTTTTTAAGATTTTATTTATTTATTCATGAGAGAGACAGAGAGAGAGAGAGAGAGAGAGAGAGGCAGGGACACAGGCAGAGGGAGAAGCAGGCTCCATGCAGGGAGCCTGATGTGGGACTCAATCTGGGGACTCCAGGATCACGTCCTGAGCCAAAGGCAGACGCGTAACCACTGGGCCACCCAGGCATCCCTCTTCTGCCATTTTCAAATTGCATTATTTGATTCTTGGGTGTTGAGCATTATACGTTTTTAATATATTTTGAATACTAACCCTTTATCAGATGTGCTATTCACAAATATCTTCTCCCATTTCCTAAGTTGCTTTTTAGTATTGTTGATTATTTCCTTTGCTGTAGAGAATTTTTATTTTGATGAAGTCCCAATAGTTTATTTTTGCTTTTGTTTCCCTTGGCCCAGGAGACATATCTAATAAGAAGTTGCTATGGTTGATACCAAAGAGGTTGCTGCTGTGTTCTCCTCCAGGACTGTAATAGTTTCAAGTCTCACATTTAGTCCTTTCATCCATTTTTAATTTTATTTTTGTGTATGGTGTAAGAAAGTGGTCCAATTTCATTCTTCTGCATGTTGTTGTCCAGTTTTCCTCATACCATTTGCTAAATACACTGTCTTTTTTCCAATGGATAGTCTTCCTACTTTGTCGATTAGTTGGCCATATAGTTGTGATTCCATTTCTGGATTTCTATTCTGTTCTACTGATCTATGTGTCTATTTTTGTGCCAGTGCCACACTTTCATGATCCTACAGCTTTGTAATATAACTTGAAGTCTAGCATTGTGATGCCTCTAGCTTTGCTTTTCTTTTACAAGATTGCTTTGGATATTTGGGGTCTTGTGTGGTGAAGTACAATTTTTAGGATTTTTTGTTCTAGCTTTGTGAAAAATACAGTTGGTATTTTAATAGGGATTGCATTAAATGTGTAAATTGCTTTGGGTAGTATAGATATGTTAACAGTATTTGTTTTTCCAATCCATGAGCATGGAATGTTTTTCCATTTCTTTGTGTTATCTTCAATTTCTTTCATCAGTGTTTTATAGTTTTCAGAGCACAGATCTTTAACCTCCTTGGTTGGGTTTATTCCTACATATCTTATGGGTTTTGGTGCAATTGTAAAGGGGATCAATTCCTTGATTTCTCTCTCTGCTCTTCCATTTTTGGTGTAGAGAAATGCAACAGATTTCTGTACATTGATTTTGTATTCTGTGACTTTACTGAATTTATGTATTAGTTCTAGTACTTTCTGGGTGGAGTTTTTTGGGTTTTCTACATAGAGTATCATGTCATCTGCAATAGTGAAAGTTAGACTTCTTCCTTCCTTGCCAATTTGGATGCCTTTTATTTCTTTGTGTTGTCTGATTGCGGAGGCTAGGACTTCCAGTACTTTCTTTAATAACAGTGGTGAGACTGGACATCCCTGTCTTGTTCCTGACCATAGAGGAAAAGTTCTCAGTTTTTCCCCATGAAGGATGATATTAGATGTGGGTTTTTCATATATGACCTTTATGATGTTGAAATATGTTCTTTTTAATCTTACTTTGTTGAGGGTTTTTATCATGAGTGAATGTTGTGCTTTGTCAAATGCTTTTTCTGCATCTATTGGAAGGATCATGTGGTTCTTATCCTTCCTTTTATAAATGTGGTATTATAAGTGGATTGATTTGGGAATATTGAACTATGCTTGCAGCCCAAGAATAAATTCCATTTGATCATGGTGAATGATTCTTTTAATGTACTGTTGGATTCGATTTGCTAGTATTTTACTGAGAATTTTTGCATCATGTTCGTTAGGGATATTGGCCTGTATTTCTCTTTTTTAGTGGAATCTTTATTGGGTTTTGGTATCAGGGTAATGTTGGCTTATAGAATGATTTTAGAAGTTTTCTTCCTCTTCTATTTTTTGGAATAGTTTGAGAAGAATTGGTATTAACTCTTCTTTAATGTTTGGCAGAATTCCCCATGAAGCCAGCTGGACTTTTTTTGTTGGGAGATTTTTGATTATTAATTCAATTTATTTGCTGGTTATCAGTCTGTTCAAGTTTTCTATTTCTTCCAGTTTCAGTTTTGGTGGTTTATATGTTTCTAGGAATTTATCCGTTTCTTCTAGGTTGTCGAATTTGTTGGCACATAGGTTTTCATGATATTCTCTTACAATCATTTGTATTTCTGTGGTGTTGTTAGTTATTTCTTCTCCTCATTTGTGATTTTATTTATTTGGGTCCTTTCTCTTTTCTTTTTGATAAGTCTGGCTATGGGTTTATCAATTTTATTAATTTTTCCAAAGAACAACCTCCTGGTTTCATTGATCTGTTTTACTGGTTTTTGTTGCGTTATTGTTGTTTCTATAGCGTTTATTTCTGCTCTAATCTTTATTTGTTCCCTTCTTTTGCTAGCTTTAGTTTTTGTTGTTTTTCTCTAGTTCCTTTAGGTGTAAGTTTAGGTTGTTTATTTTTCTTGCTTCTTGAGGTAGGTCTGTGTTGCTATATACCTCTCTCTTATGACTGCTTTTACTGCATCCCAAAGATTTTGTATAATTGTGATTTCATTTTCATTTATTTTCACGTGTTTTAAAGATTTCTTCTTTGATTTTCTCGTGGGAAAAAATGATTTCCTGGTGGACCCATTTATTATTTGGTAGTGCATTGTTTAACCTCCATGTATTTGTGGTCTTTCCAAATTTTTCTTGTGGTTGACCTCAAGTTCCATAGCATTGTGGTCAGAAAATACGCATGGTATGATCTGTCTTTTTGTACATGTTAAGACCTGATTTGTGACTCAGTATGTGATCTATTCTGGAGAATGTCCCATGTGCACTCAAAAAGAATGTGTATGCTGCTGCTTTAGAATGAAATGTTTTGAATATATCTGTCAAGTCCATCTGATCCAGTGTGTTATGAAAAGCCATGGTTTCCTTGTTGATTTTCTGCTTAGATGATCTGTCCATCGATGTAAGTGGGGTATTATTATTGTATTATTATCATTTAGTTTCTTTATGTTTGTTATTAATGGTTTTATATATTTGGGTGCTCCCTAGTTGGGGGCATAAATATTTACAATTCTTATATCTTCTTGTTGTTGTCCCATTTATTATTTTTTATTATTTGTTATTATTGTTCTTTTTGTTTTCCCATTTATTATATAGAGTGCCCTTCTTTGTCTCTTATTACAGTCTTTGGTTTAAAATCTATTTGTCTGGTATAGCTATTGCTTCTCTGGATTTCTTTTGACTTCCATTTGCGTGATAAATGTTTCTCCATCCCCTCACTTTCAATCTGCTGGTGTCTTTAGATCTAAAATGAGTGTTTTGTAGGCAGAAGATAGATGAGTCTTGTTTTTCTATCCATTTTGACACGCTATGTCTTTTGATTAGAGTGTTTAGTCCATTTATATTGAGTAATTATTGACACATATGGATTTAGTGCCATTTTATTACTTGGTTTTGTTTTTGTTCCTGGAGATTTTCTCTGTCCCTTTCTGGTCTTTGTCACTTTTTGTCTTTCTTTTCCACTCAAAGAATCCCCTTTAATATTTCTTTCAGGGCTAGTTTGGTGGTCATGAACTCCTTTAGTTTTTGTTTGTCTGAGAAACTCTTTATCTCTCCTTCTATTCTGAATATCCAGCCTTGCTGGATAGAGTATTCTGGGCTGCAGATTTTTCCCATTCAGCATTTAGAATGTATCATGCAACTCTCGTTTGGCTTGCCAAGTTTCTGTGGAGAGTTCTACAACTAGCCTTACAGGTCTTCCTTTGTAAGCTAGGGTCTTCTTTTGTTCTACTGTTTTTAGGATTTTTCTTTATTACTATATTTTGCAACTTTAATTACATTGTGTTTTGGCTTACTTTTGCTGATTTTGATGGGAGTTCTCTATGACTCCTGGATCTGGATGTCTGTTTCCTTCCCCAGATTAGGGAAGTTTTCAGCTATAATTGCCTCAAATTTTCTGCCCCCTTTTCTCTCTTCTTCTTCTTCTTTTGGGGTGCCTATCATGTGAATGTTATTATGTTTGATAGACTCACTGAGTTCCCTAAGTCTATTTTTGCGTTCCATAATTCTCTTTTTTGTTGAGCTTCATTATTTTCCATTATTCTGTCTTCTATGTCATTTATTTATTCCTCTGCTTCCTCTATCCTTGTGCTGATTGCATCTAGTCTACTTTGAATCTCAGTTATTATATTTTTCATTTCTGACTGATTGTTTTTATCTCCATGGTAAGGGCCCCCTCAAATTCTTTCATTTCAAGCTCAGTGAGTATCCTTATGATTGTTGCTTTAAATTCTCCATCAGGCATGTTACTTATATCTGTTTTGATTAGATCTCTGGTTGTGACCTTCTATTATTCTTTTACTTGGGATGAATTCCTTTGTCTTGGCATTTTGTCTAAAGTCTCTGTCTTCTGGACACCTGGGTGACTCAGCTGTTGAGCATCTGCCTTTGGCTCAGGGCATGATCCTGGCATATCGGGATCGAGTCCCACATTGGTCTCCTCAAGGGGAGCCTGCTTCTCCCTCTGCCTATGCCTCTGCCTATATCTCTGTGTCTCTCATGAATTAATAAATAAAACCTTCTTTAAAAAAATAAAGTCTCTCTCTTCATCTGCATGTTACAAAAGCCCATCATGTTTCCTGCTCCTGAGAGTAATGACTTTATGAAGAAGAGGTCATATAGTGCCCAGGCCCTGGCGCTTGCAGGAGTGTTTCTGGTGTATGCTATGTGCACTCTGCTGTTGTGTTTTGACTGTTCTATCCCTCAGGTCAGTCATCTGCAGAGGCTATCCTTGCCTGCAGTGGGCAGTGTTTGGTCCTTGGCCAGAATGTGTTGAGTTATAACTAGATTTCCTCTGATCTGCTCATTAAATGAGACGTGATGCTACTTCCACAAAATGCACATCCTTGCCAAACTCTCTCGTCAGGAGATGTGGTGTGGTCAGAGGGTTTCTGCTGAATTTCTGGGGGAAGGGACCCTCTGCGCTGGGACTGAGGTACACTTGATTGAGCAGTACCAGTAGACAACAAGGGGGTGGGACCGGATGTAAGCAGGTTAGGTAACCTGTGTCATTGCTGTGCTGTTTACTGAAGGTGGTTCCATGTTTATGCTGAGAGGCAGGGGAAGGAAGTGGTGCCAGCCAACTCCTTTGTATCTGGAGAAAGGTCTCCGTGCTTACTGCTCTGCATCTATGATGAGGGGTGGAGAAGGGAGGTGGCACCCACCAGAACTTTTGTTCCCAGAAAGGCATCTCTATGAATGCCATGTCTCACAGATGTGCTCCAAGAAGAGAGAACAACTTCCCATTTGTGTGCCCCAGGCATTCCTCAGATCCCGCCATCTGTCCCTGGGTCACCTGCCTGCCTTCTCTCCAGGAGCAGGGCAATGACCTAAGGCTCTATCCCAGCCAAGCCTGCTGCCCTTTAAAACTCTAGTTTTTGATCCCTGCTGGTTGCAAAAACTCACAAAAATCATCCCCTCTTGTTTGCCCAGTCAGCGGCTTTTGGGAAGTATTCTCCTTGCATGTATTCCTGGGCTGCTGCACTCTCTTTTGTTTTTCTCCTCCACCATGGCTCCCATCCCTCCACAACACCCACAGTCTGTTTCTCCCCTAAGCCACATCTCTACACTTCCTACCTTCCTCTAGTTGTGTAGTTTGTTCTGTCAGTCCTCAGGTTGATTTCTTGGGCATTCAGAATGAGCTGACAGTTATCTAGTTGTGTTCCAGGGATGAAACAAACCTAGGGTCTTCCTACTATGGACTTCTGACAGTTTTATTATAATGTGTCTCAGTGTAAGTATCTTTGGATTTTTCCTAGCTGAAATTGTTTGAGCTTCTTTAATTTGCATGTTCATTTTTTCCCTTAAATTTTAGAAATTTATGGTTACTTTTTCTTGAGAAAAACTTTCTGATCCTTTCTCTCTCTCCTTCCAGGTCTCCAATAAAGCATATAATAGTCTGCTTATTGGTGTCCTGAAAGTCCCTTAGGCTATCTTTGCTTTTCTTCATTTTCTCTTTTTGCTCTTCTCACTCAATACTTTCAATATCTTCAAGTTCACAGATTTTTCCCATCTGCTTTATCAAGTCGGCTGTTAAACTCCTCTAGTGAATTTTTCAATTTGGCTATTGTATTTTTCAGTTTAAGAATTTCTATTTGGGTTCTTTCTTATAGTTTCTATCTCTTTATTGGTATTCTCATTTTGTTGTTGCATCACTTTCCTGATTCTGTTGGTTGTCCGTGTTCTCTTTTGCCTTATTAAGTGTCAGTAAGATAATTATTTTGAATTCTTTGTCAGGTAATGCATGGATTTCTGGTTATTTAGGTTCAAATTCTGGAGATTTATTTTGGTCTTTTGATTGGATCATGTTTCCATATTTCTTTGTGTACACTGTGATCTTTTTTTTTTTAAAGGTTTTACTTGTTTATTCATGAGAGACACACATACACACAGAGGCAGAGACACACAGAGAGAGAGGCAGAGACATAGGCAGAGGGAGAAGCAGGCTCCCTGCAGGGAGCCTTATGCAGGCCTTGATCCCAGAACCCCAGATCATTACCTGACACTCAACCACTGAGCCACCCAGCTGCTCCCCTTGTGATCTTTTGTTGAGATATTGGCATTTGAAAAACAGCCCCCATTCCTAGTCGTCATAGACAGACTGCCTTCACGGAGGGAAAGATCATGACCAATCAGTCCAGCTTAAGATTCTGAGACATTTTGAAATTTCTCTGGAGGCGTGTCTTCTTTGAATTCGTGCATGTGATTGCCCAGTTAAGAAGTCTT
Source organism: Canis lupus familiaris (assembly GCF_011100685.1). Lineage (NCBI taxonomy): Eukaryota > Metazoa > Chordata > Mammalia > Carnivora > Canidae > Canis > Canis lupus. Next base: position 12,770,795 of record NC_049223.1, on the reverse strand, counting down.
GTTCCTATTTCTTTTCAAGAGCCTGTAATCTCTTTCTCCTGCTGATGTCTGCCTGAGATACTGCAGTCTCCCTAGTGCTGCAACATCTTGAAGCTTGCCTCTCTTCTCAGTGGCTCCCAACCTGGCAAGCAACTATGCCACTAGTTCCCATCAGCACTTAGTCAAATGAGACAGAACATTCCCTCAAGGAGCTCTATAAAATCTGTAGACATATGTTCCAATCTTCTCTTTCTTTCCTGAAGAAAGAACTAGGTATTGGGACTTTTCTCCCAATTGCACCATGCTGTGGGATGGGTGGGGTGGGGAGAGAAGACGCTAGGGCAGAGAGAATGCAACACACTTTCCTACACACTTCAGTGTGGCTCTCCCAGCTTTATATTAGCCTAGCTGGTGTGGACTCTTAACTAGTTTTCTGGAAGTTGGACAAAAGCAAATTGGTCTGTATGCTGTTGTTAAATTGCTGTCTCTGTGGGGAATAAGGGCCTAGGGCTTCCTATTTTGCCATCTTACTGATGTCCCACACTCTAGAGCTTTATTTTTAAGTATAATACAGTGTGCTTTTTTTGGACTGAGAGCTAATTTTGCTCACTTTGCTACAACTGCAAATATCCTTACCCATTTCAGTTGCAAATAAATGATTGAATTGGGATATTGTCATTCAGTTTCACAATGACAATGAGAAATCATTATTTTAAGAAGATAGATAAAGAAAAATCCAAGGGGGGGCGGGGAAAAATGGCGGAAGAGTAGGGTCCCCAAGTCACCTGTCCCCACCAACTTACCTAGATAACTTTCAAATCAGCCTGAAAACCTACAAATTCGGCCTGAGATTTAAAGAGAGAACAGCTGGAAGGCTACAGTGAGAAGAGTTGGCGCTTCTATCAAGGTAGGAAGATAGGGGGAAAAATAATAAAGAAATAAAAAAGCATCCAAGGGGGAGGGGCCCCGCGAGGAGCCGGGCTGAGGCCGGGGCGAGTGTCCCCAGGACAGGAGAGCCCCGTCCCGGAGGAGCAGGAGCTGCACCGACCTTCCCGGGCGGAAAGGGGCTCGCAGGGAGCTCGGGAAGGATCCCAGGAGGGTCAGCAAGGACGCTCCTGCCCGAGCTGAGCAGATCAGCGGCCCCGCCCCGGAGCCTCCAGGCCCTGCAGACGGAGTTCCTGCCGGAGCTGACTCCAGGTTTCCAGAGCTGGCCCCGCCACTGGGGCTGTTCCTCCTGCGGCCTCACGGGGTAAACAACCCCCACCGAGCCCTGCACCAGGCAGGGGCACAGCAGCTCCCCCAACTGCTAACACCTGAAAATCAGCACAGCAGGCCCCTCCCCCAGAAGACCAGCTAGACGGACTGACAAGTTCCAGGGGAAGTCAAGGGACTTAAAGTACACAGAATCAGAAGATACTCCCCCGTGGTTCTTTTTTTTTTTTTTTTTTTTTTTTTTGCTTTTTGATTTGTTTCCTTCCCCCACCCCCCTTTTTTCTCCTTTCTTTCTTTTTCTTTCTCTTTTTCTTCTTTTTTTTCGTTTTTTTCTTCCATTTTTTTCTCTTTCTCTTTTCTTTCCTTCTTTCTCTCCTCTCTTTTTCTCCTTTTCCCAATACAACTTGCTTTTGGCCACTCTGCACTGAGCAAAATGACTAGAAGGAAATCCTCACCTCAAAAGAAAGAATCAGAAACAGTCCTCTCTCCAATAGAGTTACAAAATCTGGATTACGATTCAATGTCAGAAAGCCAATTCAGAAGCACTATTATACAGCTACTGGTGGCTCTAGAAAAAAGTATAAAGGACTCAAGAGACTTCATGACTGCAGAATTTAGAGCTAATCAGGCAGAAATTAAAAATCAATTGAATGAGATGCAATCCAAACTAGAAGTCCTAACGACGAGGGTTAACGAGGTGGAAGAACGAGTGAGTGACATAGAAGACAAGTTGATAGCAAAGAGGGAAACTGAGGAAAAAAGAGACAAACAATTAAAAGACCATGAGGATAGATTAAGGGAAATAAACGACAGCCTGAGAAAGAAAAACTTACTTTTAATTGGTGTTCCCGAGGGCGCCGAAAGTGCCAGAGGGCCAGAATATGTATTTGAACAAATTCTAGCTGAAAACTTTCCTAATCTGGGAAAGCAAACAGGCATTCAGATCCAGGAAATAGAGAGATCCCCCCTAAAATCAATAAAAACCATTCAACACCTCGACATTTAATAGTGAAGCTTGCAAATTCCAAAGATAAAGAGAAGATCCTTAAAGCAGCAAGAGACAAGAAATCCCTGACTTTTATGGGGAGGAGTATTAGGGTAACAGCAGACCTCTCCACAGAGACCTGGCAGGCCAGAAAGGGCTGGCAGGATATATTCAGGGTCCTAAATGAGAAGAACATGCAACCAAGAATCCTTTATCCAGCAAGGCTCTCATTCAAAATGGAAGGAGAGATAAAGAGCTTCCAAGACAGGCAACAACTAAAAGAATATGTGACCTCCAAACAAGCTCTGTAAGAAATTTTAAGGGGGACTCTTAAAATTCCCCTTTAAGAAGAAGTTCAGTGGAACATTCCACAAAAACAAGGACTGAATAGTTATCATGATGACACTAAATTCATATCTCTCAATAGTAACTCTGAATGTGAATGGGCTTAATGACCCCATCAAAAGGCGCAGGGTTTCAGACTGGATAAAAAAGCAGGACCCATCTATTTGCTGTCTACAAGAGACTCATTTTAGACAGAAGGACACCTACAGCCTGAAAATAAAAGGTTGGAGAACCATTTACCATTCGAATGGTCCTCAAAAGAAGCAGGGGTAGCCATCCTTATATCAGAAAAACTAAAATTTACCCCAAAGACTGTAGTGAGAGATGAAGAGGGACACTATATCATACTTAAAGGATCTATTCAACAAGAGGACTTAACAATCCTCAATATATATGCCCCGAATGTGGGAGCTGCCAAATATATAAATCAATTATTAACCAAAGTGAAGAAATACTTAGATAATAATACACTTATACTTGGTGACTTCAATCTAGCTCTTTCTATACTCGATAGGTCTTCTAAGCACAACATCTCCAAAGAAACGAGAGCTTTAAATGATACACTGGACCAGATGGATTTCACAGATATCTACAGAACTTTACATCCAAACTCAACTGAATACACATTCTTCTCAAGTGCACATGGAACTTTCTCCAGAATAGACCACATACTGGGTCACAAATTGGGTCTGAACCAATACCAAAAGATTGGGATCATCCCCTGCATATTCTCAGACCATAATGCCTTGAAATTAGAACTAAATCACTAAAAGAAGTTTGGAAGGACCTCAAACACGTGGAGGTTAAGGACCATCCTGCTAAAAGATGAAAGGGTCAACCAGGAAATTAAGGAAGAATTAAAAAGATTCATGGAAACTAATGAGAATGAAGATACAACCGTTCAAAATCTTTGGGATGCAGCAAAAGCAGTCCTAAGGGGAAATACATTGCAATACAAGCATCCATTCAAAAACTGGAAAGAACTCAAATACAAAAGCTAACCTTACACATAAAGGAGCTAGAGAAAAAACAGCAGATGGACCCTACGCCCAGGAGAAGAAGGGAGTTAATAAAGATTCGAGCAGAACTCAACGAAATCGAGACCAGAAGAACTGTGGAACAGATCAACAGAACCAGGAGTTGGTTCTTTGAAAGAATTAATAAGATAGATAAACCATTAGCCAACCTTATTCAAAAGAAGAGAGAGAAGACTCAAATTAATAAAATCATGAATGAGAAAGGAGAGATCACCACCAATACCAAGGAAGTACAAACGATCTTAAAAAATTAGTATGAGCAGCTATACGCCAATAAACTAGGCAATCCAAAAGTTATGGATGCATTTCTGGAAAACCACAAACTACCAAAACTGGAACAGGAAGAAATAGAAAACCTGAACAGGCCAATAACCAGGGAGGAAATTGAAGCATTCATCAAAAACCTCCCAAGACACAAAATCTAGGGCCAGATGGCTTCCCTGGGGAATTCTATCAAATGTTTAAAGAAGAAACCATACCTATTCTACTAAAGCTGTTGGGAAAGATAGAAAGAGATGGAGTACTTCCAAACTCGTTCTATGAGGCCAGCATCACCTTAATTTCAAAACCAGACAAAGACCCCACCAAAAAGGAGAATTACAGACCAATATCCCTGATGAACATGGATGCAAAAATTCTCAACAAGATACTAGCCAATAGGATCCAACAATACATTAAGAAGATTATTCACCAGGACCAAGTGAGATTTATCCCTGGGATGCAAGGCTGGTTCAACACTGGTAAAACAATCAACGTGTTGATCATATCAGCAAGAGAAAAAACAAGAACCATATGATTCTCTCAATAGATGCAGAGAAAACATTGGACAAAATACAGCATCCATTCCTGATCAAAACTCTTCAGAGTGTAGGGATAGAGGGAACATGCCTCAGCATCTTAAAAGCCATCTATGAAAAGCCCACAGCAAATATCATTCTCAATGGGGAAGCACTGGGAGCCTTTCCCCTAAGATCAGGAACAAGACAGGGATGTCCACTCTCACCACTGCTATTCAACTAGCACTAGAAGTCCTAGCCTCAGCAATCAGACAACAAAAAGAAATAAAAGGCATTCAAATCGGCAAAGAAGAAGTCAAACTCTCCCTCTTTGCAGATGACATGATACTGTACTTAGAAAACCCAAAAGACTCCACCCCCAAGATTGCTAGAACTCATCCAGCAATTCGGCAGTGTGGCAGGATACAAAATCAACGCCCAGAAGTCAGTGGCATTTTAATACACTAACAATGAGACTGAAGAAAGAGAAATTAAGGAGTCAATCCCATTTACAATTGCACCCAAAAGCATAAGATACTTGGGAATAAACCTAACCAAAGAGGTAAAGGATCTATACCCTAAAAACTATAGAACACTTCTGAAAGAAATTGAGGAAGACACAAAGAGATGGAAAAATATTCCTTGCTCATGGATTGGAAGAATTAATATTGTGAAAATGTCAATGTTACCCAGGGCAATATACACGTTTAATGCAATCCATATCAAAATACTTTCTTCAGAGAGTTAGAACAAATCATGTTAAGATTTATGTGGAATCAGAAAAGACCCCGAATAGCCAGGGGAATTTTAAAAAAGAAAACCATATCTGGGGGCATCACAATGCCAGATTTCAGGTTGTACTACAAAGCTGTGGTCATCAAGACAGTGTGGTACTGGCAAAAACAGACACATAGATCAATGGAAGAGAATAGAGAATCCAGAAGTGGACCCTGAACTTTATGGGCAACTAATATTCGATAAGGAGGAAAGACTATCCATTGGAAGAAAGACAGTCTCTTCAATAAATGGTGCTGGGAAAATTGGACATCCACATGCAGAAGAATGAAACTAGACCACTCTCTTTCACCAGACACAAAGATAAACTCAAAATGGATGAAAGATCTAAATGTGAGACAAGATTCCATCAAAATCCTAGAGGAGAACACAGGCAACACCCTTTTTGAACTCAGCCACAGTAACTTCTTGCAAGATACATCCACGAAGGCAAAAGAAACAAAAGCAAAAATGAACTATTGGGACTTCATCAAGATAAGAAGCTTTTGCACAGCAAAGGATACAGTCAACAAAACTCAAAGACAACCTACAGAATGGGAGAAGATATTTGCAAATGACATATCAGATAAAGGGCTAGTTTCCAAGATCTATAAAGAACTTATTAAACTCAACAGCAAAGAAACAAACAATCCAATCATGAAATGGGCAAAAGACATGAAGAGAAATCTCACAGAGGAAGACATAGACATGGCCAACATGCATATGAGAAAATGCTCCACATCACTGGCCATCAGGGAAATACAAATCAAAACCACAATGAGATACCACCTCACACCAGTGAGAATGGGGCAAATTAACAAGGCAGGAAACCACAAAAGTTGGAGAGGATGCAGAGAAAAGGGAACCCTCTTACACTGTTGGTGGGAATGTGAACTGGGGCAGCCACCTGGAAAACTGTGTGGAGGTTCCTCAAAGAGTTAAAAATAGATCTGCCCTACGACCCAGCAATTGCACTGTTGGGGTTTTACCCCAAAGATACAGATGCAATGAAATGCCGGAACACCTGCACCCCGATGTTTCTAGCAGCAATGTCCACAATAGCCAAGCTGTGGAAGGAGCCTCGGTGTCTATCAAGAGATGAATGGATAAAGAAAATGTGGTTTTTGTACCCAATGGAATATTACTCAGCCCTTACCCACCCTTTTGCTTCGACATGGAGGGACCCTGGAGGGTATTATGCTGAATGAAATAAGTCAATCAGCGAAGGACAAACATTATATGGTCTCATTCATTTGGGGAATATAAAAATAGTGAAAGGGAATAAAGGGGAAAGGAGAGAAAATTAGTGGGAAATATCAGTGAGGGTGACAGAACATGAGAGACTCCTAACTCTGGAAAACGAACAAGGGGTGGTGGAAAGGGAGGTGGGCGGGGGTTGGGGGTGACTGGGTGACGGGCACTGAGGGGGGCACTTGATGAGATGAGCACTGGGTGTTATGCTATATGTTGTCAAATTGAACTCCAATAATAAATTAAAAAAAAAAGAAAAACCCAAGGGAATGGAGCTTTTAATTTTAAGTCTGTGTGTGTTGCTTTGTTGTCTTACAGTCATACAAACTTGTGAGCACAGAGTCAGTCTATCTAGAATCTTTTTTTTTAAGATTTATTTATTTATTTGAGAGAGAGAGAGAGAAAGAGAGAGAGAGAGAGAGAGAGAGAGAGAGAGAGAACATGAGCAAGGGAGGGGCAGAGAGATAAGGGGAGAGAGAATCCCAAGCAGACCCTCCATAGAGCATGAAGCCTGATGGGGGCTCAGTTCCACAACTCTGAGATCATGACCCAAGCCAAAATCAAGTCAGATGTTTAACTGACTGAGCCACCCAGGCACCCTACACTTCCTAGACTGTTATCCAAGCTCTACCACTTCTTAGCTGAATGTTCTTGAGCAGGTCATGTAATCTCTTGCCACAGCTTCCTCAGCTATAAAATGAGAATAATAAAATACCTATCCTATGTAGTTGAAGATTAAATTATATGCATGGGAAAATATCTGGCAGAGTATAAATGTTATGTAAGTACAATTAGTTGGCCCTTGAACAATGTGGAGTTCAGGGGCGCCAACCCCCTGCACAGGCAAAAATCCTGCCTCCCCCAAAACTTGACTACTAATTGTCTACCATTGACCAAAAGCCTTATTGATAACACAGAAAATCAATGAACACATATTTTGTATATGTGTTATATATTGTATTCTTAAAATAAAGTAGTATAGAGAAAAGAATGTTACTAAGAAAAGCATAAGAGGAAATATATTTACAATACTGTACTATATTTATTTTGAAAATCCACATATTACCCAGCCACTAGAAATGACAAATACCCACCATTTGCTTCGACATGGATGGAACTGGAGGGTATTATGCTGAGTGAAGTAAGTCAATCGGAGAAGGACTCATTTGGGGAATATAAATAATAGTGAAAGGGATTATAGGGGAAAGGAGAGAAAATGAGTGGGAAATATCAGAGAGGGTGACAAAACATGAGCGACTCCTAACTCTGGGAAATGATCTAGGGGTAGTGAAAGGGGAGGTGGGTGGGGGGATGGGGTGACTGGGTGACGGGCACTGAGGGGGGCACTTGGTTGGATGAGCATTGGGTGTTATGCTATATGTTGGTAAATCGAACTCCAATTAAAAAAATAAAAAATCCACATTTAATTGGACCTTGGCAGTGTAAACTCATGTTATTCAGGTGTCAGTTTACTTTTTATTGTTCTTGTTATTGTTTTGATTCATACAGAAAAAAAATATTACCTGAAAAAAGTGAATTTAAAATTGCTTTTTAACCTGGGGAGGAGGACATTGAGAATCTGTGAAGGCCACTGTTGTTCTTTTCTCAGGAATTCTTTTATTTTTAAAGCAATCTCTACACCCAGTTTGGGACTTGACTTCATGACCTTGAGAGAGGAATCGTGTGCTCTACCAACTGAGCCAGTCAGGTGTCCCTTTCCCAGGAATTCTTAATTTTTTATTTATATTAAAGAAAATAGAATGATAGTATAAAAAGAATAGTCACCTGTATATATCCAATTATATTTTACATAAGCTAATCTCAAAATTAGTTTATTTTGCTTACTGTAAGTTAGTGGAATGGATTTGCCTTTGCCAAAAATAACGTATATCAAGGAAAGAGAAAAATGGGTCATCTGGTATGAAAGACTGGTTACAATTGGTAGATGTTAATGCTATAATTAACATTCATTGGGCATTCTTTGAGTGTCAGTCATTGTTCTGACTTGCAGTTAGTCTTTCAGGTCTGACAACACATTTAGGAGTAGATATTAGTATTATCTCTGTTTTGCAGGTGAAGGAACTGAGGCCCTGTGTATGTAAACTTTTTGCCAAAAATCATATAGCTAGTCACTGACAGAACCAGAATAATCAATGCATGGATCATTGCGGATTAATTTTTACATGGTGAAGAAAACAAGAATGTCATTAATTAGGAAAAAATTTGAATTTGAAGAAATTTAAATGTAATCTAGCTGAATCACTAAGATATTGGTGCCTATTTGATTTCAGATGATATTTTTCTGAAAGTTCAAGTACATAAATAATTGGATGCATAAAATTAATGCCTATTTCAAAGGGGTTGTTTTTTACATAGTACAGGTCTTCCTATTTTTGAAGACTCAGTTAATATTGTCAAGATAACTAGCCATTTTTCTGCAAATTGAAGTAAATATTCCTACTTCTGGAAGTAATCTTTCCTTTTCTTTTAGTTTTTATGTACTCATTTATTTTTTAAAGGCTGTTTGTTTGCTTATTTATTTTATTAATATTTTTAAGATTTTATTTAATTATTTGAGAAAGAGAGAGCATGTGAGAGAGAGCACACAAGGGGGAGGATGAGGAAGGGGAGGAGCAGAGGGAGAAGCAGACTCATCTCTGAGCAGGGAGCCCTATGGTGCAGGTGGGCTTGATCCCATGACCCTAGGGTCTTGACCTGAGCCTAAGGTAGCCGCTCAATCAACTGAGCCACCCAGGTACCCCTTATTTATTTATTTTTATTTAAAATTTAACTTTTTAAAAAAGATTTTATTTACTTATTCAGGAGAGACACGGGAGCAGGGGTAGGCAGAGACATAGGCAGAGGGAGAAGCAGGCTTCATGTAGGAACCCGATGTGGGACTCAATCCTGGGACTAAACCACTGAGCTACCCAGAAGTCCCTATTTATTTATTTATTTATTTATTTTAAAGTAAGCTCTACACCCAACATATGGCTGAAACTCATGACCCGAAGATTAAGAGTGGCACCCTCTACCAACTGACCCACCCAGGTGTCCTGATAATCTTTCTTTTGAATTGATGTGCTACTGGTAATATGTCACTTGAATGATCTGTCCTTTTAAAGAGTCCTTGTAATTGTTTCTGAACAATCCTGACTTCGTGTGTGTGTGTGTGTGTGTGTGTGTGTGTGTGAAAGAGACAGAGAGAGAGTCATTCTCAACTAAAGGCAATCCCCCCATCCAGGGGACATTAGACAATGTCTGGAAACATTTTTAATTGTCATAACTCGGAGGGGAGTGAGGTGCTACTGGAGTTTAGTTGGGGCCAGAGAGACTACTAACCATCCTACAGTGCACAGCACAGCTCTCCACAACAAAGAATGTTAATAGTACCAAGTTAGAAACCCTGATGTGTGTATGTGGAATATGTATGTATATTGAATGTCATTCTAAAACATAGGGATAAGAAATTAATTTTTAGGTGATACTTTGTTTTCAAATGCAAATATTGATTCTATTCTCTTTCATTTGATTATAGTTGTTTACAAACATACTGACATTTGATAAGATTCTATAAATATGTATTGAGCACCTATTCCTTGCCAAGCACCCTTTTAGACACTGGAAGTAGATGTCATTCCTGCCATTATGGAACTTAGTATATCTTCCCAGAGACCTGAACATTGATGTTTTTATATGCCTAGATAATACCATTTCAAAGATTGATCTTTTCCCCCAAAAGAGGGAAGATAATAGGTGGTAGACTGCCTCAAGATACAAATGTAAAATAAAATTAAATTAATTAGACTGCTCATTGTTGGCTTTAGTATGTTGTTGGAAAATGTTGGAAATGTCAAGACACTGATTTTTCTTTTCTCTTTCTCTTTAGGTAGTAAAATTTCACAAATATCATTGTTGTTGCTAAAAGCAGCGGTCTCTTAGGATAAAGTGGAACATTACATTTGGAATTTTAAAAATGGTCTTTTGGGACACCTGGGTGGCTCAGCAGTTGAGCATCTGCCTTTGGCTCAGGGTGTGATCCTGCGGTTCCGGGATCAAGTTCCACATCGGGCTCCCTGCATGGAGCCTGCTTCTCCCTCTGCCTGTCTCTCTGCCTCTCTCTCTTTCTCTCTGTCTCTCATGAATAAGTAAATAAAATATTTTTTAAAAATAAAAATGGTCTCTTCTAGTTCTGCTGTTTTTATTTAGTGACACTCATAATATGGTGCAGCTAGCCTTATGTATGAATTAAATGAGTGCAACAACTTAAAAACACTCAAAATATCTATTCCCATCATGCCTGAAATTCTGGCACTTGAGGGTAATACCTTTATATCAGGCATTATGCCTTTCAGAGTTTTTTTTTTATTATTAAAATGCAGGTACTTCAGAAAGAAAGAGAGGTAGGGAGAGGACATAGCAAAATGTAATGTTTGTAGAAGATTTTATTTTGAATTTTACTGCTGAGGAATTAAAAAAGATGTTTATTGGCTTGGAAGGATGTGGAGGAGGGTGGAAAGCAGATTACCATTTAGGAAGTAGTGGGTAAATATAAGATATATAATATGTATAATATGTGATATGCAGTATATCCTGACTGGCATGATTATAGATGATACTTATTATTCATTCGCTCATACACAAATATTCTGTTTCATGTACAGATACTAGTGGCCCTATTTGTTAGTTTTTTATAAAATAACAATTTAGATCAAAAAAAAGAAAGCACCAAGGCCTCACACATGTTTAAGCTAAGAATGCCCCAGAGATCTAGGGAGGGTGGACTGGGGAGAGGTGTCACATTTTAACAAAAAAAGAATATGTATGGCCCAAGAAGGACTTATAGAATCTCAGAGATCTGGGATGCCTGGATGGCTCAGCGGTTGACTGTCTGCCATCAGCTCTGAGCATGATCCCAGGATCCAGGATCAAGTCCCACATCGGGATCTCTGCAGGGAGCCTGCTTCTCCCTCTACCTGTGTTTCTGCCTCTCTCTCATGTCTCTCATGAGTAAAGAAATAAATCTTAAAAAAAAAAAAAAAGAATCTCAAGATCTAATTCTTGACAAATCTAAAGTTTTACATATATTTGCGCTGAGCAGCCCATGGAACTTCCAAGGGATATAATGCACAGCTAGATGTTGTGGTGTGACCTTGTTTGGAGTTTAGAGTCAGAGAAGGCTTACATGAGAAGCAAATCATGAGATTGTATGTTTGGCACGCTGTGGTTACATTATGCTCAGCATGAGCTGTAAATACACAAACCCTTTTTCAAAATCTATGACACACTGAAAAGATTTCATGCTCAATATGTGCAAACAAACCAAGTGCACAGACATGTGCCAAACAATCCCCAGCCCTCCTCAAAGAAAGGCTACGAATAGACACAATTCTAACTAAACCACTTTTGTTGAGAAGCATCTAATGGCTGAGAATTTTGCTAGTGACATACTTGATTCAAAGAAATGTAACATTAGAAATTCAGAATATAGATATGTTTAAATTATAGCTTATTTTACAGGTAACAGCTGATAAATACTCTGAAATAAATATTGACTATTGTTCTGTATTTTGGTATAATTGTATACAATGTTTTATTTATTTTGCCAAGCATGTGCTAAGCACCTGTTATGTTTCATCCCTGCTAAGTTAAAAGATAAAACGGTGAATATGGGGATCCCTGGGTGGCGCAGCGGTTTAGCGCCTGCCTTTGGCCCAGGGCGCGATCCTGGAGACGCTGGATCGAATCCCACGTCGGGCTCCCAGTGCATGGAGCCTGCTTCTCCCTCTCCCTCTGCCTATGTCTCTGCCTCTCTCTCTCTCTCTCTGTGTGACTATCATAAATAAATAAAAAAATTTAAAAAACGGTGAATATGTTATGATCTGTGGACATAGAACTTAGAGTTTTGTGAGGGGAACCAACTCAGATCGGGGTGTGTTTGATGCCATGGAGCACAGAAAAGGGATGCTGAACATTCAAGAGCCCAGGGTTCGAAAAAACTGCCAATAGTTCTAAAAGATCAAATTGGACTTCCACTTCTGACTATGATGGATTGAGAAGGAACTGGATTTACCTTCCTGTCATCTGAAACAACTTTAAAAACAGGAAGAATATAGAAAACAACTGTTCTCAGGCACTGCCTATCAGGCAACAGAGGGCAGTGATTTCTGAGATTGGGAAAATAAATGAGGGGAGTCCTGGGAATGTCCTAGCTTACTGCTTGGAGACAGTCTCCAGGGTGCCAATAAGAGAGTGGGAATCTGTGTGGGCCCTGTGTGTCCAGGGAGGCTGTAGTGTCATGAGTTCTCAGGCAGAGTAGCCAGGAGAGGAGCATTACACAAGACGAAAGCTCCAAAGACTGAGAAGGCCCCCAAGAGTCTTCAGCTGAGTACTGATCAGCACCTGAGTATGGGGAAACTACTCAAGGATAAGAACAGAGGGAATAACCCTAGAGTGAAAAGTCTTGTAATTTACAAGGTATTACAGAGAGTAGTCAAGAGCATTGCCTCAAGTAGTGTGGCAAAATTAGCTCTGAACTAAAAACGTGCTCATCCTGCCTAACAAAGCCTAAAAGAAGCTTTGACAACAGCCAACCATTTCCAAGGAATTCAACTACTTCCCTGACTAAAGCTCAAGGAAATATTCATGGAGATGAAAAAGGGCACCTAAGAAGGTAAAATTCATAATGTCTGGCATCCAGTGAAAAAGGGCCAGGCATGCAAACAAGTAGGAAAATACAATGAATCGTGACGGGAAAAAAATCAGTTGATAGAAACAAACCCAGGAATGATGCAGATATCAAAATATACAAAGAAAGAATTAGTAGACAAAGACATTAAAGCAGTTATTATTACTTTATTCCCTAAGTACAAGAATCTAAAGGAAAGATTGAGTATGTTAAGTAGATAAATGAAAGCTATTAAGAAAAAAACTGAACTTGTAGGCATGAAAAATACATTTGTGGTGGAAAATATACTGGCTGGTGTTACTTTCAGATTAGACACAACAGAAAAAGAGTAGTTAAGTTGGATACATAGCAATAGAAACTATCAAGAATGAAACACCCAGGGATCCCTGGGTGGCGCAGCGGTTTAGCGCCTGCCTTTGGCCCAGGGCGCGAACCTGGAGACCCGGGATTGAGTCCCACGTCAGGCTCCCGGTGCATGGAGCCTGCTTCTCCCTCTGCCTATGTCTCTGCCTCTCTCTCTGTGTGTGACTATCATAAATAAATAAAAAAATTTTTTAAAAAAGCACCCAGAGAAAAACAGTTGAAAGCAAAATGACCAGAGCATCTCTGAGCTATGGGACAATTTCAAGCTGCATACATTATAACTGTACCTGAGGCCAACGTTGATTGGTTTATGGGTGGACACCTTGACCATGGCTGAGCTAAGGACTTTCTTCCTTGGAATTTTGAATTTAGAACCCAAAGAGAATCAAGCCAGTCTCATTCTGTGAAGTAAGAACATAGAAATCTCCATTGTTTCTCACCAGGTAGTCTGAAAAGCAGAAGTTAGTCTGTAACAAGGGAAAAAAGAGGCATATAGAGGAACGTAGAAGTATAATCTGGGAAGAGAAATCATCAAGTTTTCCAGATCCAGGTCCTGTTGTTTCTGAGCTAAGTTGTATCCTTATCTGTTCAGCTTCATCTTAGATTCCACAAGGTATAAGTTTTTGTCACATATAATGAAAAAAGGTCTTAAATTATATAGAGATGATGCATTTGATTTTGGACATGTTAAAATGTATCCAATGATTTGTGGATGCATGGTTGGAGTGTCTATGGAATATCGATGTGGAAATATCAATTGTAGGGGAATAGATTTATCTGAAGCTCAGAGAAGCAGTATGTGCCCCAAATTTACATTTTGGTTCTACAGAATAGAGTACCTAAATCCATAAGAGTTTACCTAAATCCATGAGATTATATGAAACCAAGAATGGAGAATATATAGAGGGGAACACAAAACCAGTGATGGAATCTGGAAAACCACCATATTTAAAAAGACAAAAAGAGCATCCAGGGAAAGACTCTGAGAAAGAATGTTTACCAATTTAGGGTGAGAGCATGATTTTGAGAAAATTAAAGGAAGGGAGACTAGAGAAAAGAGACATTGGTAACATTGTCCATTTCCTGAAGGACCAAAGACATTCCTGACCCTTGGCTTCCTACATTTCTAAGCTTACTTCCTTTTATCTGCCCATATTTACCACATATGAGTCCATATTTCCCTGTTTCTCACCTCAATGTGCTAACTTAATAATAGTTATGAATCTCTTAGGATAGTTTGATTTGGGCTAGCTTAGCTGTACATTATTCTACAATACATAATAAGGATTAAAGACCCAATCAGAGCAGATCAACAGAAAAGATCTTTTCCCCCAGAAAGACAATTGTATGGCAGTATGACTGGAGGAGGCAAGGAAGGATCTGTAGAAAAACATATGGTCTCCATAAGAGGAAATGAGGCTCATCAGTTTATTAAAATTCTTTTTAGGAGGCACAAATGCATATGGACAAAGCTCATGAATAGCGTCTATGTAGACTTTCAAAAAGCCTTTCACAAAGTTCCACACAAAAGGCTATTTTAAAAATTGAGTCATCATAGTATGATGGAGACTGGTGTAACGCACAGGGAAGTTGCTTAGAGACAAGAAACAATGGTTTAGGATAAAAGGGCACTTCTTGGAGGAAGAAGTGTAAACATGGCTCTCAAACTTGCTTTGTTTAATATTTTTATCAGTTATTTGGAGGAGGGAAGACATAATGACTCAAAGTTCTGAGTATGAAAAGCTCAAGTATTTGGGGATAACCTGAAGTTAGTATGAGGCGATATGAATAGGCTGAAAATATTGAATTGAATGAGCAAAAATAAAGTATTGAACTTAGACCAAAATAATCTAAAGTATACTGAGAAGACTTATGTACTCATTCATTCATTAAATGGCTATTGAGGATCGGTCATGTGGCTTAGCTGTTATGCTACAATTTGGGGAGAAAATTGATAATTAAAAAGGCATTTCTCCTTGCTTTTAGAGAACTTAAACACAATCATAGGATTCTTTCTGAATCTTGGGAGAAGTACATTTAAGGTGAATAAAGGAAGTAGTTCACATGATAGGATACACATGGAGCTTAGGTTTCTAAGTTCAGCTGACAAAGTTGAAAAATGTAAATATTCTCAATATTTAGATAATTTCATAAAAGGCTTTGCTGTGTTGGTATTGTTAAGGTAACAGAATATTTGGCACTACATCCATAATATCTGGATATATTAGGATAGTAAGACTCTTTTTATTGGAAGTGACAAAAATCCAAATAATAACTAATTAAAACAAAACAAAAGAGTAAGCCTGGCTTTAGGGATAGCTGGGTGTAGAGAGGCAGGCCATGTTATGAGAACTTGGGGAAGCTCACTCACTTTCCACCTCTCAGCTCTGTTTTCTTCCGTATGATTTCATTCTAAGAATATTTCCACATGGAGCAAAGGTAGCCTGTATATAAGTACGGGAGATGGAAGAAATTTCAATTTTCAATGTTCTACTGCACCTGTGATCTTAGAAAACCCTTTATCTCCCAGCGCCCATAACAGTTCCTTAAAAGAGAAACAAAATGGCCCTTCCTTGAACCAGTCAATGTGGCCAGAAGTTGAAGTATTCTTACTGGTCAGGCCAGGGCACCACAATGCCTCCCACAAAAGCTAGGTTGAAGGGGAGTAGTCAGACTCTCAGAGCCATACAGACTTAGAATGAGGAAGAAGTCATTTCCCAAAAAGATGGTAGGCAGACAAAAAATAAGAGAGAACAATTACCCAATTCTCTAAAAGAGCATCATTGAACTGATTACAGTTATCATAGGAACCTTAAAGATACCCTGACTCCCATGATTCCCACCTCCTGGAATTCATGCACTTTTGTAATCCCCTGTCTCTCAAAAGTAGGCTAGATTTAGTGACTCACTTCTAAAGGAAAAGAGTATGATAGAAGTGATGGTATGTCACTTCTGAGATTTGGTTATAAAAGACTACAGGTTATCTGGGATGTTCCGATTCTTTCTAGCTTTCTCTTGGATTGTTCCCCCTGTAGGGAAGCCAGCCACCGCTTTGAGTCAGTACTGTGGAAAGGCTTATGTAAGTGAGCTTGGAAGTGGGTTTTCTTGATAATAACCAAGTGTACAAGCTTGGAAGTGGCTCCTTCTCCACTCTGGTCTTTAGATGAGACAACAGGCCTGGCTGACAGCTCAACTGCAACCTCATGGGAGACCTGGAGCCAGAGCACCCAGCTCTGGACCTGGCACCCAGCTACGTGGTGCCCAGAATCCTGAAACTGAGAAAACCTATGGAAAATCCAGAACCCATGGAAACTGAGAGATCATAAATTTTTGTTGTTAGAAGCCACCAAGTTTGAGGGCAATTGTTAAACAGCAATAGATAAAAAATATACTGGGGTTGGTACAAGAAGGAAATATTTATGGTCTTATTTACAAATGACCAAAAATAGATAAGTACATATAGGATAAGGCCAAAAAAATCTGTTCAAATATCAAATGTGATTTCTGTCATATTTGAATATTGTCTGTGTTGAATGTGAAGAAAACTAACTTTCTGCCCCTAGAAGAAACTATCAGGTATTATTTTTGTCCATGAACAGACTGGAAACATAGCAGCTACATTACAGCTAATTTATTAAATTTATCTTTTAAGTAATTTCTACACCCAATGTGGGGCTCAAACTCACGATTCTGAGATTAAGAGTCCTAAAAATCAAGAGATGCATGGTTTATCTACAGAGCCAACCAGGCACCATTAAATTTAAATCTTAAATAGAGATACAGCAATTATAGCATTTTGTAAATAGGTAAAGTCTAGAAGTACATTATTTGGTATGTTCTTTGCTGTTTTTCTATTTTTTTAGTCATTCAAATGAGGTTTCAATTGTCATCTGAGGTTAAAAAGAATCATTTTGCCAAGTTTTCTTTGACTTATTGTTTAAAAGATTTGAAATAGGGATCCCTGGGTGGCGCAGCGGTTTAGCGCCTGCCTTTGGCCCAGGGCGCGATCCTGGAGACCCGGGATCGAATCCCACGTCGGGCTCCCAGTGCATGGAGCCTGCTTCTCCCTCTGCCTGTGTCTCTCTGCCTCTCTCTCTCTGTGACTATCATGAATAAATAAATAAAATCTTTAAAAAAAAAAAAAAAGATTTGAAATAAATCACCGTGAAATTAAGGTCCATAGAAGGTCAACATGAATTTGTCTCTGAGATCTGTTTATGTCTTCATGTTTTTAGGTTACCTAAGTACCTCTCCCTGATGAAATGCCTAAAAAGAAATCACCAAGTGGAAAAAAAGAGGACTAAGTCCAATATCAAAATAATGTTTATTCAGTTTGGAGGTTCCTCAAAAAGTTAAAAATAGAGCTACCCTATAATCCAGCAATTGCACTACTAGGTATTTACCCAAAGTATACAAAGATACAAGTTCAAAGGAGTACATGCACCCCAATGATTATAGCAGTATTATAAACTGTAGCCTAACTATGGAGAGAGCCCAAACGTCTATCAACTGTTGAATGGATAAAGAAGATATGATACATAAATACAATGGAATATTACTCAGACATCAAAAAACAGAAATCTTGCCATTTGCAATGACATGGACGGAGCTAGAGTGTATTATGCTAAGTGAAATAGGTCAGTCAGAAAAAGACAAATGCCATATGATCCCACTCATATGTGGAATTTAGGAAACAAAATAGGTGACTATAAGGGAAGGGGGACAAAAAGGGGGGGAACAAACCATAAGAGACTCTTAATGACAGAGAACAAACTGAGGATTAATGGAAGAAGATGTGTGGGGATGGGCTAGATGGGTGATGGTTATTAAGGAGGGCACTTGGGATGAGTACTGGGTGTTGTATGTAAATGATAAATCAGTGAATTCTACTGCAGAACCCAATATTGCACCGTGTTAGCTAAGTAAATTTAAATTTAAGAAACGATGTTTATGAAAGCCAATTTTCATTAGCAGCAGTTTTACAAGAAACTAAAAGATATTAAAATGTATACATCTATAAACTTGGGTATAAACACCAAACTGATGTTGCCTAATAAAAACTATCAAGTTGTAACCTCTGAAAGCTTGAGTTGGTAATAGAAATGTTGATTACCTTCAACTGAAGTACTTATACCTGCTACTATTTTCAGAAGTTAATAGCTACCCTGGGGCATTTTTAATTTACATGTAATGTTGAGTGGGATTTTCCTGTGATGATTGCCCTAATATTTCAGAAAATTCTAATTAGCAGCTAATTACTATTCCACCGTGTCATCACACAACTCCCACACTGCTGCTGTAACTTCATTTCTTCAAATATGACAGATGGAGGCCCCACAAGTTCTGAAGGTGATTTTTTTAATAAATTAATTTTTTATTGGTGTTCAATTTACCAACATACAGAATAACACCCAGTGCTCATCCCGTCAAGTGCCCCCCTCAGTGCCCGTCACCCATTCACCCCCATTCTCCACCCTCCGCCCCTTCCACCACCCCTAGTTCGTTTCCCAGAGTTAGGAGTCTTTATGTTCTGTCTCCCTTTCTGATATTTCCCACACATTTTCTGAAGGTGATTTGATAATTATATAACACACAGAACAACACAACCTTTGATATTATTTCTATAAGATACAACTGTAGCCAGATAATTAGGGTGCTCAATGTAGAATCCAAAACAAAGTTGATTTGATTATGTATTTTGTGAGATCAGTGTCTCAAAGTGAGCCTAAAATATGCCTCCCATCTTCTTATAGGTTACAGGTTATATATTTTTTTAATTGAAGTAAAATTGATATATACCATTATGTTAGTTTTGGGTGTACAACATAATGATTTAATATTTATATGCACTACAAAGTGATCACCACAATAAATCTAGTCACCGTACAATTGACCCCCTACACCCATTTCACCCACCCGTCTCTTCTCAGATAACCACGAGGTTCCACATATAAGTGAAATCATGTCTTTCTTTGGCTTATTTCTTTTAACATAATGTGCTCAAGGTCCAGCCATGTTGTTGCAAATGGCAAGATTTCCTTTGTTTTTATGTTTGAACAGTAGTCCATTGTGTACACACACTCACACATGCACAAGGTAGACTACTACTGTATGTATATATTAAAAATCATATATCATACGTGACTTAACATATATAATATATACTGTATATATAGTATATGTAGTATATATCATCTTCTTTACCCGTTCACCCATTAATGTACATATAAGTTATTTCCACTGGCTATTGCAAGTAATGCTGCAATGGAACTTAGGGGTGCATAAGTCTCTTCAAATTAGTGTTTTCATTTTCTTCAGGTACTCAGAAGTGAAATAGGTAGATCATGTGGTAGTTCTATTTTTAAGTTTTTGAGGAGCATCCGTACTGTTTTCCACAGTGGCTGCACAAATTTACATTCCCTCCAAGAGTGTACAAGGGTTCCCTTTTCTCCACATCCTTGCCATCACTTGTTATTTAATGTCTTTTTGATAATAGCCATCCTGTGAGGTGGTGTCTCATTGCCATTTTGATATACATTTTCCTGATGATTAATGATCTTGAATATCTTTTTATGTCCTTGTTGACCATCTGTAGATCTTATTTGGAAAAATGCCTAAATCCTCTGTCCATGTTTGAATTGGATTTTTTTTTTTTTGCTATTGAATTGTTTGAATTCTTTATATATTTTGTATATTAACTTATTGGATATATGATTTGTAAATATTTTCTTCCACTCAGCAGGTTGCCTTTTCATTTTGTTGATGGTTTCCTTTGCTGTGCAGAAGCTTTTTAATTTAATGTAGTCCCAGTTGTTTATTTTTGCTTTCATTGTCTTTGCTTTTGGAGTCAGATCCAAACACGCAATGCCAATACCAGTGTCAAAGAGCTTACTGCCTATTTTTTTCTTCTAGCAGTTTTATCGTTCCAGGTCTCACATTTAAGTCTTTGATCCATTTTGAGCTAATTTGTGTGTGTGGCATATCATTCTTTTGCATATGGGCTGTCCAATTTCCCTAACATGATTTATTGACTGTCTTGTTCCCATTGTATATTCTTGGCTCCTTGGTGGTAAATTAATTTACCATGTATATGTGGGTTTATTTTCAGCCCTTTACTCTGTTCTGTTGATCTATGTGTCTGTTTTTATACCAATACAATACTGTTTTGGTTACTATAGCTTTGTAGTGTAGTTTGAAATCAGGGAGCATGATACCTCCAGGTTTATTCTTCTTTCTGAAGATTGCTTTAGTTATTTGGGGTTATTTGTGATCCCATACAAATTTTCGAATTATTCTAGTTTTGTGTAAAATGCTATTGGAATTTTAGTAGAGGTTTCATGGAATTTGTAGATTACTTTGGGTAGTGTGGACATTTTAATAATATTAATTCTTCCAAGCCATGAGCATGGAATATCATTACACTATTTGTCTTCTTCAATTCCTTTCATCAGTGTTTTCATCTGTATGAGTCTTTCACTTCCTTGGTTATATTTATTCCTAGGTATTTAACTCTATTTTATTAAGTAATCTCTATGCTCAAGGTGGTGCTCAAACTTATGACCCCCAAGACCAAGAGTCACATGCTCCACCAACTGAGCAAGCCAAGTTCCCTGGCATTTAACTCTTCTTGACACAATTATAGATGGGACAGTTTTCTCAATTTCTCCACCTGCTAGTTCATTATTGTTCATTATTAGCATATAGAAATGCAACAGATTTGTGTATACTAATGTTGCATCCTGCAACTTTATTGAATTCATTTATTCTGACAATTTTTTGGTGGAATCTTTGGGGCTATATATATATATATATATATATATATAAAATCATGTCATATATAGATATAGTTTTACTTCTTCTTTTCCAATTTGGGTACACTTTCCCCCTTTTTCTTGCCTAATTGCTACAGCTAGGACTTCCAATACTGTGTTGAATAAAAGTGGCAAAAGTGAACATCCTTGTCTTATTCTTGGTCTTAGTGGAAAGCTTTCAGTGTTTTATCATTGAGTATGATGTCAGTTGTGGGCTTGTCATATTAGGTCTTTATTATGTTGAAGTACATTCCCTGTATACCCACTTTGCTGAGAATCTTTATCATAAATGGATGTTGATTTTGTCAAATGCTTTTCCTGTATCCATTGAGGTGATCATATGATTCTTGTCCTTCATTTTGTTAATGTGGTATATCATGTTGAATGATTTGTGGGTGTTGATCAATAGTTGCATCTCTGGAATAAATCTCACTTGATCATCATGTATAATCCTTTTAATGTATTATTGAATTAAGTTTGCTAATAATAATTTATTGAAGGTTTTTTCGTCTGTGCTTATCAGAGATATTGGCCTGTAATTTTTTTTTTATAATGTCCTTGTCTGGTTTTGGTAACAAGGTAATGCTGGCCTTATACAATAAGTTTGGAAGACTTCCTTCTTCAATTTTTGGTAGAGTTTGAGAAGGACAGGTATAAATCTCCTTTGAATGTTTAATAAAATTCACCCCATGAAGCCATCTGGTCCTGGACTTCTGTTTGTTGGGAGGTTTTTGATTACTGATTCAATCTCCATGCTAGTAATCAGTCTATTCAGATTTTCTGCTTCATGACTCAGTCTTGGAATATTGTCTGTTTCTAAGAATTTATCTATTCTGTGTTTTTGAGTTTGTTGGCATGTAATTGTGCATAATAGTTTCTTAAGATCCTTTGTATTTCTGTATCAGTTGCTACTTCTCTTTAATTTCTAATTTTATTTTTTTCTGGGTGAATCTAGCTAAGGTTTGTCGATTTTGTTTATCTTTTCAAAGAACCAGCTCTTTGTTTCATTGATCTTTTCTATTGTTTTTTTAATCTCTATTTCATTTATTTCTGATCATAGCTTTGTTATTTCCTTCTTTTTCCTAATGTTGGGCTTCATTTGTTCTTTTTCTAGTTCCTTTGAGTGTAAAGTTCGATTGTTTATTTGAATATTTTTATTGAACAATTTTTCTTGTTTCCTGAGGTAGGCCTGTTACACTATGAACTTTCCTCTTAGAACTGATTTTGCTTTATCTCATAGATTTGGGATTATTTTATTTCCATTTAAAAAATTTATTTCCTATTTGATTTCTTCATTGATTCATTGTCCAGTAACATGTTGTTTATTCTCCACATATTTGTGACATTTTCCAGTTTTCTTCTTGTAACTGATTCTTAGCTTCACACTATTGTGGTCAGGAAGATACTTGATATGACGTCAGTCTTAAATGTATTGAGACTTGTTTTATGGCCTAACATGTGATCTATTTTGGAGAACATATATATGTATATATATTTTTAAAGATTTTATTTATTTATTTATTTATTTATAGAGACACAGAGGGAGAGGCAGAGACCTAGGCAGAGGGAGAAGTAGGATCCCCACAGGGAGCCAGGTGTGGGACTCAATACCAGGACCCCAGGATCATGATTTGAGCCGAAGGCAGACACTCAACCACTAAGCCACCCAGGCATCCTTCGGAGAATATTTTATATGCACATGAGAAGAATGTATGTTCTGCTGCTTTTGTATAAAGTGTTCTATTTATATGTACTAAGTCCATCTGGTCTAATGTGTCGTTTAAGGCTGATGTTTCCTTACTGATTTTGTCTGAGTAGTCTATCTCATTAATGAGAGTGAAGTATTAAAATCCTCTACTATTGGTCACCTGGTGACTCAGAGATTGAGTATCTACCTTTGGCTTGGGTTGTGAACTTGGGGTCCTGGAATCGAGTCCCACATCAGGCTTCCGGCAAGGAGTCTGCTTCTCCCTCTGCCTATGTCCCTGTCTCTCTCTTTTTGTCTTTCATGAATAAATAAATAAAATATTTTTAAAAATTAAAAAATAAAATCCTCTACTATTGTATTGGTGTCATCTTCTTGCTTTAGGTCTGTTCATATTTGCTCTATATATTTAGGCATTCCTTTTTTTAAAATTTTTATTTATTTATGATAGTCACACAGAGAGAGAGAGAGAGGCAGAGACATAGGTGGAGGGAGAAGCAGGCTCCATGCCCCGGGAGCCCGACGTGGGACTCGATCCCGGGTCTCCAGGATCGCGCCCTGGGCCAAAGGCAGGCGCTAAACCGCTGCACCACCCAGGGATCCCATATTTAGGCATTCCTGTATCAGGTACATATATATTTACAAATGCTATATACTCTTGCTAGATTGACTCCTTTATCATGTAATGACCTTCTACAGTCTTTGTTTTAAAATGTACTTTGTCTACACCAGCTTTCTTGCTTGAAATATCTTTTTCCATCCCTTCATTTTCAGTTTGCGTGTGTTCTTAGATCTGAAGTGAGTCTCCTGAATGCAACATATAGATGAGTCTTGATTTTTATCCATTCAGCCATTCTGTCTTGATTGAAAAATTTAGCCCATTTGTATTTAGAAAGTAATTATTGATAAGTATGTACTTATTGTCATTTTGTTCATTCTGGCTGTTTTTTGTAGTTCCTCTCTATTCCCTTATTCTTCTTTTGCTTTTTTCGCTTGTGGCTTGGTTCTTTTCTTTAGTGTTATGTTTAGATTCCTTTCTCTTTATCTTCTGCGTATCTACTGTAAGTTTTTGCTTTATAGTTACCATGACCATTTATTTGTTTATTTGCTATTACCATTTATTAACATTACCATGTTAATAAATAACAGCCTATACAGATAACACTCTATTTTAAGTTGATAGCATTTTAAATTTAAATGCATTCTGAAAACTCTACATTTTTGCTTCCCCAACCCACATTTTATATTCTTATGCATATTTTACATCTTTTTATTTTGTGTATCCTTCAACTAATAATTGTTGCTGTAGTTAATTTTATTACTTTTCTCTTTTAACTTTCATACTAGATTTATAAGGAGTTAATCTAATATCTTTACTGTATATTCTTCTTTACCAGTGATATTTTTACTTTCATGTATTTTCCTGTTAGTGCCTTTTAAAAACTTAAAGAAATCCCTTTAAGGTGCCTGGGTGGCTAATTCAGTTAAGTGGTTGACTCTTGATTTTGGCTCAGGTCATATCTCAGGGTCTTGGGATCAAGCCCAGTATTGGGCTCCATGATCAGAGAAGAGTCTGCTTTAGGATTCTTTCTCTCCCTCTTGCTCTGCCCCTCCCTCCACTTGCATATGCATGCCCCCTCCTTCAAATAAATAAATATTTTAAAAAAAGAAGTTTCTTAACATTTTTTGTAGGGCCAGTTTAGTGGTGATGAACTCCTTTAGCTTTTGCTTGTCTGGAAAACTCTTTATCCTTCAATTCTGAATGATAATATTGCCAGGTAGAGTATTTTTGGTTGGAAATACACTCTTTTCAGCACTTTGAGTATATTATGCCACTTTCTTCTGGCCTGCAAAGTTTCTGCTAAAAAATCAGCTAACAGTCTTTTGGGGTTCTCTTATATGTAACAAGTTGGTTTTTTTCTTGCTGCTTTTAAGATTCCTTTTTATCTCTTTAACTTTTTATATTTTAATTATAATGTGCCTCTCTGTGTGTCTCTTTGGGTTCATCTTATTTGGAACTGTCTTTGCTTCCTGGACTGGATGTCCATTTCCTTCCTTAGGTTAGGAAAAATTTCAGCCATTATTTCTTGGAATAGGTTTACTGCCCCTTTCTTTCTCTCTTCTCCTTCAGGGACCCTCTAATGCAAACCTTATTCTGCTTCATGTGCCTTATAGGTCCCTCAAGCTATCTTCATGGTTTTTTTCTTTTTGATGCTCTGTTTGGGTGAATGATGCTACCCATCTTCCAGGTTGCATGTTTGTTCTGCTTCATCTAGTCTGCTGTTGAACCTCTCTAGTGTATTTTTTGTTTTTCAGTTCAGTTATTGTATTCTTCAGCTCTGTGACTACTTTCTTATGTTTTCTGTTTCTTTGTGAAGTTCTCACTGCATTCATGCTTTCTTCTCCTGAGTTCAGGGAATATCTTTATGACTATTACTTTGAACTCTTTTCCTGGGGGGGGGGGGGTGCCAGAGAGCTGTGGTGAGACTAAGGGAGGGCTCAAAGGTGGTGTTTTCCTGCCTATGTTCCCCGAGAGTGCATCTGTAGCATCTAATGTGGGGCAAACTTGAAGGCTGTCCTTATGAATGAAACTCCAGGACAAGTAGATGGGCCTTTTTCTCATGCACACTAACAGTACATTTCAGTCTGCTATCTGTGCAGTACCCCAGTGTTATTGCCTTCCCAGAATTATGAGGGCTAGGCATGTCCACTGATTTGAGGAGATGTGGGAACACTGGGTGTGGAGTTTGTCCCTTGGCCATGTCCACACATGTCTGCCTGCACTGGCAGGGTAGAGGGAGAGTGCAAAAATGGCACTAGCCAGTGCCTCCATCCCCAAAGAATGTCCTGACTCATCCCTGCCCCTCTGGCAGATCCTTTAAGGTTAGAAAATGGATGCCCTTCACATATGATCCAGTCACCTCTCAAACTGCTATCTTTGTGTTGGTTCCTGGGATGATTGTGTCTGCGTATAAGCCCCTCCAAGGAATATCTATCTTGGATCTACCTAGCCCCAAGACTCCCCAGGTGTAAGCCCCTTTGATTTCCAAAGTCAGATGTTTTGGAGGTCTCATCTCTGGTGCAGATCCCAAGGGTTGAGGTGCTTGGTATGGGGCCTGAGCCTCTTACTCTTCAGGGAGGGGCTGCAGCCCTGTGAGGTTTCCCCCCTCCTATGGGTCGCTGCACAGGGCTGGGGTTTTGGTGAAATTGTGCCTCTGCCTCTCCAATCTGTCTCAATGTGGTCCTTTTAACCCTCGTTGTGGAGAGACCTGTCTCCATTCTCTTTCAGCTAGGTCTCCATTCTCTTTCAGTGTATATGTACCTGTAGGTTTGCTGTCTGGAATGAGAGGAGGTCAGGGGTCTTCATTGGCTGCCACCTTCAGGCTCCAGGTTTTCTCTCAGGGGCCCGGAAGCAGGGCCCTTTACTTGCAATTCATTGGAATTAAGTGAATAGTTGGAACATACTACTCATTACCAGTTAACTCATTGTATGGTACAAATTCATTCATCCTAGGAAATTCTCATTCATGTGCATAGAAAATTCCATTTTAACATATATTTCATTTGGTTGAGGTTTTTTCCTTCTTTATATAACAATATTACACTATTGTAGAGAACTATTTTAAAGCTATTAAGTTTTACTGTTGCTCTTCAGTCCTTTGGAGCTTTATGAAGAAAATTGCATGCTCATACAGACATACCTTCTTATTGCCTACAGTGCTAAAAACAAAATTCAACTAAGTTTGAAAATCTAATTGGCTTTATTCAATGATTCATGAATTCAATTTAGCAAATACAAAAGGGCCTTCAAGGAGCTATACAAAATGGAAGGCTTTTATAGGCAGAAGAGGGAAAAGAGTGGATTCTTTCAGGCACACTTTCCTTTAGGATACAAAAAGGATCCATCTGATGAATTACCTCACTAATGCCGATCAGGACACTCCAGACCAACTGGTTACGATTATCATCCTTGGAAAGTCGGGGCCGCCTGGGTGGCTCAGTTAGTTAAGCATCTGGCTCTTGATTTCAGCTGAGGTCATGATCTCAGGGTCACGTGCTGAAGCCCCATGTCAGGCTCTACACTCAATGTGGAATCTGCTTGAGATTCTCTCTCTTCCTCTGCCCCTCGTCTCACATGTACACACTTGCTTTCTCACTCTCTCTCTAAAATAAACAAAAATCGAAAAGAAAAAAGTGCAGCTGAAACTGCACTTAGGTTAAGTATTAACTCTCTTGGCTTGCTGATGTAGAGTTTAGCACAAGTGGCTCCACTTTGGAATCCTGGTATTTCATTTTTAACACACCCAAAGTCATTGACTCCAAGGAACTGAAGTAGTATTTGTAATGATAGATACTTTTCAGAGAGCACATTGCCAATCTGGAGAAGAAACAGAACTGATGCTTCCATCTTCTCTCCCAAAGTCAAGAACTTTGACATCCTAGACCCTTGAGTGCAGTAGATTGCCTTGGAGCAGTTGCAAAGTTAATCCAGTGCCATTACATGGAAATACAGAGATTCTGTGCACCACCTCCTTGATTTTACATTGGAAAGCCAGTTTTTATTCTACATCCAGATCATTCTATCAAGAAATGCTTATTATGTATGATTATTAGCCTACCTAAAGTAGAAAAGACTTTTACGTATAATAGCAAAGAAAAAAACATAAAAGGGAAGACTGATAGATTTTGTTAAAAAAGGGAACATATTTACAAGCAAAAAATACCTTAATAAAACTAAAAGGCAAATAAAAATAATGGAAGGCATTTGCAAACTATATGACAAAGGATTAGAGCTAATGTTTTTAATATATGGAGAGTTCTTTCCAACCTCTATAAATAAAATTAGGTTCTGATTTTTCCCTTCTGGGGAGAGTGTCAAGAGGCATTCAAATGATCCAGCATTTAACATACCCTATAGGCTACCTTACAATACAGTGGCCAACAAAACTAGGCTACCCTGAGCCTCTGGTATTAGAACTGTTTACCTTTATAACAAGAAGAGTGGGGCAGTACAAAATCCACATGTGGCATGCTCAGGTCAGCTTCAAAGGGTTTATGCCATGATATCTAAAGTTCTTATGAGATTGTCTAAAACCAAAAAACATGTCATCCAGGACTACGGTGCTTCCATGGTTGCTAAATGTGTCCATAACAGGATCAAGAGTGTTGAGGAGCAGAAAACAGGATCAAGAATATTGAGGAGCAGAAAATCATTACGAAAGTGTTGAAGGCACAAGCACAGAATCAGAAAGCTAGATTTAAAAATGGACCTTTTCTAAATAATATAAAAAATCAAAAGACTCCTACAAAAATTAAGTTTCTTCTATTACTATATCATGGAAAGTGGATGGGCACATTTTCAACAAGTTTGGTGTGATTTGACTTACAATATAGCTCATGTATTATACAAGGAATCCATTTGGGGAAAAAAACCAAGGGAGTCGGGCAGTCTTACTTTAGAGCACCTGAACTGGAGTTTCAAAGCAAGGCCTTGGCAGTGTCCATTGGGTCAGACATACTAGTCAAAGTATTAATGGTTTAAATACCAGCTATAGCATAGGGTTTTGTGAGATCTAAAGGAGATAACCCACATAAAGTGCTGAACTCAATGCCTGGAACATTCACTCATTTATTTATTTGTTTAGTCCAAAAATTTTTATTGAGTGACTACTGTGTATCAGGCACTCTGTTAGGTGCTAGGTGTGTGACTTTTATTAAACCAGTTGATAGAAGGCTTTCTGAACCTGACCCAAGGGTTTGTTCATCATATTAGGTAAATTATTTAGACTCTTTAAATTAAGGAAAATATTTTCCCAGCTAGAGAAATGACTCACTTAAATTCTCATTTGGGGAGATCATGTGATCTGGCCTACTTACATCAACTGAAATTTCCTTTTTTAGTGTTATTGGTTTTTTTTCTTCTTCTTCTTCTTTTTAGCTCAGCCAAATGTGAAAGTTGTGAATTTTGGAAAATCATTTGTAATGAAGTGTGAATCATGTTATCAAATTTATTTCACGGATGTTTCCCTCCTTATCCACCCCCTCAAAAAAATGCTAGGGATAGAGCAACAAACAAAATGACAGGAGTCTTTACCCTGTTGCATTTGACCTACACATAGTAAAAAATAATAAAACATAGCTAGCACTATAATATAATACAAAACATGCAAATTTAAAAACCAAGGTATTGGCTCCATAGTGCAATGGATAGCACATTGGACTTCTAGAATCAAGGTATATCTTTTTTCACCAGATAAATTGGCAAAGGTCCTCTGATAAAGGTAAGAACTTCATGTATGACCCAAGAGTATGGGAAAATAGGCCCTTTAACTTCTTTCTGGGGGCTGTATAAACTGGTGCTCTCAGGAGAGCTACTGACACTATGTATCAAAAGCCTTTACTCCCTCAGTTTCACTTCTCTTGATTTATTATCCTAAGGAAATATTTATGGATTATCCAACAATCTTTTCATAAGAAGGAAGTTAAGATCAGAGCCTGAGCAGTAGGTTCACAAGCTGGTTCTGCCATCTGCTAGCTGTGTGACCCTCAGGTTAATTAGTGACCATTGGTGGCTCTGTCTTCTTAGGCAAGTTTTTATAGCCCCATGCAGCGTCATCCTACTTCCTTATAATATCCCTGTTTTATTATGGGAAATAGTCTTTCTCCCCCATTGAGGAATCTTGACAGGACGGGCAAATTTTAGTTTACCCATCTCACATCCACCATCACTTATAGGAGCCTGGAGGACTCTGACCAAGGAGGCAGCACAAGAATGGTTGATCTTTTGGAGGATAGTCTTACTGTGGTGGTAGCACAGTGAATGTGGAAGTGGGTGGGCTGAGACTTCTTTGACCCTTGCCCTTTCCCAAGCCAGGAACTCCTCCTCCTAGTGCTCATAAGCCCCTATTATACAACCTTTATTTTTTATTTATTTTTTTTTTTTGCTTACATTAGCTAGAATGTTGCTTGACTTTCTTACAGCATGCTGGCTGGGTTTCACGAAGTGTCCCAACATAGCAAAGTGAAAGTGCATGGCATTTTTATGATATAGCCTCAGAAGTCACATAGTGGACAGTGTGGAACTGGCACAAAAACAGACACATAGATGAATGGAACAGAATAGAGAACCCAGAAGTGGACCCTCAACTTTATGGTCAACTAATATTCCACAAAGGAGGAAAGACTATCCACTGGAAGAAAGACAGTCTCTTCAATAAATGGTGTCAGGGAAAATTGGACATCCACATGCAGAAGAATGAAACTAGACCACTCTTTTGCACCAGACACAAAGATAAACTCAAAATGGATGAAAGATCTAAATGTGAGACAAGATTCCATCAAAATCCTAGAGGAGAACACAGGCAACACCCTTTTTGAACTCAGCCACAGCAACTTCTTGCAAGATACATCCACGAAGGCAAAAGATACAAGCAAAAATGAACTATTGGGACTTCATCAAGATAAGAAGCTTTTGCACAGCAAAGGATACAGTCAACAAAACTAAGAGACAACCTACAGAATGGGAGAAGATATTGCAAATGACATATCAGTTAAAGGGCTAGTTTCCAAGATCTATAAAGAACTTATTAAACTCAACACCAAAGAAACAAGCAATCCAATCATGAAATGGGCAAAAGACATGAACAGAAATCTCACAGAGGAAGACATAGACATGGCCAACATGCACATGAGAAAATGCTCTGCATCACTTGCCATCAGGGAAATACAAATCAAAACCACAATGAGATACCACCTCACACCAGTGAGAATGGGGAAAATTAACAAGGCAGGAAACCACAAATGTTGGAGAGGATGTGGAGAAAGGGGAACCCTCCTGCCCTGTTGGTGGGAATGTGAACTGGTGCAGCCACTCTGGAAAACTGTGTGGAGGTTCCTCAAAGAGTTAAAAATAGACCTGCCCTACGACCCAGCAATTGCACTGTTGGGGATTTACCCCAAAGATACCGATGCAATGAAACGCCGGGACACCTGCACCCCAATGTTTCTAGCAGCAATGGCCACAATAGCCAAACTGTGGAAGGAGCCTCGGTGTCCATCGAAAGATGAATGGATAAAGAAGATGTGGTCTATGTATACAATGGAATATTACTCAGCCATTAGAAACGACAAATACCCACCATTTGCTTCAACGTGGATGGAACTAGGAGGGTATTATGCTGAGTGAAATAAGTCAATCAGCGAAGGACAAACATTATATGTTCTCATTCATTTGGGGAATATAAATAATAGTGAAAGGGAATAAAGGGGAAAGGAGAAAAAATAAGTGGGAAATATCAGAAAGGGAGACAGAACATAAAGACTCCTAATTCTGGGAAACAAACTAGGGGTGGTGGAAGGGGAGGAGGGCGAAGGGTGGGGGTGACTGGATAGCGGGCACTGAGGTGGGCACTGGACGGGATGAACACTGAGTGTTATTCTGTATGTTGGCAAATTGAACACCAATAAAAAATAAATTTATATTTTTTAAAAATAGAAGTCTTTTTTATTTTTTACTACAAAGTCTGTAGTGTCATTTCTACATAATCTATTGGTTGAAGCAGTCATAAAGGTCTTCCCAATTTTAAGGCAAAGAGACTTTGCCCCCATCACTTTATAGGAGAAGAATCAACTTCACAACATGTGGAATGGAGCATATTGTAGTGGCTATATTTGGAAAATATCATCTGTACAGTAGGTCTGTGGGACCTGCAACTCTTCATTTCTAACTTCCAAGAAATACAAGAGCTGCTGATATGAGCCCACACTTCAAGTAGCAAGTGTCTAAACTACCTCGTGAAGCCAAATTTTATTATGTAGATTCTTTGGATTGTTTTGGAAGTAGACAGAAAACACATACATGCATACATGAATATTATGGGTATTCTTGAAAGATGACGTAATTTTTTCTTATTACTATTTTGATTTCATGTTTAAAAAATTTTTTTTAATTTATTTTTTGAGAGACAGAAAGATAGTGAGAGAGAGCATGAGCGGGGAGGAGAGGGAGAAGCAGGCTCCCCATGACCAGGGAACCTTGTGGAGGCCTCAATTCCAGGACCCTGGGATCATGACCTGAGCCAAAGGGATCATGACGCTTAATAACTGAGCCACCCAGGCGCCCCTATCTTTTTTCTGACAACAATCTTTTAGCCTAATCTCATTTACTCTTCTTTCTCCATTATACCCTTAAAGAAGGAAGAATTGCTTCACAAACTTTGGTTAGGTAGACCTATCCCTCTTACATGTAGAATTTTGTACCACACATTTCATAAAGGGTAGTTGACATTGTATTATAGTGTATTTTATTTAATGTATATGGAAATATTTATTATTGAAAGTCACAAATTGTTTCTTAAGGGCAACATTTATAAACTTGAAGGCTAGTTTTACACAGGGAACAAGAGATGTTGGCAAGGATGCGGAGAAAGGGGAACCCTCTTACATTGTTGGTGGGAATGCAAACTGATGCGGCCACTCTGGAAAACAGTACTGAGGCTCTTCAAAAAGTTAACAATAGGATCACCCTATGATACAGCAATTACACTAGTAGGTATTTATCCAAAGGATACAAAAATACTGATTTGAAGGGACACGTGCACCCTGATGTTTCTAGCAGCATTATTATTATAGTCAAATTATGGAACGAGCCCAAATGTCCATTGATGAATGGATGAAGATATCCCACACACATACACACACACACACACACACAGTGAAATATTCCTCAACCATCCAAAAGAATGAAATCTTGCCATTTGCAACAACACGTAGGAGCTAGAGAGTATAATGCTAAGCAAAGTAAGTCAGTTAGAGAGAGACAAATACCATAATAATTTCACTCATATGTGGAATTTAAAAAATAAGCCAGATGTACATAGAAGGGAAAAAAAGAGGGAAGCAAATCATAAGAGACTATTAACAATAGAGAACAAACTGAGAGTTGATGGAGGGAGATGAGTGGGCGATGTGCTAGATGGGTGATGGATATTAAGGAGGGCACTTGTGATGAGTACTGGGTGTTGTATGTAAGTGACGAATCACTAAATTCTACTCCTGAGACCAAAATTACACTGTATGTTAACTAACTAGAGTTTATTTCTTTTTTAAGATTTTATTTATTTATTTATGAGAGACACACAGAGAGAGGCAGAGACACAGGCAGAGGGAGAAGCAGGCTCCATGCAGGAAGCCTGACATGGGACTCGATCCCAGGTCTCCAGGATCTCGACCTGGACTGAAGGCAGCACTAAATCGCTGAGCCACCCGGGCTGCCCCTAACTAGAGTTTGAATAAAAACTTGAAAACAAAGCTAGTTAGTTTTAAATTACCTTTATGACATCAGTTTTTTTAAAATCCTGAGAAAATAATCTATTGTAGTCTCAAGGTTATATAGAACCATGAACCACTTGCATGAAGTGATAAGATAACTTTTTGGGATACCTCTCTTACAGAATCACTGAGGTCCATTCAGTGAACTAGTGATTATTGAGTACTTTCAGTGAGCTAGACACTGTTCCAAGCGCAAGGGATACAAGATGAACAATGTTCCTGCTCCTATGAAGCTTACATTCTAGAGGGGAGAGTTGAGAGGAGCAAACTATAAACAAGTAAATAAATAAAAAGTAAAAGTAAGTAGAAAGTCATCAGTTTTCAAGGTGTGGCCCATGAACTTTTGAGAATCACCAAGACTCTTTCAGGTGTCTGCAAGATCAATATCACACATGGGTGAAATATCCATCCAAAGTACAAATGAACAATGGATTGTAATAAAGTGGAGGACAAAGAGTTCATCAATATGATTTCAGATTCTACACTTGCAGCTGAACTTTCAGAAACTAATACTTGTCAAGGTTTGGTATCTATCAAGAATATCCAGTTATCTGAAAATGCTGTCTACCTTTTCCAACTACACATCTGTATGAAGCCAGATTTTCTTCACAAACTTAAACCAAAACAAGATACTGTAACAGACTGAATGCAGAAGCAGTTCTGAGAATTGAGCTTTCTGTTAAACCAGACTTTAAAGAGACCTGCAAATGTGTAGAGCAATATGCTCTTCCTGCTTACTTTTTTTGTCCTGGAAGATATATTTGTTTTTATATAAAATATGCTATTTATGTTTGCATATAATGAGTTCTTATTGATGTCTAAAATTAACAAATACTTTAAAGTGTTCTCATTTTTAATTTTGAATATGATAAATATGGATAGATGTAAACCATGTGAAAAAAAGCTTTTTGATAAAAGCTTTTTGATAATAGTGAAAGGGAATATAAGGGAAGGGAGAAGAAATGTGTGGGAAATATCAGAAAGGGAGACAGAACGTAAAGACTGCTAACTCTGGGAAACGAACTAGGGGTGGTGGAAGGGGAGGAGGGCGGGGGGTGGGAAGTGAATGGGTGACGGGCACTGGGGGTTATTCTGTATGTTGGTAAATTGAACACCAATAAAAAATAAATTAAAAAAAAAAGCTTTTTGAGATAGTAAGGGCAAATATTTCCCTTGGGGTGTTAACCCTCACACATCCAAGTGGCATCACCTGTCCTCTTGTGTGGCCATCTGGAATGTCAGAATCCATACCCTGCCATGTGGTCTCAACCGAGTCCAGAAGTAGCAGGAGCAGGTGGAAACTCTGCGCGTGTGGTTGGCCTGTTTATGTAGTGGCAGCAACAGGAGAAAGACTTGCTGTCCTAGCCCAAGTGTAGGTTGGGTTCAGATGGTTAGAACCATGCACTGAGGTGGAACAAGAAGCTGAAGGTCTGACAGGTGCTGGTGCCAAGGGAACTGGGAAGGCATATATCCGTGTGTCTGATACACGTATGTGTTGGTCATTTCTTCGTGGCAGTACATGTAGGCCTACTCATTTTTCAAAACGGACTTATGGCATTATATTATAAAGTTGAATGATAATTTTTAAAACCAGTTCCCGTTGTCAGGAATTGGGGTGTTTCCAACTTTTGCTTTACAAATGATGCTGAAATGACCAGCCAATGAAATAAACATTGGAAAAAACGAACAAGATAACTGCAGGAGGGATTAGTGCTTTGTAGATAATCACCAGAATATAAGCCTAGTAGGAGGGGGGATTTTCTTTATTTATTTGAGAGAGAGAGAGTACATGTGAGCAGAAGTGGAACAGAAGCAGAGGGGAAGGGAGAGTGAGAGAGAATCTCAAGAAGACTCTGAGCTGAGTGCAAGCCCAATGCAGGGCTTAATCCCATGATCCTGAGGTCATGACCTGAGTGGAAACCAACAGTTGGATGCTTAACTGACTGAGCCACCCAGGTGCCCCAAGGGTAAGGATTTTAATGTGTTTTGTTCTCCATTATATCCCCAGCAGTTAGAATAGGGCCTGTAATATATTAGGTGCTCAAGAAGCATTTGTGAAAAGTCTGGAACAAGACAGGATAGTGATTAGGAGCAGCACTTAGGAAACCCCTGCATTTAAGCTGGGACCTGAATGAGGAGAGAGCTTGGGAAGGGTAGGGGTTTCCAGGGGTTTTCAGGCAGAGGGAAGAGGCTATGCAAAGGCTGAGAGATGGAAATCTCTTTGCATGTTTGAAAGGCGGTAAGGTTCATGTGCTGGAGGGTTGTGAGTAAGGGGAGAGAGTCAGAGAGATGAAGTCAGAGAAGAAAGCTGGGCCAGATCAACAGGGCCTGGTCAGCCCTCATAATAAAGATCTTCAATTTTACAAGGCAGCTTTGTAAAACTGCAGTTTTACCAGGAAAATGAAATGATCTGATTTATGTTTCAAAAAGCTTACTCTGACCACCTCATACTTACTAGGATGGCTACTGTCATATATATATTGATTATAAAAAGTGTTGGTGAAAATGTAGAGAAATTGAGACCCTTTGCACTGTTGGTGGGAATGTAAAGTGGTGCAGACACTATGGAACACAATATGACAGTGCCTCAAAAAATTAAAAATAGAATTATAATTCTATTGGGAATGGAGGCATTCTTCCAAAATTGAAAGCAGGGACTTGAACAGCTCTTTGTACACCCATGTTCATAATAGCATTATTTACAATAGCCAGAAGGTGAAAACAACCCAAATGTCCATCATCAGGATAGATAAACTAAGTATTGTACTCATATAACTGGAATATTCTTCGGCTTTAAAAAGGAACGCCATTCTGGACTGCTACGGCATGGATGTACCTGAAGGACATTATGCTAAGTGAAATAAGCCAGTTATAAACGGACAAAGGCTGGTTCTGTGGTTCTACTTGTATGAGGTCCTTAGAGTCATCAAAGCCTTGAAGACAGAAAGTGGAATGGTGGCTGCCAGGGGCCGGGTGAGATGGGGATGGAGGGACAGAGTTCCAATTTGGCAAGATGCAGAGTCCTGGGTCATGGTAACAGTTGCACAACAGTGTAAGTGTACTTGGTGCCACAGAACTGTACACTTAAAAATGGTTAAAATGGAAGTTTTTATGTTATGCGTATTTTACCACAATCAAGAAACAAAAACATCCAAACTTTATTCTAGATGTGTTCTAGAGAAAAGTTTATAGAGGGGCATGGCTGGTTGTCCCATCAGTATCCTCCCTTCTTTCTGAGGGTATCTGTTTTCTTCTCTCTCCTTCCTAGCAGAGTATGACACGGCTCACGTACCCAATCCCTCTCCTCACAGCTATGATAGGAGAGAATGGTCTACCTCCTCCCCTGGGGTGGGCCTCCTTGCCTAAGGCAGAGGCTGCTTCTTCTTTTTTAAAAAATATTTTATTTATTTATTCATGAGAGACACAGAGAGAGAGTCAGAGACTCCCCTGCAGGGAGCCTGATGTGGGACTCAATCCAGGACCCTGGGGTCATGCCCTGGGCCGAAGGCAGATAGATGCTCAGCCGCTGAGCCACTCAGGCGTCCCAGGGCAGAGGCTTCAAAATGCAGCCAGAGCCCCTGGGGTTTCCTGAAACCCTTTTCATCTGTCTCTGAGTTTCTCCCTTCTCCAGCTACATATTTGAGTGAGGCAAGAGTTTTTTAAAAAAATACTACCAGCAGATTATAACAGATTGAATGAGTGCAAAAGCATATATGAGAATCCAACTGTCTTACACTAAGCCAAATATTAAAGTAAAGCAAAAATGGAAAACAAGACCACTGTTCTCATTAAATGCTTTCACTATGTCTAACAACAGAACTTCCATATGATCCAGCAATCCCTCTTCTGGGTATAAACTGCCCCCCACCCCGCCCATGAAAGCATATGCACTCTCGTGTTCATTGCTGCGTTATTCACAAGAGCCAAGACATGGAAACAACCTAGGTTTTTGTGGACAGGATGAAGTGATAAAGAAATTGTGGTACATACATGTGATGGAATATTCTCTAGCCTTAAAAAAGAAGGAAATGCTTCCATTTGTGACAACATGAATGAACCGGGAGGACATTATGCCAAGTGAGATAAGCCAGACACAGAAAAAAACAAAACAAAACTGCATGATCTCACTTGTATTTTGACTCTGAAAAAGCCAAATACATAGAAGCAGAGAGGAGGGAAGTGGTTTCCTGGGGCTAGAGTGGGGGCAATGGGGAGATGTTGGTCAGAGGGTGCAAAGTTGCAGTTGGATGTAGGATGAGTAAGTCTAAAGATCTAACTTGCAAATGACTACAGTTAATAAAACTATTGAATGCTGCAAATGTGCTGGTAGAACAGATAGCAGGTGCTCTCATCACACACACATGGTAACTATGTGAGGACAGGTATGTTCTGAGCTTGTTCGTCATAATCATTTCACCACTTGTATGTATATCGAATCATCATATATACCTTAAATACATCCAATTTTTATTTTAAAAACACTTTTCCTTAGGAACCCTGGGTGGTGCAGTGGTTGAGCGTCCGCCTTTGGCTCAGGTTGTGATCCTGGGGTCTGGGATCAAGTCCTGCATTGGGCTCCCCACAGGAAGCCTGCTTCGCCCTCTGCCTGTGTCTCTGCCTCTCTCTCATGAATAAGATCTTTAAAAAAATAAAAATAAAAATGCTTTTCCTTTGGAAAATATAGCTATGTTAACTTATGTTAACATTTAATGGGTTTATTTATTTTAAAATAAATCATTTTTATTTTTATTTATTTTTAAAAAATACATCATTTAAAAAATATTTTATTTATTTATTCATGAGAGACACACACAGAGAGAGAGAGAGAGAGAGAGAGAGAGAGAGGCAGAGACACGGGCAGAGGGAGAAGCGTCAGGGAGCCTGACGTGGGTCTTGATCCCGAGTCTTCAGGATCATGGCCCTGGGCTGAAGTTGGCGTTAAACTGCTGGGCAACCAGGGCTACCCTTAATGGGTTTATTGTTGTTATTTTTTAATAAATAATTATTTATAAATTTTAATAATAAATATAACTCATATTAACAAAAGCCCTTTGGAATCCTTAATTTTTAAGCACCGGACTGGTCTCAATAAAAAAGTTTAAGAACCACTGGGCTAACAGTAACTTCTTGCAAGATACATCCACGAAGGCAAAAGAAACAAAAGCAAAAATGAACTATTGGGACTTCATCAAGATAAGAAGCTTTTGCACAGCAAAGGATACAGTCAACAAAATTAAGACAACCTACAGAATGGGAGAAGATATTGGCAAATGACGTATCAGATAAAGGGCTAGTTTCCAAGATCTATAAAGAACTTATTAAACTCAACACCAAAGAAACAAACAATCCAATCATGAAATGGGCAAAAGACATGAAGAGAAATCTCACAGAGGAAGACATAGACATGGCCAACATGCACATGAGAAAATGCTCTGCATCACTTGCCATCAGGGAAATACAAATCAAAACCACAATGAGATACCACCTCACACCAGTGAGAATGGGGAAAATTAACAAGGCAGGAAACCACAAATGTTGGAGAGGATGCGGAGAAAAGGGAACCCTCTTGCACTGTTGGTGGGAATGTGAACTGGTGCAGCCCCTCTGGAAAACTGTGTGGAGGTTCCTCAAAGAGTTAAAAATAGACCTGCCCTACGACCCAGCAATTGCACTGTTGGGGATTTACCCCAAAGATACAGATGCAGTGAAACGCTGGGACACCTGCACCCTGATGTTTCTAGCAGCAATGTCCACAGTAGCCAAACTGTGGAAGGGGCCTCGGTGTCCATCGACAGATGAATGGATAAAGACGATGTGGTCTATGTATCCAATGGAATATAACTCAGCCATTAGAAACGACAAATACCCACCATTTGCTTCAACGTGGATGGAACTGGAGGGTATTATGCTGAGTGAAATAAGTCAATCAGAGAAGGACAAACATATGTTCTCATTCATTTGGGGAATATAAACAATATGAAAGGGAATAGAAGGGGAGGGAGAAGAAACGGGTGGGAAATGTCAGAAAGGGAGACAGAACATGAAGACTCCTAACTCTGGGAAATGAACTGGGGGTGGTGGAAGGGGAGGAGGGCGGGGGGTGGGGGTGAGTGGGTGGCGGGCACTGAGGGGGGCACTTGACAGGATGAGCACTGGGTGTTATTCTATATGTTGGCAAATTCAACACCAATAAAAAATAAATTTATTATTATTAAAAAAAAAAAAAAAAAGAACCACTGGGCTAGAGTAATGCCATTCCCTTTGCTGGAAATTGGCATGGGAGTGTTCATGGATCCCAGAAATGTCCAGTGAGAACAGAGAGGAAGTCTACCGGGAAGCTTCTGGGAAGGGTTTTTCTAGTCCTAGGAGTGAGCCCCAGGAAGACACTGTCTTCTTCCCTTGGATGTTGATGATCTGAATGTGCTCCCTGGAACTGCTGTGGCCACCCTCCTACCCACCTGAGGAGAAACACACCATGAAAGATGGCAGTGATGTTTTCAAATTTCATGATTACAGTAATTCCCTGAACATCTTTCTACATAATACATCTTTGAGAATTTTGGTGGAATGTCTTAGAATCAAATGTGCTGGATATCAGAATATACACATACAAAATTTTAATATCCATTGTTGGTAAGTTGTCTTCCCCAAATTTTTTACCAATAAATGCCTACCAATATTTATTTAACAAGCACTTATGTAAAGTATACTATGTGCTAGGCAACTGTTCTAAGGTTTTTACAAATATTAACTAATAGTATATGTGAATGCCTATTTCTCTATACCTTCGCTGAATTATTATTTATTCCTGCTTATTTGATAAGCAGAAAATATCTTACAATTTCAGGTTGCCTATCTTTGCAACATGCAGCTAATATGGTTGATTTAAAAATGTTATCTTTACTTTTTTCAAAGTTTTTATTTATTTATTCATTAGAGACACAGAGAGAGGCAGAGACACAGGCAGAGGGAGAAGCAGGCTCCATGCAGGGAGCCCAACACGGGACTTGAAACCAGGACCCCAGGATCACGACCTGAGCCGAAGGCAGACGCTCAGCTGCTGAGTCACCCCGCTGCCCCTCCAACAGCCTTCTTAAAGAAGGGTCATGCAGTGTTCTTCTCCCATAAAAGCTCTGTTAGAGGATCTGCAGGAGTTTCCCAGCCCCATCAGCAACCTGTGGACCCATCCTCTAGCAAGTGACTCAGACCTTGAAATGAGCAAACTATTGCAATAGTGGGTGTGGGAATAAGTTGGTCCTCGACACTGATACAGGACCAGAGGATTCCAGAAGGGGGTTCTTCCTGCTTATCCTTTCAGAAAGGCTGTGTTAGGAACCTTGGCAGGAGCGGTCAGAAAATACTTGCCAGGGATAGCCACTTTCAAAGACAGGACAGCTGGAACCTTCTAACCTGCCCACTGCAAAACAGCCTGTAAACAATTTACATCTGGTCTCCTGTGTAATGGAAGAAAAAGCTGTTTTTCCTTTTCAGTTAAATGTTCTCAGCCTTCATGTGTGCCTTTTGTTCATTCTAATTCGCCTACATCTGCATAAAACAAAAGTTCATTTTCAGAGCAGTGTGGAGGGAGACTGTGCACAATTCCAGTTATTGTATAGAAAAGCTGTGTGCCTAACTTTTTATTCAGCAAGAAAATAATATATCCAAGATGTTAACGTGGGTGTTTTCTGTAGCTCATACTGGTGATGTCTTGTCTCTCTCTCAAGAAACAATGGGCATTTATTTTGGATTGCTTAGATTTGGTTACACTACTGTTTTTTTTTTTTTTTATTTCAAATGGCTCCCAACTGTTAAGTGGGTGAAAAAATGAGTTAATTTCTCGAATATTTTAAATAGTTTTCATAGGCTTCGATCTTACCTACAGTGGAGACATTTGAAAGTTTATAATGTTAACATCATTTCTTCAAGCTAATATGAAATGAGGAACATTAAATAAATACATTGATATAGATCATGATACAAATAGTTCCAACCCTGAGCTAATTTCTGCTTACATTTTCTTTAAAAAGCACTTCTTCCCCAACACTACTGAATTGTACACCTAAAAGTAATTAGTGGTAAATTTTATTTTATGTGCCTTTTACCACAGTAAGAAAACTTCTAATTTTCAATATTTGGAAGCATTTCTTTAATAAAGAAGTACTTTTAAAAAAAAGTACTTTCAATAATTGTTTAATTTGAGAGAACTTGTGGATTTATTTTCATATGTAGTCAGTGATTATGAAGGCTTAATTTAAAATAAACTCTTTAGATATATTTATCTGTATTTGTTTAATATATTTGAACTCAGAAACATTTTACTTAAAAATATGGAATGCTTCATGAATTTGCCTGTCATCTTTGTGCAGGGGGTCATGTTAATCTTCTGTGTATCATTCCAATTTTTAGTATATGTGCTGCTGAAGGCGGCACCAGATGTTATATTTATAACTCTAGAAAAGGTTACTTGGCATCAAAGAATGATAGAGTGACAAGAGATGGAAGAGTCACCTTGAGGTTTTCAAATGACAATTGTTTTTTAAATGAGCAAGTTAAATTCTGTTAGGTCCAGAACCTGGGGCTAGCATACAAAGCCATCTTCAAAGGAAAGCCACTGAAGACAGAAGATAAAGTGGAGCCCTGAAAAGTCAAACATGCTCTAGAAAACTTGCTTCAAAAACCCCCAAATCAAAATAAAACAAAGCAAAAAAGTGGTCCCCTGCCCTACCTTACCTGTTTCCCACTCTCCAGAAGTAGCCACTTTCATTTTTTTCATCTCCAAATCCCTACGTGATTATTCACGGTTAAGCGCACGCACACCCTCTAGCCCCTCTTCCTCTCAGTGAGGTCCTATCATGAATTTAGTTAATAATCCATGTTTACATTACTATGACAATGAAACATGCCAATCACGGCTGAGTTATGTAATATACGGTGCTGACTTCTCCTTTCTCAGGATTCTTTTTTGAATCAGTAATTTTATTTTCACGATGTTCTATGTATCAATCATTTAGTCAACCTTCAACTACTCTTCAGTTATATAAATTTCCTCTCCGAATCTTCAAACACACTAGCTATTCTGTTTTGTTTTGGAAACTTCTCTCTGGTAGCTTTCTGACTGGCTCCGATCTGGACTGGTTGCTCTTTATCTGTCACCTCATGATTCACTTCTGTATGTCCCACATCTTCTTAGTCTAATCTCTCATTTTGGCTGACCAATAGTTTCCCAATAGAGGGTACTAAGAAGTAAAATTTTGAGAACTGTGTGTCTGGAAGCCTTTTTTTTTTTTTTTTTTTTAAACTTACCCTTACACAAATTAAGATAATTTTCCCTGAGAATTTTGAAGGTAGTAA
This sequence comes from Canis lupus familiaris, assembly GCF_011100685.1. NCBI lineage: Eukaryota > Metazoa > Chordata > Mammalia > Carnivora > Canidae > Canis > Canis lupus. The sequence goes on along the minus strand of NC_049223.1, from coordinate 12,728,189 downwards.
TACATTTTCTTCTAATTTCCAGTGTTGATGCATTCAGATTTCAATCCTTTGTGTGAAATCTTGGGGTTTTGTTTTTTTTTTAAAGGTCTTCTCTGTACTGGGATATCACAATGTGTACCTTAGGGTGGGTCTATTTGTACCCATTGTGCTGTGCATTAGAAACTGATGGCCTTCAGTTAAATTTTCTTCAATTTTCAATGATTTCATTGATTATCTGTTTCATCCTTGTGGAATGTTTATTATTCACATCTGAGTCCTTTTGTTCTAGTCTTCAAACTTATTTTCCAACTTCTTTTGGGTACTATTTTGTAAGCAATTTCTTCAACTTCATCTTCTAACCCTTCCACTGAGTTTTTCACCACTATTTCACAACCTGAGAAATTAGTGCTAGCTCTTTAAAGTGTTCTCTCCTTGTAGACTTATTTTTCTATTATTCTTTAAAACATTTTTGTTTTGATCCTTTAACTTTAAAGGCTTTCCTCAAATGCTTGATGATCCTTGGTTGTTTGTATATATTTAAGGAGACACAAAGAAACTGACTGGAAGCAACCGTTTCGTATAAATAGGATTTGTTGACTGACATTTCTGAAACCTTTTCCTTGGGTACCGCCATTACAGTTGTCCAGTTTTTCAGAGTAATCTTCTTATCTCCTGGATGGGCAACATAGCCTGGCTGCCAGCATTCAGGTAGCCAAGTGAGGGGGACAGGCTTGAAGTTCTAAATATTCTGATTATAGACTTTCGTATTACTTTCTGTATCAGTCACAGCCCAAAGGCACTAAGTGTACATGGGTACAGACAACTATAAAGAACACTCTAGGGCTAAAAGCAGAGTACCTGAGAAAGGAACAAACTTGGAAGGGGGCCCCCTCTCCCCATGTCTGGGATTCAGATCTCATTGGTGAAGGTGTGACTGCAGCTCACCTGCAGCTCACCTGATGGTGAAGTTTGCTAGGGCTCCCAGGCAAGTAGAAACCATCTCCCTGGATTGCAGTCAGGACAAGGCTGGCAAGCAGGGAACCATGACTGGGACTGGAAAGAATCCATGTCACTGGGATACAAGATGGCTGGGCAGGATATGCCTCTCCACAGGCGGAAGGGCAGGCTCACAGAGGAAGTCAGGGCTTTTGTCAGTCCATTTGCTGGCCAGAGAGGCGGTCACAGGGCCAGGGCTGCAAGGTCACTTAAAGATTGTCTAAGAGCCACTGGATGTCTCCACCCGAAACCACAACAAACACACCACCGACAACGGTATGGTATTAACAAGAAAAAGCAAACGAAAGTATGGTAGCTAAGAAAGGAGAAAAGGACATATGCTTAGAGGGTCCAGCTCAATATTGCAGTGTAGCAATTGTATTAGTCTGCTAGGGCTGCCATACCCAAGTACCACAGCCAAACTTACTTAACAGAAACTTAAGGTATCATAACTGACAAGGCTGGAAATCCAAAATCAGGGTGTTGGTAGAGTTGATTCCTTCTGAGGGGTGAGGGAAGGATCATGCCAGGTCTCTCCTTGGGTCGTAGATGGCCGCGTTCTTCCTGTGTCTCCTCACACCATCTTCCCTGTCTTTGTGTCAAGTTCGTCTTTTATAAGGACCCCAGACACATTGGACTAGAGCCATCCTGGTGGCCGTTAACTTGATTACCTCTGAAAAGACCCCATTGTCTAACTAAGGTCACATTCTAAGGTACTAGGGGTTAGTTCTTTAATATAGGAATTGAAGAAGGGGGCACAATTCAATTCCTAATAGCAATTAAAGTGAACTTGGGGATGAAAGGCAGTAAGTTGATAATTGTCATGCTCCTTACTCCTCCTCAGTAGGTCACCTTACCTTCAACTCTTCCTGGTGTTTACTAGCATAAAGACCTTCTGTTTTATTCCTTCTAAGGAGACACATAGGCTTACACAAGGATGTTGGAGAAGCAATGCCAAGTTGTGTAGTATTGAAGACCCCATCTGGCAATCAGTCAGTCCTATATTCGGGCTCCTTCTGCTGGTACCTGAGGTCATATTCATGAACATTTGGCAGTTCTATGGGGGGATATTGGTTTGCTTCTTGGCATTCCTCAATGTTGGCTTAGGAGTCAGGTTTCTGGGGTCTGCTAAGTTTTGCTTTCCAGAATCCAGGATGTTATTGCTGTCACCTCCATTTCTTGTGGCTTTATAAATTATTAAATAAACTTTTTATCTCAGAATAATTTTAGACTACAAAGTCATAAAGGTAATAGAGGGAATTCCCTTATGCCCTTTACCCAGTTTCTCCTGATGTTAACATTTTCCATCACCACTGCATCAAAACCAAGTAATTAACTGGTATGTTATTCACCACTGATGTCTTTTTGTTCCAGGATCCAATCTAGGATATCACACACTGCATTTAGTTGTCAAATCTTGGTCTCTGGTGACTTGAGTTTGCCTTTCCTTGTTTTTTATGACCATGACACTTTGGAAAAGGACTGTTTAGGCATCTTGTACAGTGGTCCTCTATTTGATTTCTCTGGAGTTAGGAGTTTTGTGGGAGAATAAGGCAGTGAAGTGTTCTCACATGAGGGATACAAGATGCCCACATGCACTTTGTTAAAGTAAAAAAGTTCAGTGGTAGCTCTCTTCTGTAAGGCAGGCCTGATGCATTATGGTAAATAAGGCGGTTATAGAACTAGATTCACTGATAGCAGTGGAAAGGATGAAATTCTCCCCACCCTCGCCAATATAAAGGCCGGGTGGTGGTGCCTAACTATCAGAAGACAGATGGATACCATTATCATACTGTGCAGCAGGGCTGACCTGGAAGTCAAGGGAGCTGGACTCACAGAGAACTTATGGATAGGACTAATGGAACACAGTATGTCTAGGGGCAACATATCTGGGCAGCCAATAAAAATAGTATTCAGTTTTTTTTTTACCATCAGAATATTAATGATGGAAGACAACAAAGAAGCTGAGGCCAGTTGCCCTAATAACGTCACAATCCCTTCCCCAGTTAGCCAAGCCAGTTTTCCAACTCAAAACACACAATGAAGAGGTTGAGTATCCAGAAGGAAGAACCTGGCAACAACACATCATGCACAGACTAAAGCAATTGCCTATCTGGCCCCCAAAGGAATTAAGGCCATCTACTTAGCACTGTATAATGTAGAAAGAGGGATACCCAAATGTTTTGAGGGAGGGCTGTTGGACAGAGGTTGGGCCTGACACTGACACCCAGAAATCTGAAGCATCACGATGGGAGGGAAGAGTGCAGGGGAGGAGAGCATATATAGGTACAGTAATACAGAAGTGCTGGCCAAGTTATAAATGTATATGTAAGTGCACATATTACAACTGCATATGCTCATGGATTGGAAGAATATTGTTAAAACATCTGCTACCCAAAGCAATGTACAAATGTATTGGAATCCCTATCAAAATACCAAAAGCATTATTCACAGAGCTAGAACAATCCTGAAATTTGTATGGAACCACAAAAGACCTTGAATAGCCAAAGCAATCTCGAAAAAGAAAAACAAAACTGGAGATATTACAATTCCAGACTTCAAATTATATTACAAAGCTATAGTAATCAAACAGTATGGTACTGGTACAAAAATAGACACACAGATCAATGGAACAGAAAACCCAGAAGGAGGAAAGAATATGCAATGGGAAAAAGTCTCTTCAACAAATAGTGTTGGGAAAACTGGACAGCTACATGCAAAAAATGAAAGTGGACACTTTCTTTCACCATACACAAAAAAGAAACTCATAATGGATTAAGGACCTAAATGTGAGACATGAAACCATAAAAACTGTGGAAGAGAGCAGCCAGTTTTTCTTTTGACATTGGCAGTAACATCTTTCTAATTAAGTGCTTTAAGGCAAGGGAAATAAAAGAAAAAAATAAACTTTTGGCAGTACATCAAAATAAAAAACTTCTGCACAGGAAACAGTTAACAAAACTAAAAGACAGCACAATGAATGGGAGACAAGTGACATCTAAAAGGGTTAGCATCCAAAATATAAAGAAAAAAAAAAAAAAGAACTGATATGGGGCACCTGGGTGCCTCAGTTGAGTGCTTGACTCTTATTTTAGCTCAGATGATGATCTCAGGATCGTTGAGAACACTGCATCAGACTCTGCACTCATTGGGGAATCTGCTTGAGATTCTTTCCCTCTGCCCCTCCCCTAACTTGCCCATTTTCTTTCTAAAAATAAGTCTTAAAAAAAAGAGACAACCCAACACTTAAAAAATAATCCAATTTAAAAATATGCAGAAGACAATTCTCCAAAGAAGACATACAGATGGCCAACAGACACATAAAAAGATGCTCAACATCACTCATTGTCAGGGAAATAAAAATCAAAACCACAATGAAGGATCACCTCACACCTATCAGAATGGCTAAATTCAACACAAGAAAACAGGTATTGGTCAGGATGTGGAGAAAAGGAACCCTCTTGAACTACAGGTAGGGATGCAAACTGGTGCAGTCACTATAGAAGAAAGTACGGAGGTTCCTCAAAAAATTAAAAATTGAACTATCCTATGACCTAGTAACTGTACTAACAAATGAGTATTTACCCACAAAATACAAACACATTAATTGAAAGGGACACATGCACCCCTGTTTACTGCAGCACTATTTACAATGGCCAAACTATGAAAACATCCCACGTCCAATGATAGATGAATGGGTAAAGATGTAGTGTGTGTGTACATATGCATATGTATATATATAATAGAATATTACTTATCCATAGAAAAGAATGAAATGTTGCCATATGCAACATGGATGGAGCTAGGGAGTGTAATGTTAAGCAAAGTCAGAAAAAGACAAATACCATAGGATTTCACTTATCTGTGTTACTTAAGAAAATGAACCAAGGAAATATGAGTGAGACCAACTAAGAAATACTCAACTATAGAGAACTGATGGTTACCAGAGGGGAGGTGGGTGAAAAGGGGTGATGGGGATTTAAGAGTACACTTATCATGATGAGCAATGTATAAAGTAGTTTTTAAAAAATTGCATATGTTCTGCAGACTCACGAGTCATTTCCCTGTCCCTGCATGTGTAACTAGAATTGACATACTTAGTGGCAGGACTCCCTCCATGCTACTTTGGCCTGTGGGATACAGGCTATGCCAGTGGCCAAACAGAAGCCTCTGAAACTACTGTGCCCTCCCTTCGCACAACTTCCAGCCAAATCAATATATAATGTGTTCCTTTCAGATTCCAAGAGGACCAAGAACAGCGTACATTTACATGTAGCAGACAACATGCATGTACAACTTTGCTCCGGGGCCATGTAAACTCTCTTACCCTTGGTCCTAAGTCTGAAGAGCTCTGAATGTCTGCTCACTCCACAGAACATCACATCGACTGTTAAGCTTATTGAGTTAGATGAGACAGAAGTGGCTAGCACACTGGAGGCCTGGATAAGAGAGACTGCACCAGGGTCCAGTGTCTGTTTCCACTTAAATCTCTCCAAAAAGGGTGGTAGTGGGGGAAGCAGAAACGACTTGGAGGCTCATGGAGCACACTTAAGGATAATAACCAAATAACATACAAAAACAAGGAAAAAATGCACAACTGGTTACCATTGGAAGAGGACAATGAAATGAACATTTTGAAACTTGTAAGTAAAGGAAAAGAATCATTTATTCTGATTTTCCTACACAAACTATACCACTGGGTAACCAAATAGTAGATGAGGGCCAAGTTCTCTATCCCAACTAGCAAATGAAGGAATTATCAAATTAGAATATTGCTATTCTGTAACCCCTAATAAATTGATGGATAAAGGGACTGATCATCAATGGCAGCTAATAATCCAGTAAGAGACTCAACATTATGTGCCACCAGATGGAAGAATACCACCACCTATGAATTAATGCTGCCCCCTCCCAACAAAGCAAAAACTCTGAATCTGATGAAGTATTTGGATTCAGAACAAATTGACAGGAAATACAAGAGACAGAGGAGTTAATATCAAAGGAATGCAATCAGAAAAAATTGGGATTCTACAGGTTGAATAACTTGTTTTCCTCATTTGAAAAAAATGAGAAAGAAATGGAGGGGACACTACTGTAATACATGGATTTTAACTGGATCTTGATTCAGTTTATAAACGTTGAAATTTTTTTGGTGCGATAATGGTATGGTTTTTTTTTTATAATGGTATGTTTTAAGGAGCATGTATTTTAATATATATGCTGAAATACTTATGAATAAAATGCAAATGGTATCTAGGATTGCTTTAAAATAATGGGGAAGGGGACACATAAGTGGGGTTATAGATCAAATCAGCCACGAGCTGATTAATTGTTGAAATGGAGTGGTAGGTACTTGAATCTTCATTTATCACATACTTTTATATATGATTAAACATTTCTATAATTAAGAATTTAAGATTATCCCTCCCGCCCTGCCCCAACAAAAAGCCAAATCACCACTAGAATTCATGAACAATCTTTCTTTAGTTTTCTCCAGCTAGGCCTGAATGACCATTCAGGACCACTGAGTAAGTATTGAAAAACAAACACTTCTTATAAAGGTGAATAACAATCAAGCTCAGGTGAACAGAATCGTGTAGCAGGGAGGCTACACTAAAATAATGTAGGTGAGACAGAGGATTCATTTCTGGCTCTTAATTTTCAGCCTACATATTTAATACCCACTGTCCAAAGAATAAGCAATACATCAGGAAACAAAATACACATGAATATAACAACTTATTAAGTCACTATCTGCAAGACAAGAGGCCATTTAGTCATATAAAATCAACCTAATACTTCATCAAATAAGTTTTAAGAAAGTTATTACATTTCAAAAAATTTTTCCACTTTATTTAAACATGAAACACATTTACAGCATGCAGGTTAACTTAAAAATTATATGGCGTCTTCCCAAACCAATTAGCTTTGAGTGTATCTTCAAGCACTGGAAATAAACCAACATATTCCACAGGTATACTCAGATTCTTTTCTGTCACATCATGTCAAATGGAAAAGTTATGAACAGTAGCTTGCTTAAGTTAGGCAAATAATTTAATTGATCACCATGAATAAATATTACTTTTATTTCACTGAGTTTCTCTTCTGAACCATTTATCAATACCATTCAGAGGAACGTTAATAGTAAAAAAAAAAAAATGACTGCAAATTGAAATAAGCGTCAATGTTCTAGAGGATCAGAAATTTTCATTTCTAAGAGTAAATGCTGTGTTTAATGACCTACCATAGCAAAAAGAGCAGTTCACTGAAAAGTAATTTATGAAATTCTCTGTACACTTGTGAAAGTTTGAAATTATAAATAGAAAAGAACCATTTCGATATTTAAAAAACCCTAACAATGTGTATTCGGAACCACATGCTAATTACATTTGTTTGTTACACAGCACCAATACCCGTGATACATCTTACAATGAAACTACCATATTCAGATAAAAGAGAAAAAAAATTCTGCTTCATTTAAGAATACTGCCAAAGGAGCAAGCTTTCTTTTGAAAACAAAATATAAATGTCTATGTGAATGCAGCCCAGTATTTCTCCATTTAGAAAAGCTATCCCCATAAATAGGCTATAGCACTTTTTTTATTTTTTTAAGTTAACTGTATTACTTCAATCTTGCTGCATACCAAGGTTTCATCTCAATTTCTGGAGTGTTTCTTTTTGACCAATCCTAAAAGCAACACAATCATTTTAAAGGTCGCAGACTGCAACAGCAAGGATTTTTGACTGTTAAAAAAATAAATAAATAAATTTATCTTTTAAATCAAAACTATTATAAAAGTGGAAATTACAATAGTTAAATAGAAAAATAAGCCAATTATGATCTGAGTCTTCTGACTATGGCTCCAAATTTAATACAAATATCTGTGTATAAAACTTTTTCAAAAAGTTAATTCTGCCAGCCAGATCCTAACACAGAACTTTCCAACTTTCTCTACTGAATCACCTTAAATCATCATTCTCTGCAAATTTCTGCTCATATAGGTGCAGTCACCCCACACACAGATAAAGCAAATATTGAAATCTATCTCCCTATTACGTTTAGAGCTTTCGAAAATAAAGTTTTGACGTCATTTAATCAGCTGAGGAAGTAGTGGCAAAAACAGGTACACCTAGTACGAATTACAAAATTATGGGTATAGCCAACAAAATTTCTTTGAAGATAATTAATCAGTGACTTGCAATTTGCTATTTCTAGACTAAACAAGCATAAATTATAGTGTATGACTTAGTGTAGCAGGTTAAAAACACCTCAGGGATTTCAGACCAAAATTCACCTATAGATTCTTAAGTTCACTGTTAAGTTCTTCCACACTTTTCTCAATTTCCATAGGCTATCAATTTAAATCAACCAATACAGTACTAACAATATAAATGCTGTTTAATGCTGTAGTATCTTAATTCATTTCACCATATTAAGATGACAAATAAACATCTGTCCAACTCTTATATTAATTAACAGGATCACCAGGATGAAGCAGAGTATTTTCATTCCATCACACCATTTTGATTACAGAATTGGGAAGAGAAATGGAAGTCCTTCTCCAAACCCTTTCTTAGACAGATTTGCTTGTGACATTATAAAATATTTCTATTCAAGATAATTCGGCAACAGGCATTTCATGAAGAAAATTAAGTAGCCGTGCTCAGTCTCAAACGCCTCGTTATGCAGTTTTAAGGTTTCAGTGCTCAAACAGTAGTTTTCAGAAGCAAACTTTAGACACAATACAAATAATTTTAACTCTGAAATCATTTCAAGGGATTTTTAAAGTACAGTACTGACCTGATATATTTGTGGGCATGTAGTGTTGTAAGTGGTGAAATTTAAGAGATTTAATCTAAATGTTCCATTTTCCCTAAAGTAAGGAAGACATTTTACTAAGAAAAGAAAAACATGCAGTAGCAGCTAGGTAACTTAAACTGAGATTAAAAAATAAACACAAACAGACAAAAAGTACAAAAAGCACAATCCTATATGGTACAGTTAGCTTGGCACAGTGAAGACTAAATTTAAGACACGAAAGACAAACTGTGTAATAAATAGGACCACAGTTGTAAACTGTCATTTTCCCCCCTCCTAAGACGCCAAAATTGCACTCTAGTTGTGTTTGGAAGCAGCAGAGTTTACAAGAAGAGTGGGTAGGAAACGGCTGTACAGGCCAGGTATAATTTATACATTTAAAAAAAGTTATAATTCTACAATTCTCAAGGGGGTAGAGGTTATAGTCACTGAATGACTCTGCTTGATATTACATCCTCTTCATACTTCAATTATTTTCAATGCCTGAAAATAGGTGAAACAGAGAAAATATTTTTATACAAAACTGGTTTGAAATAATGAGAATGAAACAAATATACCAATATATTTAGAGACACTTTAGCCAACAGCTTAAGCCACTTCTCTCAAATTAAAAAGATGCCAATATTAAATGATTTGATCCCTTTTCCTTATATTTAGCTTCTGAGTAGAGTTATGAACAGTATAATGCTTAAAACGTCAGTCCTTTGTTTTTATTCTCCCCAAGAGAGTTATGAGTGAGCCTATGTAGGAATTACATTTTTCTTTTTAAGATTTTATTCATTTATGAGACCCAGAGAGAGAGAGAGAGAGAGAGAGAGAGAGGCAGAGACACAGGCAGAGGGAGAAGCAGGCTCCCTGAAGGGAGCCCGACATGGGACTCGATCCCGAGTCTCCAGGATCACGGCCTGAGCCAAAGGCAGATGCTCAACTGCTCAGCCACCCAGGCATCCCTACATTTTGTTTAAAAAAAAAAAAAAAAAAGACGGTTAATAAAATGAAAGTCAACAGTCAGTGACATTCTTAAGCCAAAGACCATGATCTAGCAATGTTATATTCCTGATAGCTGTAAAAAACAAAAGTCGGGGTGGGGGAGGGGGAGAGGGATAGTATAAATAAGAGGTACACGTAGTAAGAAAAGTAACAGTGAAATAAGCAATTCCAGCTCTTGTTACCCAGGGGCAACCTTGTATTAAACTATTTACCTATGTGTTTAGGAAAACTCAACTTGTCAAGGTATTATGCAAGCCAGAAGACCAGCCATATAAAACTGGGTTCTAAAAGAATCAATATTATTCATACATTTTTATCTTCCCAGAAACAAACCCAGTGTTTTTGAAATGTTTTGCTTGATAATTAAAAAATAATTTAAAAGTTTCTCTACATATTATTTAATTTTCCAACAACTTATAACTAATGAGGCTTATATACTCCTCAATCATGGTTTAAGACTGACTGATGTAAGGCTTTAAAAACTAAAAACCACAATCCTTTGGATCAGCAATGAAACAAACCTGTAATTAATTATACTTTTATAGTTAATTACTTCAAGTCTTAAAAACCTAGTCTGGCTAGGTTAGCTATCTCCCTCATGTGCTGAACAGCTGTCACTACACTGGGATCAGTGAAATGCTACAACTTAGTTATATTTAACAAAAGGCCCTGGTCTATCCTCTCTGCAAATGAGATAGGAGTTCAAAGGTTACACATGAATCCCCACCTCCCTTTTTTTAGATTTTGAGAGAGAGAGAGAGAAAGAGCGAGCGCACACACAAGTAAAGTGGAGGGAGTAGGAGAGGGAGAGAAAGAATTTCAATCTGACTCTGTACTGAGCATGAAGCCTAATGTGGGGCTTGATCTCATGACGCTGAGATCATGACAATGAGCTGAAATCAAGAATTGGATGCTTAGCCAAATGAGCCATCCAGGTGCCCCCACACATGAATTCTAATGTGAGGTGAGGACAATACCCCAAAAGAATAAACTTTTATCTGTACCTATATTTATGCTTTAAAAATCCCTTTGCTCACTTACACTTCCAGAAAAGACAGCTTGCCTCTACTGAACACCTGCTCTGTCCTAGGTAACAACATTTTAGCTTGTATAATTCTCAAGAGTAACTTTTATTTCACAAAGGGGCTCAACAAGCCATTACTTCAAATGGGGAAAAACAGAGGCCATCTCTAATTGGCAGGAAAACTATCTACTATATGTAACACAAGATTAAACACCTATTACTTTGACAGTCTTGTTAAAAATGATATGCTCCATCTAATAAATGCTTTCCTTATATGGGAAACAGAGGAACAAGGCTACCACACAACATACATCCAGAGGAAGCACATGCTCAAGATAACTGGCCTAGTCTCTTCAGTAAGTCAATGTCATTAAAAAGGGGAATTTTTCTAAATTAAAAGAGAACTAGGAGATCTAACAGAATGTAAACAGTGGTTGCGGATTATACGCTGGTTTTAGGTAAACCAGCTGTTAAGGACTGGGAGGGAAAAATTAGAGAAATCTGAGTATGTATTAAGATAATACTAATTATCTAATTAGATAAAATATTATTATAATATCAGGTACAATACTGTTATTGTGGTTATGGAAAAAAAGTTGTTTTATAGAAATTATTAGTTTTAGACCATAAATACATAATTTGTTTTCATGCTTAATTTAAAAGGAGTCAAAACAAGAAAGAAATTAAATATTAAAAAAGTAACTTGCTGGAGGTAGAAAAGTTAGGATTCAAACTTAGATGGAACTCCAGTGTCTATATTCTTTTCACAATGTCACTCTCTTTTAAAATCCTATGCTGTGTGGACAAAAAATTTCATTAGATTGTTGGGAAATGTGATTCCTTCAGAATATTGCTTAATTCTCTACTCAAACTTAGAGTCAATCTTACTCAATATGTCAAAGTAAAAAAAGTCAGTTTATTTGCATCTTGCTTTAGTATTTGTCTGAAACAGTTAACCATCATAATTATTTTAGTATTTTTAGTATCCAAAGCACAGTATCTGGGACTTTTCTAAACCACAAAAACCAGAGTTTCTGCTCTATGATGAAATACTAGGCAGCTTATTAATTAACTAGTTGTGCTGCTTAAGAAAATGTTCAGAACACACAAGCAGGCTAGGGACGTCTGGGTGGCTCAGTGGTTGAGTGTCTGCCTTTTTGGTTTAAAGACTGATCCTGGAAAAAAAAAAAAAAAAAAAAAAAGACTGATCCTGGGATCTGAGATCAAGTTCTGCATTGGGCTCCTTGTGAGGAGCCTGTTTCTCCCTCTGCCTATGTCTCTGCCTCTTTCTCTGTCTCTCATGAATAAATAAATCTTTAAGAAAATAAATAAAAATTAAAAAGCAGGCTACAAAGAAACATATGTACTAAAATAGTATATTATTAGAGTATTCAATAATTTAAGATTAATTTAAAAATCATAATATGCAAAGAAAGCACCTGAAAGATATACATAATATATTGGGTGGTATTTCTGGATGATATATATCTCATACTTTGTGGTAAGTTTTTTGAAAAAAAATTCAAGTTCTTATTAATAAATCAAAGAGATACTTATTTTGGACCATTAAAACAGAAGCTTAAGAACTATCAATCAATATTAATTGCTGGCAATGATACAATAATAATGGACAGTATCCTTGTCTAAGAGGCAATCTGTCCTAATCTTGCTGGAGAGCAGTGTATTAACATGTATCAAGAGCCTTAGAAATGTTCTGCTTTCTTGTAATTTCACTTCTGGGAATCTAAAAATAACCTAAAAGGTGAGGGGACACAAAGATATTTCACACTTGAAATTTTCCAAACTGAAATTTCCATATATGAAATTTGAAATGTGAGACATTTTATATTAAGTAGAGAAAAAATTGACATAAATTAATCCTATGTCTAATAAAAGGGAATAATTATCCATGGTGTATATCTATTAGATTAACTATAAGAGCTCTGAAAAATAATCCAGTAGGTTAGTTTACAAATGTTAACACAAATTTGAAAATAGAGTATGATCTGAACTATGAAAAAAGACCAAAAGAAATCATGCCAAGTTATTTTTATAATCACATACATTAAAAAAGAACCCAGTTAATATGAGAATCCAAAAAAAAAGTAGTATTTAACAACCAATGGCTGAACATTTCCATGTAGAACTATGATTCAAAAGCCAGATATAAACTACGAACCTGTGGGTAACGTGTAAAGATTATACTTGTTTGCCTCCTCCACCTCGAACTGCTACTGGCTGGCTATTCTGGACAAATGCGCCTCCTCCACGAATTGCACTTGGATGAGTTGGAGAAGCTGCTGGATGTTGCCCGGGACGAATAGGTTTAGCTAACATGAAGAACAAAAAGTGACTTTAGGATAAATCTTAACACATGATTGTAGTGATGTTTTAGGAGACGTCTCTTCTCGATTCACAAGAATTCCCAAATGTGGTTTTCCTTTTGCCTTTCTGTTACTAAGTCTTCTCTTTTCTGTTGTATCTTTTTCTCCAGGACCTATATAATCCCTATTCTCTTAAAAACCTTATTCCTGTATGAATGATTTATTCTGAAGCATGTCATATTACTCCTGGCAACTTATTTTCTTGCAAGTCAGTCTTTAAGAATACTCATCTCTATAGTTTCACCTCTTCTGATCACTCTTGCATGCTTGTCTAGTTCTTACTTATCTTCTTGTCCTGTAAATGTGGCTATTCCTCATTTTGCTTGTTATTCGCAACAATGCCACTCTTTGGTAAGTTAGAAATAAAGACAAATACCAACTTGACAACACATAATCACCAATTAGATTGTTTTCAAGTAAGTAAAAACATTCAAACCAAGCAAAGTTTAAATGGTTTTAAGGTATTCTACTAACCAATTTGTGCAGAATGTCCTCTTCTGGCCATATTCTTTGACCTGACTGCTTCCTTTATACGATCTACTTCTTGCTGATAGCGTTTGCGATCACGAGATGCATTTTCTTTGGCTTCCTTCAGTGCTGACTCCAAAGCTTTCACTCTTTCAGCAGTAGCTCTAAGTCGCTTTTCCAACTTAGGAAGTTCACAGCGAAGATCTGCATTATCACGTACCAACTAAAGGTACATTAAGACAATAAGGATTTTAGCTTTAACAGGATGATTTGAAAAATATCAACATTTCATAATTTCTCTTTAGTAAAAAAGTAAAACTACATTTAATATTAACATTTACCATTTAGCGAATTTAACTTAGGCAGCAACATGCAAAGAGTACATACATCCATATATGTTTCTCACAAAGATATAATTTCCCTCAATTTTTGGGGGGTCTAGGCGAAGATTATTTGGTCTCTCCATTAGGCAATGACAATAAGCTATAACACAGTGTTAGATCTCTTCAGTAAGGTACTAACTGGTAAGTATCATTTTAAGTGTTAAAATAAGTCTAGAAAGCAAAAAGGCCTAAAATTCCCTTTACTCTAGTGCAAACATCGTATTTACAATTACAAAAGATGTACAACTGAATATGCTGAGAAACATTAAAAATAATCAAATCATGTATCAAGCCACAAAAAAGCAAAACAACAAAAACAAAGATCCACACAGTAAGCACAATTTTTTAAAAAAACAAACTGCCTCGTTATTTTATACATTTCATACAAATACACATTCTGGGGCAATGAATGACAAAAGAAAAAAGATTGTACTTTAACTGCAAAGTCCTATCTACTGAAGATTTAAAAATCACCATGAATAAAAAAATGAGAAAAACTGACAAACCGGAAATCCTAGGAGAAATAAATAATAACACCCATTTTCATTGACTTCTTGATAAAAGGGTTGTTAAAATATTAACTGTCCTAAAAACTGCTAGTGATTTATTTATATAATTAATACAACGGCTCAGGTATGAAAAATCCTTAGGCCTCTGAAATCTTCAAACACTTGCTATTCCTCAATTTTTTGTCTTACAATGTTGCAGCTACCATAAAATAGACTCTTTATTACCTGTTTGTGCACTTTTGTGAGTTGTTCAAGGTTATTTTCAAGAAAAGAGATCTTCTGCTTTTGAGCAGCACTGCCTCCAGTGTCATCAGAATCAATCTCAGGCACTCTAAGAAAAGAAAGTCAATAAATACTAAGAAAACATTTAAAGATTAAAAAAAAAAAATCTAACCTTAACTACACAAAAATCATTGTGACAACGTAAAATTACTTCTACTACAGATATAAGCAATTAAACATAGTAAGCACCATTTATGTAACTAACCTCTTCAGTATTATTTTATTACCTTCTTAACTCTGGTGGCCAGGTCCTGAACAAAGAGCTTCCGCAGGTTGTGTAAAGTTTGAAGTTCTTTGGCCTTAAATAAGAACAGCAATGTTTTTGAAATGTAGTCTTTAAGTATTTAATGTAACCAAGGGGAAACCCATTCAACATCCCACTATCTTATTTATTTTTAAGTTTTTCTTACCACCGTCTCTTCCAAACCCTTCAAGTCTTGTCTTGCTTGTTCTCGTCTATCTTGCATGACCCTAAACAGAATATACATCTATTTTGAATTCTAATAATCTTATTCTAGATCTATAGTTTATTAGGGAAAAAAAACTCCTATTATAGCAGTGGATGAGATGGAATAAAATGTAGCAAAATTCAAACAAGAAGAAGTGGTTCTTAGAATATGCCATATAGCAGGACACATTACTGTTTATCCAAAATAATTCTGATTAACTGAGAATTATAAATTATTGAAGACTAAAACACTTTACGTATTTTAATTAAAATTATTCTAAATAGAACTTTGGTATTCAGCAGATTCAGCAGAGTTTGTATAAAATCAACTATAAGCTGATCCTGACATGTGACCATCCTAATAGTAACAGTTTAATTTATAAATCCTATCTCATGGGACGCCCTGGGTGGCTCAGTGTTTGAGCATCTGTCTTCTGGTCAGGGCATGATCCCATGGTCCTAGGACTGAGTCCCGCATCAGGTTCCCCATGGGGAGCCTGCTTCTCCCTCTGCCTGTGTCTCTCATGAATAAACTAAAAATCTTTAAAAAAAATTTTTTTAAATCATAACTCATAAATTCACGATGTGAAAACTTATAATCATGAGTTTTCTACCTGCTCAGATTCTAGAAAACTGAGTACTGACTAAACTGTCAGCACGTTAGGAAAAGTAAATGGTTGAAAGTTTCTGTTCAAAAGACAAGGCTGGAACAATAATGTTCTTTTATCCAAGATTAAAGGTGACAAAAAAGTCAGTCTGTATGGCAGATCCCAAAACCTTCTAAATAACTTAGTGTCATTTAAAGTATATTTTTATAGTGAATCTTGAAATATTATGGTGGCACAGAAATAGCAAGCAGGTTAATACACAGAAATCTGAATCTCAACCATCAGTAAAAAATACAGGATCCTGCTTTTGTTAAAGTACAATATATTGCAAATTTTAAGGTATATATTAAATCAACTCAGAAGGCTTAAGAAAAATACACTTCAGCCTATACAAACTTAAAAATACGTCTACTGAATACAACCAAGAGCAATGCCTGTAATCCTCTAGTTTTTATTTTAATTTATTTATTCATGAGAGAGAGAGAGAGAGAGGCAGAGACACAGGCAGAGGGAGAAGCAGGCTCCATGCGGGGAGCCAGACGTGGGATTCGATCCCAGGTCTCCAGGATCACACCCTGAGCCAAAGGCAGACGCTAAACCGCTGAGCCACCCAGGCGTCCCAGTTTTTACTTTTATTTTAGATTTTATTTGAGAGAGACAGTGCGCACACATGCATGCACAAGCAGCAGCATGAGACAGAGAGAGGGAGAAGCAGGCTCCCTGCTGAGTAAGAAGCCTAATGTGGGGCTCAATCCCAGGACCCTGGAATCATGACCTCAGCTGAAGGCAGATATTCAACTAACTGAAGCCACCCAGGCACCTTTAATTTTTATTTTTAAACTTGAATTAAAACATTTACTCACGTAAGTTCATGTAGTTTTCTGCTCTTTTCCTGATCTGTAGCTTTCAACTTCTCATGCTCTACTCTCAGACGTTCCTGCTCTAACATCATTTTCTGGTTTTGGCTGACAAAAGAAAAAAACATAATATCAATGTCATTTTCTGAATGGCACCATTAAAATTTTTTCAGATCCTTAAATTCTGTAATTTCACTACTGAAATACTGAGGATGACTTGTTATCCTATCCCCATAAGGGGATAAAAGAAAGGAAGAAGATCTGGCTACTTCTGGTTATATATAGTGTTTTTCATATTTTGGTTTGAAACCATGAATCTCATTCTGTATCATTAAGGTATTAAGACCCATATACCACAATGTGTCATCATTTTTTGTTACTCTCCTCTGGTTCCTACTCAAATCATGATTAGTTATAGACCTCCAATTTCTATAAATTCTAGGCTATGTATGCATATGGCTATGGAAATTGCGAAAGTCTTTCAGAAAAACTAAGACAAATATTAAAGAAATAAAAAATTATCGAATTAAAATAAAAGCTTTAAAAAAATCTCAACCTTTTAAACTCCATTAATTTCTAGTAATGTTTTTCTCTGTTAAGAAATTTCTAAAAAGGAAATTAACTTTAAAAATTTCATCTGGAACTTAGAGGTTTTGCTAATAAATGAAAAGATTCTTTACATTCAAGTCAAAATAGTAATTTCAATGAAAAAATGCATGTTTCTAGTAAGAATATATTATCTGTCAGTAATCTATTATTTCTTCTTATTAAATAGTCAATCTTTCTGAATTAGCTTCTAATAACTTAAGAGTGAAGAAAAAGTATACTTACTCTTGAAGATCAGTGATAAGTTTTTCTTTTGCCTCAACTTCATCTCTCAAACTACTTATTTGTTTTTGATGTGTTTCTCTGTGGCTTTGGATCTGCTGTTCAACCGCTTGCTAAAGTTATTGGGGGGAAAAGGATTTAAGTCAAGTAACCAAGATTAAGAATAATGGGCTTAAGTCATTAGTAGCCAATGTTACATGAAACTTGCCTTAACTTCATTTGCAGTCTGAACCTTATTTAAGTGCTCCTTTTCCATTTCATGCACTTTCTCTGTTTGGGTAGAGAGAAAAAAACAGAAGAAATAAGCCTTAACGTTCTTCCAATAAACCAAGGAGCAAATAGGTTTTATGAGGGATCTGTTTCTTAATAGTACTTGACTTTAAATTATCTAAATGCTACATAGTAAATCTTGCTCTCAGCTCATGTTGACTAATAATATAGCTATATCCTTTGTATTGCTATTATGGTTGCCTTTATTTTCTTTGCCTAATCCTGGAACAGATGGGTTAGGGCATGGTAGGGACTAAAATAGCTTTCTACATCCCCTATGTTAAGATTTATACACACATGCACACACCCCCTGATAACTTTGTGGGAAATTCCTAGATTGGCCACTTCAATATTCAAACACAATTTGAAAAGTGGGTTTCAAAGCCAACGTTAAAATGTATTATTTGTTTACATTCTAAGTTATCCATATTCTTATTCTCTATCAGTGTGAATATAAGTTTACTACAATTATACTAAAAGAATTAATATAGGTAGAACTCAAAAATTCAAAAGCTAATACCTTGTGCTCGAAGCTGGACTAACTCTTCACTGAGGGAATCAACAGATTCCTCTAGCTGTCTTTTCTTTTGTTCCACATTTTGAAGGTATTCAGTCAATGATTTGATTTTGGCTTCATGCTTTTGGGAAAAACATATTAATATGAAGTACAAAAATAACTCATGCACAAATTTTATTGTTAAGGATAACTTGAAAGTAAGCAATTTTTCTCTATATATTTAAATATATAATAATACAATGATAAAGTATTTGATTAATGAAACAATCCACTGTATAGCTTGTAACACTTGCAAAACTAAGGTAATGAAGGCTGAAGTATGATGTATTCTTACTATTCTAATGTTTCTTTCTTTCTCTACTACAACTCCTACCTTGGTGAATGGCCTCATCCATTCAGTTGCCAAAGCCAGAAAACTGGTCCTGCACTTGTCTACCCTAGAATTCATCTAGATTTTTAATAGCCAAATCAGTCATCTTTCTAAGTAAATTTCTACATGTAACATTTTAAGTAAATATAACCCAGTTAAATTCATTCATCTCATTGCACAAAGTAGGAAAATTAACTTTTTTAGATCAACTAACCTTTTTATTGTTACCCAAAATAACATATAGAAAAGTCATTTCTCTTAAAATTTTTACAATTTACACATGGCTATTCAAACAACAAAGGAACTTTGTTCTGTAACACATACTTGAGAGATACGAAGCTGGCATGCTGCTAACTCCTTTTCATTTTCTTCCATTTTTTTGTTGCTCTCAGTTTGTGTGCTTTCTAACTGTTTGCAGCGTTTTACCATTGTTTTTACTTCTGACTTCATTTTGCTAATGTAGAGCCTTGCAACAGTGAACTCTTCGTCTATCATGCCAGTTCCCTCAGGTTGCTATAAGAAAAAAGTAAAATAAAAAGTTAAAAACAAAAATGCCCAGTTTGTGGTTACTGGCATCTTTTAAACAAATAAATATTACTTGATATTCATAAAAAGTATGGAGTATTCTTTCATTAAACATTATTTTTAATAAAACTTAATTTTTGCTTTTCTTATTTTCTAAAACTTGAATACATGTTTACAAGGGAAACAAATGCAGCCTAAACAAAAGCAAAACTGATGGCATCTGCCTCTTTCAATTTCTGGATTTTCTCTTCATATGCAAGCTAATCATATGCAAGCTCAGTTTAAACTTAAATAATGTTCAGGGAGAGGGAAAGGACAACTTTCAAGCTTGACAAGGAAAAATATCATGGTGACTGTACATTCCGTAAGTTTCATGGATTTCATTACAAAATTCCAGTACAATATTCAGTGTCAAAATTAAGGGGAGCTTGAGAAGAAATAAGACTGTCTTTGTTTGCAGAAGATACGATTGTTTAAGCAAACAAACTCCTAGAATAAGCCATCAAAGTTAACACTGCAGAATTTAAGATTAACATAAAAAAGTAACTGTCCTATATCCCAGCAACAAACAAGGGAAAGTGAAATTTAAAACCCAATGGTACGGACATTAGAATGAAAAGAAAAAAGAAATACTTAGTCATAAATGTAATAAAATAGGTATAAAATCAATATGACAAACCAATGAAGAACTAAATAAACGGGAGATATTCTACATGCATGAATAGAAAGACTCCATATTAAGATCTCAGTTCTTCCCAACGTGATCTACAAATTTAAATATAATCTTAATTAAAATCCCTGCAAATTTATTTTATGGATATCAACAAAACTGACTCTAAAGTTTAAATGGAGAGGCAAAAGACTTTTAAATAGCCAAACACTACTAAGCAACAACAAAGTCAGAGACTTCAAGACTTTCTCTAAAGCTACAGTAATCAAGATGGTGTGATACTGGCAAAAGAACAGACAGGTAACTGGAACAGAACAGAGAGCCCAGGTACAGACACATACACAGACAACTGACCTCTGACAAGAGGGCAAAGGCAATTCAATGGATAAAGATAGTTTTTTCAATAAGCTGTAATAGAAAAACTATCTATCCACAAGTAAAATAATGAAGCTTGACAGACCTTCTACCTTGCAGAAAAATGAACTTCAAATGAATCATAGATCTAAATGTAAATATAAAACCAACAACCTCCAAAATAAAGGAGAAAATCTAGGTGACCTTGTGTTTGATCATGAGTTTTTAGATACAATGCCAAAAACGCAATGCTGAGAGAAAAAATCTGTAAGTTGAACTTCATTAAAATTTAAAGACCTCTGCTCTGTACAAGTACAATGTTGAGAATGATAAGATAGGCCACAAATTGGAATATTTGTAAAACATGTATCTGATAAAGGATGCTACCTAAAACAGACAAAGAATTCTTTAAAACTCTAGATAAGAAAAACCCACTGCAAATTAAAATGAGACAATGCTATACAACTCAAACCAAAAAAAAACAAAAAAAACAAAAACAAAACTGATGACATCAAATACTTGTGAGGATGTGGAGTAACATTGTTAGATTGTTGGAATACAAAGTGCTATAGCCACCTTGGGGGGTTTCTTACAAAGCTAACTCTTAACATATGACCTAGCAATCATGCTCCTAAGTATTTTTCCACTAACTGAATTGAAAAGTTATGTCCACAAGAAAATTCGCCCATGAATGTTTACAGTGGCTTTATGTATAATTGCCAAAGATTGTAAGGAACCAAGATGGTCCTTGATAGATGAACAGATAAACAAACTGGTACATCTATACAGTAGAGTATTTGGTGGGGAAAAAAAAAAAAAAAAAGAGCAATCAAGTCACAAAATGACTTAAATGTTGCTAAGAAAAAGAAGCCAGTTTGAAAAGGACATACACTATATGATTCCAACTATATGATATTTTGGAAAAGGCAAAACTATACAAATATTCAAAAGACCATGGCTGCTGTTCAGGGGAGAGGGATGAACAGAACAAAAAGCAAGAAGGATTTTTTAGGGATTCTGGGTGGCTCAGCAGTTTGGTGCCTTCCTTCAGCCCAGGGTGTGATCCTAGAGTCCCAGGATCAAGTCCTGCATCGGGCTCTCTTTGCCTGTGATTCTGCCTCTCTCTCTCTCTCTGTCTCTCATGAATAAATAAAATCTTATTTTATTTATTTAAACAGAGATGAAACTGTTTTAGATATGTAACTATACTGTAAGGGTGGATCTATATAAATGCAATTGTCAAAATGCATGAAATCATACAATACAGAGTGAACCATAATGTAAAAAAAAAAACAAAGTTAATAAAACTCAAGCAGTGCTTAATGATGATGTTAAGAGGAAAGAATTACATACAAATGAAAAAATATCGAGAATCCAGTTTTGGTGTTTTGTTTTGTTTTTAAACCTATTTGTAAGGCCGATTTGTTCTCAAAACGCTCTAACGGTAAAGTGAAAAAAGCAGTAATAAGAGTCAAGGAACCTGCATTCTATCACTGGTTCTTGCCACTGAACATAAGCATAAGCCATTTCTACTCTTTTCTCTATCTTTACCACTTTTTCACTTAAATTAAGGCTAGTTGAACATAAAATGGAAAAGATTTTTCTAAAAAGAAAGTGCAAATCTACAGAGTAAATTTTGAACACCTCTTTAGTGTTTAATGCTATGAAGTAAATTTACTTTTCCATCCCCCAAAGAAAACCCCACACAGATCTATCATATTAGTTTACTCTCAACAGAATAGGGCAGAATGTACAGATGGAACATTCTGAAGAGAGAAGAGACTGAAGAGAGAACAGGTCGAGTCACCCAGTATTTAACATTTTTCCTTTGTCTCAATGGCATGAGCCAACATTAAGAAATGATGTATGAGGAAAATGAATCCTTGCTGCCATCAACACATAGCAGCTTTGAATAAGTGACAGAAGGAATGCATGCTCTGTATTGAAAACTTTGATTTCATATCTTGTTAAACTGGGCTTCTCATTCTTTGTAGACTGTCAACTATAAATCCTACTATAGGGGCAACCTGGGTGGCTCAGTGGTTGAGCATTTGCCTTTGGCTCAGGTCGTAATCCCGGGGTCCTGGGATCGAGTCCCCCATCAGGGTTCCTGCAGGGAGCCTGCTTCTCCCTCTGCCTATGTCTCTGCCTCTGTGTATGTGTGTCTCTGATGAATAAATAAAATCTTAAAAAAAAAAAAAAAAAAAAAGCCAAGTATAAGTTTGTTCTCATTATTACCTAACTAAGCTTTAATAAAGATAGATAGGGGGATCCCTGGGTGGCGCAGCGGTTTGGCGCCTGCCTTTGGCCTAAGGCGCGATCCTGGAGAACCAGGATCGATTCCCACGTCGGGCTCCCGGTGCATGGAGCCTGCTTCTCTCTGCCTGTGTCTCTGCCTCTCTTTCTCTCTCTGTGACTATCATAAATAAATAAAAAAAATTAAAAAGAAGATAGATAGGGCAGCCCCGGTGGCTCAGCGGTTTAGGGTCGCCTTCAGTCCGGGTGTGATCTTGGAGACCTGGGATTGAGTCCCATGTCAGGCTCCTTGCTTAGAGCCTGCTTCTCCCTCTGCCTGTGTCTCTGCCTCTCTCTCTCTCTGTGTCATGAATAAATAAATAAAATCTTTAAAAAAAAAAAAATAAAGAAGATAAAGTCCACACAAATACCTACTCTGACATACAATCTTTCATGTTACGTACATATGCTTGCAATTGAGAGTCTTAGTTTGCTTTTTTTGGTCTAAGTTTTCATTTAATTTACCAGGTCACTATCTTTCCTTTTTATCACATGCCCAATGTTAAAATAACCAATGCTAGTATTCTAAAAAAGACTTGAGAAGAAAAACAGGCACAGTTAAAATAGGTATAGCAAAATATTGACTACTAACTCTTTCATGCTATTATTCTACTGTTTTATGTCTGAAATTTTTCATAATAAAACTTTAAAAACATTAACAAGCAGTGCTCATCTTTCATCTTTTCAAACATTTAAAGGCAACCAGACTCATTCATTCATGATTTTACTCCCTGAGCTAATCTCTGCTGTTGTCCCAGTTATACACTTTCATGTACAGTAATTTATTAACATAACCTCTAAATGTAAAATCTTTACATGATGGAGAAAAGAACCAAACATGGGATCCAGATAAATGATATTTATTGATTATGCCTTTTGAGTGCCTCTTTTCTTCTTTCCTCCCTGATTTAAAATGAAGTTAAATACCATTTATAACACATTGCTGTTGTGAATGAGATAATGGATGTGAAAAGAACTTTGTAAAAAGTAAGCAGTAAACAGAAGTATGAGTTGTCTACTGATACTTATACGTAGCATTTGGCTATTTTATTTACCTTTACATCATTATTTCCCACAGCAATTCCTATTTCTGCAAGGTCTTTTAGTAAAGATGCCATCATCTCAGCTGCTCGTTTTTTCTGGTGGTTGGTCATTTCCTTAAGTTTCTGAAGTTCAGCATCTATACTTGCTAAAGTTGCCTAATAGAATCCAAAACAAAAGATACAGTTAAACCTATTAAATGAAAGATTACTTTGAATATTGACAGGTATTTCAGTTTACCTAGGACTCAAAAAAATGCATTATTTTCTACTTTCAGTTTCTGAACTATCTCATCTACAGAGTTCCGGGATAGCTCCTAGCTCAAACTTAGAAAATATTTTAGATCTAAGAGAGTCTGTAAAGTAGCCATATTATGCTCTATGAAGAGCACGTCATTTGTACCATTTCCCTAATATTTGAGACTGGGTAATGTTTCCTGCCTAGAAGGGAGAAACTTCTAAGGTAATTAGCCTGAATTTTCTTTCATTACCATAGTATGGCTTATCTTTTGAAACGGAGTCCAAACAAAATAATGTTAGAATAGTAATGAACTTTCTAGATGGTTTGTATGTTTTATCTCCTTTCTATATACATAGTCATTGAAAATAGTCTACCTGATAATTACTACTACTTTGATACTATGATATAAAAGCAATTATTTAGGAGATAGTGATGAAGTAGTGTTATTGAGTGTTAACTACTCTAAGTTTATAATAATAGCTAATTGACC
This sequence comes from Canis lupus familiaris, assembly GCF_011100685.1. Classification (NCBI taxonomy): domain Eukaryota; kingdom Metazoa; phylum Chordata; class Mammalia; order Carnivora; family Canidae; genus Canis; species Canis lupus. The sequence continues at coordinate 12,703,842 of NC_049223.1, read as the reverse complement.
AGCAACAAAGTCACCACAATTTTGAGAAGTCCAACCCAATTTGGCCACATTAAAACTTACCATTAGGGCAGCCTGGGTGGCTCAGCAGTTTGGCACCTGCCTTCAGCCCAGGACGTGATCCTGCAGACCCAAGGATCAAGTCCCATGTTGGGCTCCCTGCATGGAGCCTGCTTCTCCCTCTGCCGGAGTCTCTGCCTCTCTCTCTCTCTGTGTGTGTGTGTGTGTGTGTGTGTGTCTCATGAATAAATAAATAAAATCTTAAAAAAAAAAAAAAAACTTAAAAAAATAAATAAAATAAATCTTACCATTATAACACAGTCAGATATTAAAAGTCAGGAAGTTGTATTAAGAATACAGTAGCTTTTTGTAAAGATATCATTTCAGTTTATTGTTTCTTCTGGTCATTTCCCTAAGTTTCTGAATATTAGTTGTATGCTTATCCAGTTTAATCTAAAATACCAGATATCTTTCAAGTCCCAGAAGATAGCATGCTTTAAGGTCTAAATCATTATGTATCTTCTCTAACAAGTGAGTAACAATATTGTACACATATAAAAAGATGCAGAGGGCAGCCCTGGTGGCGCAGCGGTTTAGCACTGCCTGCAGCCCAGGGCGTGATCCTGGAGACCCTGGATCGAGTCCCGCGTCGGGCTCTCTGCATGGGGCCTGCTTCTCCCTCTGCCTGTATCTCTGCCTCTCATTCTCTCTGTTTCTATGAATAAATAAATAAAATCTTTAAAAAAATATAAATAAAAATAAAAAAATAAAAAGATGCGGAATGCTGTAAGGTTTTCCCAACTTCTATTACCAACATAGCGTTGACAGACTCAGCTTCATAACTGGGACACACCCACAACTGTCTTAAAGACTAAAATCGGTGACTGAAGACCAACTTACAGCTTGTGGAGTTTTAAAAAACTCCTATTGTTCTCCAAATAGCAATTAGGTTTGCTAATACAACTCAATAATTCTTAATAGTAAGAATTATAAAGGCACTTTGATCTCCATGCTATTAAACTGTACCTTTGGAGATTAAAAGGGGAAAATGAATTTTGCATCAGGGGCATGAAACCTTTAAAAATAGTTCTTGACTGCTTTCCTTTAGATAGGTGAACATGGATAGGTAAATAGTAGTGAACACGGATCCTGAGTCCAACTCTAGATGCAATTTCTGGACAAGAAGTTGGTACTGACAATAATAAAACATTAATAATAAGACAGCTCATCTGTGGTGATGCTGCAAGTATAGCAATCACAATCCCACAGTTAGATACTACCTTTAGCATCATTCTAGGAAGGTGGCAAATCCTGCTTTATAGCAATAACAAATAAAGACCCTTATCTATGGCAGAATTACAAGAAGAGCCTTCTATATTGTGCTAGGTAGGCTTTACTCCAGGAGCTAGGAATGTAACAGAAAACAAAAACCAAATTATAGGGCAGCCCGGGTGGCTCAACGGTTTAACACCACCTTCAGCTCAGGCCATGATTCTGGAGACCCAGGATCAAGTCCCACATCGGGCTCCCTGCATGGAGCCTGCTTCTCCCTCTGCCTGTGTCTCTGCCTCTCTCTCTCTTTTTCTGTGTCTCTCATGAATAAGTAAAATATTTAAAAAAATTATATGAGCTTATATATCCTCTTATTTTTATGTGCACATTTCTTAATTTACAGTTTGAACAATCATCTAATAATTTTATTGAGTAACTAGGAGCTAACTTATTTTCTCTTTAACTTTAGAATATTAAGAATAGCCAACAAGTCTTCAAATGGCATTTTAATTACCTTTTAACAGACCGTCAGGACCTAAAAGGATAACCTTCTTCCTTCACCTCTAAGGATTTATATAAAGGAGAAACTGAATTTGAGGCTTGGAAATGCTTAAGAATGGATACTATCAGCACTGAGCTTAGATAAAAAGAAGTTACTTAATTTCAATGAAGAATATTTGTACTAAAGTATTAAGAAAACAGAATTATATCCTACCGATTTCTGATTTAGTTCATCACTAAGCAATTCATACTCCTTAGTTTTATCTTCCACTTCCTGAGACTTCTGATCATAATTGACAGCAAGTTCCTCTAAGGCTTGTAAAACTTCTTTTACTTCTTCTTTAGAGGCATCGTTTTCTGCTTGCAGGCGATTCAGTTCAGCTTGCATATTATCTTGATCCCTTCTGGTAGATGCCAAAAGCTACATACAAGAATAGAAGTATACAGAGGTTTTAAAAAGGTATAAAGGCTTAAAAAATCTATTTGCTTCACCATGTGCTAAACAAAAAGGGAATAAAATGTGGATGCTATTAACTGTGTGAACGTTTATTCATTCAATAGACTATCTACTATGTGCGGGCACTGTGGATGACAGCAAAAAAATAAAAAATAAAAAAATAAAGACTTTGCTTTGAGGACTCTAATAGAAGAAACAAAGACACATAAATAAATGTAATACAGGATGGAATGTTAACTAAGAGCCAAAAAGGAGGGACAGGACATGACAAAGTGCTTGGTAATATTTAAAACAAGAGAGTTATTCATGAAGAAGGCTAGAATTGGCAGATTTTTAGTTATGTGCAAATTCATGTATTAGAAAACAAAATGCATACTAGGTTCATGAACAGTGAGTACAGAACAAAAAAATTAGTAGCTGTCTAGAAGACATGCTTAAAAGTTCAGATCTTCTTTGGTCAACAAAGGGTGGCACCTGACCTATGCCTCAGGAAAACTTAGTATCAACATATATAATTTGACTGCAGAGAAGCCAACAGACTAGTTAGGAGAAGAGGGTCAGTTGCTGTCAAGTAGGAGCATCTAGAAATTTGTAGGAGTATTTCTAATGGGGCAGAATGCTAAGGACACCTAGAAGCAGGGGCCATGGATGCTAAAGGTCCTGTATGTAACACACAGCACAGAATAATATAATGAAGAATTGTGTAAATGTTACTAGTGCCCTCTTTGAGAAAACATGCTATAATTGAAGTACAAAGGTGATGTGACCAGGATCATGTTGACTGATGGTGGCTATCTCTTCCTTATTGAAGCTGTGTAACCTTTGCCTCCATATCCAAACCAAATCTTAAATGAAGTATCATTTTTAAATTACCCCTCTGTTCTGCCAGGTAAGATAAATTGAGGGTCCTAAACCAGGTGACAAACTAGAGAACTTGAAAGAACTAAGATGAAAGTAAAGAAGGCAAAAATCAGCTGGTTCGATGAGGGCAGACATGGTAAAAGAGGAGTAAAAAAAGATTTCATTCACTGACATCCTTATTCCCACAGTAGGTCATACCTCAAATTATATAATTATTAAAGATAGGTCAAAGCAATTCAGTTATTTTTTCTTCAATCATCCCTTGAAACCTGTTTCTGTGTGTTTAAGTGAACAAGTAACAATAAAACACTGTTTTTTACATTTCTTCATTTCCATGTGGAAATACTCTTCATAAAGGAACTGACAGTTTAAAAGTATAGTTAAGTCCATCTCAAGGATTAGTAAGACAGGTTTTGGGGAGAATAAGGAGATAAAACAGCACTATATATAAAACAAGGAGAGTAGAAGACAGTTAAAAAGTACAGTAGAACTATATTAAAGAATAGTACTGAAAAGTTATCCTCTCCTCTCCAGTTAGATAGAACTCAAACTTAAAAAAAGAAAAACCTTAAGAGGAAGTCAATCTTTGCTTCACTCATGATGTATCATATCCACAGTGAAGCATGGGCATATTAAAGGTACTCCCATATTGCAAATGTACTCCAGGATATTCTGAGCTCTCTGTTGGTTCATCTTTTATGTTTATTTTTTCCATCTCTTATGTTTAAATAGTCATGACAAACTGTAAGCTTTTCTGACAGCAATATGTACAATATTCACCTTACCTCTTCTTGATCCAACATTTGTGTCTTCAGTTTCTCTACCAATTGGCTCTGTTGATTAATTTCTTCATCCTAGAATTTTAAAGTAACAAGTCATTGTAAGATTATTATTTCCCTGACCAAAATACTTCAAAACTGTTTCTCCAAATTAAACATAGCTTATTTCAATCTCCTAAAAAAATGCTGAAGGCTAGTCATTTGTTTAAATGCTAAGAAATAATAAACATGTTTAAATTTATTATTGAAATAATGGCAATGCAGTTACTTCAAACCTGCCATATTTGCTTAAAATACACATAAAACACCACCTAAAAATAAAAACAAAACAAGAACTATTTACTTCTAGTCTCTTTACTGCTCTCGTTTTTCCCTTTCTTGATTCATAATTTGTTATTTTTCACAATAAAGCTGAGATAATTAAAGCAGGAAAACATTATTTCCACTTTATTTTGTTCCCTAATCTCCTGCATCACCTTTATTATTGAGTCTAAGATCCCTGATTCTTAGAGAAATCATTTCATTAAGATTCTCCAATGACCCAAGGTCTAATTCTCTTTCGAAAATTCTTTTAAAGAAGAGAAGAAAACACAAGTATGTCTCATACACAGTTCCTGCACAGAAACAGAAACTGTGATTTTGTATTTTTTATCAATACCATGACCCTTAAAACAATGTGAGAGTTAGGGGTGCTAACCGCCCCCACCATGGAGTTGAAGATCCACATATATATAACCTCTGACTTCCCAAAAACTTAACTGTTGCTAGCTGTTGAATGAATGGAAGGCTTACCAATAAAGATAATTAACACATATTAGCACACATTTTTACGTTACTGGGTTACATAAGGCATTTTTACAAGTACAGTAAGCTAGAGAAAAAATGTTATTAAAATCCTAAGGAAAGTTTGTTTATATTATTGTACTATATTTGTTTTAAAAATTCACCCATGCAGTTCAAACCAATGTATCTGAGGGTCAACCTAACAATCATTTTCAAAAGAAACTAAGGTAGATATATATAGGTTCCCTGGATCCATAACATTAAAATTAAAAATAAAAATACCTATGTCATAACATTCCAAAACAAAACATGAACAACAAGCTACCTTGTCATCAAGCTGTTTGTACAATTTCGCAATTTCTTCTTCACACTTTCTTCTTTCAGCATCAGTAAAGTTTCCAGTAACTCCAATTGTGGCTGCTGGTTTATCATTGGTAATAGTAACATCCTTATCTACTGCAAAAGCTTCCAAGTTGGCTTTCTCTTTGTCAAACTGTTCATCAACAGGCACTGTCTCTCCTAAAATAAGGCAATAACATGGTTAATAAACATCTACCTGTCTAAAACAAATTATAATTTTATTCAATTTCAGGAGCTCTCGCCAACTTTATCTGCTCAGTCCAAGATTTGAGAAGCTACAATTACTTTTGACTCATCCCTATCTTCTAAATCCAGTCACCAAATCTTGTAAATTTTATTGCTTCTACCCCACTGTGGAACCTTTCCATCTTGACTTTTATAGCTTCTAAGATGGCCTCTGTGCCTCTATTTATTATGTCAGGTAAAATCAGAATTTAAAAGATTTTCATCATTTTTAATTGATGATCCTTAATGCTTAAAAAGTAAAAACGGATATAGTTTATATTCATAACAGAGTCTCAAGTTTGTAAAATAGCTTTATATTCATACTCAACAAACTCAAAATGACACATTCATAAATTATTACCATTACGCCACCGGTTGAGTTCATTTTCAAGCCACTGAATGGTGTTCCGCAGGGTCTTATTTTTTTCCTTTTCTCTTTCATATTTCTTTTTCCACTGTTCTGCAGTTAATTCTACATTTACACAAACTGTGTTCTTAATTGTTTTAGCCCTAAGAGAAGTAATTGCAGAAAAAAATTTTTGACTAAAATTAATTATTTTCAATTGATACCTACAGATCTCTGTTATATATACACACATATGGCATTTTTGGCTAAGTAATTTAACTTGACAATTCTTGTTAAATTATCTCTATGACTAAATACAAAGAACCATAATTACTATAGTGCTTATTCACAAGCTTAATAAATTTGGGTCAGTCACAAATTGGTGATTATCTTAAAATTTAAAAATCAACCTGATAAGGATAAAGAACAAGGGCCCATATTTCCCCAATTCATTTGGAAGGCTAAATTAATATAAAAACAATTACTGTTGAAGGTCAAAAATAAAATCATCTTTGACTCTCCTAGGTTAACCAATTCATAAATGGTTATCTCATTATATGAACCTGTCACATATGTCTACAGACTAATACAGAATTATATTTGTCAAGTTTTTATTATCTGAATGCAAATACTTATTTTCTTTAATGCTAAATTAAAGCTTCTCAAATAAATTTGAGTAAAGTTAACATCTGACTTTCATAATTCAAATCTAAGCACCTTTAAAAATGGACCTTGTTTGTATTATCTCTCAATTAAAAAGTTGTGTCTGGCATACTAACAATATGCACTGATTTGAATATCTACCTACTTTTCCTAGACTTAATAAACAAAAGACCTATCTATCATTTAGACTGGTTTTTTTTTTTTTTTTTTTTTTTTTTTAAAGATTTTATTTGAGAAAGAGAGAAGCACAGAGAGAGAAGGAAACTCCCCGCTGAGCAGGAAGCCTGACTTGGGGCTCAATCTCAGGATCCAGAGATCATGACCTGAGCCACTCTGGTGCCCCTAGACTTTGTATTCTCTTAACAAACCTTTGACCAAACAGGAGTGTAGATTTTGTTTCAGATTCATTGTATGACGATGGAGAACAGCAAATTACAATAGTGGTTCTACAGTTTCCACCTAATGAGTCTTGAAGGATTCTCGTCATCTTACTATCTCGATATGGAACATATGTCTATGAAAAAAAAAAAAAAGACCAATGGGTTTCTATGCAATAAAATTTGTTATATATGGGTGACGGGCCCTGAGGGGGGCACTTGATGGGATGAGCACTGGGTGTTATTCTATATGTTGGCAAATTGAACACCAATAAAAAAATAAATTTATATATAAAAATTTGTTATATAAATATGTTGGACTTTAAGTTACAAAGGAATTTTGGTTATTTTAACTGATTAATATTAAAATGGGAACTAAAATCTACATACAAATACTATAAATTCCCAAAAGACAACTAATTCACATATACTGATTGAAACACACCAAATCTTTCACTCAAACATCCATGCATACACATATATTGATATTTGAATAATCCCCCATAAGATAACAATAGGGAAAGAGAAGACATGTATACTTACACTTCCCTCAGCCAAAGCAGAAATGACATTGCCAAGAGCAGAAAGTGACTTGTTGATGTTCTTAGCTTCATCTAGTACAGCACCTTCAGCTCCAGTTTTACTAACCTACATACACATTAAGATTCCAAAAGAATGAAACAGAATTTTAAGTTTAAATGATTTTCTAAAAAAGTTCAGAGGTCACCAATAACCAGCAAACAATAAAATGAAAAGCTTCATGATTTTATTCACCAATTATTTACTCTAAGCTATCACTATTTCTTAAGTATTAATCGTCTGAGAACTTGGTCAAGTAACTAGGTGCATGAGAAGAATGTGATTAAGGAGATACCAAATTTTATTTTTAGTTTATGTTCCTGAAAATAATAAGTTTACGGATACATTTACAATATACTATTTGTTAACCTCCTCTGCTTCATTAAGAGAGGAACCTTTTAAAATTTGCTAAAGCTTATTCTTGATATTTTAACTGTTACTGATTTTAAATACATAAGCAAATTCACTTCTTTTAAAAATGTGAAATATATGTATTAAAAATAGGATAAAAGTAATATTTTAGCATTGTTGACTGAAGAAACAGCCTCTCAGAATTCACAAAATTAAAGACAGGCTTTGAAGGATGTGTTTAAGACTTAAGTAAAAGGGAATTGATATGTTACTTCAATCAGAAGAAACAAAATTAGCAAAACAGCAAAAATAGTTACAGAGATCAACATTAAAACATTTGAACTTATTTTGATTTTCACATAAACTAGAATCAGATTAGTTTACTGTATAGTCTATGATAGTTAAATAATCACTGAAAGGAAAAGAAGTAGGTACATCCAAACCAGAAGACTAATGGATAGTTACCAGTTTTCACAGGGAGCCCCACTGTCAGTATGGTAAAATAGATATCAAAAATTGGAAGATGGTACCTAATAAAATTTATAACTACATATACTGAACAAAAGTCTCAATAAAAACACACTTGAAGTCAAAGGTAACACCTATTGGGGTTGAACTGGACTATGGCACAAATAACAGTAATTTGGAACCAGTTTTTCAGTTTAAGTAATCGTAAGCACTGGCATCAAAGCTTTTCTTTTTTTTTAATCTCTCAAATCTGATTTAATAGTTTTTAACATGTTAACAACAATGCTGAAGTCCAAATTCAAACTAAAGTTTATAAAAATGCTTAAGTATCTACTAGAATATAAAGATTTTACCTTTTCACTACCAGCTAAATCAACCAGATAAAGTTTTCCACTCAGCTTTTGTTCCGTTTGCGTGTTCTCTTGTTTTACATTAATAAGAAATATACTGTGACTCCTAGAGCTATGTTCATTCATATCTGCAATGAAATTACACAAACAACTATAAACAAACACGGCTTTCCCTACTAATAATTTCTAAAGCGTTATTTACATAAAAATCCAATATAATTAATCAAGTTGATAAAGGTATTTTAAGGCAGTTTTGTGCCTAACTAGTGTTAAGACATTTTACTTACTTGTAACTGCTACATGTCTGTTGGATTTTCCTTCGTCAATGGTATCCATAACTTCATCTGGACTACATACAAAACGTTCTGTGCACCCCTATAAAATAATTTTTTAAAGTATGTCAATAGCCATATTGACAATTGACAATTTATTACTTTTTAAACAAGCATTCTGTATTATTTTATAAATACCTTTACATAAGGAACTCGATTTTTATCTTCATGAACTGAAAGGTTGGTCTTTGAAACTGAAAAAAAAAAAAGTATCAGTAACATTCTCCTAAACTCTAAAACTAGTTATGAAAGAGCTAATTGTTGATTATTTCTCTTCCCAAGTGGCCTAATAACAATAGGTAAATTTTTAAAATGACACATCACTATTAAAGAAAAGACTCTGTAGAAACAGTAGGAGATTTAAACAGAAACTAATGCAGCAATATAAAATTTGAGGTCCAGGGTAACCTCTATTACCTACATTTTGAAAATAACATTATACCAGAGTAGTTTAATAGTTTCCCAGGGCAATGAATCTAACTGACAGCTGCTGAGAGAAGACGAGGACTCAGGACTTCTAATTATAATCTAATTTTCTACTTACTACTTAAACATAAGCAACCATAAATATGTGCTTTTTAAAGAAGTTATTCAGCGTGTCAAAGGCATTCAACTAACTTTAAAATACACCTGTTTCTTATAATTTAAGTCCAGTTCATTTGGTTACTTAAAAATGGCCTTATATCTGTTATTAAAAAAGTAATGTGCTTTTTAAAATGATAAAAGAATTTAACTTACCATCTAACAGGTCCCTTATCTTATCCAAATAAATTTCAAAATATGAAACCTGAAGGGCAAAGAAATAAAGGGAAAAAAAATCAATTAAAATTTTAAATTCATTCATTTGTTCATTAAATTTATTGGGGTCTGAGGGCTAAACACGATCTAGACAAGAAGGCAGAGTTATCAACAACTCAGTCACAGCTTATGTTCTAATGGCATAATCTGAATTATCTAAACTGCTCATGTAACTAAAAGCAATTTCCATTACATATCCTCATCTAAAATGAGTTAGACTCATGAGAAGAGTAAGAACCTTTGAGTTCAGTAATAAACTCCTTCATTTTATAGAGAAGGAGGCTAAGACAAAAGAGAGTTTGTGATCTTGTTTAAGGTCATCTAAAGGCAGAAGAACCCCAGTTTACTAATTCTAATGATTTTTCTACTATAATTTCCATAAAATAGTTTTTAAAAAGGAAGAGCATTTATTATTTCTTGGAATAAAATTATTCTAGCTATAAAACAAAATACAATCTTTCCCCAAGGATTCTACCTTAATATGAAATTCCAAATTTTCATCCATGGAGTAAATGTAATTAAAAATATCTTGCACTATTCTTGGAATAATCCCCATGCCTTCTGGATCATGAAGTTTACCCTAAACAGAAAACAAAATGAGACTTTAAGAAGTATGAATTAAAAGTAAAAACTTTCAACCTATAATTTGTAGTCAATAGAGAATAGTAATTGTAATTGTTGCCATTTTTTGGTGAAAACAACTCTACAAGGTATCTAAAAAAATCCAATTCAACTATTATGTATTAGTAAGTTACACATAAATACTGCAGGTCAACAAGGGTTATCAACTGATCTTAGCCTTTTATTTAATCACTAGATTTAGATTATCCATGCTTGTGCAACGAACATATTTTTGAAAGGTTTGTTTCTACTCATGTAAGTCTTTATTGTTCCTTCAGGTCAAATCCACGTAAATACAAGAAATGTTTTTGTTCTCTGTAACTTTATGGAAATGAGTAATATGAATTTATTACAATAAAATAAGCATTTATACAGAATGCTCAGATAAATGATAAAAGATGTAGCAACAGCATAAGATAACAAATACACTGTTTTCTAGATGCAAAGTTTGGACAGGTTCACATCTTATTAATAGCAGCACTGATAACTGTGGAGACATTCATATTAAAGAAGAGTAGTAGGTATTTGAAGAGAATTAATTGCTCTGAACAGAAATGAAAACATTAAAACATTCAAAATTTCAAATTCCTCATTATTATAAGGTAGTAGAAAATTCCCTAATTCTAAAATGCTATATATTGTGGTTATGCTGATAAAACAAAGCTAAATATGATTTCAAGTATATAACTTCATTATTCAAACTCCAGAACTGATTAAATTCCAATAGTGATGTTACCTGTATATTATTTGTACTGGAGAAAGTAATAAAGAGTAAATAAAGATGTTTAAGCATGGTAAAATCATTTACCAAATAATAACTGAATATACTATTTTGCAAACCACATGCAAGTATAGTTATGAAATGTTACCTCCATTGTGTGTGTCTTCCCAGAGGATGTTTGTCCATATGCAAATATTGTTCCATTGTATCCCTCAAGTACATCTATGACAGAATAAGAAATTTTATACCTCAGGGGATTTTTTTTCCTTAAGCGAGATATTTAAGAAATTACTTAAGAATGTTAGAAAACATTCTGAAAAAATTAATATAGATATTAACCCTGTTCCTCAGCATAATCAAATCTGCAAAACAAAATATTTGTGGGAAGAATGGTGAGGAAGATGGACTTTTTTTACACTAACATGAAAGATTCCGTCAAAGTCGAAGTTCAATTCATGAAAGATTTATTATAAAGATACTGAAGAAAAAAATAAGAATACATCAGTAGTATTTTCTTAGTGATGATCCACCTGAGCAATTATTTTCTCTCCAGCCCAGATTACTTTCTGTGGTCAATAAAACACAAATTTTAAATTCCATTGTTTATAACCTTTTATGGAAGTGTAGATCTCAAATGCCTTTACACCTGTATTCCAAACCTTTATGTGACCTGAAAGAAAAAATTGTTCTGCAAATTTACATACAGATATGAATTCACTTTTATAAACAGGACTAGTGATTAGCGGTTAAGTGGTGGTTAAAGCTTACAAATCCAAAGAACAGTCTTCCCTATACAAGCATAACAAGCCCAGTTGTACCTCAAAAATAAATTCTCTGTGAAATTAAAAATAAATCTTTTTTCTAGCTTTGTGTATACTCCAAGATTTATCTTTTTTCTACAATTTATTCTAGAAGGAAGCCAAAGTAAAAAGAGAAGCCTCTATTGGAAATAGTAGAAGCTAAGTAAATGAGAAAGCAGGACAATCCTGGTTCTTTTTCTTAAATTGATTATTTAAAAAAGAATAAGAACAATCCCAACATTGGGTACTAGATATTAACAGATTTCCTACAGAAACATTTATTAATGGGAAAAAGAAGGTACTTAAATTTTAAGAGCTCTCAAATCACATTTAAAACAGATGACACTGGAGGCACCTGGGTGGCTCTGATGGTTAAGCATTCAACCTCTTGATTTAGGCTCAGGATCATGATTTTGGGTCGTGAGATCAAGCCCCACATTGGCTTTAGATTCTATCTTTCCTGCTGTCCCCTTCACCACCTTCAAAAATATAGATGGCATTGCAGTATTTCTGAACAAGAAATCATCTTGAGAAAAAAAGTACTGGATCTTTTCCAATTTACTTCTTTTACATATAATTGTTCTGAGTATACCTATATCATACCTTCTGCTTAAGATCTTTTAATCAGTCAAGTAAAACCTAAGGATAAAATCCAAGGTTTGCTATAGCTATAAATATTGGTAAGTGAATTAACACATGACTTTCTCAAGATCACATTAAGTAGCATATGTCCATAGGGAATTACAGAATATTTGTGGTTATGTGAAACTGTATTCTAACATGAGGGGACCCAGGATAATAAACATATGCAATACATTTGTTTTGGAGACTTCAAGCGTAACTTTAAAAATTTCATATGATTACAGATATTACGGAATATACAACATTCAAATATTTACTGAGCACCTGCTATGATCTATCCTCTGCACTTGGTGCAAGGGATATTAACAATGACTGATGAGGTGTTTTCTAGACATGCCACATTATCACTGAAGTAGTTTAATAAACGTTTTTATCAATTAGGAAAGTATTTTTGCCTACCTTCAAATCCAGCCCTGCCTCTGCTTTCTATAGTGACTTATCCCCAACAAATCTAAACATACAAATAAAGATAATATATTTTACAGTGAACACCCTATAACCATCACCAAGATTCTATCTTAACATTTTGTAATTTTAATGTTTAATCATGTATATAACCATACATCTGTTTTAATGCATTGCAAAGTAGACTGCAGACTTCAACACACTTTCACCTAAATACTTTACCATATATGTATCGTTAATTAGGATTCATTTTTTAGTTTTATTCCTGAGTTAAAATTTATATACAATGAAATGTCTTTATCTTAAGCATGGATATTTAAAAAAACAAAAGCAGGGCAGCCCGAGTGGCTCAGTGGTTTAGTGCAGCCTTTGGCCCGGGGCGTGATCCTGGAGAGCAGGGATTGAGTCCCACATTGGGCTCCATGCATGGAGCCTGCTTCTCCCTCTGCCTGTGTCTCTCCCTCTCTCTCTCTCTCTCTCTTTCTGTGTGCCTCTCATGAATAAATAAATAAAATCTTTAAAATAAAATAAAATAAAAAATAAAAAAACAAAAGCAACACTCATCTATTTGAAAATCCTAGAAAGCATACATCTGTAATGAGAAAAAATTAGGCATTTTTCGACCTGGCTCTTGTTTGCTTTTCTCAGCTCTACCTTCCACCACCCTTCCTCTCATACTGCTGTTCTGTGTCAGTCAAAATGATCAAATCTGACAATTTCAGATGGTTCAATTTCAGTCACACCATAATGTATGTTGTTCCCCACACATTGTGACACTCTTCTCATGTGGGTATGTCTTGGCACATGTACCATCTCTGCCTGAAAGGGATCCCTCCTCCTTCCTACTCTTTGTGCATCCTTTAAGACTAGCTTAGGCTTTACTTTTTTTCTCAAACCTAACTATACAACTACTCCCAAATAAATTTGGAGGAGTCTCATCCTATGTGTTCTTGTAACATCTACATTTAAACATTATACATATCACTGCATAGTGCAACTGCCAATAGATTTATATGCCGTCTTTAGCAACTTTTAAACTCCTTGAGGCCAGGACTGTGCTCAACTCCTTACAGTGCCTGGCACTTAGTAATAACTCAAATGCTTACTGAATGATTATTACCATTACTAACACACAGCATTTTTCTAAAGCCTCCCTCCTTCTATAAAACATACATTTGCGGGATCCCTGGGTGGCACAGCAGTTTAGCGCCTGCCTTTGGCCCAGGGCGCGATCCTGGAGACCGGGGATCGAATCCCACGTCGGGCTCCCGGTGCATGGAGCCTGCTTCTCCCTCTGCCTATGTCTCTGCCTCTCTCTCTCTCTCTGTGACTATCATAAATTAAAAAAAAAATTTAAAAAAAATTAAAAAAAACATACATTTGCTGTTCTTGTGAGAAACAGAGAAGAACAACTATGGACAAGTATCACTTCTCTCATACTTTGTAAAAAAGAAAAACATTATTTAGTAAGCAAGACAATAGCATAACACTGTCTAAAAGTCACTTATCTCTTTGAACTTCAGTTCCTCACTGGCAAAGGGGAAGGCTTAGAAGGCTACAAGAATTGAAAGTCCTCATATGGAATTATTATTGCTAACATTTGAGAGTATACATTGTGCCAGGCTATAATAATTTTTCATATACTAATATATAATCCTCACAAAAACCCTGTGAAAGGTACTATTTTTAGTCCCACTACACTGAAACTAAGAACAAAGAGATTAATTTGCCTCTACTTCCACAGTTGGCAAGATGGAGCTGGGATGCAAACCCAGACAGTCTTGGTTCTAAAGACATACTCTTAACCACTGCACTGTATTATATAAAACACAGAAACTAAAATAAATACATGGCAAGCCACATCTGCAAAAATTGTAAGTTAATATAGTGGCAGACAGTTCAGGTCAGGAAGCTATGGTAGGAAATCTATGAATGCCTGTTATGATGCATAGCATATAGCAAGTATTGAATAAATGCCAACTACTTCATACAGGGAAGTGAAAAGACATCACTCAGATTTGGAATTCACTAGAGAATACAAGTGGGTAAGCCTCGTTCAAAATAAAGAAAACCTAAAAAAAAATTAAAAAAAAAATAAAGAAAACCTATCTAATGAATCTACAGAAAGGGGAAATAGCTTTGTACAAAATCAAGTTTTATATATATATATATAAACTTGTATAGAAATTTATGAAACAGGGATGCCTGCCTAGGTGGCTCAGCAGTTGAGCATCTGCCTTTGGCTCAGGGCGTGGTCCCGGAGTCCCAGGATTGAGTCCTACCTTGGGCTCCCTGCAGGGAATCTGCTTCTCCCTCTGCCTATGTCTTTGCCTCTTTCTGTGTCTCTCATGAATCAATCAATCAATCAATCAAAATGAATGAATGAATGAATGAATGAATGAATGAATGAATGAATGAAAGAAAGAAGAAACAGTACTTTAGCCAACTGTCAGGAGGAGCCCAGAGAATACTAGCTGCTTCAGGTCATCCTTGGCAGCCTGCTCTTCAAATCTGTTTCAGAAGAAATACCAACTCACCCATCATTTTGCTAATTGCTGCCTACCAGAAGTTTCTAACTATGGCCTTTCACTGGATGTGTTTGCCAGTGACTGTCCCAAGTATACCCTGTGATGTATTTAATTGGTTTTCTGTCCTATCTCACCAAGCACCCACGACCTATCCCCACCTCATCTCTTTCCTTAAATCTATGTATTTAATGGTAACTTCTCCACATTCATAATCTTCTCCAGGACGACTCTCATTACCTACTATATCTAGTCTCCTCAAAAGGGGTAGAGAGCATTTGGGTAAAGATAAAAGGAGTAAGTCATAGCCAGGTGATACTTTTCTTACATAAATTATAAATCTAGCAAAGAAGCTGGAAAGACACATTGATAGAACTTCCCATTGTAATAGTTGCTTGAAGCCTAATTTTGTAGTGAAAATACTATAGGCTATGAATTATCCCAAGCACAACATGGTTGATTAAATCAAGAGAAAAATTAATTTTCTTAGAAGAGAGGAAACAAACAGCAATTGATAACTGTTGTGTGCTTGCTTCTCTATACCAGGCCCTGGATGAAAGTTCTTTTTCATGCATCACCTTTTAAAATCTTCATAGCACCTTTATTTTGCAAAACAAGAAACAGATGTAGAAAGGTTAGGTAATTTGCTAAAAGTCACACAGCTAAAAGTAGCAGGGTCTAAGTTTCAATCTAGGTTTGTCTGACTCAAAGCCCACGTTCTTATCCACACTGAAGATAAAAGAACTGCTATTCAGAATTCAGTTCCAAACAGTAAAGCAGGAATTTGCTGTGAAATCTAAGGGACCTAAGTTTTGAGAAGAGAAGGGAAATTTCACTAAAAGAATGATGTCATCGGGATCCCTGGGTGGCGCAGCGGTTTGGCGCCTGCCTTTGGCCCAGGGCGTGATCCTGGAGACCCAGGATCGAATCTCACGTCGGGCTCCCAGTGCATGGAGCCTGCTTCTTCCTCTGCCTGTGTCTCTGCCTCTCTCTCTCTCTCTCTCTCTCTCTCTCTCTCTGTGACTATCATAAATAAATAAAAATAAAAAACTTAAAAAAAAAAAGAATGATGTCATCTTAAAACTGTAAACAGTAATGAAACAGAACAGAAGGTAATAGAAACATGTACCTTAACACTTCAGGACAATAGATTTCAAAGAGTTCTGAGAAAGACAGGTGTGAGACTATTATTAAGAGCCAATGGGGCACCTGGGAAGTTCAGTGAATTAAGCAACCAACTCCTGTTTTTGGCTCAGGATGATTTCATGGTTGTGGGATCAGGTCCCACATCAGGCTCTATACTCAGCACACACAGTCTGCTTCAGATTCCCTCCCTCCCTCCCTCCCTCCCTCCCTCCCTCCCTCCCTCCCTCCCACTTATGCATTCTCTCTCAAATAAATAAATAAATAAATAAATAAATAAATAAATAAATAAATAAAATCTTAAAAAAAAAAAAAAAGAAAAAGAAAACCCACTATATGGCCAAGGATGTGTGAGATAAAAATCCCTAGAATAGTATGAGAAAAACGAAAGCCCAGATTAAGTAAGTCTAACCAAAACAAAACAAAAACTAAGCTCCTAAAAAGAGCTTTTAAAATATTCAGAAAAAGACTAATGTCTGACTAGACTTGCACTGCCCAGAGAATAAAATGTTAATAAACAATATAAGACAAAGCAATGATCATTTTATTACCACCTTCTACAATATTATCTTCAAAATGGAACATAATAACCACTGTAAAGACAGACTTTAAGACTGAGGTGGGTAAGAGCAAAAGAACGATTTTAAATGAGCTCAAGTTTGTAGTCACAAGAGAATCACATTCCATGGATAAAAATTTCAGCTACCACAGCTGATTTTTAAAAGCCATGGAGAACAAAAACAATAGAAAATGACTAACTTGGTAAATGTTATACTCATTTTCAAAAAGGAAAAATGGTAAGGTAATTTTTGGTCACCAAAATTTCACTAAAAAAAAAAGCTATGGTTGAACTAACCTCATTTCCTGCTTGGATAGGGTCACCCAACTAATACTTAGGGGAAACACCAGCCTGGTGTATCATGACTTCATAAAGAGATCCAAGTTTTCCATCATATCCTTGTTCATATGTTGACAAACTAAAAACTAGGTAACTGCATAAGAGAATGTGAAGTCAGCTGAATACCTCGTGTGACTTAATTAACAGCCAAAAACCTTATTCAGTTTTTAGAAGACCAGGCTAAGGACCATCCCATTAAGCATTTTATAAATGATGTGAAGTAATAGTTTTCAAATAACAACGTCTATAAATAAAGAGTTTAACATAATTTCAAAGTCCTTGACACCATATTAGGTGTATCAAATACACTGATAGCCAACATACATATCTAATAAGATAACTGTAAAAACAAAATTCAAAATATAATCAAGAGCTAAAATGAATAAGATGGAACCCAGCTTAAAAGCTTATATTCAAATTAAAAAACTCCAATATTTAAGTGTGGAATGGGGTTTAATGCTGGCTACAGCAGATGAGAAAAATACCTACCTGTACACTTAAATTGCCGATGAGTTCATGAATCAATACCTTAATATTATTTAAAAAACTAATGTAAAATCTTAGGTTGAACTGATGAAAAAAGTATGTCAAAATCAAAGAATATAATTACGTTCTAGAACAGATCTACCTGGAAAACTATTTGATGCCTACAAACAAAAGATGACACTCCCTGTTCCTCTTTGTTACAATCATTTATAGAATCAAGTTAATTTTCCATCACCTTCCATGACTATTTCAGTATCCAGTCCATGGTCTCTCACTAATACCACTCATGTTGTAATTCTTGGTGGTTGCAAAGTCCATGTAGTAGACAATCCTACTAAAATACCCTGGTCTCTCAGTTCCTGGATCCAGCTATCTCCATGATCTTGTCCTTTACTCTTTCAGATGCCAACTCCATAATCATACTCTAGACCTTTTCATTACTACTGACACTGCCTCCCTAATGTCAATTATGTACTACCTCCTATTATTCCTTCTAGTACCCAGAATCCAACAAACCTTTGACCCCACTCAGACTGTAACACACTAATCTTACTTCTTTTTACTGTCCCTCAAACCCATTCCCCCCACCTATATTCTCCTTCCCCTCATTCACCTTAGATTCTATAGTTCACTTGTACCATCATTCTCTTGACCCCATCCTCAATTGTCTTGCCCTTCTCTCCCTCTTTTGTAACTGCCTAGCAAAACCGCAACTAGGTCAATTTGACTCTTCTGGCAGCTAACCTCAAAATGGATCCTTGGCAATGCTGCCAGGCAATACTGCCACATTTCCCTAATTCACTCACTTCTACTGCCAGACAACTTCGTTCCTTTTCCTAGAACCCCCTATCCCATCCTCATGCTGGAGTAACTTTGCACCCTGTATCAGAGACAAAACAAAATTAGTATGAAGAGAACACCTACATTTTCTTCCATCACACTTAGAGATTTAGTGCATTCAAAATCTCTACCTTTTCTCCACTTACTGGATGAACTGTTTATGCTCCTACTTAACCCTAACCTGTCCACCTTTATACTGAATCCCATCCCCTCTACCCTAGTGAATGCTCTAAGAAGACAGGCTTTTGCCTCAATCTAAGAAGTACTTTTTAACAATTAGAGCTGACCAGAGATAGAGTAAATTATATCACAAAGTAAATGCTATTTAACTATAAGATCCTTTTGACAAAAGGGATTTCTGTAGTAACTCGAAGTCCAGAAAATCACTCATACCCTCTCAGCTCTAGGGTTCTACGGGTTTGGAAAATATAAACCCAGAAAAATGTTAATATAAATTAATAGTATTAACTGGAATGTACACACTTTTCTCACCCTTGGTAACCTCTAGTAAATTCCTCAAGTGTTTTACTGTTGAACACAAGAGGAGTCTTTGGAGAAGAACAATGGAAATGGAAGAATGATAGACTTCTATTATTTTCTACTACTTTTTAGAAACCCGCCTAACCGTTTTGTATTCATTCTCATGCTGGTGTATTGCCAGAACTGCTAACTTTAGAAACTCTCCTGGGAATATCTAATAAAACTGCATCTTCCAAGAACAAATATGTAACACTAACACTCTTATAATAGCCTTCACTAGGTACTGTATATAAATTAGATCATGGAATCTGAGCAATAATGTATTTACTAATTGGATTTGATCTTTGTATTACTTAAACTGTCTTCTACAATTAACTAAAAAGAGGGGGCATTAAAATGAAAAGAAAAAAAAAAAGTGCAAATGGCAAAGATCCCAAACAAAACTTCATTTATTGTTGAGACTACAACAGGTTAAGTATCCTTACCTTTAACAATCTTCTTTGCACAGTCATTATACACTTGCTCTTGAGAGGTGTTTGACTGGAATACTCGGTCAAATGCATAAGGCTTGGACTGAAAAACAGAAAGAAAGGGTTTCAACTACAGAAATTAAAGGTGAATGGACACTTCTTGAAAGTCCCTTTAAAGATGTCATCATATATTTAACTTTCTAAATAGGGTACCTTCTATGCATTACTTCATGTCATAGAATCTTGCGGAAAGGACCCTAGGGATCACCAAATATAAATCCACTAGAATAAACTCCACAAAATCAAAAATGTCTATTTTAGTCTTTGTTATATTTCCAGGGCCTAGGTCTATTACAACAGGCACTCAAATATTGCTGAATGAATTTTTATTTAATGAGTGTCTACTCTGGCAAGTACTTAGACTCTAATTTCAATAATATCATCTTGCAGGTAAGAAAACCAGAATCCTGAAAGGTAGAAAAGGTGTTAATGACAAAATTTAAATTTAAATTCAAATCTCCTGTCAGTTCAGAGCTCCTTCTACTATTCTCATTAAGCTTTCCATCTTACACCAAATTTTTCAATCATTTCATTCATTTAACAAATATTTATGGAATGTATGATATACTAGATATACATCTTGCTAGAATGATGACCAAGACAGACATACCCCCTGCTTTAGTGGAAGGTAATAGTGGGGCAAACATCAAATAATTAAACGACTAGAATTCTGACTCATGCAACAGAGTGCCATGGGAGCATATAAGAGAAGAACCTGCATCTGGGAGAGGGCAGAAGAATGCCAGGGAACTACTCTGGAGAAGGGATGTTTAAGAAGTGAAAAAGAGTAGCACCTAACTCACTGCCTGTCTCTTCAATACTAGTCATGGGAGGGTGAGTGCAGGAAGTAGCTTAGGTATTGGACACCTAAAGATCCTAAGACAGAAAGGAACCTGCAGGATGCAAGAAAGCAAAATAATTTGAAAGTAAAAGGAGCAAAGATTCAACGCAAATGACAACATAGTGAAAAGATAAATAATATCTTAGTGTTATTTTGAAAAGTTTTGACCTTGTGGGTCCCCTTTTCAGGGGGATCCTGAGGATTCATTTAGAAAAATAACATAGTCTGAAGAATGAACCAGAGGAATGGAATGAAAAAAAAAAAAATCAGTGTACAGTGTCCATGCAAGTCAAGGAAAAATTATCAAGAAGGGAGTGATTGTGTCACATTGAGCTGTGAGGTCAAGGCAAAACTGAAAGACAACCAATGACAAAGTAGAGCAGAAATGTGGCTGTGGGTCTAAAGAGTTTTTTTTTGTTGTTGTTTATTTATTTAAACCACTATTGTCTACCCTCTGCAGCTGAAAGCATTCCTAAAGAATATGCTATAACTTTACTTTAGTATCAATTAAAAGGAGGCATCTTTTTTTTTTTTTAAGATTTTATTTATTTACTCATGAGAGAGACACACATACAGAGAGAGAGAGGGGGGGGGGGGGGCAGAGACACAGGCAGAGGGAGAAGCATGCTCCATGCAAGGAGCCAGACGTGGGACTCAATCCTGGGTCTCCAGGATTATACACTGGGCCGAAGGCAGCACTAAACCACTGGGCCACCGGGGCTGCCCGAAAGGAGGCATCTTAATGTCTGATTATTCTTTGACTATGGGATACATAAAAGTGTCCTTTTGCTAAGATTCTACAAAGACATTAACATTCAATTTTACAGGTACAACTAAAAAAGAGACAATCTTTTACTGATTGTACAAGATGTATTTGTGACAATTTTGAAAACACAAGTACAATCAAATAACAATCACCAGCCAAAGATAAACCACACTATTTTTTTTCTACATGCAAAGTAAATTTTCCTCTTCATGTATCCAGCAAACATGTATTATCTGTAAGGTATCAGATATTATAAATGAGTAAAAGAATTTTAAAAATGGAAAAAAAAAGAATTTTAAAAATGTTATTTAATTTATACAGACTGTAGGGTTCAAAGAACAGAGAATAAGGCTGGGTAGAATCTTGAAACAAAACTAAGAAACTGTATGCTAGGATCTAATATAAATGGTCAAGTAATATTCACTGAATTGAAATGGAGACAATCTCTAGCATTAAGGAACTCGTAAGTTGGTAAAGGAGTCAAGAACAGACTGAAAGTAGCTAAAATATACATTTAATAAAAAATGTAAAAAAATAAATAAATAAATAAAAATAAAAATAAAAAATGTATAAAAGTACTATGAAAACAAAAATTAAATAATGATTAATGCAAATTTTGCTTGCATGAAACAAAGTAACCAATAGAAGATAGGTAATATTATGAAGACCACTGCATCCCTCCAAAAGAATAAAATTTTGTTAAAAAAAAAAAAAAGAATAAAATTTTGTTAAAATAAACATTTAAAAATATAAAGAACAAACAATACTGAGCTTTATAGAAGTCACTGCCATTTTTAAGTCATCAATAAAAAGTTTGTTATAAACCATTTAGAAATAGATATACCAAAACCAGTGGATAATAGTAAAACCTGCCTAAAAAGTGCTTTATGCAGCTGTTTACTATAGCATTCCTTATGGCAAATATGCAAACTAAAAAATAAGCTGGATTCAGAGATTTTTTTTTAGATGTTACATCATTGCTAAATCAAAAATTAACTTAAGTGCTAAGCATTAAGTTGACAAAAATCTTACTTTAATTCCAAAACTAAACTTTAATTCTGTTAAGTAAGGTAAATGTTTTAATTAGAGATCTAACCATGAAGTTACTAACTGATCATGACTCCCTGGAATGAAAAACAAGACTCGTGAAACGTAACTACTACTTGTAATGGTCTACAATGAAGGGCCATCTCTTAACTTAAAAATCTTCCAAATAAAATAAGCCAAGGAAAATTCATGATCTGGATGTCCATATCTTAAAAACCTGGTTCTTGGCCTTGAAATGTACATTATGTAGTCTTATTTTTATGAGACTTCAAAGATACTCCAAGTCATAAGATGCATTCACATCTGACTCAGGCTTCAAGGAGACAAAACCAAATACAAATAAGCTTATATCTGAACTGCAACTATAACTTAAATTTTTCTTTAAGATTTAATTAATTCATTCATTTATTTATTTATTTATTTATTTTTTTATGATAGTCACAGAGAGAGAGAGAGAGAGAGAGAGAGAGAGGCAGAGACACAGGCAGAGGGAGAAGCAGGCTCCATGCACCGGGTCTCCATGATCATGCCCTGGGCCAAAGGCAGGCGCCAAACCGCTGCGCCATCCAGGGATCCCCTAAGATTTTATTTTTAATAATCTCTGTACCCAATGTAGGGCTGGAATTCACAACCCTAAGTTCACAAGTCCCAGGATCCATTCCATTGACTGAGCCAGCCAGGCAATTCATCCATTAGATTTCTTAAGTGAAATGGTTCCTGTTTATATCTGCAGAGACTGGACCAAACACCAAATCTGGTTATAAAGGACACTCTCTTAGCAGGAATATACCTTTCTCTGGAATACTGAATACAATGATCATCAGATCACATCAGATTTTCCTTAGTTTGACTACGATTGTTAGCTAACATTCCACAATTGTACAGATAGGAGAGCTGCTTCTTCTCTCTTTTTAAAATATTTATTTGAGAAAGAGAGAGAGAGAGAGCACCCACGTGCTTGTATGCAAGGTGCTCACCTGGGCGGGCAAGGGTCATAGGGAGAGAATCTTCAAGCAGACTTCCCACTGAGCCTGAGGCAGGGCTCACTCTCCGGACCCATGAGATCATGACCTGAGCCAAAAACAACCACCCAGGCACCCTCGCTTCTTCTTTTAATTTTCACTCTTAAGGTAATCAGGATCAAACACTGTATCATAATTCATTTGAAAAGAGAAATTGTATTGAGCTGTAGGCAAGGAACTGGACAAGATGATTTAATTAGATTTTACTTTCCTCCAATTTCAATTAACTACAACAGCCTGTTTTGGGTTCTGACAGCTTCTACAGTATACCATATAAGGAAGGATGATTAGTTAAGACACTTAGCAATACAAAAAGGCATGTTTCACTTTTACGATGCAAAAAAGTAATTTTTTTCCATTGATTTTTTTCTGGAGTTTTCAGCAGGCTTATTTCAACTACATAAGGTGTTTCTCTTGTCCTGCTGTGGATAAATTATCTTATTTAAAGCAAATTCTATCTTTATCAAGTCAAGGTTTTCCTTTAATAATCTATTTATTTCATTCAATATATGATATTTATACCTCTTCAACAAGCACTTTATTACCCAAAAAATCTTTATAAAAGGCTGTACACACAGAGAAACACTATAGGATTACAAGATTTGCCTGCCACGGGATCATATTTTATTAAAACCACTGACATAACAGGAAAAAAAGCTTGGAAAAAATACTGGAAACTGAACTTAGATGAAAATAAGAATCCTTAAAAATTATTTTCTATAGGAGCACAGATTATATCTCTCATTCAGTAACATTATAAGCTAAAATAGCTGTCCTTTAATTTAACCAGAAGATCGTGTACAAGTGTTTTAAAAACATGTTTAAAATAATTTAGTTTTAAATGCCGCATTGCAGCAATTCCTTCTTAAAACTGTTGATTTTGAATCAGGATTTAGTAAAATGAACAAAACAAACCAAGACATGACTTTACCTAAAGATTTTCAAATTTCACTCTCCCAGCTATCCCTTATAAATTTTCAAACAGCCTTAAAAAATTCATTAAAAAAATTGAGACCTCAGAGTAATCAATGACTTTGTATATCAAAAGACCAGTTCTTGAAAATATGAACTAAACATGGCCCCTTTAGGGCCATGTGACTTCGTTGTATTTCTGCTTAAACTTAAAAAAGAAAAAAGACTAAAAATGGTTACCAGTTTACCTAAAGGCCAAGTGTGTATTACTGATTCACAATTCAATCACCTATCCTTTATTTCTATTATCATTTAAATTTATTTACATTGTTAAGAAACTTAAATAAGGAACTTTTAAGAACTTTATCCAAAGGAAATAACCTAGTATACAAGTGTGCTTCCTGTGGTAATTAATTTTTTTCTTTTAACTCCTCATATGTCGTATTTGGGCAGAAAGTTGCTTTCTCAACATAGTTTGTGAATCCTAAATCTTATCATTCCTACAAATGAATCTTGATAATACTTATAGATTTGTTTGAACACCGACGCAAATCTGCAAAAAATAATACATTCTTAATACAAGTCTAAAAGGAAAATTGTTTTGTGTCAATTACTGCCATAGTTCAATAATCACAAAAATTCTATGAGAAACTAGTATCCAGTTTGCCAACTAACCCAGCCCTTGCAAGCTTCCTGATTCCACGTCAGAGAGCATTCTAAAGGAAAAGGTGACTACTTCTGTGCTTCTTAGTGTTAACACGTCATTTATAGTTTCTCCCAAGAACTTGTTAACAAAAAACCAGCCCCCCCAGTCTTCACACAGTAGCTGGCAGTTATTCGTATGCAATTTAATGACTTGTTGCCAAAAGCCTACCCAGCAACAAAGAGCTATAACATTCATTTTTCTAAAGCTGAACTTTGCAAACTGTCACACAAAAACTTTTAAAGAACTTCAGTCTTGTTTTATAGATCAATGCTTTTAATTATCAAAGTCCCTTCTCCTGTGACCTTCTTTGTCCTATTTCCAAACTAAACTGTGCAAACAATATGCTAAATATGGAATGCCATGGGAGAAAAAAAAATTAACATTTAGATTTTGTACCAGGATAGCCATGTAGAAAAAAGTTCTGCCACAATGGCATTACCAAGAAATATAAATTTAATTTTTAGTCACAATTCAGTATTCTGTAGGCAGTGTCCTACAACCCATTTTAATCTTGAATTACGAATGCAAAATATTTTCAGAGACCTTTCAATACCAGATATCAAACCTCAAAAAAAAAAAACCAATAAAAATAAAAAATAAACCTTACATCTAGGTTTCCCTGACAACAATCAGCCAACTCTGGCTATGTTTTATACTCCAAACGACACTATTTCTCCATCCTCGAGATTATCAAAATCAATTTCTCTTCAAGATAGAACTAGGGATCGAATACTAAACAAGAAATCCAGTTTACTGATTAAATTTTATTTTTTTAAAAGCCTGGTTTATGATACTTTGATACACACACAATAAGTTAACACTCTTCGCTATACTGTTACCCCATAAAACCCACTAAGAGATTATATAATTCTGGGCACTTACTTGACCCAATCTGAGTTGGCTAGATGTGCTAGAAACCTGAACAAAACTGCTCACTCCCATTTCACAAGAAAACTCAGGTCTTTTAACAGTCCTCGATTCGCCGCTTGTAGTACTTCATAGAACGTTCATTCATCACTCAAAGGGCAGGTGGGTGAACTCAGGAAATACATGCATATTTGTAGTTGTTTGATAATTTTCTTCCTCCCGAGAGGCAAATATAGTCCATAAGTAGCTAATCTTTCATTTCCATACAACTAAGTATCTTTACTATTTAAGGTACAGGAAAGCCGATCATTAAAGCTCAGCATTCCTAGCTGAACTTCCATCTTGCACGTGTTACAAATAGTAAACTTGGAGGTAGTCCAAAGCAACAGTAACCGCGCACACGCGCAAACACAGGCAGACGTGCACCCCACTCACTCCCCGGACGGTTCCTGCAGCGCCCCAGGTGGGGGAGTGTCCAGACCCGGACCGGGAGCCTCCCTTCTCCCGGCACTTGGGGCCGGGGTGGGGGCGATCCAGGAGCATCCCTCCCCACCGCCCTCTGAACCTGCAAATGCTGCCGGGGGGCGGGCTGCGGATACCCCTGTCCGCTCTCCATGTTACACCCCGCCACCCACTCTTTGAACCCCGCGTCCAGCCTGGCCCAGAGGAGCTGGACGGAGGGGCGGGCCGGGGGCACTCACCGCGATCATGACCGTGTCTTCTCCCTGAAACTTGGCGATGTACTTATCGCCGCGGTTGACCTCAGACTCGTTGAGCGGTCTGAAGCGACACATCACTTTGATGTTGCACTCGGCCGGGTCCGCCATCTTCCTCACTGCCGGGGCGGGAGGCCGGGAGCCACTCCCCGCCGCTCAGTCTGGAAGCGAGCGGGCCCGCGCTGACGGGAAGGGTCGCGGAGGCCGAGAGAGACCGGGGTCTCCGCGTCGTGCTTCGCCCGGCGGCAGCTGCCGGGGAGCCCGGACTGGGAGCGCCGGCGCCGGTAGCCGTCGCCCGGAGGCTCACTTCCGATCCATCATGGCAGCTATGGCGGCGGCGGCGGCGGCGCGGCGGGGAGAGGCGGCGGCTCCTCAGCTTCTCCCTCTCGGCTCGGGCCCGCTGCTGTGGCTCGAAGGGGGTCTAGAGCACGGGGAAATCGCTCCCTCCTTCCTCGGAGAAGGCAGGCCGGGCACGCCGTTCGCCCGCCCGGCAGTGCGCTCGCCGGCTCGCCGGCAGCTGCCCGACCACTCCTGAGGCCGTAGACCGGCGACCGGGCGGCGGGATGGGCGGCGCGCGAGGAGCAGGGCGCACGCGCGACGGTCCCGGCCGGTGCCGACCAATCCGCGCCCGCCTGCCGCGCAGCCGCCTTGCCGCCGCTCTCCGCCCGGAGCCGCCGAGCCGAGTTTTACCCGCGGCTCCTTACGGACCTAACTTGGGCTCCGCCGGCTGCGAGGTGTCTCGGAGCCAGGGCACACGCGCTTGGCTTTCCTTTCTACAGGGGTCACGGGGTTTGTGAAAACTACCTTATGTTGTAGTCAACTTAAATGCAGTGCTGTATTCCTAATAAGGAAGTGTTTGGTCTGCAGATAAAATTGGTTCCTAGTTCTCAGGGCGCTTTGCCAGAGAAGGGAAGATTTGAACCTAGGGCGAGGCCCGGCTCTGCGGTTGAAGCTGTCGTTCGAAGTGCGTGGGAAGGGGATCAAGAAAGATAAAGGAAGTTTCTGTTAAGGAATGAAGAAGATTGAGCGCCCGGGTGGCTCAGTGGTTGAGCGTCTGCCTTTGTTTTGTATATATGTATTTTTTATTGGAGTTCAATTTGCCAACATATAGTATAACACCCAGTGCTCATCCCGCCAAGTGCCCCCCTCAGTGCTGGTCACCCCCCCCCCCACCTCCCCTTCCACCACCCCTTGTTTGTTTGCCAGAGTTAGGAGTCTCATGTTTTGTCATCCTCTCGAATTTTTCCCAATCATTTTCTCTCGTTTCCCCTTTAATCCCTTTCACTATATTTTATATTCCCCATATTAGTGAAACCATATAATGATTCTCCTCCAATTGACTTACTTCACTCAGCATAATACCCTCCAGTTCCATCCACGTTGAAGCAAATGGTGGGTATTCATCGTTTCTAATGGCTGAGCAATATTCCATTGTGTATATATATATGATATATATATATATATATATATATATCATATATATCACAGATTCTTTATCCATTCATTTTTCGGTGGACACCGAGGCTCCTTCCACAGCTTGGCTATTGTGGACGTTGCTGCTACAAACATCGGGGTGCAGGTGTCCTGCCATTTCACTGCATCTGTATCTTTGGGGTAAACCCCCAGCAGTGCAATTGCCGGGTAGTAGGGTAGCTCTATTTTTAACTCTTTGGGGAACCTCCACACAGTTTTCCAGAGTGGACTCACTCCCCGGACGGTTCCTGCAGCGCCCCAGTTCACATTCCCACCAACAGTGCAAAAGGGTTCCCCCTTTTTAAAGATTTTATTTATTTATTCATGAGAGTCATATATATAGAGAGACGCAGAGGGAGAAGCAGGCTTCATGCAGGGAGCCCCACGCGGACCGATCCAGGGTCTCCAGGATCACACACTGGGCTGAAGGCCGCACTAAACCTCTGAGCCGTCCGGACTGCTGCAGGGCTCCCCTTTTTGAACTTGGCGACAACAGCTTTTTGCAAGACATCTATGAAGGCAAGTGAAACAAAAGCAAAAATGAACTATTGGGACTTAAGATAAAAAGCTTCTGCACAGCAAAAGAAACAGTCAACAAAACTAAAAGACAACCTATAGAATGGGAGAAGATATTTGCAAATGACGTATCAGATAAAGGGCTAGTATCCAAGATCTATAAGGAGCTTATTAAACTCAACAGCAAAGAAACAAACAATCCAATCATGAAATGGGCAAAAGACATGAACAGAAATCTCAGGGAGGAAGACACACACATGGCCAACAAGCACATGAGAAAATGCTTTGCGTCATTTACCATCAGGGAAATACAAATCAAAACCACAATGAGATACCACCTCACACCCGTGAGAATGGTGAAAATTAACAAGACAGGAAAGAACAAATGTTGAAGGGGATGCGGAGAAAAGAGTGTCTGCCTTTGGCTCAGGTTGTGATCCCAGGGTCCCTGGATCGAGTCCCACTTCAGGCTCCCTGCTTCTCCCTCTGCCTGTGCCTTTGCCTGTGTGTGTCTCTCATGAATAAATAAATAAAATATTTAAAAAAAGGAATGAAGATTACTGAACAAATATGGAAAAATACGGTGAGCTGGGGTAAGACCCCCGTCAGTGGGAGGTCCCACTTGCCTGGTAATAAATGTGTGGGATTCATCCATCTCAACCCCAAAGGAACGACTGATCTGAGTTTAAGATGGTCTTAAAAGGCAGATCGATTTGTGGATGACATGTCTCAGGAAAACCACTCCACAGTTGAAGTGGTTTTTTAGGAAGGTGGATACCATAATGACTCTCAACTGGAGGTCACTCTGAAGTGCTGGGAAAGGAGAACTGCAGGGACAATCAGGAACCCTTTGTCTGGTTCTCAATTTTAGTTTGCAAAATGAATGTATTCTAAAAACAAACAGTGCTCTCTGTCTTCACCCAGTTATCCACATACCTCCAGAAATTAATCCATACTCCACCAGTTACAGATTTGTTGATCCATTGCAACCAACAGCTCACAACTGAGGAACTGTGGGGCATCTCACCAAACAAAGGAGAAGATGGAGTTACACAGCTCTGGGGGGGGGGGGGGGGCTGTGGAGTTGGGGTAAAGTTTTTTTTTTAATAATAAATATATTTTTCATTGGTGTTCAATTTGCCAACATACAGAATAACACCCACTGCTCATCCCGTCAAGTGCCCCCCTCAGTGCCCGCCACCCAGTCACCCCTACCCCCGCCCTCCTCCCCTTCCACCACCCCTAGAACATTTCCCAGAGTTAGGAGTCTTCCATGTTCTGTCTCCCTTTCTGATATTTCCTACCCATTTCTTCTCCCTTCTCCTCTATTTCCTTTTACTATTATTTATATTCCCCAAATGAATGAGACCATATAATGTTTGTCCTTCTCCGATTGACTTATTTCACTCAGCATAACACCCTCCACTTCCATCCACGTCGAAGCGAATGGTGGGTATTTGTCGTTTCTAATGGCTGAGTAATATTCCATTGGATACATAAACCACATCTTCTTTATCCATTCATCTTTCGATGGACACCGAGGCTCCTTCCACAGTTTGGCTATTGTGGACATTGCTGCTAGAAACATCGGGGTGCAGGTGTCCTGGCATTTCACTCCATCTGTATCTTTGGGGTAAATCCCCAGCAGTGCAATTGCTGGGTCGTAGGGCAGGTCTATTTTTAATTCTTTGAGGAACCACACAGTTTTCCAGAGTGGCTGCCCCAGTTCACATTCCCACCAACAGTGCAAGAGGGTTCCCTTTTCTCCGCATTCTCTCCAACATTTGTGGTTTCCTGCCTTGTTAATTTTCCCCATTCTCACTGGTGTGAGGTGGTATCTCATTGTGGTTTTGATTTGTATTTCCCTGATGGCAAGTGATGCAGAGCATTTTCTCCTGTGCGTGTTGGCCATGTCTATGTCTTCCTCTGTGAGATTTCTCTTCATGTCTTTCGCCCATTTCATGATTGGATTGTTTGTTTCTTTGGTGTTAAGTTTAAGAAGTTCTTTATAGATCTCAGAAACTAGCCCTTTATCTGATACGTCATTTGCAAATATCTTCTCCCATTCTGTAGGTTGTCTTTGAGTTTTGTTGACTGTATTCTTTGCTGTGCAAAAGCTTCTTTATCTTGATGAAGTCCCAATAATTCATTTTTGCTTTTGTTTCTTTTGCCTTCGTGGATGGATCTTGCAAGAAGTTACTGTGGCCGAGTTCATAAAAGGTGTTGCCTGTGTTCTCCTCTAGGATTTTGATGGACTCTTGTCTCACATTTAGATCTTTCATCCATCCATTTTATCTTTGTGTATGGTGCAATAGAGTGGTCTAGTTTCATTCTTCTGCATGTGGATGTCCAATTTTCCCAGCACCATTTATTGAAGAGACTGTCTTTCTTCCAATGGATAGTCTTTCCTC
Source organism: Canis lupus familiaris (assembly GCF_011100685.1). Classification (NCBI taxonomy): domain Eukaryota; kingdom Metazoa; phylum Chordata; class Mammalia; order Carnivora; family Canidae; genus Canis; species Canis lupus. The sequence goes on along the minus strand of NC_049223.1, from coordinate 12,672,975 downwards.
CTTTATCGAATATTAGTTGACCATAAAGTTGAGGGTCCACTTCTGGATTCTCTATTCTGTTCCATTGATCTATGTGTCTGTTTTTGTGCCAGTACCACACTGTCTTGATGACCACAGCTTTGTAGTACAACCTGAAATCTGGCATTGTGATGCCCCCAGATATGGTTTTCTTTTTTAAAATTCCCCTGGCTATTTGGGGTCTTTTCTGATTCCACACAAATCTTAAAATAATTTGTTCTCTCTGAAGAAAGTCCATGGTATTTTGATAGGGATTGCATTAAACATGTAAATTGCCCTGGGTAACATTGACATTTTCACAATATTAATTCTTCCAATCCATGAGCATGGAATATTTTTCCATCTCTTTGTGTCTTCCTCAATTTCTTTCAGAAGTGTTCTGTAGTTTTTAGGGTATAGATCCTTTACCTCTTTGGTTAGGTTTATTCCTAGGTATCTTATACTTTTGGGTGCAATTGTAAATGGGATTGACTCCTTAATTTCTCTTTCTTCAGTCTCATTGTTAGTGTATAGAAATGCCACTGACTTCTGGGCATTGATTTTGTATCCTGCCACACTGCCGAATTGCTGTATGAGTTCTAGCAATCTTGGGGTGGAGGCTTTTGGGTTTTCTATGTAGAGTATCATGTCATCGGCGAAGAGGGAGAGTTTGACTTCTTTGCCAATTTGAATGCCTTTAATGTCTTTTTGTTGTCTGATTGCTGAGGCTAGGACTTCTAGTACTATGTTGAATAGCAGTGGTGAGAGTGGACATCCCTGTCTTGTTCCTGATCTTAGAGGAAAGGCTCCCAGTGCTTCCCCATTGAGAATGATATTTGCTGTGGGCTTTTCGTAGATGGCTTTTAAGATGTTGAGGAATGTTCCCTCTATCCCTACACTCTGAAGAGTTTTGATCAGGAATGGATGCTGTATTTTGTCCAATGCTTTCTCTGCATCTATTGAGAGGATCATATGATTCTTGGTTTTTCTCTTGCTGATATGATGAATCACACTGATTGTTTTACGAGTGTTGAACGCCTTGTGTCCCGGGAATAAATCCTACTTGGTCATGGTGAATAATTTTCTTAATGTACTCTTGGATCCTATTGGGTAGTATCTTGTTGAGAATTTTTGCATCTGCATACATCAGGGATATTGGTCTATAATTCTCCGTTTTGGTGGGGTCTTTGTCTGGTTTTGGAATTAAGGTGATGCTGGCCTCATAGAACGAATTTGGAAGTACTCCATCTCTTTCTATCTTTCCAAACAGCTGTAGTAGAATAGGTATGGTTTCTTCTTTAAACGTTTGATAGAATCCCCAGGGAAGCCATCTGGCCCTGGACTTTTGTGTCTTGGGATGTTTCTGATGACTGCTTCAATTTCCTCCCTGGTTATTGGCCTGTTCAGGTTTTCTATTTCTTCCTGTTCCAGTTTTGGTAGTTTGTGGCTTTCCAGAAATGCATCCATTTCTTCTAGATTGACTAATGTATTGGCGTATAGCTGTTCATAATATGTTTTTAAAATCATTTGTATTTCCTTGGTGTTGGTAGTGATCTCTCCTTTCTCATTCATGATTTTATTAATTTGAGTCTTCTCTCTGTTCTTTTGAATAAGGCTGGCTAATGGTTTATCTATCTTATTAATTCTTTTAAAGAACCAACTCCTGGTTTTGTTGATCTGTTCCGCAGTTCTTCTGGTCTCAATTTCGTTGAGTTATGCTCAAATCTTTATTAACTCTCTTCTTCTGCTGCTGTTTTTTCTCTAGCTCCTTTAGGTGTAAGGTTAGCTTTTGTATTTGAGTTCTTTTCAGTTTTTGGATGGCTGCTTGTATTGTGATGTATTTCGAGTTGGGGTAAAGTTTTAATGAAGTTGTGCTTCAATAGGCTCCAAACAAAGCAGATCTTTGACATCAGGTCTAGATTACAAGTGGACCCAAGGTCCTGTTTCCTTGGGAACTACAAAGTTAAGATAGATGTGGAATGGTGTCTTCAGAAACCCCCTGTCCCAAAACTCTGCACCTGTCTTGGAAGTCAATCAAGGCTGCTTCTCTATGTCTTAGATCTGCCAGGCAAGAGTAGGATGTTTTATTTCTACTTATATAGTTTCAAACAGTGATTCTTACAGTCTATAATTTTAGAGAACAAAGTTTTCAGTGAAAATAGAATAACTGTCACTCAAAGAAGGAGGTTGTGGCAGGTGGGCCACCCGGTCCGCAGCCCTCCAATCTTAGCCCTCTGCTGATTACCAGTATCAGCATTCTTCCATACTCCCAGATTTAAAAAGTCCCAATCACCTATAACTCCACCCTTTATCCTCTATATATGAAGAAGAAAAATATGGTAGTCTGTATCTGGCATTCCTCAACTTCCACTCCACCGTTCCCGTGTGTTTTTACCTCAGAAGATCTGGGGAATGATTGGTCTGGGCAGGGATTTTCAAATTCTTCTCCATGGAGTAGACATTCCAAAAAGGTGACTCAGGAGATTTCATGGGTATGGTGACGGAAAGGAGGTTGATGGAAGGGCCAAGGAATTAAGTTCTGGAAACATCTGCTATTCAAGGCACTTCAGTTGCAACTCTTGCCTCTTCCTTCCTTCTGCACAGCGGATTCTGGAAACTCAGACTTTATGAAAACAAAATCCAGAAAAGGAAGTGTCTGCAAGAACCTTCTGCTTTCAGATCTGACATATATACTTTTTTTTCTGGGCAAGGGAAGGTAAAGAGTCTGACCCTGTACAGGACCAGGAAGGAGAAAAATGCTATGTGAAAAACAAAGTATTTCTAAAAATTCTCCTGTCACATTAGGAATAGTGATATCAAGCAGGCTTTAAGAATTATTTTCAAAAAAAAAGAATTATTTTCATAGTGAAACAAAAGATTGATTACCAAAAAAAAAATGTTTAATCCCAGTTTTTCTTCCAAATATAGGAAAGATTGCCATTATTCAACATTAGCAATGAAGCAGGTTTCCTTGAGTGTATAGTTTGAGACTCATTAGTCCAACTTCTTTTTTATGAAAATGTCAGTGGTACTTGTACTGATACAGATTATTTATTGAGATTTAATTTTTTTTTGTTTACTAATGCTTAAGTTTTAAAAAAAGAAAAACCCCAATGTTGGCACAATGGAGACAGAGATATTCTTTTTTTAAAAATCATATTAAATGTACTCTTTAATCCTCATCCCCTAATTCCCTATTCCCCCACCCTCTATCCCCTCCTCTGATAGCCATCAGTTTGTTGGCTATAATTAAGAGTCTTTTTCTTGGTTTGTCTCTCTCATTTTTTTCTCCCTTTGCTCTTTTGTTTCTTAAATTCCACATATGAATGAGATCATATGGTACTTGTCTTTGTCTGAATTATTTCATTTAGCATAATAGTCTCTAACTCTGTCCATGTTGTTAAAAATAGCAAGATTTTATTCTTTTTTATGGCTGAATAATATTCCATACATATCTCACATCTTCCTTATCCAGTCGTCTATCTGTGGACACTGGGCTTCCATAGTTTGGCTATAGTAAATAATGCTGGAGTAAACATAGGGGATATCCCTTTGAATTAGTGTTTTTGGGGCACCTGGGCGGCATCCACCTCTTGGTTTCAGCTCAGATCATGATCTCAGGATCATGAGATCACCCTAGGTCAGGCTCCAAGCTCAGGGTGGAATCTGCTTAAGACTCTCTCTCTTCTCCTTCTGCCCTCCCATAATCCCCCACTACTGATGTGGACATGAGCATATGTGCCCTTACACTCTTTCTCTAAAATAAATGAATAAATCTTTTTTTAAAAAAGGATTAGTGTTTCCATATTTTGGAGGTAAATACTCAGTAGTACAATTACTGGGTCACAGGATACTTCTACTTTTAACTTTTTGACAAACCTCCTGTTTTCCACAGTGGCTACACCAGTTTGCATTCCCACCAACAGAGCATGAGGGTTCCTTTTTCTCCAGATCCTCCCCAACACTTGTTATTTTTTACATATTTGTTTTAGCCATTCTGACAGGTATGAGGTGACATCTCATTGTAGTTTTGATTGGCATTTCCCTGATGATGAGTGATGTTGAACATCTTTTCATGTGTCTGTTGGCCATCTATATGTCTTCTTTGAAGAAATGTCTGTTCTTGTTTTTTGCCCATTTTTAATTTAAAAACATTATTTATTTATTTATTCATGAGAGACACATAGAGAGAGGCAGAGACACAGGCAGAAGGGGGAGCAGGTTCCCTGCGGGGAACCCAAGGCAGGACTCGATCCCAGGACCCTGGGATCACAACCTGAGCCAAAGGCAGATGCTCAACCACTCAGCCACCTCAGCGTCCCTTGACCCATTTTTAAATTCGATTGTTTGCTTTTTGGGTGTTGAGTTGTATAAGTTCTTTAAATATTTTGGATACTGGGGGAGGTGGGTGGCTCAGTTGGTTAAGCATCTACATTCACCTCAGGTCATGATTTCAGGGTCCTGAGATGGAGCCCCACATTGGGCTCTCTGCTCATCAGGGAGTCTACTTCTCCCTCTCCCTGCTCATGCTTGCTCTCTCTCTTTCTCTCTCTCTCCATCAAATAAATAAATAAAATCTTTAAAAAACATATTTTGGGGCAGCCCAGGTGGCTCAGCGGTTTGGCGCCGCCTTCAGCCCAGGGTGTGACCCTGGAGACCGGGATCGAGTCCCATGTCAGGCTCCCTTCATGGAGCCTGCTTATCCCTCTGCCTGTGTCTCTGCCTCTCTCTCTCTCTCTCTCTCTCTCTCTCTCTCTCTCTCTCTCTCTATATATATATATATATATATATATATATATATATATAATGAATAAATAAATAAAATCTAAAAAATATTTTGGATACTAACCCTATATCAGCTATGCCATTTACGAATATCTTCTTCAATTCAGTAAGTTCCCTTTTAGTTTTGTTTATTGATTCCTTCACTGTGCAGAAACTTTTTATTTTGATTTAATGCCAAAAAGATTTTTTTTGAAGATTTTATTTTCAAGTAATCTCTACACCCAGCATGGGGCTTTAACAACCCCAAGACCAAGAGTCACGTGCTCTTCCAACTGACCAGGCAGGTGCCCAGGAATGCAACAGATTTCTTCTGTACACTTGGTTTTGTATCCTGTGACTTTACTGAATTCATGTATCAGTTCTTGTAGTTTTTTGGTAGAGTCTTTCAGGTTTTTTATATAGTATTATGTCATCTGCCAATATTGAGAGCTTGATTCTTCTTTACCAATTTTAGATGCCTTTTATTTCTTTTTGGTGTGTGATTGTTGTGGCTAGGACTTCCAGTACTATGTTGAATAAAAGTAGTGAGAGGAGTGCCTTAGTGGCTCGGCTGGCTGAGCTTCCAACTCTTGATTTCAGCTTAGGACATCACCTCAGGGTCATGAGACCAAGCCTGATGTTGGGCTCCATGCTCATCAGGGAATCTGCTTGAGATTCTCTCCCACTTCCTTTCCTTCTGTCACATGTTCTCTGTCTCTCTCTCTCTCTCTCTCTCTCTCTCTAAAGTGAACAAATATATTTTTTAAAAAAGTGGTTAGAGTGGGTATCCTTTCTTGTTCCTGGCTTTAGGGGAAATTCTCAGTTTGATGTTTGAGTTTGGTGTTTGCTATGGATTTTTCATTTAAGGCCTTTATTATGCTGAAGTACGTTCCCTCTAGACCTACTTTGCAGAGGGTTTTTATCAAGATGGATGTTGAACTTTGTTAAATGATTTTTCTGCATCCATTGAAGTGATCATATGGTTTTTATCCTTTCTTGTATTGATGTGATGTATCACATTGATTGTTTTGGGAATATTGAACCATCTTGCATCCCGGGAATAAATCCCACTTGATCGTGGTGTATGATTTTTTAATGTATTGTTGGATTCAATCTGCTAGTATTTTATTGAGGATTTTTCCATCTATATTCATGAGAGATATTGGCCTGTAGTTCTTTTTTTGTGGTGTCTTTACTGGTTTTGGCATCAGGGTGATACTGGGTTCATAGAATGAATTTGGAAGTTTTCCTTCCTCTTGTGTTTTTTGGAATAGTTAGAGAAGACTAGGAATTAAGTAAGCACAGATTTAGAAGACTGAATCTCCATTGTGGAAGATAGCCACAAAACAGGTCCTCCAGTACACCATGCATAACTGGATTTAGGCCTCTCTTCTTGATAGCTGGCCCTTTGATTTACTTATAACCATATAATGTGACAGAACTGTAGACACACTGCATGCTATCTGAGACTAGGTGAGAAGAAGTAGTGTAACTTCCACTTATATCTCTTTCAGAGAGGTCTGAACCACCACATAAAAAAAGACCAACTATCCTGAGAACACCATGTTAGACGGGCCATATTTATGTAGGCACTCTAACCAATAGTCCTAGCTGATCCCACTCTTCCAACTATCCCTAACAGGCACCAGACTTGTAAGGGAGGCCACCTTGAACTGTTCTGACCAGCACATCCAGCAGATGAATATCAGTGAGTAATCTCAATTGACATCCTTGGAACATAAGAATCACCCAGCCTGCCCAAATTCCTCCCATAAAATCATGAGATGTCATAAAAATAATTACTCAATTTTGAAAATTTTGTTACATGGAAAATAGACAACTGGCATAAAAATTCACAACTTGGAACTTAAAATTTATCTTCTGAAAAAAATTCTATAAAATATTACTTTTGCATAATATATATATACTTAGATTAGACTATATTTTAGATTAATTATAGTTGGAGGGGGCCTAAGAATATAACCATTGTTTATAGCACTATTACTATAGGAAAACTTGTTTTTTATTTAATGTGAAATGACTTTTTAAATGGACATTTAGAATGGGAAATTACAGTATTTCTTTGTATTTCTTTTTTTTTAATGTGCACAACAGGGGGTGGGGTGGGGGTGGGGGGCACCTGGGTGGTTCAGTCAGTTAAGTGTCTGACTCTTGATTTCCACTCAGGTCATGATTTCAGGGTGGTGACATCGAGCCCCCCCCATCAGCCTATGCTGGGTGAGAAGCCTGCTTGAGATTCTCTCTCTCTCTCTCTCTCCCTCTGCCCCTGCCTCTCTCTCTAGCTCGTGTATGCATGCTCACACACGCATGCACACTCTATCTCTGAAAAAAGGGGGGAAATGTGCACAAGAGACACTTGTTCCTTTCCATTTCTATTATGTTTTTTTACTCTCAGGCTTTACTCCTGCATGCCTGGATGACTGTGACAGTGCCCAGCTCTTTCCCATTGGATCATTCAGTAACTATGGATTGAACTTGTACTTTGAGGTAGACACTGAGATACATGCCGAGGATACAATGGTAAAAGAGACTAGACAATTTCTTCTTATGTCCACTATTTCACATACAATAATTTTCACATTAAATTTCCTAAAACCTTGCTTTTATTACATCATTTCATTATTTAAGAACCTATAGCAACTCTCTTTTCTCTTACTTAATCAAGTTCAAATTCTTCTGCTTAGAAGTGTCCAAAGCCTTCTACCATCTGACTTCACTTATTTAAATAGGATTTTCACACTGTTCAATATCTTACTTTTTTGACTCCTGGCAACTGGCCTTTTCACTGCCTCTTATATTTTGCTAATTTCAAAGTCCTGCGATTTCACTCTGAATTTCTCTACCTTATGCTTACCCAAATCCTATTCATCCTTCTCCAAGTGCCACCTTCTGCAATTAGCAATAATCGCACCTCAGATAAACCTCATTGGCTACAATACTGCCACTGTGCAAAGCTAAGTGCCACCTTCTACAATTGTTTTTTCAGAATAGATTTTTTTCAAAAATCAGACAGAAAAACCCTGCATTCTATTTGATGCCATATCTTAATTCTTTAGAACATATTTTAAAAATGTTTTGATCAAAACAACACATGCCCATAGTTTATTTTATGATTTTTAAGATTTTATTTATTTATTCATGAAAGACAGAGAGAGAGAGAGAGAGAGGCAGAGACACAAGCAGAGGGAGAAGCAGGCTGCATGCAGGGAGCCTGATGTGGGACTCGATCCCTGGTCTCCAGGATCACACCCTGGGCCAGAGGCAGCACTAAACCGCTGAGCCACCTGGGCTGCCCCACATGCCCATAGTTTAAAAGTAAAATTACAACAATAAAAAACAGAAGTTTCTTGCTCCACCCACTCCAATCCTCATTTCTGTTCTTCAGAGTGATCACTTTAACTCTCATAGCAGTTTTTCTGGTATTTACCTCCATGTCCTAAATAGCATTCTTTTATTACTGCTTTTTGATTTATTATTCTTATTAAATGAAATTTTAACTCTTTACTGCCCCTTATCTGAATCAATACACATAATTTCTTCCCTTACCTTCCCAATATATTTCCATCACCAGTTTTAGTTAATTAGCATACAGTTACATTCTTTTACTTTTTAGAAGATTTAATTTATTTATTTTGAGAGAGAGAGAGAGAGAGAGAGAGAGAGAGAGAAGGGGCAGAGGGAGAGAATATAAAGCAGACTCCACACTAAGCATGGAGCGCAACTCGGGTCTCCATCCCATGACCCCAAGATCATGAACTGAGCTGAAATCAAGAGTCAGTCACTTAACTGACTACCAGATACCCCCACTGTTTACATTCTAAGTAATTTTTATTCATAGCTTAGCTAAATTGTGCTTTATAATTACATTGTTTATCTAGTACAGCTTTTTTTTTAAACTGTCTTCTTACTTTTGTTGTTGTTGAGAAGTCTGATTCCTTCTGGTCCTGATCTTCTGTATGTGATCTGCATTTTTCTTCCAAGCAGCTTTTAGTTTCCTTTTATCTATTCTTCTCTTGTCTTTCTTATTTGCCATCTCTGGTTTTTGTTCTTTTTGGAAGATTCTCTCACATTTATTTTTAAATCTTTTTTTTAACTCTTAGGTTTTGTATGTGTGTGTGTGTGTGTATGTGTACACATATATGTGATTAAATTTCTTTGATATCCTAATGTTTTTGGTATGTTGATCCCAAACTGAAATGTGTATATGTATATATACATATATATACATATATACACATACATATACACACATATACATATACATATATATACATATACATTTTCTAAATTTGTATTTTCTAAACAAATGTTTTTATTTAAATTTGTCCTTGCTTCGTAGAGCAATATATTCTTATCATTCTGAGGAACTATTTTGTTATTTTGTTTTTGCTTTAGTCTTTTTCCATTTTCTAAATTTTCTGTTTTTTTTTCTCTCTCTCACTCATGTTAGAGCATTTTCTCAAATGTGTGTGACCCTTGGTGTTCTAACATCTTTGAGTAGAAATCTAAAACACTTACTGGAAGCTCTGTGCATGCAGATTGTGTTTGTAGATCAATGGGTCTCACCACCCTGTGATTGGGCAGGATCTAGCAACTTCATCAGGGAAATGATGAATGCCATTTTACATAGACAACCCCTTTGAACTGGTTAGTTTCTCCACAGAGGAATTCTCCAATTTCTTGCAAGGTGAACATAAGTCTGGTGGCCAGTTTTCTTTGAAATGGATAGAATTGGGTGATTGCAGCCTTCAGTTTGTACACTTTCATCTCCCTGTTTTCAGCAAGACAGTTCACTTACCACATGAGCTGTGTCTGGTGTCTCTGAGTCCATGGCCTCTCTGGCTCAATTTCTTCTGAAAGTGAGTTTTCTTCCTTCTGTTGTGCTGGGCATTTTAACAGTAGTTGCATTTTAACACTCCCTATATAATCTTTCAACTAATTCTTCCTATTTTTCAGCTCTATGCTGCATCCCTGCCTCCTGGCGTCTACAATTCCTGAGGCTTTCTGTATTCTGTGTGCAGAATTGACTTACTTTTTGGCTTTCTGCCCTGCAAGCTTAGGTTTTAGCATTCTCCAGCTTATTTAGGAAGTTATACTTCTTCTTCTTCTTCTTCTTCTTCTTCTTCTTCTTCTTCTTCTTCTTCTTCTTCTTCTTCTTTTAGATTTTATTTATTTATTTGAGTGAGAGAAAGAGAACATGAGCAGGGGTTGGGGAGGTATGGGGGCACAGGGAGAGGAAGATGCAAACTTCCAGCTGAGTAGGGAGCCCGAAGACATGGGACTCAATCTGAGGATCCTGGGATCATGACCTGAGACGAAGGCAGAAGCTTAACGGACTGAGCCACCCAGGCTATTACAGATTTTCAACATTTTGTTGAAATCCTGTTTACTGATGATTTTCTTTCAAGTTTTCTTATTCACTTGTGGTGTTGAGACTTTTATATTTCTTTACTGTTATTTTAGTGGAGCATCAGGGGAATCAAAGATAAAAGTGAATATTCAACTTGCCATACTTAATTGGCCAGTCTAGATGTTTAAGTATATTTAACCTCAAGAATATAATAAATTCCTTGAGAGCAGTAAGTGTGACTCATTTTCTCTAACAATGTTTTTAGCTCAGTGCTCAGAATCTCATAAGTGCTAATAAATCCTATACTGATTAAAATTGGAATTCAGTGAATGACTATTAATTATGGTCCTCTGCTCAAGAGGTGGTGGGATACAAATGTGAATAATTTCTCACTGAGGAAGTCCTAGTCTAGTGGAGGAGTTAAAATTAAATACAAATCATAGGTATAGATTCTGTAAAAGCAGTGCCATGAGAACACAAAGAACAGATGTTTTGGAGAAATTTCCCAACATTTTGAAAATGAAATCAGATGACAGTGAAGATCTTGTCCAAAATCTGCCTCTCATCTACACAACGTTAGGGTGGATGTACTGTGGGGTTTTAAAAATGTTTATTTATTCATGAGAGACAAAGAGAAGCAGGGACACAGGCAGGGGAGAAGCAGGCTCCATGCAGGGAGCCTGATGCTGAACTTGATCCCAGGACTCCAGGATCATGCCCTGGGCCAAAAGCAGACGCTAAAACGCTGAGCCACCCAGGGATCCCGGATGTATTGTGGTTTGACCAGGTATATCCTGGTCATGTCTTCAATGCCCTAGGTTTCATTCTTATTCAGCTAATATTAACAATTATATGTGATAATATATATTTAACATGTGAAGTATTGAATATATATTAACATATATTAAATATATAAAATTAATATGTTAGTATTAAATATCTATTATAACATGTAATTATAACAACTGTAAGGAGAATTCACATAATTGAAGAGTCTCATATTCATGTATTTACAGTGATTTGACAAGCTTGTTAATTCTTTTTTTTAAAAGTCTTGTATATATTCTGCAATTTTTAAAAAAGATTTTATTTATTTATTCATGATAGAGAGAGAGAGAGAGAGAGAGAGAGAGAGAGAGGCAGAGAGACACAGACAGAGGGAAAAGCAGGCTCCATGTCGGGAGCCCGACGCGGGACTCATCTCGGGACTCCAGGATCGTGCCCTAGGCCAAAGGCAGGCGCTAAACCGCTGAGCCACCCAGGGATCCCATATTCTGTAATTTTTTAATTTTTTCAGATTCCTTCTTAAATAAACATATATGCAACCAGGTCTCCATCCCTAGGAATAAGCAGCCTGGTCCACAGGAAAACCAACAAGAATTTTACTGCAGCCAGTCCATCTGCTGAAACCAAATTAATAGAGCAATAATCTACAATGGTATAAAAATAGTTCTTTTTAAATCTGCCAAAAATTTTTGCCGTATGTCTTAGGTCGGGTTTGATGGGGAAAAGTCTTTAAGGCAGAAATTTGCTTTCAGGAGGTTAATTGGAGTGTACTCTCGGGAAAGCCACCTGCAAGAAAAGGAGCAAAGTGCATTAAGCAGAGAATTTGAATCATGATGCAGTTGCAACGAAAACCTCAAATGGGAAAAGCTGTGGAGGAGGGATGGCCCATCAGAGTTCTTCTAATTGAGACAAAAGTCTAGTCATTGAATGTTGGTTACCCTTGATGAAGAGTCATGATCCTAGGTGAGGCAGCTCTCTTTTGTGGAGGGCAGTTCCCAGGGAGGCTGGGAATCACCACCAGACTTCATCATAAATCGGGAATTTGAGGCTTTGGGTGGCACATCGCAAGATCCACTACACCAATGTTGCAGGGCATTTAAGAAGTCTTTTTATTGTGTGTCTCTGCAAAGACTTGATTTTTTTTTAAAGATTTATTTGACAGAGAGGGAGAGCGAGAACAAACAGGGGAAGCAGCAGGCAGTGGGAGAGGGAGAAGCAGGCTCCCCACTGAGCAGGAAGGCCAATGTGGGGCTCTGTCCCAGGACCTCCAGGTCATGACCTGAGCCAAAAGGAAGATGCTTAACTAATTGAACCACCCAGACCCCTCAAAGACTTGATTTTTAATATAGTAGGAACTGCTGTTTTCTTTACCAAAAACAAAATGAAAATCAAATGTCTAAATAGCTGAATTGAAAAGCAGACAACTTAAAATTCATTTTCAGTGACTACTTTCCCAGGGTTCAGGTATTTCCAGCTTTTCTAACTGATAGGCATAAAAGATTCCTTCTAAATGTGATTCTCAATATTAAAGAAACATTGAAAGCTTGAACCTTGATGTGTGTCATTACTGCCCACCTGCCTTTCAGCTCTTTTCATTACTACCACTCCATGAGATCTGAAGTCAGGGCAAATCTTATTTAGAAATGTCATGAAAGGGACTCCTGGGTGGCTCAGCAGTTGAGTGTTTGCCTTTGGCTCAGGTCCTGGGATTGAGTCCTGCGTCAGACTCCCCCACAGGGAGCCTGCTTCTCCCTCTGCCTGTGTCTCTGCCTCTCTCTGTGCCTCTCATGAATAAACAAATAAAATCTTTTTTTAAGAAGTGTCATGAAAAATTCTCTCTTACTTTGGAGTACCTGGAATATTGTTGATAATATAATTGTTAGTGATATAATCTGATATTTTATCATACACATCTCAGTTAAGGACAGGATTAAAGTGGAAGACTCTTTCAGTCAAGGTGAGTTTCTGTCATCCTAATCCCAATCATGTCATAACACGTCTCTTCCAGGGAAGCCTGCAGGAGCATGCTACTTTAATCAAGACAATGGCATCATCACCTTTAGGTTTCAGCTGTACAAATACACAACATAATTGAGTATGGCAAAGCTGTGTAAATGCAATCCTTATAAGAATTGTGGCCTTTTTTTTTCAAGACCCTGGAACTGTAAATATATCATTTATGGGTAGTAATTAAATAGTGCTGGCAGTAAAATAGTGTTACAATAACTTTTCTGCTAGATGAACCTATTAGGCACCAAACCGCATTCACAACACTAGAATGGATATGTTTGTTTGATGTTTCTAAAAGTGATTTGTACTCTGCACATTTGCCTTTGGTAGTTCTAAGGCTTATGAAAATAAAGAGCTTTCTATTGATAGGTGAGGAAATCACTAGAAAGAAAATGTGTTGTTATGTTGGGGAAAAACTGAAGTTCTTTAGAGTACTTTTATTTGGGTTATTTCTCTGCTTTTTAAGATTTAGTAGACTTATAAAAATGTCAGACTGTATTGAAATGTAAATACTAATGTTTTGATAAAATGGAATAAAATACACTTTGATTGATTTAGCAAGTCAAGTGGAAACTCTAAGTATTTATCTATAATTCACATGCAGCTTTTCCATTTTATCACTGGTGTGCTGACAGTGAGCACATGATTTACTAGCATCAGAGTACAATGCGTATCCTGACTACAAAAATCTTCAAATCAATATAGGAAAGTAGTTTAAAGTATCTTTTGCCAAATATGACTCACTGTAAAATAACTTGCTCTCCTTTTTTGGGACTCTAAAGAAAATATAAGATCTGGCTAAGTTCATAATAGAATTCTTTTTTTTTTTTAAGAATACTATCTCTTTACATACACACATACACGCTTACACACACAATGCAGCATATGTCTGTACATCTGTAATACATATATCTGTAATACATATTTTATGTATATGTAATCTATAATTTTCATATTACATCATTTATGTCTAAATTATTATTATTTCATCCTCACTCCCCTCAACCCAAATCCTACTACCCTATCTCACTTATCTATAGCCTTAAGGAGGAGTAAATAGTGACAAATTATTTTCTTCCAAGTCTTTTATATATATATATATATATATAAAATATATATAAATACATATATAAAAATATATATATTTTTTATTGGAATTCGATTTGCCAACATATAGTATAACATCCAGTGCTCATCCCACCAAGTGCCCCCCTCAGTACCTGTCACCCAGTCACCCCACCCTCCACCCATCCCTTCCACTACCCCTGGTTCGTTTTCCAGAGTTAGGAGTCTCTCATGTTCTGTCACCCTCACTGATATTTGTCACTCATTTTCTCTCCTTTTCCCTTTAATCCCTTTCAATATTTTTTATATTCCCCATATTAGTGAAACCATATAATGATTGTCCTTCTCCAATTGAATTACTTCACTGAGCATAATACCCTCCAGTTCCATCCATATTGGAGCAAATGGTGGGTATTCGTAGTTTCTTCTTTTTTTTTTTTTTTTGTATTCGTAGTTTCTAATGGCTGAGTAATATTCCATTGTATATATAGACCACAGCTTCTTTATCCATTCATTTTTGGATGGACACCGAGGCTCTTTCCACAGATTGGCTATTATGGACATCACTGCTTAAACATTGAAGTGCAGGTGTCCTGCCATTTCACTGCAACTGTATCTTTGGGGTAAATCCCCAGCAGTGCAATTGCTGGATCGTAGGGCAGTTCTATTTTTAACTTCTTGAGGAACCTCCACACAGTTTTCCAGAGTGGCTGCACCAGTTCGCATTCCCACCAACAGTGCAAAGTGTTCCCCTTTCTCCACATCCTCTCTAAAATTTGTTTCCCGTCTTGTTAATTATCACTATTCTCACTGAAGTGAGGTGGTGTCTCACTGTGGTTTTGATTTGTATTTCCCTGATGGCAAGTGATGCAGAACATTTTCTCATGTGCTTGTTGGCAATATCTATGTCTTCCTCTGTGAAATTTCTGTTCATGTCTTTTGCCCATTTCATGATTGGATTGTTTATTTCTTGGGTGTTGAGTTTGGTAGGTATTTTATAGATATTGGATACTAGCCATTTATCTGATATATCATTTGCAAATAATTTCTCCCATTCTGTAGATTTTTTTTAGTTTTGTTGACTTTTTCTTTTGCTGTGCTGAAGCTTTTTATCTTGATTAAGTCCTTATAGTTCATTTTTGCTTTTCATTTCCTTGCCTTCACAGATGTATCTTGCAAGAAGTTGCTGTGGCCAAGTTCAAAAAGGGTGTTGCCTGTGTTCTCCTCTAGGATTTTGATGGATTCTTGTCTCATATTTAGTCTCACATGTAGTCTCACATTAGTCTCACATTAGTCTCTCCTCTAGGATTTTGATGGATTCTTGTCTCACATTTTGTCTGTTTCATCCATTTTGAGTGTATCCATGTAAATGGTGTAAGAGAATGGTCTAGTCTCTTTCTTCTGCACATCCAATTTTCCCAGCAGCATTTTATGAAGAGACTGTCCTTTTTTGCAGTGGATATTCTTTCCTGCTTTGTCAAATATTAGTTGACCATAGAGTTGAGGGCTCATTTCTGGGTTCTGTATTCTGTTCCATTGATCTATGTGTCTGTTTTTGTACTAGTACCACACTGTCTTGATGATCACAGATTTATAGTACAACCTGAAATCCAGCTTTGTAATGCCCCCAGCTATGGTTTTCTTTTTCAATATTCTCCTGGGATTCAGGGTCTTTTCTGATTCCACACAAATCTTAACATGATTTATTCCAACTTTCTTTGAAGAAAGTCCATGGTGTTTTAATAAGGATTGCATTGGACATGTAATATGCCCTGGGTAGCATTGACATTTTACAATATAAATTCTTCCAATCCATGAGCATGGAATATTTTTCCATCTCTTTGTGTCTTCCTCAATTTCTTTCAGAAGTATTCTGTAGTTTTTAGGGGACAGATCCTTTACCTCTTCAGTTAGGTTTATTCCCAAGTATCTTATGCTTTTGGGTGCAATTATAAATGGTATTGATACCTTAATTCCTCTTTCTTCAGTCTCATTGTTAGTGTATAGAAATGCCACTGATTTCTGGGCATTTATTTTGTATCCTGCCACATTCCCAAATTGCTGTGTGAGTTCTACCAATCTTGGGGTGGAGGCTTTTGGGTTTTCTATGTAGAGTATCATGTCATCTGCTAAGACGGAGAGAGTGACTTCTTCTTTGCCATTGTGAATGCCTTTAATGTCTTTTTGTTGTCTGATTGCTGAGGCTAGGACTTCTAGTGCTATGTTGAATAGCAGTGGTGAGAGTGGACATCCCTGTCTTGTTCCTGATCTTAGGGGAAAGCTCTGAGTGTTTCCCCATTGAGAATTATATATGCTGTGGGCTTTTCATAGATGGCTTTTAAGATGCTGAGGCATGTTCCCTCTATCCCTACACTCTGAAGAGTTTTGATCAGGAATGGATGCTGATTTTGTCCAATGCTTTCTCTGCATCTATTTAGAGGATCATATGGTTCTTGTTTCTTTCTCTTGTTCATATGATCTATCACGTTGATTGTTTTATGAGTGTCGAACCAGCCTTGCATCCCAGGGATAAATCCCACCTGGTCATGGTGAATAATCTACTTAATGTACTGTTGGATCCTATTGGCCAGTATCTTGTTGAGAATTTTTGCATCTGCATACATCAGGGATATTGGTCTATAATTCTCCTTTTTGGTGGGGTCTTTATCTGGTTTTGGAATTAAGGTGATGCTGGCCTCATAGAACGAGTTTGGAGGTATTCCATCCCTTTCTATCTTTTGGAACAGCTTTAGTTGAATAGTGTTGTTTCTTCTTTAAATGTTTGATAGAATTCCCCTGGGAAGTCATCTGACCCTGGACATTTGTGTCTTGGGAGGTTTTTGATGACTGCTTCAATTTCCTCGCTGGTTGTTGACCTGTTAAGGTTTTCTATTTCTTCCTGTTCCAGTTTTGGTGATTTGTGGTTTTCCAGAAATGCATCCATTTCTTCTAGCTTGCCAAATATTGGCGTATAGCTATTCATAATATGTTTTTAATATCATGTGTGTTACCTTTGTATTGGTTGTGATCCTCCTCTTTCATTCATGATTTTATTAATTTGAGTCTTTTGTCTTTTTAATAAAGCTGGCTAATGGTTTATCTTTCGTATTAATTCTTTCAAAGAACCAACTCCTGGTTTTGTTGATCTGTTCTACAGTTCTTCTGGTTTCTATTTTATTGAGTTCTGCTCAAATCTTTATTAGCTCTCTTCTTCTGCTTGGTGCAGGTTTTATTTGCTGTTCTGTCTCCATTTCCTTTAGGTGCGAGGTTAGCTTGTGTATTTGAGGTTTTTCCAATTTTTTGAGGGATGCTTGTATTGCGATATATTTCCCTCTCAGGACTGCTTTTGCTGTATCCCAAAGATTTCTTTTTTTATCCCAAAGATTTTAAATGGTTGTATCTTCGTTTTCACTAGTTTCCATGAATCTTTTTAATTCACCTGTAATTTCCTGGTTGACCCATTCATCTTTTAGTAGGATGTTCTTTACCCTCCACGTGTTTGAGTTTCTTCCAAATTTCTTCTTGTGATTAACTTCTAGTTTCAAAGCATTGTGGTTTAAAAATATGCAGGGGACAACCCTAATCTTTTGGTATCATCTGAGATCGGATTTGTCCATGTGCACTTGAGAAGAATGTGGATTCAGTTGCGTTCAGATGCAAAGTTCTGTATATATCTGTGAAATCCATCTGGTCCAGTGCATAATTTAAAGCCCTTGTTTCTTTGGTAATGTTGTGTTAGGATATCTGTCATTTGCAGAAAGGGCCATGTTGAAGTCTACTACTATTAGTGTATTATTATCTAAGTATGTCTTTACTTTGGTTATAATTGATATACTTGACAGCTCCCACATTAAGGACATAAATATTCATGATTGTTAGGTCCTCTTGTTGGATAGACCCTTTAAGTATGATATAGTGTCCCTCTTCATCTCTTACTACAGTCTTTGGGATAAACTTTAACTTATCTGATATGAGGATTGCCACCCCAACTTTCTTTTGAGGACCATTTGAAGGGTAAATGGTTCTCTGCCCTTTCATTTTCAGGCTGGAGGTGTCTTTAGGTCTAAAATGACTCTCTTGTAGACAGAAAATAGATGAGTCTTGCTTTTTTATCCAGTCTGATACCCTGTGTCTTTTGATGGGATCATTTAGCCCATTCACATTCATAGTAAATATTGAAAGATATGAATTTAGTGTCATTGTAATACCTATTCAGTCCTTGTTTTTGTGGATTGTTTTGTTGGGCTTCCTCTTTCTTTTATAGGGTCTCCCTTAATATTTCTTGCAGAGTTGCTTTGTTGGCCACGTATTTTTCCAGTTTCTGGCCATCTTGGAAGCTCTTTATCTCTCCTTCTATTCTGAATGAGAGCCTTGCTGGATAAAGTATTCTTGGGTGCATGTTCTTCTCATTGAGGACCCTGACTATATCCTGCCAGCCCTTTCTGGCCTGCAGGTCTCTGTGGAGAGGTGTGCTGTTAATCTAATATTTCTCCCCGTATAAGTTAAGGATCTCTTGTCTCTCGCTGCTTTAAGGATTTTCTTTTTATCTTTGAAATTTGTAAGTTTCAGTATTAAATGTCGAGGTGTTGAATGGTTTTTATTGGTTTGAGGGGGGGACCTCTCTATCTCCTGGATCTGAATGCCTGTTTCTCCCCCCAAATTAGGAAAATTCTCAGCTATGATTTGTTCAAATATACTTTCTGACCCTCTCTCCCTCTTGGCATATTCTGGAACCCCAATTATACATAAATTTTTCCTTCTGAGGCTACCATTCATTTCCCGTAACCTTTTCTCGTGGTCTCTTCATTGTTTTTGTCTTTTTTCCTCAGCTTCCTTCCTTGCCATCAACTTGTCTTCTATGTTGCTCAGTCTTTCTTACACCTCCTTAACCCTAGTCGTTAGGACCTCCAGTTTGGATTGCATCTCATTTAATTGATTTTTAATTTCAGCCTGATTATACCCAAATTCTACAGTAAGAAGCCTCTATAATCCTTTATGCTTTTTTTTTCAGAGCCACCAGTAGCTTTATAATTGTGGTTCTGAATTGGCTTTGTGTCATAAAATTGTAATCCATATTGTGTAGCTCTGTGGCAGAGAGTACTGTTTCTGCTTCTTTCTTTTGTGGTGAATTCTTCCTTCTTGTCATTTTTCTCAGGGCAGAGTGGCTGCATGAACAGGCTGAGTCAAGGATATCAACAACAACCTAAGTAAATTTCACCCTAGAAGATTCTTGCTAGAAGTGAAAACCCTTCTCTCTGTAGCTTTCCTGGCTGTTTTCTCTTTAAATATCAGGTTGAATTTGTAGGTGTTCAGGATGTTTTGAAAGTTATCTTGGGAAGTTGGTGGGACCAGGTGAGTTGAGATGCCCTACTACTCCGCCATCTTCTAGTACCCTGTTCTTGCAAGTCTTGCAGGGAGCTCTATCAGCCACTGAAGAAGTCTAGGACAACCTCAGAACTCATCCTTGAACTTGCTTTTTTGCAATCAGGAGTCAGTATGATAGTGTTTTAGCCCAGCTTATGACAAATAGGCCTCAAGACTCAGCTCCCTGGTTCCTGCTACCAACCCCAGGCTCAGCACAGCTTACAGGAATCCCACAACCTGCAGTATATCTTCTAGGTCTGAGGTCTTCATTCCT
Organism: Canis lupus familiaris; assembly: GCF_011100685.1. Taxonomy (NCBI): domain Eukaryota; kingdom Metazoa; phylum Chordata; class Mammalia; order Carnivora; family Canidae; genus Canis; species Canis lupus. The sequence continues at coordinate 12,653,344 of NC_049223.1, read as the reverse complement.
ATATTATGCATGCAACAAATATTTGTTGACCACCCTGTAAGAACCAGGCCCTGGGGTTACAATAGAGAGAAAAAGCAGAATTAGATTAGTTCACTATAAAGGACTGGACTATAGAATTTACTGAGGTAGAAATCAAATTTTTTTTTATGGACAACTTCTTTTCCCAGCACTATGTATAAATGATCAATTATTCCCCCCTGCTGTATATTACTACTGTCATTCCTATACATTCACAGGTATGTTTCTGGGCTTTCTATGGTTAAGGATTCTATTGACCTATTTGTGTATTCCTTCACCTTTAGTTTTTAAATTTACAGAGAGTTTTAAAAAATACAAATAAAATTTTAAACTTAGAGCAAAGTCAAAATTTTGTAGCAAACACCTGTGTAACTATCATCTAGATTTTACATTCACTAACATTTCACTATACTTTTTTTGTCATGTATCCACCATATCCATTACTCTATCTCTCCATTGTTCCATCTTCTTTTTGGTATGTTTCCAATTAAATTGCAGATATCAGTACAAACCTAAGTACAACACTATGCTTTATTTTATTTTTTTAAAGATTTTATTTATTTATTCTTGAGACACACACACAGAGAGAGAGAGAGAGAGAGAGGCAGAGACACAGGCAGAGGGAGAAGCAGGCTCCATGCAGGGAGCCTGACATGGGACTCAATCCCAGGTCTCCAGGATCAGGCCCTGGTCTGAAGCCACCCGGGCTGCCCTACAACACTATGCTTTAAAAATAGTTTCACTGTTATCGCAACTGAATTTCTCAATTGTATATCTCAAGAATTTTGATATTTAAAGTAATTTCCTATTAAAACTATGAAAAATGAAAAAGATAGAACCTCAAAGACTTGCTTAGCCAGGTGTAAATGGAGCTTATGCCCCTCTCAAACCTAGGGTCTTAATTCTAGACCAATCCAAGGAGGGGAGCTCAGATAACTTCACCCTAATTATCTGGGCCCTGGGTCTTTAAAACTGTGGAATACTTATAATTTCAAAGATTTAGCTTCATGTTGTCAGAGGAGAAAATTTAAACATCTCTGAGAGTAGACAATTCCCTTGTTCTCCTACTTTTAGAAAAATAGGTTGATGGACATTTTATTAAAGATGCTATTTTGTAATAAAAAGATCAAAGAAAATGAGGAGCAATCCTGTTCTCACTAATATTTCCAACACTTGTCTTCATTGTGGGAGTTATGACCCTGAAAATTATTATTTCATCAGAATAATGTCTCTTTCCTAAATATGGATTTGCTTCTTCTGTCCTTGAAAATTATTGATTATTTATGCAGATATATATAAACAAGATGTGTTCTTGTTTGAAATCAAAGTACCTGGCATACAATATTGTACTCAATAAAAGTTAATTATTATTAATAAAAATACTGGCCTTCCATACAGAATGGAAGCTCAGACTCTTCATATTTTGATATAAAAAGAAGTGAGCTCTTGCAAGCCTGAAACATTAGACCTCTTAGTTACAGATTACTACAGGGCATTATTGCCCTGGGTAATGTTTATGGTTATTTAATTTTCCAAAATAGTGAACGCTAACTAGCAGGATATCATTGGTTAGGGATTCCTACTTGAGGTTAAGCAAATGGACAAAGGAAAGCTTTGAGGGGTGGATAGAGGATTATGGGAAAAATATGGAAAACCCCTGATTTCCCACTCTTCCAGCTCCCAATATCTCCTCTGCTTTCCTTACTTAGATGCTCTAGCTTTCCATCTCAAAATCTCTCCTTAGGAGAGCTTTTAAACTTAGTCACAATGAGGTACAAACTACTTTAGACAGTTGGAAGTATTAGCCTCTGCCAGGGATACTAGCATTTTCACTGGGCTTCAGTTTTAATTTAACCTCTCTAGGGATGTTTGCAAGGGACTAGGTTGGTAACATAAATGAACAAAACAGCCAGATCTTGGACCATAGGGTCTGGTGGAGACTGTGTAAAAATTCAATTTTTAAAAAATTATTTGCTAAATCAAACATGTCGGAGGATCAGATTCAGTTGGTAGCCTGCTGGTTTATAACTCATTAGTTAAAAGAAATTCTGTAAAATTATAATTATTATCTGGTGGGAGGCTGAAAATAGTATGTATGTGGGGCTTTCTTTCTTTCTTTCTTTCTTTCTTTCTTTCTTCTTTCTTTCTTTCTTTCTTTCTTTCTTTTTAGTGTGTGTGTGTGTGTGTGTGTGTGTGTGGAGGGGGCAGTGACGAAAGGGAAAGGGTAGCAAAAGCAAAGGGCTTAATGGTTTTTCCAGGTACACACGTGGTTCTTTGTGGTTCCCTACTCTTAATCACTGGGAAAAGCCCACGTTTGCAAGACCATGTACCTCTGGTTTCAAATTCCTATGGGGTGTAGCCACTTCCTTGCTGCAGAATCTTGAGCAAGTAAGTCACTGAAGCTCTGCAATTTACTCATCTGTCTAATGAGACTGATTCTTACCCTTTGGGCTATTGAGAGGGTTTAATGAGATAACATGTAAAATGTCTGCCACATTAGGTAGTACCCAGCACGTTTAATCAATGGTTGTTTGTTGATTCCTAAACTTGTCAGTAACCATAGTAAATAGCACATACATGTCACCTTTTAATGTGGGATGCAGGCTTTAAAACAAATGCTTAGATAAGGAAGCATCCCATATAATATGTGGTCACCTCAATCATGTGTGTGCACAGACACATTTTATTTGTCAACACATGTGAATGAAAATAAACTCCACTTCCCTTGAGATGTTTCATTCTTACAGTGGCATCTATTAAAAAAAAATAACTTCAGGGTGCCTGGGAGGCTTTGTCGGTGGGGCTTCCACCTCTTGGTTTCTGTTCAGGTCATCATCTCACGGGTCATGCATGAGATTGAGCCCCGTGCTGGGTTCTGTGCTCAGCAGGGGGTTTGCTTGAAGATTCTCTCCCTCTACTCCTATGTTCTCTCTCTCTCTTTCTCTCTCTCTCTCATGAATAAATAAATCTTTAAAAACAAAATAACTTCTATGGTTATTATGAAAACCAATTGGAATGAATTCTAACAGGAAGAGAAGGGTACCCACCAGTAGCTCATTTGTGACATCTCTCCAGGCTCCTATGGTTTCTTTCTTTCTTTCTTTCTTTGATTGTACTTATTTAAGAGAGAGTGAGAGAGTGCATGAGGCAGGGGGCAGGGTTAAAGGGGAGGGAGGGTAGAGGTAGAGGGAGAAGCAGGCTTCCCACTAAGCAAGAACTTGATGTGGGATTCAATCCCAGGACCCTGAGATCATAACCTGAGCCGAAGGCAGATGCTTAACCAACAGAACCACCCAGGCACCCCTCTTAGAGTTTTCTTAACTTGTCCAACTCAATTCTTCTCTGTAAGCAAGGATAATATCCTCTCCTTCTCAGAGACTGGAGGAATTAAAAGAGATGATGGGTGTGAGCACTAGCTATTTAAATTGTCATTGTCTTTCTCCAGTGTAGTTTGAAATCACCCCTGTCAACCCACTAGCTCTTTGTTCAAACTCTGGCCTGTTCTTGCCTGGACTTCTGCAATTGTCTCTGTGCTGATCTCATCTCCAAACCATTCTCTACCCTGCTGCTAAAATGATTTTCCAAAACTACTTACACAACAACTTAAGAGACTTTCAACATCTTCCCATTACCTCTTTTATGAAGGTATTATTTACATACAATGACATTCACACTTTTAAAATGTTTGATGAAAAAAAAAATGTTTGATGAATTTTGGTCATTGTGGGCAATCCTGTAACCTCCACCACAAGGGTTTCTTCCCCCCCCCCCCCCCCCCCCCCCCCCCGCCAACTGCTCCTTTGCAGGTGATTTGCTCTCTCCATCCCCACCTCTAGGTAACCATGGAGATTTCTGTCATTATAGTATCTTAGAATTTTATATATTTCTTCCCATTCTTTTTCAAAAATTAAACTTCAAAATTTTAGGTTTACAGAAAAATTGTGAAGCTAATACAAAGTATTTTTGTGTATCCTGCTCCCATCCCCCATTTTCCCCTATTACTAATGTCTATCATTTCTATAGTGTATTGGTTATAATTAACAAACCAATATTGATACATTATTACTAACTAAATTCCACACTTTATTCAGATCTTCTTAGTTTCTTTCTTTTTCTTTCTTTCTTTCTTTCGGACGGTAGTGAGGATGTATGATTATTCTCTTCCTTCCTTACTTCAACTTCATTAATTCTTTCTTCGTCTGTTTATTCTAATTTCTTTCTTCTTTCTTTCTTTCTTTCTTTCTTTCTTTCTTTCTTTCTTCTTTCTTTTTAGATCTTCTTAGTTTCTACCTAATATCTTTTTTTCTTTCTAGGATCTCGTCTAAATACTACCTTACAGCTAATTATTATATTCCTTAGGCTTCCATTGGCTGTGACAATTCCTCTCAGACTTTCCTTTTTGGAAGGGGACCTTGACAGCTCTTCCCTTAAAAAAAAAATTGTCAGGTACATCTTAATTTTAATTAGGGTCTACCAAGCCTCTAATAGCGCCATCCTACCTGTATTAGCTTGCTAGGGCTATTGTAACAACATACCATAGACTGGGTGGGTTAAACAACAGAAATTTATTTTATCATGATCTGGAGATTAGAAGCTCTAGATTAATGAACTGGTTTCTTCTAAGGCCTCTCTCCTTGGCTTGCAGATGGCCACTTTCTCCATGTATCTTCACATGGTCTTCGCTCTGGTTGTGCACAGGCCTGGTGTCTCTCTCTGGGTCCAAGTGTTCTCTTCTTATAAGGATACCAGTCAAATTGTATTAAGAGACCACTCTAATGGCCTCGCTTGAACTTAATCACCTCTTTAGAGACCCTATCTCCAATGCAGTCACATTCCAAGGTAGGAGGGTTGAGGCTTCCTGTGTGAATTTGAAGGAGCACATTTTAGCCTCTGGTGGTCTTATCTTTCACTCCTCTTCAAGCCACAGCCCACATTCCTCACTCCCCTTCCCAGCAGTCTCTCCAAATGTCCCATGTTTCAGCAGCTCTTCAATCATCTTAGAAACCAATAAAGATGACTGATGGGGAAAACATGTCACTTATGCCCTGTCCCAGCCACTAGTCAGGGGTGCGTTGTCACTTAGGACTGCTTAAGAAATGGCTTTATTTATCTCTTTGTAAGAAGAGGAACTTCCGTATATAGAATTACCATTCTTCTAGTTTGCCAAGCCATGGAAATGTAACCAACTATTCCCTTGAAAGTGTTAACTTCTCAGTCTCCCTCCAGAACAGAGAAGAGTATGAAGCTGTGTGGGAAGTAGGAGGAAGGGAAGATTTGGGGCACTTTCTAGGAGTGGGTGATGTCCATGGTGGGAGATCAGGGCAGTGACATAGACATGGTTACACATTTTCATGGCCACACACACCCTGGCAACCCTGGGTAACATACCTTGCTGAATATCATTCAAAATTCCATGCTTTAGAGGAGGGACTGGGAAAGACAAATTCTCAGTTTTCCCTTTGACTCATTCCTGGCACCCCTTTCTGGTTTTACCCCAGGGCCACTGTCCCAGATGCCTCATGGGAATTCCATCCTGGCCAAGGATTGGCTGCTTTGACAGCACAAGGGTCATGCCCAGCGGGAAGCTTTTCTCTTTATTTTTTTTCAAGTTTTATTGAGAAATAATTGGTATATCACTTTATAGGTTTAAGGCATACAGCATTATGGTTCAGTTTACATATACTGTGAAGTGATTACCATAATAGGTTCAGCTAGCATCCATCTTCTATAGATATAATAAAATTTCTTTTTAGAAAGATAAAGAGAATAAAGGGGGAAAAATTTCTCCTTGTGATGGAATTCTTCGGATCACCTCTCTTAAGAACTTTCCTACATGTCACACAGCAGTATTAGCTACACTATCATGGCGTACACTCCGTCCCCAGTGCTTGTTTGTCTCATAACTTTCACCTTTTCTTACCTTTTGATCACCTTCCTCCAACCTTCAGCCTCAAGATTTACTCTTTAATTCACCCATCCTGAAGTCCAGAAGCACAATCCTTAATCAACTTCTCATAGTTTGGGACGCCTGGGTGGCTCAGCAGTTGAGCATCTGCCTTTGGCTCAGGTCGTGATGCTGGAGTCCTGGGATCAAGTCCCGCATCGGGCTCCCTCCATGGAGCCTGTTTCTCCCTCTGCCTATTTCTCTGCCTCTCTCTGTGTGTCTAATGAATAAATAAATAAAATCTTAAAAAAAAATAAGGTGGATATTCTCTATCATAAAAAAAACTTCTCATAGCTTCATTCATTCATTCATTTGTTTATCTGTATGCACATGTAAAAGATATGTACCTCTCACTAGTACAGTGGTGTCCTCAGTACAGCTGGTATAGTAATGTTGGTCCGGTGAGTACCCATGGCTAGAAATGGAATTTGGGAAGTTGGGTTCCAGAGGAGGTACAGCAGAAGACAGAAAATATATGGAGCAAAGAGCAGAAATTTGAAGGTTGCTACTTCCAAACTAGTTGATTAAGAAACTATCCTCCTGGTTGCCTGGGTGGCTCAGTAGTTTAGATGACTGACCCCTGGTTTCCACTGGAATCATGATCTCAGGGTCATGAGATTGAGCCCCACATGGGGCTCTGTACTGTGGGGAGTCAGCCTGAGATGCTCTCTCCCTCTCCCTCTGTCCCTCCCTCCTAGTCCCTCCCTACCCCCGCACCCCCGCCACACACACATGCATGTGCTCTCTCGCTCTCTAAAAAAGAAAAAAAAAATATCTTCCTGGTTGCATCAGATTTGTGGCATTCAACATAAATGTTAAACTTTACTAGGGAAAAAGCAGTTGGAAATTTGGTATAATGCAGTAACTCTTACAATGGTGTGTGTGGTAAACATATTCAAGTGCGACTTTTCTGAGGGTCTATAAACAGTTGTGGTTTTCTGTCAAACATGGTTTGCGATGTATTTTGCTCTCAAGAAACATTTTTAAACAGTTGCTTCTTTGAATAAAAACTTAATAAATAACAGTTTGCAATTGATAGAATGAAGTAGTGTGTTTTAGTACTAGAGAAAACCGTTAATGGAATACAAGATTCTGTGATTTTTGTTACTTGATATTTTGACACTTTAAATGTATATCGGGTGGGGGTGCCTGGGTGGCTCAGTTGATTAAGCTCTGCCTTTGGCTCAAGTCATGATCCCAGAGTCCTCTGATAGAGCATCACACATAGGGCTCCCTGCTCAGTGGGGAGTTGGCCTCTCTGTCTCCCTCTGCCTTTCCCTTTGCTGGTGCTCTCTCTCTGTCAAATAAATAAATAAAATCTTCAAAAAAATGTGTATAGCAAACAAACAAACAAAAAAACAGTAAAACTGGGGCACTGGCTGGCTCAGTGGGTAGAACCTGCAACTCTCTATCTCAGGGTTGTGAGGCCAAGCCCCACACTGGGCACAGAGCCTGCTTAAAAAATAAATAAATATACACAAATTTAAGAATAGTAAAACTAACATTTAGCACATGAGAAATATTAAAGATTAAAGTGTTTTATTTCTTTATGAAAATTTATCAAGAATAATTTAGATAGTGTTTGCCTTCTTGTCATGAACTTGCAAGCCTGGGTGAACTGCCACATCCCTAAGCTAGAATCAATATGCAACATTTTATGCTTTGTGCTTTTAATGTGGTGTAGCGCCTCTATGAATTCCTTTACTGTGAATTTTTTGCTAGCCTCACTTCCTCTGGGACCTCTTTATCTTTTTCATCGCGACCTCTTTCCCCATTTAGTTGTCTTCACTGAAGTCCTCTGGCTGTATCTCTGGAGGCATCCGTGAGAACACAGTCACCATTCCTGCTGCTAGCTCTTCTTCTGTAACTCATGTGCTCAATCCAAGTTTCACTTTTAGCTTTATCACTTATTGCTTCTTTGTTACACTTTCGTCTTTGTTGGCCAATTCCTTCTAGTACTCATTTTTTTTTAAAGGATTTATTTATTTGAGACACAGAGATAAAGAATGTGCAGTGTGCTGGGAGGGAGAGGGCAGAGGGAGAGGGAGAGAATCTCAAGCAGACTCTCCGCTGAGGGTGGAGCCCCACACAGGCCTCAGTCTCATGACCCTGAGATCACCACCCTGAGGTGAAATTAAGAGTCGATGGTCTTACTGACTGAGCCACCCGGGCACCCCTCTGTTGCCCATTTTTGTAAAATGACATATGAGTTTGATTGCTGGGAGACGAAAGGATTACACAACTCCATACTTTGCTGTTTGTGCAAGAACTGAACAACAGATGTGCAAGGACTGATAACTGATAGACTCGGAGCAAAGTGGTGTCATGACCACCAGTTGTATCACACATCTGCTACGTGCATAGAGATCTGTGGACTGAACACCTGGTAGTAGTCACTGCATGCAATTGCTCCACACTATAAAGTATGGTAACTGCAATTTGAATTATGTTGCTGGAGAACTGGTGTTACTTACCTAAACCATGGTAACCGAAATTCATGCACGTTGGAACCACAAAGTGGGGGCTGCTTGTAGAGACTACTATGGGGAAGCCTTCCTCTTAGACACAAGTTATATTTAGCCACTTTATAGAGTGCTTTGGAAACGTCACACTGAAACATTAAGCACCATGTCAGTGAGGATAAATAGAGGACATATAAGGAAAAGAAGCTATAAAATGGCAGTGTTTAGGCAGATCCTAGTATGTTGCTGGGTGCTCATGGAACAATTGAAACAAGACAGATCTACTCCGTGGAACTGCTACCAGTAATTATTGTTATTGATGCTACCTGTCTTTTTTCAATTTATCTGAGAACCAAAGACCGTGACATATCCAGGAATATCTAGATATTAGATAGCCAGAAGAGTGGAAAGCGCTTAACATCACAACACTGTGTATTTAAGGAGCCATTTCTAGAATCTTGTTTGCTCTGTTAATGTAATGAATGAATGGTATAGCATCTCTAATGGAATGATGATTATTCTCCCTTCTCCAGGGGTGAGGTTTTAATTATTAATTAAAAAAATACTGCAAGATCTCAGTGTTAGTTGGAAATTTTCTTTAGGAAATATAATTAACTTCAAAGCCACTAATTTCTCAAGGTCTTTGTCTAGGAAGATTTTGTGTATCACACAGGCAGGAAGAATCTATAAATAAAATCTAAATCCTTTTAAAAAAAACTTAGGTCTATTTTGCCTTGAGGACTCCTTGACAGCTCTGTAGAAGCTTCCTTGCACTATATAGTGGTGTAAGATGCCTCTTTGAAACTTTCTCTCTCTCTTCTTTGCTTAGGGTCAGATTTGTGTGTCTGGTGAGTGAGTGATCCTAAGATTTCCTAAGCCCCCTCCCCACTTTCCCGTACAACATCATTTTCCTTAATAAAAACCTTACACATTTCATCCCATCTTGGCATCTGCTGCTCAGTGCATCTAGACTGACACATCTTCCTAATGGCATTTCTATTTCCATTTTCATTTCTATTCTCTTAATTTTCCATGAGCCTATGTCAGCCCATTATAAAACTGGAAAGAATGTGAAGATTTTGGAGTTTCAACCATCTGGAAGGATTTTACTCTAATCATAAAGGGTTTGAAGCAAGCACTCCCATTAGAAAATACTACAAATATAAAAAGACAAATATTTTTATTAAGACAAATATAAAAAGACAGCTGCGTGCTTAGAGATTTGGGAAACATGGAGATGAGTGGGGTTTTTTTTGTTTTTGTTTTTTTTTTAGCAGTTCCCATACTATGTTGGTATCAAAACAACGTGCGTGTGTTTAATGCAGATAACGGTTCCTCTCCTCCACTCCACAAGATCTATGGAAACAATCTCCAGAGATGGGGCCCAGGAACACTCACTTTTTACAGAACTTATTTTTTTTAATAATAAATTTATTTTTTATTGGTGTTCAATTTGCCAACATACAGAACAACACCCAGTGCTCATCCCGTCAAGTGACCCCTCAGTGCCCGCCACCCAGTCACCCCAATCCCCCGCCCTCCTCCCCTTTCACCACCCCCAGTTCGCTTCCCAGAGTTAGGAATCTTCATCAGAACTTCTTTTTTTTTTTTAAGATTTTATTTTTAAACAATCTTTATACCAATATGGGGCCCGAACCCACAACGTTGAGACCAAGAGTCGCACCCTCTACTGACTGAGCCCGCCAAGTGCCCCTCACAGAACTTCTTCATGATTCTAACTTACAGCGGTGTTTGAGAATCATTGAACACTGCTTCTCTGTTGCTCCAGAAGTTCTTTTCCTGGGAGTAATAATAATTCAAAAGCTTCTGACCAGTTTTCCCTCTTCCTTTTACTGTTGTGTCTCCTTATCCTTGTGTCACCTGATCCTTTGTAACCTGAGATTTTTAAGACAGCTGAAGTAAAGAAAAACCAAGTTTTTCATTCTCATTTGTTCTCGAAAAGCTGTATATTTATCTAATTGTCTTAAATGCAAAGGTAAACAAGGATGAAGAATCACATCTTTATTTAACTATGTCTTCAGATTTCTACAAACAGATTTCTACATCAGATTTTCCTAAGGTGAAGCCCACATGCATGTATTTTCAAATAGTTTGTGCACACCACTGGTGCTTTACTTTGAACACATCACGCTCTACAGAAACGGTGACTCTGGGTTCTAGGAATGGATTCACCTTCATGTCTCTTCACAGAGATTGCCACATTTAGGATCTTGGTAGAAGTGGAAAAGGAGAGGCAAATTCTAGCCAGTTTCTGTGTTGACTGTTGGATTTAGGTGGATGACTGGTAAGGCCTCTAGATCCCCAGACTGTTCCTGGGTAGGAGGAATGGAAAGTCACCAGCTCGGTAGACAAGAGGCAACAGTTTTCCATCAACCTTTCCTTCTAACTCAAGAAAACTCATATGTTGCCCAAGAAATATTCCTAAATTTAAAAGCTTTTAGTATAGTATATAGTTCCTTTTTTAAAAAAAGTGTGAGCTCTCACATTAACTTAGTCTTTCGATGAGAGGAACAGTTTTCAGTGTATTTGTAAGATTTTTTTTGAAGTAATTTGCAATGGCTTGACCCCTTTTAGATAGTAAACATCCATGATAGTACTACCACCAGAGCAACCTGTCTTAGGGAAATCTTTGGTTATCACACTCCCTTGCTCAAAAACCTTCTGTGGTTTCTTGTTGCCTTAGGTCAAGCACAGATTCCTCACATGGAGAGGAGAATGCCTATCTCTGGCGCACATCACTGTATTTGGCTGCCTCTGCCAGTGCTGAATTCTTTGCTGACATTGCCCTGGCTCCTATGGAAGCTGCTAAGGTTAGAATTCAAACCCAACCAGGTTATGCCAACATCTTGAGGGATGCAGCTCCCAAAATGTATAAGGAAGAAGGCTTAAAAGCATTCTACAAGGGGGTTGCTCCTCTCTGGATGAGACAGATACCATACACCATGATGAAATTTGCCTGCTTTGAACGTACTGTTGAAGCATTATATAAGTTTGTGGTTCCCAAGCCCAGAAGTGAATGTTCAAAGGCAGAGCAACTGGTTGTAACATTTGTAGCAGGTTATATAGCTGGAGTCTTCTGTGCAGTTGTTTCTCATCCTGCTGATTCTGTGGTATTGGTGTTGAATAAAGAGAAAGGTAGCAGTGCTTCTCAAGTCCTTCAGAGACTCGGATTTAAAGGTGTATGGAAGGGACTCTTTGCCCATATCATCATGATTGGCACTCTGACTGCACTACAGTGGTTCATCTATGACTCTGTGAAGGTCTACTTCAGGCTCCCTCGCCCACCTCCACCTGAAATGCCAGAGTCTCTGAAGAAGAAGCTTGGGTTAACTCAGTAGATTGATCAAAGCAAATGTGGACTGCATCTGCTTGTTGATCAGTGTTGAGAAAAGTGCAAGAGGAACTTTTATATATTTGACAGTGTAGGAAATTGTCTATTTCTGGTATAATTACTGTAGTATTCTTGCCTAAGGCAAGAGTTTCAAACCCACTGGTGAAATAAACCCAACTATTAATGAAAAAAAAAAAAAAAAAAAAGCCCAGGCTGCTGTAGCTCTGTGGGAGGGAGGGGGCCTCTCCTGGGGGAGGAGAAGGGGTGGCTTGTACCATCCTGAACCAACTAGTCCTCATCCCGCTCAAGCAGAAACCCTGGAGAGGGGGTCTATTTAGCCATGGCCCATCGCCTGCCTCCCTTGACCTGTGTAAATGCTACAGCACTCAATAAAGTGGACTCTGAAAAAAAAAAAAAAAAACCCTCAGACCCCAGACCCTCTGCAATATATTCCCAACCACTTTTGTAGGTTTTGCTCCTTCCACTCTTATATGTACCCCCATTGGGCCTGCTTTCTGCTTCCAAATGTTCGGTGGCTTCCCGCCTGCATGTCTGTGCCCTCCGTGTGGTGTGCTCTTCCCCAGCATCTCACTCCGCTGATTCTACAAGTACGGGTTATGTGACTCCCATAGTTTCTGGATGGCACCCTGTGGTACTTTGCTGCAGTATGCTTTATAGTAGCATAAAGTGAGTATTTGTCATACTTGGTTATATTTGATTGAAAACTCTTTGAGATCTGCAATAATTTTTTATCCAACCTTTAGCTTGCAGGGACCAGCACACTGCATTACCCAGTTTGTTCAGTTAAGTTGAATACCTTCAAACAAAGCCTTCAACCCATTGTGATAGCATCAACAAAGGCCTTGAGATTCTTTACTTCAGTGTCAGTTCTTGAAAGTATCTGGTAATTGAGAATGATAACTCTAAACTTATTATTAGGGTAGTTGAGCACAAAAACAAAAAAAGAAAAAGGAAGACCAATACTTTGAGTAACTACTGTATACCATACATTATTATGTCTTTTATATCATTCTTTTACTCAAACAGATATTTACTGAGTACCCAGCACTCTGCTAGTAGATGGGAAACAAAGATAGAAAGTCATGATTTCTGTTCATAAGGACCTAACAGTCTAATTACAGCAAGTACATCAATGAATTCAGCATAACATGATGAAAGACATGGTAAATGGACATATGAAGTACTTTGGAAATGCAGAAACTAGGTAAATAAATTCAATGACGTTGGCAGCCAATTCTTTCCAGAGGAAATACTCTCTCTTTTTTTAAGATTTTATTTATTTATTTGAGTGAGAGAGAGTGAGCAAGAGAAAGAGAGCACAAGCAGGGGGAACAGCAGAGGCAGAGGGAGAGGGAGAAGCAGGCTTCCCACTGAGCAGGGAGCCCCATGCAGGGCTCAATCCCAGGACCTCAGGATCATGGCCTGAGCCACAGGCAGACACTTACCTGACTAAGCCACCCAGGCACAGAGGAAATATTCTTCAGGTGAGTTTCAAAACATAGGGAGTCAGCTGGATAAAGAGTTGGTAAGGGCATTCCAGAGACAAGGAGCAGTATGTACAAACAGTATGCCAGGTGACATGCAGCAGCACGATGCAATGGGGAGTGTTTGTAGTCTAGGGCAGGAAATGAGCTGCAGAACAAGGCAGGGGCCAGTCTATGAAGGTCTGCAAATGAGCTCAGGATGTTCTGAAAGCTGGAGGAAATCTTTGAAGGCTTAATTTAAAAAAAATTATTTATTTATTCATGAGAGACAGAGAGAGGTAGAGACACAGGAAGAGGGAGAAGCAGGGTATCCGAAAGGAGCCTGATGTGGGACTTGATCCCGGTCCCCAGGATCACATCCTGAGCCAAAGGCAGATGCCCAACTGCCGAGCTACCCAGGCGTCCCTCTTTGAAGCAGGAGAGTGATGTGAACACATTTGCCTTCTAGAAAGATATTACTGGCAGTGATTCGGAGGAAGACAGGTAGGCTAGTTAGGATAGACTAGTTAAGATGCTTTTGCAGTCATCTTGGAGGGAAGAGAGGAGACATAAAACAGGACTGTGGGAATGCAGAACAGAAGAGCAATGAGAGAGAGGGAGAGTAGAATCTATGAAGTTTGAAAATTGTTTAGATGTGAGAGGTGGTTCAGAATGAGGGATCTAGGAATATTCCCAGGATCCCCCTTTGGATAATGATGCAAATTGTAGAAAGAGCAAATGCAACCAGTGCTGAGTCCGGAGTGAGAAAGTGAGGCACTTGTCTCAGGCATAAATGGAGGGGGATTCACAAAAACTCAGTAATCAAATAAATAATAATACATTTTAGTGCACTATTTTAAAAATCCAAATTAATGCAAAGAAATCCATGCTAAACCAAATAGCAACAATTTAAATAAATATTTATTTATTTTAAAGAGAGAGAAATAGAGAGAGCACAAGCCTGGGAGCAGGGTGGGGAGAGGCAGACTGAGAGGGAGAGAAAGAATCTTCAGGCACACTACCTCCTGAGCGCAGATGCGAGGCTCCATCCCATGACCCTGAGATCATGACCTAAGCCAAAATCAAGAGTTGTCCATTTAACCAAATGAGTCACCTAGGTGCCCTCTAAATATCAACTCTATAAAGTCTTATTTTTTTTAAGTAAAGAAAGACTCCGACTCTGTGCTTTCAGACATGAGCCCCACCAATGCCTTCTAGACAGAGCTTCTCTCTGAAGGCTGCTATAGAAGAACCCATTTTAAGTGGCTCTTAGTAACAAAACTCCTGGTGCTGACAATAGTCCACTCAGTGACCCAGGTGGACCACAATTTTGAGCCCATGAAATGATAGCTTTGGCCCATTGCAAAGGTATGGAATGTCACTAGATCTACATTTTTCATATTTTTCTTCTCTTGTAAAGTTAATCTATTATATTGCACTAATAGGTTATTGCTGTGAAGTAGCTGTATTTTTGTTTTCCATGATGGCTATTGCATCCCAAAATTAATATAAAAACAACTTATATCATCAGGGAAATGCAAGTCAAAACCACAATGAGATAGCACCTCACACCTGTCAGAATGGCCCGAATAAAAAACACAAGAAACAAGAAGTGTCAGCGAGGATGTGGACTGTGCACTATTGGTAGGAATGGAAGTGAGTGCATTCATTGTGGAAAACAGTATGGAGGATCCTCAGAAAATTAAAAATAGAGTTACCATAGGATCCAGCAATTCCACTACTGGGTATTTACCCAAAGAAAGCAGAAGCACTAATTTGAAAAGATATAAGCAACCCTGTGTTTATTGCAGCATTGTCAACAATAGCTAAGGTATGAAGGCAATCCAGGTGTCCAACAATAGGTGTATAGAGTATTACTCAGCCATAAAAAAAGAATGAAATCTTCCCATTTACAACAACACGGATGGGTCTAGACAGTATAATGCTAAGTGAAATTAAGTCAGTCAGAGAAAGACAAATACTATAGTGGTATTTACAAAACAAAACAAATGCGTAAAGAAAAAGGGAGACAAACAAAAAACCAGACTCTTCACTATAGAGCACAAACTGCTGGTTGCCACAGGGGAGCGGGAGGGACAGGTGAAATAGACAACGGAAATTAAGAGTACATTTAGCATGATGTGAGCACTGGGTAATATGTAGAATTGTTGAATCACTATATTGTACACCTGCAACGAATAGAACACTGGACATTAACAATACTGGAATTTTAAAAGTTAAAAATGACTTATTGGTAACTTGCTTGTTTAATCCAGCAAATGAAACATTGTTAGCACAGCAAATGTTTTCCCACAGATACATATAGTTTTTGAAGCACAGAGAGTCTGCAGAGGACTGTGACTTAATTTCTGGAAATTATATTAAACAAACTCATGAAAATCTAAAATGTGTAATAGGTTAATGTATATGTAATGGTTAATGCCTTTAGAACCAAATGATATAGCTAATTGCAATGGAGTTATCCAACTTGGCCAGTTGTTAAAATGGCTTTTTTTTTTTGGCATCTGGTTGACACAGTTTCATTAGTTTCAGGTGTTCAACATAGTGACTTGACAAGTTTATACATTATGCTGGGTTCACCACAGGTAGAGCTACCATCTGTCACCGTACATAGCTATTACAATATCTTAAAATAGCTTTGAACTTGTAAAATTCTGCCTTTGGAGTTAGGATTACAAGGTGTGAACATTTTTCAGTGTAATTTGAATCAGTCTAGTCATTCTTTTTGGATTAAGACCATCTTTCTTATCAGGGAGAGTTTCTCTTCCTTCAAGTACAATTGCAAATTTGTTTTTTTATGAAATATTTCAGCACAGAAGAATGTATGGAGTATAATGTTGTAAACACCTCTTCACCCATGAGCCCAGTTGAAGTAATAAATGTGGCACAAGGAAGACCTCCTGTCCTCTTCCTCATCCCATTGCCCACTGAGCATTGTCATCAGTCTAAGTGACTCCTGCCACATGTCCCTCTCATTATGTTTATATTCTTTAATGCCCAGGAGCTTTGGGACATGGAAGGAATACTCATAACTATTTAAACTTTGTTTAACGCTCAGATTGTTAAAACTTATATATCTAATTAAGTATCACTGAAAACTAAATTTTTTGAGCATTTAAAAATGGGGTGCCTGGGTGGCACAGTCAGGTAAATGTCCAGCTCTTGGTTTCGGCTCAGGTCAGGATCTCAGGGTTATGAGATGGAGCCCCGCATCAGGCTCCTTGCTCAGCATGGAGTGTGCTTGAGATTCTCTTTTCCTCTACCTTGGGCCTTCCCCTTGTTCATTCTCTCTCTCTCTCTCTCTCTCTCTCTCCCTCTTTCTAAAATAAATAAATAAATCTGTTTAAAAAATCAATTTAATTAATTCTCTTAAACATTTTAAACTATAATTATGGGTGTATGTATTACTAATGCTGATTTTAAAAAACATTTGAATCCTTCAAACAGTTGATGAAACATACACACAATTATAAAATGTATTATCACACTGAAATTATTTCTGAGACATCAACAAATGGCCCTATCTTATTTCTTCATTTTTTTTCCCTTTACTTGGTTTCATACTGTTGTCAGGTCATAGCTATTTTTTATTTCAATATCCTTCTAGGGTTTTTTATTTCATTATTTGGACACTTTCCCAGGATTTTGCAGTGATCTTCGCAGACCCAAAAGAATATTCCCCAGGCCAGACCATTTATAAGATGGGGCTTGTCAATTAATTCTTGGTCTGAGCGTGAGACCTGATGTGAGTCACACCTGAGCCCCCGGGCAACAGGACAGAGGTTCTTGCTGACAGTCTAGATCCATTTATCAGCTCCACTTGCTAATAAAACTTTCCAAGATCATTTTTAGCATGTGTTTTAGTTTTTTTGTTTTGTTTTATTTTACAACTCGGTATCTTCCTTCAAAATGGTTTACTTTTAAAGTCCTGCTTGGCTAGTATTAAGTAACATGTTTTTCTGTGATGATAGATCCACTCGTCTGGTACTATTATTAAAACCATATTTATTCCTTTTTATTATTTCATTATAACTAGTTGGGACCATCAAGAGGCTTAGATACCTAGAGGCATAGTTACCTTTCCTTTAGGACATATGGCTCATTTATCACTAAAAAAAAGTTGAACTTTTTTTTCCGTCTTATGTATGACTACCTGTAATGATTTGATGTTAAACCGCTTTCTTCCCCGTTTTTACTGTGACTGCTATAAATGAGTAATCTTTCCTGTCCTTTGTACAGGCTCCACAATTTCTGAGACTTTTCACAGTTGCTTGTATTCACTGGGGTTTTTTGTTGTTGTTGTTGTTTTTCTGTTTGTTTTTCATTTTTTGAATGTTTTATTTATTTATTCATGAGAGACACAGAGAGGCAGAGACACAGGCAGAGGGACAAGCAGTCTCCCTGCGGGAAGTCAAATGTGGAACTTGATCCCAGGACTCCAGGATGATGACCTAAGCCAAAGGCAGACACTCAACCTCTGAGCCACCCAGACGTCCCTGTTTTCACTCACATAGAAGCAACTATATATCCATACTTTATAAATATTCATAAATTTAATGAAATGAAACACACGCTTTCATTTATTAAAATCGATACAAATAAACCATATCCTCTTCTACCTGTTTATGTACTACGATTATCTTTTGTATGATTTATGTCAATATTTCTTTTGGGGTATTGTAAATTCATGACCTTTCATAGATCCAACTTGTCCTAATTATATTCCCAATAACATTTCTTGTTCACTGAAGCTCTATTTTACAGCAGGAGACCATCAAGCACATTGCCGTGCCCTTTCCCCTCTGCTTCTGGAATCCTTAGAAGCATTCTTGCTTTTTGGCAAGATGTGATGTTCTAAAATCATCCCAATTTTTCTTGTCTCAAGATGTGGAAGTAGGCACCCTGCATGAGTCCTTTCTCCTTTGGGTAGAGAATAGTAAGTAATAAGGGACCAAAAGTTGTGATGAGTAAATGTGCTGCTGCTGCTGTTGCAGTGGAAGCAGAGTTAATAGTGTCAGTACTAGAAAATGTGTCTTTTTTTAAACCCTAAAGTCATACTGATTCTTCTATTTTAGCATAACATGTTACTATACTCTCCTTTTCTGATAGTAGGAACTTGCATCATCGTCTGGCTGAGAAAAGCCACTTCAGAAGGAAAATCTCATTCTAATTACTAAAAACTCTATTCACTGAATACACCCCTAGGAAACAGCAGCCCCTCCAAAGTGACACATTTTGACTTAATATTCTATTTAATTAAACCAGTGCATAACTGAAGCGTTCTGAGCTCTCTGAAGCTGAAGATCATCTCCAAAATCATGAGTGCTGCCAAAGTTGCAACAACTGTGCTTTAATTATTTTCACTCTGTTTTCTTGGGGCCCTGGGAGCACAAGCAACGAACATTTTAACTTGCTCAGAGGATTCTGCTTCATTTAAAGGCTAGTGTTTCTTAACAATTTGGGGTTTCTTAATCATCCTAAAACTGAAGGCTCTGAGTCATTCAATTGTTTCTTTCATAACATTAAAAATTTAACACTTCCATTTTTAGAGCAAGCAATTTACTTTTATTGAAATTTCTTGAGTAGCCTTCAAATACCCAGGCAAAGCAACCTATCTGAGCGATCACACATTATGCACTTGTGCTCTCCATTTGTGAGCTGACCAGAGTGGGAGTTCTACTCCGTTTGACAATGCCCATTAATTGAGTTTTCACCATACACCCCACCCAAAGACATATAAAAAATAGAAGTTTGGAATGAAATTCATTTGTTTCTTTCCTTTAAGCCACTTCCAAAAACTAGTCTAATGTTTCAGAGCCAAGGACTTAGTTCCATGCTATCTTTGTAAGAGTTTCCAATTCGACTCCTGTGTTCCATGGGAACGGGGACAGTCCTGGAGATGACTCATGGTTTGAATCTGGCCTAAGAGACATCAGCAGTGGCCATGATTGTGTGTTTGTTATATGCTAGGGGAAGAAGAGTGCAGAGATGGAGAGTAAAGAAGAAAATCAGGAAGTAATAGTATCACAGACTTCCAGATCTGGCTCTACGATGACTCCTTTGACAACTCTGAAACAGACTCAGAACCCCAAGGCAGGAGCTTTGTTCCCCTCCAGGGAAGGCTGGTGTGCATAGGCTGTTTTGCGGCTCATCTCACTTCATTCTAGTCCAGACCAGCCCAGGCAGCTGCTCGCAGTAGGACTTGTCTTTCCTGGGATCAAGTACTATATCCATCTAGGACACATTTCCATGTGTTGAAAGTCTTTAGTTGGCAACTAGGAAAACAATTATTTCTGTTGTCAAAGAAATCACGTTTGGCGATCATAAACAAGTTTCAGCATTTAATCCTTTGACATTTCCAGATCATGAGCTTCTCTTCCCTTCATTCATTCCTGATTTAGTAACTAATTCATTCATTTAGCAAAATATTTTTTCAAGATCTTCCTCTATACATAACAGTAATTAAGAAGCTGAGAGATTTTTAAGCACAAAATGTACTCTGGGCATAGGCCGCTGCAGGTATTATATAGTCTGACGGACTGACAATTTAGGACAAGTTTTGAAAATGACACTTTCTGAATTTGAAGTTAATTGGAACAAAACATAAAGTGCAGAAAATTAGCCATTCACAGAAGATACTCAACCTGGATGATATGAGTGTATCAGTGTCTCCTAGCAGATCAGCTCTCACTGTAACTGTATTTTATGTCTTGGGAATACATGATATAAAGTTATGTTGTAATGCTGTCATAAAAGAAGCATTAGTATCTGGGAAAAAAAGATTGGAAAATAAAGTATTTGCCAATGTGTCTTGAGTACTATCCAGGGAATAGGAAATAACAACTAATATTCCTTATCTAGAAGAGAAGGCATTATTCAGAGAGAAGGCAAATAACATTTGCATAGCACTTTGGTTTACAAAGTGCCTCTCTGGATATTATCTCTTTCTCTCTCTCTCTCTCTCTCTCTTTCTTTTCTTTCTTTTTTTTTCTTTTCTTTCTTTTCTTTTCTTTTCTTTTCTTTTCTTTTCTTTTCTTTTCTTTTCTTTTCTTTTCTTTTTTCTTTTTCCCTGTTATCTCTTTCAACATTCACAATTGCCCCTTAAACTCAGTGTCATTGTCATGGAGAAGGAAATAGTCTAGAAGGCTAAGTGACTTTCCAAGGTCACACTGCCAGTGAGGGGCAAGAGCGAATGATCTGACTTGAAGGTGAGCGTACTTCCCTTAGCTGTCACACACACACCAGATCAGTAGGAAACCTGCTGTGCTGAGTTCCTGAGACACAAAGACCTTCTCAGCAACAGCTGCTTTCCTTCATCTGACTCGAGGTTCATCAAGTCATTTTTTTTAAATTATGAAATGTAATTGACATAGATTATATTAGTTTCAGGTGTACAGCATGTTGATTTGACAATTCTATGGATTACTCAGTGCTCACCATGATAAGTGTAGTTCCCATCCATCACCATACAATATTATTACTATATTATTGACTGTTTTCCCTCTGTTGTACTTTTCAACTCTGTGACTTATTTATTTTATTAACTGGAGGTATGTACCTCTTAATTTCCTGCACCTATTTTGCCCATCCCTCTGACCTCCTCCCCTTTGGCAATGAACAGTTCTCTGTATTTATGAGTTGTTTGTGTTTTTGTTGTTGTTTTCACTTGCTTTGTTTTTTAGATTCTACATATAAGTGAAAGCATATAACATTTGCCTTTCTCTCTGTCTCAAAAAGGAATGAGATCTTGCCATTTGTGACAACATGGATGGACCTAGAGGGTATCATCAAGTCATCTTTTGATCAGTAATTTGGCCTCTTGGAAGAGATACATCTCCAGAACATAATCATTGCACTCAGGACTGGCTTCATGGATGTGTAATCTGTGTAGTTCAACAGGGCCCTCAGTGCAAGGGTTCTCTTTTGGTTTAAAATTTTACTGTCACCGTCTTGAAATTTTAAATAAATTTTGAACAAATGGCCCAGTATTTTCATTTTTCACTAAGCCCTGCAGATTTCATAGCTGGTCCTGACTGCACAGATGATGGCTACCAGCTCAGCATGGGTCACTGGGTAATCAAACGATGCCTTGGGAGTTTGAAGGGCATACGGGATTTGGAAATGAGGACAGAAGAGGATATGGAAGACATTCTTTCTGGAGGAGAAACTTTGGGAAATGAAGAGTGGTGGAGGCTACAAGGCATGCTCTCAGAAGTAACACTATCTTTCAAGCCTGCTTCCTTTGGTTCATACCAAAACCACTGATGAAAGAGTTATTACAGCAGGTCTATATGCTTATTCATTCCATGTCTCCAAAGGAGACGTAATTGATCCTTGGCCAACACCTAGAAATGTGGTCCCTGGAATCTTTTTTTTTTTTCCTGGAATCTTTTTTATGTTAATGATTGATAATTTTGTAATATACATTTGGAGCTATGGACCATGCTGTACTGGTTTATCAGGTTGTTTCTCCCAAATCTCAAGAGTGATGATGTGCATCTGTGTTTGTTGTCAGAGTTTTGAGTTTGGTTGCCATGGCTGGTTGTGTAGTAGATTTTACCTATGGGACTGGCCCCTGTAGAGGCCTTGGATTCTGACACTCAAATGGACTTCCCTAGACAGAGATATTCCACCTATAAATCTGCCAGAGAAAGTGCTCCTGTATGCTCTTAGATGGTTAAGGACATCAGAAGCCTGTATTGAACCTCTCAGGACTCCACTGATGCACATCCATTTCTTTCTGCTTTTGCTCAGTATACTTTGCTGTCATAAATTTTAGCCCTAAGTATAACCTGCCATTGAGTTTTGTGAATTATTTTAGCAAATCAGCAAACAAAACATAGTCTTGCACAAACTTCAAAAATAGCCCAAAGTGTGCTATTTTCTGCTTTTTAGTAACAGAATTATGTGCCTTTATGGGATATCCTCATTTAACAATACTAAAAACAAATAATGATAATATTTTAATGATAAACTCTGGTCCCGGTAGAGCCTTTTCCTTAAAGCCCTTCCTAAATTTTGAAAATAATTCCTTTTACTAAATATTTTGGAGAATCTTGTTGGACTTGAAATGATTTTAAAAGACAAAAGAAAAAAAAGAAAGAGAAAGAAAGAAAAATAAAGAAAAACAAACAACAACAACAACAACAACAAAAACCACTTATATGATCCAGATGCCAATTGACCATTTGGAGAGTATCTTTCATTTTGGAAACATGTGCACTTGCTAAAATAGACTTGGAACAGCTCATAGAGCACATGCCTTTGTGTCCTCTTAGATTGATTACTGCCATTCTTTCTCCTCCAACATTCCAGGGGTACTGACTCATAGATTACAAGTGTTTCAAAACTCTATCACATGCATCTCTGCCAACATAGCTCAGTTTTTATATCTTTGCAAAAACGTGGCCTATAATGAGGTCTTAGGTTTATTTTATAATGCATTTAGCTAAAAATAACTAGAGTTAAATTTCCTTTATATAGCATTTGTCTGTATATGAATTTAGCTCTTACAAAAATGTTTAAGACTTATACAATGAAAAAATTTAAATGCATATCTAGAAAATTTTATTTTCTATATCTTTAAATTTAATTTCTTTCATTCTATGTCTCTTGGCCATCAAGGATGATCTTGTTTATATTATTCATATGGTTATTTTATCATTTAAAAACTTTTAATTAAAATCTTTGATTGAGTATTAAAATATAGTTATATACTTAGTTACAGTCTTGCTTTGCAGAATATCTGTTTTCTAATCATTGACTATAATGACAAATTTCTACAAACTAAATATAATCTTTATACATTTATCATCACAAGCTAGGTTTGTATAAAACATTCATTATTTTACTCGATCTTTCAACCAATCTAGGAAGCAGTTATTATGAGAGATAAAGGAAATTGTCACTGTCATGTAGTCATTCACTGGAAATACTGAAGTCCATCCTGTCACCTCAAAGCTCAAAAATCTTTAAAGGTTATCGATTTTTAATTGAATCAAGTTTAAACTTTGCTATGCTTTTTTTTTTTTTAATGCTTTTCAATATATTTTGTAGTTTGGCCCCATCTAACTACTTGACCTCATTACTTGTTGTTCCCTGACATGGGCATTTAGCTTCTCAATGGTAAATACATAATAAGTGTTTAATAAATTGCTTATTGATGGATTTTTAAAGATTAAAAACAGTATGTTCCCACAAACTTTCATCAATAAGATGAAACCTTGGGGCTGTTATAAAAAACATTTATAAGAATAATTGGAAAAAACTGGACTTTGACAGAATATTTTATTTTAAGAGATTATTATTGTTACTATTTTACACATTAGGTGTGTAATGATATTGTATTGTATGTATGTATGTATGTATTTATTTTAAATATTTTATTTATTTGAGAGAGAGAGAGAGTAGGAGCAGGGGGAGGAGCAGAGGGAGAGGGAGAAGCAGTCTCCCCACTGAGCAGGGAGACCAACTTGGGGCTCAATCTCAGACCCCTGGGATCATAACCTGAGCCGAAGGCAGATGCTTAACTGACTGAGCCACCTAGGCACTCCAATGGTAGTATTTATGTTATTTTAAAAAAGATTTTATTTATTTATTCATGAGAGACACACAGAGAGAGGCAGAGATGTAGGCAGAGGGAGAAGCAGGCTCCCCGTGGGAAGCCCAATGTGAGACTGGATCCCAGGACCCTGGGATCATGATCTGAGCCAAAGGCAGACGCTCAATCCCTGAGCCACCCAGGCATCCCATACGCTATTTTTTTTAAGATTTTTTTTTTTTTTTGAAAGAGAGAGCACGAACAGGAGGGGTGGGGGGAGAGGGAGAGAATCTCAAGCTGACTCAGATCAGAGCCAAGAGCCCATCACAAGGCTCTATCTCATGACCATGAAATCATGACTGGAGTTAAAACCAAGAGTTGGAGGCTCAACGGACTGTGCCAGTCAGGTGCCCCAGGAATTTTATTTGTGTTAAAAAAAATCTCTGTGTTTGGATTGAATTATGCCCCCCGCCACCACCAAATCCAAATGTTGAACTCCTAATTTCCGTGGGACTGTATCTGGAGATGGAGCATTTAAAGAGGTAATTAAGGTGAAATGAGACACAGGGTGGGGTCCTAACCCAATAGGACTGGTGTCTATATAAGAAGAGGAAGAGACATAGCAGCATACCAGAGAAAAAGTCATGCGAGTACACAGTGAGGAGCAAGCTATTGGCCAGTCAGGAAGAAATGTCTCACTGGAAAACCAGCCTGCCAGCATCTTAATCTTGGGCTTTCAGCCTCCAGAATGAGGAGAAAATAATTTCTGTTGTTTAAATGACCCACTCCATGGCATCCTGTATGGCAGCCTGAGAAGACTAACTACCTCGTTTTTAAGATCTATTATTTATCTATCAATCAATCAATCTAATCTATCTATTTATTTATCATCCATCTGCCATCTATCTAATGATGTGATGTCTGGAATTTGTTTCAAAGTAATTTTTAGAGCAGATGGTGGTCTAGATGAAATACTGACAATTCTTGGACCTGAGTACTTGGCAGTTAATTACACTGTTCTTTCTACTTCTGTTTATCTTTGGAAGTTTTCATTTGAAATGTTTTTAAAAATGAAAAACTAAACACAAAGCCTTTTGGCTGAGGAGAGGCTGCCACTGCTGCCAGGCCAGTGACATATGGTGGAGGGTGGGGGGTTGGGCTGGAAAGACTTTGGGGCTTTTTGTCTTTGGGAATGTTTAGAACTCACCTGACTCTAGGAGTTCCTTTTCTTGGTAATTCTCCAGCATATCTGTTTATGGGCCTTTCTTCTCATTCTATCCAGCCAGTTACAAGACAGAATGGAATTGGCCCTGGCATATCAGTAAAATAGTTCGATAACTTCAGAAGTAGGTCAGAAAAGTCATTTTACAAAAATATATATATATTCTTTGCTTTGCTCTGTCGTTCATGCTTGAAGTCCTCTGAACTACAGCAATGGACACCAATTAATGTGCTGCCCTCAGTAAAAATCACACACACTTATACAAGCACCCTCACACATACCATAATTGTTTCTCCCTTTTGGGGCACAAATATGATCTTGTCACATTTGTATAGTTGATTGCTTTAACCCCAACATGCTCCACTTCTGGGCAGACTAGTAACGGTTTCTTGAGGGTTCTTTCTATCTCCAAGTGTTCAGATTTCCCAACTTACTAGGAACCAAGCATCCCCCCTACACATACACTCACACACATGCACACATGCACAGCTGTTTCCACACCCACCAGAGGAGATGGAACAGTCCCTCTCACCACCCTGTCCTCTTCCACACTGCTTCTTCCAGCCTTGCCATGTCGCAGCAGAAGGCTTGCCTACCACATCATCCCATCTAAAGGATGGATTTACAAGTGATTTTTATTTTGCTTGTCTGTACTTTCTAATATTTTCTTTAATAAGCATATATTTATCATGAAATAAAAAGTCAGTATAAAACAAATTTGAGGGATGCCTGAGTGGCTCAGTGGTTGAGCACCTGCCTTTGGCTCAGGTCGTGGTCCCGGGATCCTGGGATTGAGTCCTACATCAGACTCCAAGCTGGGAGCCCGCTTCTCCCTCTGCCTATGTCTCTGCTTCTCTCTTTCTGTCTGTCATGAATAAATAAATAAAATCTTTAAAAAAAAAAACAAATTTGAAGCACATAAATAAACATAAAAGTCACAGTCTCTGATCACCTTGAGCAGGTCCAAGGAAGTACCAAGGTTGGGGGGTTTCTTGGCAGAATTGGACAACCAGAGAAAAATGTTTATAAAATATGTTAGGAAGATAACAAAGGCAAATATTATCTATGTTGATATTCTTGGACCAGGAATAGACAAATGACTTCACTACTATTTATAGACGGTAAAATGTTAATAAACCTAACCCCATGTCAATAAAGACAACTCGTGACTTTTTATGTCTTTTAAACTACAATTCCCTTAGAAATAGTTAAGATGATTTTGATGTGAAATGATCACTTCAATAGAAAGTTCTTTTTCTTGTTTTGTGTCCTTGGTGGTCTTTTTCACAACTAAGCTTAGAGTCTTTCCCATCCATGGATGTAGATTTCTTAGGCAGTTCTTAAAAAGAAAACAAGAGGTTTCCAGAAATACAGGGTGAAGTACTCTCGAGCTATGCTTGGTAAGCAAAGGTCTCTATAAAATTTCTCTTTATAAATAAGTTATAACTACATAGAAAACAAAATTGCTTGTTGATGAAAGAGAACACAAAGTCCAAATAATGATGGTGTCAAAGTTCACATTCCGGACTGCTTCTTCGCAAAGCTTTTTGAAACAAAGGACAAAAATTTGATAAACTTCCTCAGGCAACTTTACACATGGAATCTCTTTCAAATCAAGTTTTCACATTTCAGTTTTTTAAAAATAGAATCTTACTTTGCCTTTTTTCAATGCATTCTTTTCTTTTTAAATTTAGTGTTTTGGCTTTTAAATTCAGTCCCATGGACCATGAAAGAGAGTGGAGGCCCAGAATTTGTTATCAAGTGGATCAGGAAACTGTTCCTTTTTGTTCTTTTCTAAATAGCTGAGGACTGTGATTCAACCAATCTGGAAAAAAAAACAACACTCCACCAAATTAAAACATAAAGGTTCCTTCACATCAGGTTTGTTTATATTCTGCTTGTGTACTACCTTCAGAGCGCCCTCAGATTGAAAGTACTGTCTTAAGGGATAAAATGCAATCTAACTTGAGTTGTTAGACATAAAACAACACAGAATGCTGAAGGCATTTGTTGTCAGGAGCAAAGAGGTAAATTTTGTTCCCACCACGGAGGCTTCACCTTCACAGAGGCAAGGCATTCAGTGCCATGGACTCCCGCAGTACCCAAGCACAGGCCTCCTTGCATACCAAGTGGGGGGAAGGGAGCCCTTGCTGTACAATGGCGTTGGGTGGGGAACGACTGGTCTCTGCTTGCAGTACAGTCTTCAGTACAGGGAACAATAGTGATTGCAGCTCGAAGCAGAACGTAGCACGCCCAGAGAGCCCTTGAGCAGGACTCAGAAGGAGAGAGACTATAGGACTGTCTTTGTTCATTAATCTTTTAAGTTTATGGGGGCCAGGTCTGATCCTGTTGGGAAGCTGTTCTCTGGGTAGGAGCATGTGGAAAGTTGCAGAGAGAGAGAGACGAGGACAGAACACAGAAGTTTGTAGCAACTCAAAAGCACAGATAATAAGGGGATTTTGAAGGCAAAGGCTGGAGGTCCATTGTCTCACTTTATCGTTTCTTACTAAAAACCCACTGACAGAAAAAAAAAAAAAAAAAGACTCTTGAAGTCTGACAAAGAGGGAGGTGGCTCTTGATCAAGCTGGGATCAAACTGTGGAGTCATCAAGCTGGGGACCAGTATGGAACTGTGAAGGGCACAACTTGATGCTTAGATATATAACATGGAGAACCTTGAGAAGAAGGCAAAACACTACTGCGTCTACTCAATGTCATTTTATTTCTTTTTCCATCTAGAAATATGGATTTTCATGTCATTATGATGAGGGGTAGAAAAATGTTCACCTTCAGCCCAGCAGGCTGACTTAGAGCCTGCATAGTTTTCATAAGGATCAAATAGGAGCTGGTTGCTACATTCTTAGAGGGTCTCATGAATGTCTGTATACCTCACTGATTATTGAACTGAAAGATACACACCAGAGAAATCTTGCAAAAGTAGTTTTATGAGTAGAAATGTGAAGAAGACATTTATGATCTAATGCTTCCTGCATGTCTCCTCCCCCATGAGCACTAGGCATGTAACCACCAGTTTCAAGCAGCAAAGGGGCAGCCCTTTCTGCCCACAGGTCCTGTCCCTGTGCTACTTAAATAAACTTACTAAGGTGCATCACAACACATCTCAAAAATTCCCTTCCTTCCTTTCCTTCCTTTTATTTATTTATTTTTTTTAGTAATACCTATACCCAATGTGGCGCTTGAATTTAGAATCACGAGATCAAGAGTCATGTGTTGCCACTAAGCCACTAAGCCAGCCAGGCACCTGTCAAGGATTCTTTCTTGACCATCACACTCAACGATCTGGAAACAGTCATAGCTCCTTCTTTGTTTGATTTAAAATAAAATAATGATGTGGTCGAAAACTCTTTGTGGCAACCCCTAAATTTGTCAATGTCATGGTAATTTGTGTGGGAGGTTTGGCAGTCCACTTTGTGAGGAATTGAACTTCTGGGTCAGATGTTCTAGTTTGACTTAACCTGGTACATATTTTTTAAGCCCCTAGTAGGTGCCAAGGCTGGCAGTGGAGAGAAATCTGAAAGATTCAGGTTGTGATTAAGGTGGGATTCAGGGACTGGGTAAGGGAAGGAAGGACCCAGATATGCACTGGGGCAAGATGGTGCTTGCTGCCTTTCATAGGCTGGATCTCTCCTTCCTGAGTCCCAGCATCATTTCTCTTTTTGAACTCAGTAAGATACCCTAGTGTCCTTGAATAACCTTTTTGCTTTAGCTAATGTAAGTTGGGGACCTATCACTCCAACCAAAAGAATCCCGACTAAACCAGTACCATTGTTTACTCTCATTAATAATCTCATTGGGGCATCTGGGTGGCTCAGTCAGTTAAGTGTCTGCCTTGGGCTCAGGTCATGATCTCAGGGTCCTGGGATGGAGCCCAAGTTCAGCTCCCTGCTCTGCGGGGAGTCTGCTTCCCCCTCTCCTTCTGCCCCTCCCCCCACTTGTGTTTTCTCTCTTGCTCCGCTCTCTCAAATAAATAGGTAAAAAAATCTTAATTAAAAAAAAAAAGAATTATTCTATCTTCTAAACTACTTTACTCTCCTTCCCCCTTCTACTCCTCTCCATTCCCCAGGGATTCTCAACAAAGGCTGTGACTCAAAGACACTTGAGACAAAGATTTATTCATCAATTTAGTGGAAAAGGCAGCAAGGTATTTGCACAAGTAAAGAAAATAATTGTGTGATTTTTTTAACATTTCAAATCTGTGTTGCTAGTAGACACAATCTCAGTGATGTCCCTTAGTTCTCAAACTTGAAGAATTTAAGAATGTGCTTTTATATCCTCACCTCTCAGCTATTTTATATTTCAACATCTGTCACATTCAAGTTGATCCCATTAATTTATAGCAGTGAATTAAAAAATTTTAAGTGATCATAGTTTTATCTCTTTCTTTATTCTTTATGGTTTTATTATGTATCAAGGCCACATGCTGGCTTCTTATTCCTCACCTCCTATATTTCCCAAGGCCTTGACTATTTACTTTTATTTGCTGCTGGAGAGGAGAATATGCTACCCCATGATACACCATTTGGGCATATCGATTATTTTGAGTTAAAGCTGCTTAAGAAGCAACTGGTACAAGAAGGACACTCTGACCCCCATTTGTTCCCCCCCAAAAGCAGGAAAGGCCCCATCCCTGTTCTAGGAGGATAGAAGGCATCCTTGTCATCAGAGATAGGGAATTCAGGGCCAAGAAGGCTGTGTAAACAAATCTTGTTAGTTTTTCACTAATTCACTTCCCCAAGCACAAACGTCGTTGTCTGGTTGATTCCTCACAAATGTGTCACTTCTTTGTTTAAGTGTGTAAAAGCTGCCTGCTTTGGTTACGTCTGAGTCTTGAAATTTTGTGGGTTTCCCATACATATGACATTAAATTTGTTTTTCTCCTATTAATCTGTCTTATGTCGATTTAATTATTACATGCTTTTGTAAATATACTTTATTAAGAATGCAACTCACATTGTGAAGATTCGACTTCAAGGGTGCTATCCATAGGGTCAGCCCCACCTTACCAGGCTGATGGTCAAAGTAGGATCATAACTTAAACATGACCAAAACATTACCCAGCCCTTTCCGTGAAAGGCAATTAATAAAATAAAAGGAACATGCAGCTTCAAACCACCCAGAAGTGTTTGGCTGAGATCCTGATGC
Organism: Canis lupus familiaris; assembly: GCF_011100685.1. Classification (NCBI taxonomy): domain Eukaryota; kingdom Metazoa; phylum Chordata; class Mammalia; order Carnivora; family Canidae; genus Canis; species Canis lupus. Next base: position 12,623,139 of record NC_049223.1, on the reverse strand, counting down.
CCAGCTCTGCCTGTTTCCAATCCAATCACCAGCTCCTGGACCCCTGCCTTAGTTGTGATCCATATCGGTACATCTCTATCTCTTCTAAGCAGATGTTCTGCTGTGAGTCCAGGTATCACTGGAGAGCCAGTGCTAACCTGTCCATACCCGGTAGGTGCACAGTATAAGCTTCATTGAGGGTTTTGTTTCAGATTTCTCTCACCTTGTGTGCCCAGACTGCTTTTGCCTAAATGAGCTCTCCTTGCAAACTGGATTCTCAGCTTCTCTGATTCTCCTATGACATTCAATATATTGGCCTGGTTTTCTGCAGTTGCTTTGTAGTCGTCAGCCTGACATCATGAATCCCCATTGAAATTTCTTTTTTCCTTCACCTTCTTGTGGTCAACCACCCTAGCTTTTCTACATGATTGGTGAGTGGTTTTCGATCATTTATGTTCTTTATAGGCTCATTTATTCACATAGGAAGGTTGTCTCCCCAGATAACATTCTAAATTGCCGGCAGAAAGGAGGGGTCTATGTGTTCTTTGTATCTTTCTCTGACATCTTGCATGGGGCTGAGTACATTTGAGGACCAACTAAGAGGACACATCAACTGGAAGAAGTTATGGGATAGACAAAGGAATACAGAGTAACTTTCTAATTGTTAAAAAACAAAGATAGAGAGGGAAAATAGAGGAGGGGGGAAACGATGGCAGTAAGAGAAAAGAGAAAAATACTCCTCTGTACCTTGACCCACTGGAATTCTTTCTCATCTGAGAGTTAATCTTGAATCTATTAAGTGCTGTGTCATACTAAACCAGATGTCTAAGGTTTGTATGTTTTCTAGTCCATTGTTGAAGGCATTTAATGAAACCCACTTTAATTTCTATGTGAGTGTTGATTGAAAAGGGCCCCCTTACACTATTCACTATGGCAAGAAGCTCCATTTGTTCCTTGAACAAGAACTGAATCATTCTATTCAGCAAATGTTCTTCTCCATACACACATTTTGGTAGCAGGGTATGGGGGCATATATTAGTCTCTCAATATATCTCACCCCTGTAATACTTTTTTAAAATGCAGTGTGGCTATTTACAAAGTACTTTCTACTCTTATGAAATAAAAGGTAAGCATTACATCCTTAATTGTCATTAAATTCAATTTGATATCTATCACAATAAGAGTTTCTCATAAGTATAGCTATATATATTATGTAACTACAATATACTCAATATACACCTAGAGCTAATATAATCACTCTTTACCTTGTACCCATGTGTTGCCTATGGTTTCAAATATTGACATGCTAAAAATGCCAAGTGTCAGAAAAAATGCCAGGTGTCATTTCTCAAATCAGTACTGCAATTTGGAGACGATTGAAATTGATCTCTTACATCTATTTATTTTTTTTTAATTTTTATTTATTTATGATAGTCACACAGAGAGAGAGAGAGAGAGGCAGAGACACAGGCAGAGGGAGAAGCAGGCTCCATGCACCGGGAGCCCGATGTGGGATTCGATCCCGGGTCTCCAGGATCGCGCCCTGGGCCAAAGGCAGGCGCCAAACCGCTGCGCCACCCAGGGATCCCGATCTCTTACATCTAATATCAAAAGCAGGTAAGGGTGCCTGAGGGCCTCAGTCAGCTGAGCATCTGACTCTCGGTTTTGGCTCCGGTCAAGATCTCAGGGTCATGAGGTTGAGCCCCATGTGGGGTTCCCCACTCAGCAGAGAATCTGCATAAGACTCTCCCTCTCCCTCTACCTCCCCCTGCCCTGCTTTTGTACTCACAGTGTCTTTTTCTCTCTCTCGAATAAATAAATCTTTTTTTAAAAAAGCAGGTAAGAACATTAACATACTTCTTACAAAGATGTAGTGAAAAATGGGCTGGCTTCCTCTTCATATCAATGAGAAAGCACAGGGCCCTGGCATCTATTCAGAATCCAGCTCAGTGCTCTGGATCAGAGTCAGTTATTTGTCACTGATATGGGTTTAAGGCTCATCACTATTTACCCAGGATGTTTGACACGTCCATCTCATCCAAGGAAACATTTGCAGAAATCAAAGACTTAACTTCCTTATCAAACATTCTAAGTTCTTGTCTTAATATTTTTCAATATAGTCAGATGAAGATCTTTTTACCTATTTAAGTTCATTCAACTTTCCATTTTTTATGTTTAGATAATGTTTATTTCAACGATGTATACAGATATCAAGGGCTCACACTGAAAACATGCAAGGAAAACATTGAAGAGGTGAAAATGATCAAGCTGAGGACATCATTGAATTCATCGTTAATGAAATACCTTCTTTTCCAACAGATGGGTAATAAACAGATCTGGCTCAAGGTCCGGAGGTAAGAGAAGGAAGTTGGTCAGACAGCTCTATCAGGAAGTTCATCTGCAAATAAAAAAGGTTATTTTACTAACATTCACATGTACCGGAGTATATGCTTTGGCTGTATTTGCTGAGTGTGTAGATAGATTGGGTGGAACTCTACACCTCTTATACTCAATCCCCATTGTCATCTAAAGTATAATATGTAGTCCTTAACAGAGTTTTGTGTATGACTCTAACAAGGATCCAACTCACGACTTTGAGCTTCTGGGCAGAAGGGTCTGGAGCTGTGCTGTCCCATACTGTAATCATGAACCACCTGCGGTTGTTTACACCTCAATTAAATAAAAACTTCAGTTTCCAACAGCCACATTTCACCTGTTCCATAGTCATATGTGGCTAGTGGCTAGTGACTACTGTTTTGGACAGTGCACACACTGAAGATTTCCATCATCACAGGAGGTTTTTTGGGACTGGATCCTCGATACTCAGAATTTGTGAACCAGCTGCTGTGGCCTCAGCCAAGGACCTGTTAGAAATGTGGACTGTCAGTTACCTCCAAATCCATTGAGTCATAATCTGCATTTGACTAAGACCCCCAGGTCATTTATGTACCAGGTCATTATGTCACGTTTGAAGAGCACTGGTCTAGACCAGAAGGAAACATGCCCCCAGGTTTAGAAAGAGAGAACTGCATCCATCAAAAGGTGCAGAGTGACCTCCTACCAGCGTATGTCTTTGCTATGGCTCATTAAAACTAAACAACTAAGGTTGCTTCCAGACATAATGTAACAGTCGTTGTCTGCACCAGTTCCATGCATGCTGTCCTCTTGGCACCCTCATTAAAATAGCCAAATATTTATTAAGCTTGAACTCTGAACCATGCATTGTTCTAGATGCTTCATGTTTTTCTTCATGAAACTTCACAAACAACCTTCTAGGTGACTTCTATTACTTATCTTATTTTACAAATGAGGATTCTGAGATGCAAAGAATGGAAGTAGCTACTGCCTCCACAGCTGAGCTGAAATTCAACCCAGCAGTGTCCAAGCAAGGGGATCTCTTCCCGCAGTTCCTGGAAAGCTACAACTTTGGGGGGTGCTCCCCCAGTGCCCGGAGCTCCAAAGGCAGTAAGTAGTGTAGGAAGGATCCTTTGTTGTGTGCTCCTCCTCCTCCTCCTCACCTCCCCAGGAGGCACCACAGCTCAGGTTGCTGGGACCCACGTTGAGGGGAGGGCCTGGAAGAACACCATGTTTCCTTCTTATTTGTTTAGTTCATCCTATGGCTCAATATTTTCCCCAAATCCCCAGGAAGAATCGAAGAAAGATAAAGAGCTACAGTGAAACTCCTGCCAAAATCCTAATGCAACCTGTCCACCCAGGGAATGCAGGCCTCCTCTAGAACAGCAACAACAGAATCAGCCGTTTCCTGCCCAACCTAAGTGGCTCTGAGTGAGTCATCACTTTCCCTGCCCTAGCCAGGGTATGACTCCCCTAGTCCCTTACAAAGTGCTCAGGCCCGCCTGTTAAGGCTGGAGAGCCAACTATTTCAGGGTCTCCTTTGAATCTCATGAATAAAAAATGCCTGCACTTAAAATTCCAGAGTGCCCACAAACAGACCTGAAATTCACTCTGTTGGCCTCCAGCAGACACCAAACTACCCTCGTGCATTAAGCCCAACAAGAGGATTTGGTACTTGCCAGGGGCTAGCCTGTCAGCTGGCTAAAGGGGCATATGAGTGAAGCCAGGCTGCGTCAGCACCAGCCTTGCTTGGTTATTCAAAATGTCTATTTTTGTGACACAGTGCTCAGAACCAAACGACACACCACCAAGGACACCTTTTTGTTCCTCCTCTCTAGTACTCTACTTTGCTCCTTTCAAGTAGTAAATGCTAAATTCTGGAAGGACAGAGATTGTGTATCTGTACCACCATGAGTGTCCAGCAAAGAACTCTGTATGCAGTAGATTCTCAATAGATGTTTATTAAGGGAAGAAACGCACATGGATAAGGATTCCAACAATCACTATTACTAAGCAACAGCCGATAAGAACAGCATGATACTTTGTCATTCTCTAGGACCTTTTTCCAATGAACTTATTTTGTAAAATTTCAGATAATAAATGCATACTAGTGGGACGCCTGGGTGGCTCAGTGGTTGAGCGTCTGCCTTTGGCTCAGGTCGTGATCCTGTGGTCCTTGGTTTGACTCTTGCATCAGGCTCCCTGCAGGAAGCCTGCTTCTTTTTTTTTTTTTCTTTTTTTTTTTTTAATTTTTATTTATTTATGATAGTCACAGAGAGAGAGAGAGAGGCAGAGACACAGGCAGAGGGAGAAGCAGGCTCCATGCACCGGGAACCCGACGTGGGATTCGATCCCGGGTCTCCGGGATCGCGCCCTGGGCCAAAGGCAGGCGCCAAACCGCTGCGCCACCCAGGGATCCCATTCCTCTGCTTATGTCTCTGCCTCTCTGTGTCTCTCATGAATAAATAAATAAAGTCTTTAAAAGATGAATAAATCCATACTAGTCTTATTTGATAACTGGAACTGTTCGTGTTGAGTAAGGATGTAATTTGGCTACCACCAAACTGGGCAGAATAAAATCCAATCTTTCTTGTTCTCACCTTGAAGCTCTATTGACTGGGAAGACCTAGGATCTAAGAGGAAAAAAAGTATCATAACTAGTCAATGGGGCCAATGATTTCCGTCCATCTGAGGGAGATCTGAGAGAAGAAAACTGGATTCTCCATGTGTCTGCAGAATTTCTTAGGGGGCAGATGCAAGGTCACAGAGGGGGGCCTCTGGCATCTGTGTGGATGGCTGTGCTTTCCTTACGGACCCTAGAAAGGAAGAAGGGCTGGGAAATGGCCTTGGAATAAACAAATGAAAAGCAGAAGCGCCCTTGGAGGGGCACATGCCAGGGCTAGGCTCCATAGCATTCATCTCTGTGTGGTTACAGCTCTTGGGCACCAGTGAGTGGGTCTAGACAAAAGCACTTATCTTAAATATTTGCGAACAACTTCATACTCACAGGGAACCGGGAGGAAATATTTTAGGGAGGAGACCATTGCATCATGCTGACTTTTGCCGCCCTTCTAGCTCTGAGTGCTGAGCCCTTTACTGTTGCCCAGCATTCTGCAAACACCCACGGTTGGCTTTTTCCTTCAGGCCAGTGATGCGGAATCAATGGATTCCTTTATGTCCAGATAGGACTCTGATCCTCCAACAGCCTCATTAAAGAATCAGTGTTTTTTTTTTTAAAAAAAAAAAGAATCAGTGTTTTTGAGAGTCATTGTGTTTAGTGGGTTATTATGTAAAGACAGACTTTCCTAAAACCCTGTGGAGAAAGCCATTTGCACCATTGTCTGGAGCATGGGTGTCATCTGCACAGAGCTGGAGGAGCTGACCTCGAATCAGGTCTGTGACAGAGATAGCAGAGGACTTTCTGCCTCCAAAGGAAGGCAGGGCTTTGCATGATGACTTATAGATGACTTGGAACTTTTATTTTGTCTATGTATTAAAAGGAGTAAGGATGTAAATGGTGGATGATAACAGCAGGAGCCATCATACATAGCACTCGACTTTTTCCAAGTCCTGAGGATTATAGCATTCACTTCCATCTTTAACCCAGGAAGAATCAGTCTCCTTCTCTGAGTCCCTATAGAACTTATCTCTACCTAAGATGAAGGAGAAAACACTGAATTTAAATCAAAAGTCCTGAGTTTGAATCCTGATCTATCACTTACTAGCTCTGGGGCCTTGAGCAAAATATTTATTCTCTGAGCCTTATTTTACTTATCTATAAAATAAAGCTAATCATAAATCTTTCTCAAAGAATCATTATATGAGATCTCAAGCAAGAAGTTAGGCTTTCAACAAATACTTGATGAGAGAATTAATATCACTGTGTCATAATTCATTGGTCATGATTCCTCAACTGGAATGTAACCTTCCTGCCATAATGGAATGGGTCTTACTCATCTCTGTATCCCTGACACCTAGCAAATGCCCAGCCCATAATAGGTGCTGAATAAATGAATGAATGAATGAATGAACCATGTAAGCCATGCCACTACTGAGGCATTGTCCTATATTGTCTCATGTTGTCAGGTGCTCTGCTGAGCTGGAGAAAGCTGGACTACCAGGTGTTGGAGAAACCAATTAAGACAACAAGTCAACAAGCAAGTAATAGTCAAGCCTTTAATCACTACCTAGTATGAACAAGAAGCTACACTGGAGAATGTGCTGATTCCTCCTGTTGATTTTCCCCATGGAACAGAACCAAGTGAGGGTCTGATGTATCAGCGCAGATGTGGACATTATCTCACTCCTGAGGGAGCCCTGAGCAAAAGGTTCCTGGAGTTTTATTGATCCTGGGCTGGGCTGGGGGTTAGGGAACAGAGGGAGGAAGACTGCCATGGAAAAGTAGTAGTGAATACTAAGTCAGCATAGAGAAAAAGTGTTTTCAAGTGTCCTCCTCTCTTCCTCTATACGGAGGTCTTGGCTGTGTCTCCCGAGGGTGGCTCTGTCATTGTATCTCCCTGGTAAAGAGACCTCCAGATGGAGGTGCCTGGGCTGGCAATGCAGACGTGTGTAAGAGCAAGGCTGGCGGGGGTGGGGGTGGGGTGGGGGGGGGCCTGGGTCCTTGACTGTAACTCCTGTCAGTGTGTGGGGAGGTCAGCTTCCCCCTTGAGGACTGGCAGGTGAAGCCTCTCTGATCACCGGTGCTTAGGCCTGAAAAATCACACATAGGTGTTTGGCCGAGAGCTAGACTCTTCATCCATATATTAAGAACCGACAGGCAAAGTAGCCACAGACACAAAAGCTTTAAATGACTTGTCTAAGCTCACTTGCTATGGTAGATGCAGAGCTGGGATCAGAACAGAGTTCTTCCGATTCTCTCCTGATTATTTCACAGCACCAGAAATGGGTAAGTGCTCTTCTGCTTCCAGAAGTTGGCAGCCTTTGTCAGAATGTGTTAATGTGTTGTCAATGTCCAAGGCCTGCAGTACGAGGCAGAATTTTGACCCTGTGACCCTTGTCCCTTGGTGTTATGCCTATGAATATACATTATATAACAAATTGGACTTTGTGGGTATAATTAAGGTTATTAATCAGCTGACCTTACCATAAGGAGATAATCCTGGGTTATCTAGTGGGTCAAATGTAATCCCGGAAGCTTTTAGTACAAGAGGAAAACAGAGAGTCAGAGAAATGCAGCAGAAGAGGAAGTCAGAGAGATTGGGAGCATGAGAAAGATTTGATGCACTGGCGCTGGCTTTGAAGATGGAGAGTTGGGGGCCAATGAAAGAAGCAATGTCTGGAATCTGGGAATCACCCCCACTCCAGCAGACAGCCAGAAAAGACAGGGATGTCAGTCCCACAACCGCATGAGGAGGAACTAAATTCTGCCAACAGCATGGATGAGCCTGGAAGCAAATTCTTCCTGGGAGCCTCCAGAAGAGCCCAGACAGGCTAACCCCTCATTGCAGCCTTGTGAGACCCTAAGCAGAGTATCTGGTTAAGCCCACCGGACATGTGGCCTACAGAAACTGTGAGACAATAAATGGGTGTTGTTTGAAGCCAGTAGGTTTGTCATCTGTGCCAGCAGTACCAGAACACTAACAAGAATATACAGGTTTGAAAGCACAGAGGACCTATCCTTCCACCTCTTTCTCATCATCCCATTGCTGCTACTCCAGACCTGGTCACCACTCCCCTCAGTCAGTAGGTCCTTTGGTACTCTGCAGAAAATGCTGTTGCTAGGCCCAGATCAGACATTCCTGAGTGCAGCTCCAAGTTCATTTTAAGCTTGTGGGTTAGGAAGGCATTGGGACTATTTCTCTGATGCTCGGTGATGGTATCTTTATCTCTTCTGACTGTGACATACTCAGTGAAAGGCTTTCAAGTCAGGAGACTAGGGTTGCCAGCTAAAACACAGTTAATACCCTGTTAAATTGGAATTTCAGATTAAAAAACCCATATAACTTTTTAGTCCATCGCAAATATGACACTGGACATATTTATACTAAAACATTACAAAGCATACATCTAGGTAGATATATACTTTAAAGTGTGGCAGCCCTACCAGGAGCAGACATTAAAAATTAGAGTTTTTGAAAGTAAGCAGAACTGACCAGGAAAACAGTAAGTTGTGACCTAAATTGGATCTGGGTTCTCTTTTCTGGGACCAGTGCCCTTTTGTTCCTGCCACAACCAAATCTGTTATCAAGAAAGGATTTAAAAAAAAAAAAAAAAAAGAAAGGATTTTGTGTCGGATGCTTACACATCAGGGGAATTTTTGTCAGCAGGAGGTGTCTGCATCTCCAAACCTATATCCTGATGTGGAATGAAAGATCTTGTCTCCTGCGAAAATTAAGGTTGGGTTTCACTGAAAAGATGGGGTGATAAACCTCAGTCTAGGTTCCTTCCTGAGACAAGAGGAAGGAGGCAAGACAGATCTGTCCTTAGATTCTGGCTTTGCTGTTCTCTGCTTTGTGATTTGGAGTAAATGAATATTTCTCAGCATTTTTGTCCTCAGCTATAGTACATTTAACTTTAGGATGATTATGAAGGTCAACATAGCCTATACATATAAAGTATTTAGCACATAATGGATGCTCAGTATGTATTATTTATCTTCCCTTCCTGAGCTCTGACCCAGTAACCATGTTTATTCTATATAAAGGCAAAGATGACCATGTCTATCTAAAGCCACCTATAGGCATCTAAATACTAGCATGTAGGGCTGAAGAAATGTAGACTAATAATACATCCATACAGAGCATTTATTGGACACTTAGTTGAATATACCCATAGAGGACATATTATGTGTTGATGATGGTTTTGGATGATTTATACAAATCACTGAACACCCACAACAGCCTTATGAGGAGACATTATTTTTATCATTTTCACCCCATTTCGGGTGAGGAAATGGAGGCACTCACTGAAAGGTCAAATAATTTGTTCCAGTTCACCTGACTAGTAAGTGGTAGTAACAGATTTTTGACTCAGGTAATTGGGTCCAGAGTCCTTGCTGTTAAATACCTCACTCTACTCCTCTCTGTGTGCCTGGTCGCTAATCTACATTCCTATCTCTTTTAATCCTCATAACAAACCCATAGAGTAGGGATTTCTTTGTTTTTGTTTTGTTTTTAAAGATTTTATTTAAATTCAAGTTAGTTAACATAGATTATTAGTTTCAGGGGTAGAATTTAGTGATTCTTGCCTATAACACTCAACGCACATTACATCAAGTGCTCTCCTTAATGCCCATCACCCAGTTACCCCATTTCCTCATCAACCTCCCCTCCAGCAACCCTCAGTTTGTTTCCTAGAGTTAAGAATCTCTTAAAGTTTGCCTTCAAGTAGTGATTTCTATAATCTTTCCCATTTTTCAGTTTGACCAGCACCTAGCAAGTGGGGGAGCCCATCTCTGAGAACCAACGGTAAGACAGTACTTAAGTATTCAAAACATTTGAATCTTAATATTAGTATACTTGAGATAATTAAATTGTGGATGTTTCATCCCAGAGAGGGAGAATCTCACAAGACTGACACAATTTGGCACTCTTATGCGTCAGGACAAGAATAGTTCCCGGCTCAAGAATGGTCCCCTGGGCTCCACCAAGCCCCTCGGGAGGAACTGCCTTCCTGGTCTTTCTCTGAAGCCCTCTTCTCAGCATGCAGAGTTATCACCCCTGAAATAGAATCCCAGTGGAGAGGCTTTGTCTTCCTCCTCTGATGTAGCACTTTCTGTGGTTTTTTTTGGTGACAAGTGAATCAAGTTTCCATTTCAAACACTGATGCCAAAAGGGAGGGGAAAAAAAGCTCTAGCATCACTTTGGAGGATGATTCTTTGTCTTCATTCTGGAGCCCAGAATGGAAAGTTGGCAGCTCAGCCTGAAAGATGAGAATGCATCAGGCAGCTGCATTGCTAGGAGATAAAAACCACAAAACGGGGAGCAACTCGTTTCATCTGAACTGTGGATGGGTGGGTGGTTGGGTGGGGGACGGCAAGAGGCAAGCACCATGCTCCAATGCAGGTCTCGGCCTTTCAGGGTGGGAATCAGATTGCCTAAACATGACGTCATGCAAGCCGTTCCCACACCATTGGCCTACTTTTGAAATCACTTAGCAATGGCTGCTGAAGCCAAATTTGAAATAAATTACTCTATGACTCAGCCTGTTAATCTCTGTTTTGATAACCCACATCAAGTCATTGGAACTTTATATTTTGTATGAAAATATCATAATGTATTGTGAAGGGCTCTTTAATTCACCCCCTGCCTCAAGAATATGCCAGTTGTGCCCAGGTGAAAAAAGCAGATTCACTTGTTTTGAGGGAAGATGGTGAGAATTCCTCTTTATCAGAAGGCTTTGGAAAAGTTAAGAAAGTAGCCTCTAGAGTCAGACTCATGGGTGAATACTGGCTGTACACCCTAGTGTCCTCCTCTGTAGGTGGCTAATACTCACTAACTTCATGAGGTTGTTACAGTGATCCACTGAGGTAAAAAGTTCTAGCATGGTGCTCTGTAGGTGCACAACGTATGTAGGCAATTGTTGTTTATGTTTGTATTTGTAAACACATAGCTCAGAGCAAAAAAATGAAAATGAAGAAAAAGTCACTGATCCTGCTGGTTGTTATTTCCTCTAGATGTGGTGCTTTATAGCTCACTGTTCTTAATGAGGCCCTGCACACCTGGGAGGTTTGAGGAAGTCTGTAGAACTCTTCTATCAAGACATGTAACTGGAATGATGCTGGTTTAAAAAAAACACACTCAATCTCCTCGCGGAGGACTATGGGATCTACAGTCCAGGAGCATTTTCTTTTCAGGGCACAAGTACCCATGTGATGCAAGTATTAAACTTGAGCTAACATCAGAGAGTCTTAAAGTGTTTCTTTCAACAGCAAAAGGCTTGCACTCCACCACATCATCCCATTCAGTGTCTTCCTTTCACTGTTATTTTTCAGCCTATATTCCCCCAATTCCTGAGCTGACTTTCTCAATCAGCTTTGTGTTATCTGGAAATTGGTCCATGAAATGAAAACAGTTTCCTATGATTTTCACCTTGTTTTTCCTCTAACTAGAAATTATTAGAAATCATTCATGTTTATCATCTGTCTTCAGCTTGTTAGAGGATTCTGAATGCCAAAGGTACTTTGAATTTTCACAGAAGTTTTTCAAAGCTTCAAGAAGCTCTTCTGGCTCTTAGCTCAACACACCTCTGAAAACTGTATCAGTTCATGTGCTGGGCCTGGAGTAGCTTTGGCCAAGAGCTGTGATTTGTCAGCCCTGATATTTATCATCCTAACTCTTCTAGGTAATGTTTTATGTCTGTTTGGGGTCTTCCTCTCCTTTAAAATCCTATCATTCTCTCACTTCAAGAATTCCTGCAGCACAGTTGGATGCTCTGAAGTGGACATGGATACAACTAGGTGACTATCAAATCATCATAAATACCCCAGAAATTGACCTGAAGACTGCCAGAATAAACTCCACAACTAAAGATAGAGAAGAGGCCATATCAAAGAAGGTAGGAAATGAGAAGATGTGGATTGGGAGAAAGTGGCCCATGGCAGCTGTGGTGGGGAGGGAGCCACAGTCATGGAGAAGGGCAAGAGACAGTCTAGCACAAGGGGAACCCACACCCGAAAGAGGAATGCCCATAGCTATTGGCTTGAAAGCAAGAGGGTCTGAATCCTGGAAGCTCTTGCAACCAACAGGGCTTAAAGCCTGAAGTTTTAAAGGTCAGAGTGCTTGACTCTGGGAGAACTTGGAGAACATAGGGGCTGCTCTAGGAGAGAAGGCAGGCAAACTGTTTGTGGATATACAGTGTGGAAACAGCAATCTAAAGAGCACCTGAGGCACACAGTGGGGAGGTTATTTATTCATGTCAGGACATCCCAGAGAAAGAGCATTCATGGAGAGACCCTCTGGGAACAAAGGAACTGGCCAGTGCCATTTCCCTCTGCCACCCCTCAGCATAAGCACAGGGCCACCTGTGGAAACCAGCACAGCACTGATGCTCAGCGCCTAACTTGCTTACCACTAAGCCCCGTCCCCCGCCTCAAGGCCCATGGAACCACCCCTCCCAGTCACACCTGTCTCAGTCCCAGCATGGCGGATCCCCTACTCCAAAAGACTGACCCTAACCCCTGCCAACACCACATCTTCTGACCCAGGAATTTTGCAAGGTCTCAGTTCTGGTGGCAGCAGTAAGGGTCTCATTTCACAAGCACAACAGAGCACACCTAGTTAAAATGTACAGAATTCAGGCCAGAGATCAGCCACTGCCCACAATAAGCAAGGAGAGTCTCTGCAGATGACTGACCTGAAGCACACAGTGACCAGGACACAATAGTAGAGTGCATGCAACACACAATGGGAACGCTCCTAGAGGCACCAGACCCTGGAAGAACAGGGGATACTATTATAGCAGGGCACTACAGAAAGTCTTCTTTCTTTATTATTCTAGTGATAATGAGGGAGAGAGAGAGAGAGAGAGAGAGCACATGTGTGAGTGGAGGGCAGGGGAGAAGAAGAGGAACCAGCAGATTCCCTGCTGAGCATGGAGCCCAACATGGGGCTGGATCCCATGATCCCAAGACCACAACCTGAGCTGAAACTAAGAGTCAAATGTTTAACCAACTGTGCCAGGATCTCTTCTTCATAAAGTCACTACCCTCAAGAACAGGAGACATAACTGACTTTTCTAACACAGAGAAACAGGTACAGAGACTTAGCCAAGATGAAAAGACAAAGGAATTTGTTCCAAATTAGAGAACAGGACAAAGCCATGTCTGGAGAACTAAGCAAAATGGATATAAGTGACATGCCTGATGGAGAATTGAAAGCAATGATCATAAGGATACTCACTGGATTTGAGAAAAGAAAGGAATATGGAGTAAACCCCTTACCACAGAGATAAGGGGCTCTAAATGAAATGAGAAATACACTTGATGCAATGAACAGCAAGATGCAAGAAGCTGAGGAATGAATGAATGACTTACAAGACACAGTAGTGGAAAGAAATCAAGCTGAACAAAAGAGAGAAAAAATAATTATGCAAAACAAGAATAGACTTAGGGAACTCAATGACTCCATCAGATGTAGTAACACTGTTTTTCTTTTATAGGTAAAGTGTTATCTCTTTCCTTGCTTTCAATTTTTCCCCTTTGTCTTGGATTACAGAAATTTGTGATGTGTCTTGGTGTGGATTTCTTTGTTTTTGTTTGTCTGTTTGGGATCCCTCAGATTATTGAGTCTGTCAGTTTATGTCTTTGGCCAAATATCAGTCATTATTTCTTCATACTTTTCCAGCCTCATTCTTTTTCTCTTTTCTGGGACATTGATGACACAAATCTTTTGGTATCTTCCCCCAGATCTCTGAGGCTCTGTTCACTTTTGTTTTTTGGTATATTTTTTTATTGGAGTTCAATTTGCTAACATATAGTATAACACCCAGTCCTCATCCCGTCAAGCGCCCCCCTCAGTGCTCGTCACCCAGTCACCCAGTCCCTCTGCCCACCTCCCCTTCCACTACCCCTTGCTCATTTCCCAGAGTTAGGAGTCTCTCATGTTCTGTCACCCTCTCTAATTTTTCTCACTCATTTTCTCTCCTTTCCCCTTTAAACCCTTTCACTATTTTTTATATTCCCCAAATGAATGAAACCATGTAATGTTTGTCCTTAACCGATTGACTTACTTCACTCAGCATAATGCCCTCCAATTCTATCCATTTTGAAGCAAATGGTGGGTATTCGTAGTTTCTAATGGCTGAGTAATATTCCATTGTATATATAGACCACATTTTCTTTATCCATTCATCTTTTTTCTTTTTAATTTTTTTTTTATTCATGATAGGCAGACAGTGAGAGAGAGAGACAGAGACACAGGCAGAGGGAGAAGCAGGCTCCATGCACCGGGAGCCCGACGTGGAATTCGATCCCGGGTCTCCAGGATCGCGCCCTGGGCCAAAGGCAGGCGCCAAACCGCTGCGCCACCCAGGGATCCCTATCCATTCATCTTTTGATGAACACCGAGGCTCCTTCCAGAGTTTGGCTATTGTGGACATTGCTGCTATAAATATTGGGGTGCAGGTGTCCTGGCGTTTCATTGCATCTGTATCTTTGGGGTAAATCCCCAGCAGTGCAATTGCTGGGTCTTAGGGCAGATCTATTTTTAACTCTTTGAGGAACCTCCACACAGTTTTCTAGAGGGGTTGTACCAGTTCACATTCCCACCAACAGTGCAAGAGGGTTCCCCTTTCTCCACATCTTCTCCAACATTTGTTGTTTCCCGTCTTGTTAATTATCACTATTCTCACTGATGTGAGGTGGTGTCTCACTGTGGTTTTATTTCTATTTCCCTGATGGCAAGTGATGCAGAACATTTTCTCATGTGCATGTTGGCCATGTCTATGTCTTCCTCTGTGAGATTTCTCTTCATGTCTTTTGGCCATTTCATGATTGGATTGTTTATTTCTTGGGTGTTGAGTTTGATAAGTTCTTTATAGATCTTGGATACTAGCCCTTTATCTGATATGTCATCTGATAATACCTTCTCCCATTCTGTAGGTTGTCTTTTAGTTTTGTTGACTGTTTCTTTTGCTGTGCAGAAGCTTTTAATCTTTATTAAATCCCTATAGTTCATTTTTGCTTTTCATTCCCTTGCCTTCACAGATGTATCTTGCAAGAAGTTGCTGTGGCCAAGTTCAAAAAAGGTGATGCCTGTGTTCTCCTCTAGGATTTTGATGGATTCTTGTCTCACATTTAGATCTTTCATCCATTTTGAGTTTATCTATGTGTATGGTGTAAAAGAATGGTCTAGTCTCATTCTTCTGTCCAATTTTCCCAGCACCATATACTGAAGAGACTTTTCTTTTTTCCCATGGATAGTCTTTCCTGCTTTGTCAAATATTAGTTGACCATAGAGTTCAGGGCCCATTTCTGTGTTCTCTATTCTGTTCCATTGATCTATGTGTCTGTTTTTGTGCCAGTACCACCCTGTCTTGATGATCACAGCTCTGTAGTACAACTTGAAATCCGGCATTGTGATGCCCCCGGCTCTGGTTTTCTTTTTCAATATTCCCCTGGCTATTCGGGGTCTTTTCTGATTCCACACAAATCTTAAGATGATTCGTTCCAACACTGAAGAAAGTCCATGGTATTTTGATAGGGATTGCATTAAACGTATAAATTGCCCTGAGTAGCATAGACATTTTCACAATATTAATTCTGCTAATCCATGAGCATGGAATTTCCATCTCTTTGTGTCTTCACTTCCTCCATTTCTTTCAGAAGTGTTCTATAGTTTTTAGGGTATAGATCCTTTACCTCTTTGGTTAGGTTTATTCCCAAGTATCTTATGCTTTTGGGTGCAATTGTAAATGGGATTGACTCCTTAATTTCTCTTTCTTCAGTCTCATTGTTAGTGTATAGAAATGCCACTGATTTCCGGGCATTGATTTTGTATCCTGCCATATTCCCAAATTGCCGTGTGAGTTCTACCAATCTTGGGGTGGAGTCTTTGGGTTTTCTATGTACAGTATCATGTCATCTGTGAAGAGGGAGTGTGTGACTTCTTCTTTGTCAGTTTGAATGCCTTTTATTTCTTTTTGTTGTCTGCTGAGGCTAGGACTTCTAGTACTATGTTGAATAGCAGTGGTGAGAGTGGACATCCCTGTCATGTTCCTTATCTTAGAGGAAAGGCTCCCGGTGTTTCCCCATTGAGAATGATATTTGCTGTGGGTTTTTTGTAGACGGCTTTTAAGATGCTTAGGCATGTTCCCTCTATCCCTACACTCTGAAGAGTTTTGATCAGGAATGGATGCTGTATTTTGTCCAATGCTTTCTCTGCATCTATTGAGAGGATCATATGGTTCTTGGTTTTTCTGTTGTTGATGTGATCTATCATGTTTATTGTTTTACGAGTGTTGAACCAGCCTTACATCCCGGGGATAAATCCCACTTGGTCATGGTGAATAATCTTCTTAATGTATTGTTGGATCCTATTTGCTAGTATCTTGTTGAGAATTTTTGCATCTGTGTACATCAGGGATATTGGTCTATAATTCTCCTTTTGGAGGGGAGTCTTTGTCTGGTTTTGGAATTAAGGTGATGCTGGCCTCATAAAACAAGTTTGGAAGTACTCCATCCCTTTCTATCTTTCAGAACAGCTTTAGTAGAATGGTGTTGTTTCTTCTTTAAATGTTTGATAGAATTCCCCAGGGAAGCCATCTGGCCCTGGACCTTTGTGTCTTGGGAGGTTTTTGATGACTGCCTCAATTTCCTTCCGGGTTATTGGCCTGTTCAGGTTTTCTATTTCTTCCTGTTCTAGTTTTGGTGATTTGTGGTTTTCCAGAAATGTGTCCATTTCTTTTAGATTGTCTAATTTATCGGCATATAGCTGCTCATAATACGTTTTTAAAATCATTGGTATTACCTTGGTATTGGTTGTGATCTCTCCTTTTTCATTCATGATTTTATTAATTGGCTCTTTTCTCTTGTTTTTTTTTTTTAATAAGGCTGGCTAATGGTTTATCTTTCTTATTAATTTTTTCAAAGAACCAACTCCTGGTTTTGTTGATCTGTTCTACAGTTCTTCTGGTTTCTATTTTATTGAGCTCTGCTCAAATCTTTATTAACTCTCTTCTTCTGCTTGGTGTAGGTTTTATTTGCTGTTCTGTCTCCAGTTCCTTTATGTGTGAGGTTAGCTTGTGTATTTGAGTTTTTTCCAATTTTTTGAGGGATGCTTGTATTGTGATGTATTCCCCTTTTAGGACTGCTTTTGCTGTATCCTAAAGATTTTGAATGGTTGTATCTTCGTTTTCACTAGTTTCCATGAATCTTTTTAGTTCTCCTGTAATTTCCTGGTTGACCCATTCATCTCTTTAAGCTCCAGATGTTTGAGTTTCTTCCAAATTTCATCTTGTGATTAAGTTCTAGTTTCAAAGCATTGTGTTCAGAAAATTCAGAAAATTCAAAATTCAGGCGACAACCTGAATCTTTTGGTTTGTCTGAGACCTGATTTGTGAAACAGTATGTGGTCTATTCTGGAGAAAGTTCCATGTGCACTTTAGAAGAATGTGGATTCAGTTGCCTTCAGATGCAAAGTTCTGTATATGTCTGTGAAATCTAGTCCAGTGTATCATTTAAAGCCTTGTTTCTTTGGTGATGTTGTGTTAGAAAATCTGTCACTGGTAGAAAGTGTCGTGTTGATGTCTTCCAGTATTAGTGTATTATTATCTGAGTATGTCTTTACTTTGGTTATTAATTGATTGATAGACTTGGCAGCTCCCACATTAGGTGCATAAATATTCATGATTGTTAGGTCCTCTTGTTGGATAGACCCTTTAGGTATGATATAGTGTCCCTCTTCATCTCTTATTACAGTCTTTGGGATAAACTTTAATTTATTTGATATGAGGATTGCTACCCCAGCTTTCTTTTGAGGACCATTTGAATGGTAAATGGTTCTCCATCCTTTCATTTTCAGGCTGGAGGTGTCTTTAGGTCTAAAATGACTCTCTTGTAGACAGCAAAATAGTCTTGCTTTTTTATCCAGCCTGATACCCTGAGTCTTTTGATAGGATCATTAAACCCATTCACGTTCAGAGTTACTATTGAAAGATATGAATTTAGTGTCATCATAACCTATTCAGTCCTTGTTTTTGTGGATTATTTCTTTGGGCTTCCTCTTTCTTTTACAGGGCCCCTCTTAATATTTCTTGCAGAGCTGGTTTGGTGGTCACATATTTTTCCACTTTCTGGCTATCTTGGAAGCTCTTTATCTCTCCTTCTATTCTGAATGAGAGCCTTGCCGGATAAAGTATTCTTGACTGCATGTTCGTCTCATTTAGGACCCTGACTATATCCTGCCAGCCCTTTCTGGTCTGCCATGTCTCTGTGGAGAGGTGTGCTGTTAATCTAATATTTCTCCCCATATAAGTTAGGGATCTCTTGTCTCTCGCTGCTTTAAGGATTTTCTCCTTATCTTTGGAATTTGCAAGTTTCAGTACTAAATGTCGAAGTGTTGAACTGTTTTTATTGATTTGAGGTGGGGGAACCTCTCTATCTCCTGGATCTGAATGCCTGTTTCTCTCTCCCCAAATTAGGGAAGTTCTCAGCTAAGATTTGTTCAAATATGCTTATATGCTTTCTGGCCCTCTGTCCCTCTCAGCATTCTCTGGATCCCCAATTATACATAGATTTTTCCTTCTGAGGCTGTCATTTATTTCCCTTAACCTTTCCTCATGGTCTTTTCATTGTTTTTGTCTTTTTTTTCCTCAGCTTCCTTCCTTGCCATCAACTTGTCTTCTATGTTGCTCCCTCTTTCTTCTACCTCATTAACCCTCATCGTTAGGAGCTCCAGTTTGGATTGCATCTCATTTAATTGATTTTTAATTTCAGCCTGATATAATCTAATTTCTATAGTCATGAAGCCTCTTGAATCCCTTATGCTTTTTTCCAGAGCCACCAGTAGCTTTATAATTGTGCTTCTGAATTGGCTTTCTGACACAAATTGCAATCCAAATCTGTAATTCTGTGGCAGAGAGTACTGCTTCTGCTTCTTTCTTTTGTGGTGAATTCTTCCTTCTACTCATTTTGCTCAGTGGAGAGTGGCAGTATCAGCCAGCTGAGTCAAGAATATCAACCATGATCTAAGTAAGTTTCAGCCTAGATGATTCTGATGAGGTCAGAGACGAGAAATTTAAAACAAAGATCAGAACAAAATAAAACAAAAGGACCACTAAAGTGAAAAAACAAATTTTAAAACAAAGTAGTAAAAAAATAAGAGGCCAAGAATCCCAAAGAAGAAGAAAAAAAAAAAAGAAAAGGGAAATAAGGAAGAGGAAAAAAAAAAAGCAAAAGTAAAGAGGAAATAGCAGAAAAAAGAAAAAAGAGAAGAATAAAAAGGGTGAGGAATGGGCGATGGTGGTGGTGATGTAGTTGTAGTGGAGGGAGAATGTAGTCTACCTGCGGGTCCTAGAAGGTTATACTCTTGGTTCTGAGTGTATTAAGTTCTGTTTGTTAGAAGATGCTCAGTCCCAAATTTGTATAAACCAGAAATACTTGTAGAGGGCCCCAACATTGATCACCAAAACATAAATGAGATAAAAGAGGGGGGCAGAATGGGAATGAAGAGAGAATATAATCTCACAGAATGAACCAGCACGGTATACCACTTGTTCTGGGTGCATGCTGGTCATGTTTTAGAAGGTATTAACTCGCGCCATTGTAGAACCAAATGAGGTAGAGAAAAGGAAAAAACACAAAAGAAAAAAGGCATATCTCATTTATCTCCCAAAATTAAGTTGAGTATGTTGAAGGGAAACTAGAAGTGGAAAATATACCTAAGACGTGTAATTGTAAAAATATGAAAGTCAAAAAGGAAGAAACTTAAAAATGAAGAGGTGGTAAAATATTTTAGTTAAAGGTGGGAAAAGAGAAAATTGGAAACTTACAGTCTGATATAAAAACTAGTTGTACTGGAAAAAAGGGGGGAGAATAGAGGGGTACCCTCTAGTTCTATATACTGTAGATCCCTCGACTTCCCCTGGAGCTTTCCAGCGCTGCTGGGTGGGGAACTTGCTCTTCCCCTGTCCTTCCAGCTGGTCTTCTGGGGGAGGGGCGGGCTGTGCCGATTCTCAGGTGTGTGCACCTTGGGGAGCTGTCCCGCCCCCTGCTGGGTGCAGGGTCACGGGGAGCCGACCTGACCTCCCGTGAGGCCCGTGTCCCCTGGCGGCCACGCCTCTCCCAGGCACCGGGTGACACCAGGAGGGACAACCCCACCGGCGGCGGCCAGGTCTCCCTGGCCCTGGAGGGCGCCCCTCGTCCCCGCAGTGACTCCCACCGTCTCCCAGTCCGCAGGGGCCTGGATGCTCCCGGGGCAGGAGCGTCCTCGCTGTCCTGGGCCCTCCCCGCCTCGGCCTGTCCCGGGGGGAGCAGGATCCCGGCTGTGTCCCCGGCGCCCTGGGGTCCGGGGCCTGCGCTGCTGGAGTCGCGCTCCCGGGGAGCCCCCTCCGCCCGGAGCCCCGCCCGACCCCCCGGCTGCTCCCCGAGGCCGCGGGGCGCGCTCCAGCCCTTTACGGAGATGGGCCGGTGTGGGGGGCGCTCTCCCCCGGCGCCCCTCCTCGGTCAGTGACCCCGGGACCTGGAGGTTCCCCGCCCCCCCGGATCCCGCCCGGGGTCCCTGCTGAGCGCCTTTCCTGGGGAGGAATCCGGGGCGGATTGTAAAGCTCCCGCTGGTCCGGGGCTGGGCTTTCCCGCCGGGAGGCTCCCCGCAGGCCTTAGCCCGGCTCCTCCGGTGCCCCTCCCCACTGACTCTTTTTTTTTTTTTTTTTTCTTTTCCGCCTTCCTACCTTGTTAGAAGCGGAAACCCTTCTCCCTGTAGCGTACAGGCTGTTCTCCCTTTAAATCTCAGGTCAAATTTGTAGGTGTTCAGGTGACTTGAAAGTTATCCAGGTAAGTTGGTGGGCAGGTGGCTTGGGGACCCTGCTCCTCCACAGTCTTGCCGCCCCCCCCCCCTTCACTTTTTTTCCAGTCCATTTTGTCTCTGTTATTCAGATTGGGCAACTCCCATTGTTCTACCTTCCATTTCACAGATTCTTTCCTCTGTCACTCTAACCTACTGATGAAGTATCCAATGAGTTTTTCATTTTGGTTACTGTATTTTAAGTTCTAATATGTTCATTTTGTTCTTCTGTATACAGAATGTTCTTCTGCTTCTATTTCTTTGCTCAGACTTTCTGTTATTTCATTTGTTTAGAGTGAGTTTGTAACTGCTCATTGAAGCATTTTTATGATGCCTATTTTAAAATCCTTGCCAGATAATTCTAATGCCTGTGTCATTTTGGTGTTGGCATATGTTAGTTGTCTTTTCTCACTTAAGTTGAGATTTTCCTGGTTCTTAGTATGATGAGTGATTTCCAGTTGAAAGCTGGACATTTTGGGTATTACGCTGAGCTCTGAATCTTATTTAAATCTTGTATTAGGGAACCCTGGGTGGCGCAGCGGTTTGGCGCCTGCCTTTGGCCCAGGGCACGATCCTGGAGACCTGGGATCGAATCCCATGTCAGGCTCCTGGTGCATGGAGCTTGCTTCTCCCTCTGCCTGTGTCTCTGCCCCTCTCTCTCTCTCTCTCTCTCTCTGACTATCATAAATAAATAAAAATTTTTAAAAAATCTTGTATTAGTAGGCTTCTCTGACACTGCTCTGGTGGTAAAGGGTGGACTCAGCCTCATTATTGCCAAATGGGGATTGAAGTTTAGGTTTCTCACTGTTCTTCCCTTGACACCTGGGAGAGAGGGACTCCTTGTTACTGCAGAGCAGAAGAGATGTAGGCCCCCGCTCTAGGCTGTCTACTAACACCACCCTGAGTGGGAGGCACAGAGATGCCTACTTATTGCTCCCCAGATATCTCCTGATGAGTCTTGGGGGAGGGGTGGCCTCATTACCTCTGAGCAGTGGGGAAAATCTTGCCTCTACACTAGGTTTCCTCTGACACCTCCCAGCAGATGCTTCATTATTACCAACCTGACAAGGTGGCAATCTAGGTTTTCCACTTTGTCTTTGCTCGTGAGTGAAGGAAGAACCATAATGTGCTCTGTGGTGTTTGGCTGAAGCTGAGTGGTTATTGAAAGTTGTTTGCCTTGCTAGACTTCTCCTTTCCTGGTCCTTTGGTGAGAGAGAGCAGACTTTTCTTGAATTTGGGGTTTTCTCCTTCTGTTCCTATTGGTGTTTCCATGTTACCAGTTTTTTTCAACACCCAGCCTGGGATAATGAGGCAAAAAGAAACCCCAAGGAACTCGCTCCTTGCTATTCTTCATGTCCAGAGGTCCCTAGTGTGACTACCTTCTTATCTTTACCTTTTCGAGTCTTTGTATGCTTCACACATAACATCTGGAGAGTTAGCTGTAGTTGGTGGGAGGAATAAGAAAAAGGATGCCTAATCCATCTTTCTGGAAGTAGGATTCCTGCATTTTGTTTTAGAAACATATTAATTCCTTTGGGAACATGAAAGGCTATATGTAGATAAACTGTGGATTTCCTTCAA
Source organism: Canis lupus familiaris (assembly GCF_011100685.1). NCBI lineage: Eukaryota > Metazoa > Chordata > Mammalia > Carnivora > Canidae > Canis > Canis lupus. Next base: position 12,600,766 of record NC_049223.1, on the reverse strand, counting down.
GTCCAGTCCACATGCCATCTTCTCTGTGGAGACTTCCCTTAAGAATTCTTCTGTATCTGTGTGATCACCAACCTCTATTCCTACCTCCATCAGAGCAGTGATATTATTGTGCTGTTTGTGCCTGTCTCTGTCTGCCTTCACAGAAAATAGATAGCACTCAGATTTGCTATGTACTTTTAGATGAGTGGATCCAATGAAAGGACCTTTTATATAAATTAACAAGCTAGAATTCAAGTCACAAGCTGTGCACATTAGGTATTACGTTTTTTATACAAACTTTTCCAGATACTTATGCCAAATGTTGCTGCTTTGACTTTTGGCCATTTTCTATCATGCGATTCAAACTTATCCTTTAATCTGACCAAACAGGTTACACCTTAAGTCTTATCTAAATATTAATATAACATACACCAGTTGGTAGAAAAAAAATCTTTCCTTATGTTCAAACAAATCCCCAGTGCTCAATAGACTTGAAACTCCAGACACCATGCTTCTTCATATTTGTATCATAGTAGAGAATGCACAATAGAGAATGCATGGAAGGTGAGGGAATTCTTACCTGTAGTTTTAATTTTCTCTGAGAAGAAGCCAGAGAGAAGTCATATGGAGTAGGCATCTTGAAAGAGAGGTGATGGTTTGGAACACCTTACTTGAAATATAGATTAGTGTAGGGGTGCCTGAGTGGCTCAATAGGTTAAGCATCTGCCTTTGGCTCAAGTCATGATCCCAGGGTTCTGGGATTAGGCTCCCTGCTCAGTGGGAAGCCTGCTTCTTCCTCTCTCCCACTCATGCTCTCTCTCTCTCATAAATAAATAAATAAATAAATAAATAAATAAATAAATAAAATCTTTTTAAAAAAATCGATTAGTGTGTGTAGGGTTGGGGAAATAAGGGAGAGAGGGAGTCTAGGGCCATTTACAGATTTTTAACTAAATGATGATACGTCATTATCCAAAATAGTGAATATGGGAGGAGAAATAAGCTCTTAGGGAAAGATGTGAGTTCAGCTTGGGCCATGTTGATCTTGAGGAATGTGTAGGACATTCAGGTGAAACAATCTGATGAGCATTAGTGTACACTAAGCTAGTACCATCACCTGGAGGCACATGGGTGGAACTGTAAGCCGTGTGTGCCTTTGAAATTACCCAGGAGAATGTGTTGAGTGAAAATGGGAGACCAAAGATGGAATTCCTGGGAAACACTAACATTTAAGAGGCAAGTGTAGGAAAAGAGAATTTAAAAAGAGACTGAGAAGCAGTGGCCAGAAAAAAAGGGATCAGAATCAACAGTATCACAAAATCCAAAGAGGACAAAATTTCAAGGAGATAATAGACAATGATATTAAATTCTGTAAAGGAGTGCAAGAAGATGTGGACAGCAAAGGGAATAACTGAATTTGCAACTTGAATGTCAGGGAGATGACTGAGTCGGAAGGCTGAGTGCCGGGGATTGACATGAGAACAGTGGAAGAGGAAGCGGACACATGAGAGAACGCTGCTCTTTGGAGAAGCTTATCCCAGAAGGAGACAAGTGATTAAGAGATATATGGGAGGGGGCGCCTGGGTGGCTCAATTGGTTAAGCATGTGCCTTCGGCTCAGGTCATGATCCTGGGGTCCTGGGATCGAGCCCCACATTGGGCTCTTTGCTCAGCGAGGAGCCTGCTTCTCCCTCTCCTCCCTGCTTCTGCTCTCTTAGTCACTATCTCTTTCTGTCTCTCAAATAAATAAATAAAATCTTTTAAAGAAAATAAGGTGGGGTGGATTATATTATATTATCAAAACACAGGACAATGCCTGGTACCTTTATGGACTCTCTATAAAATTTTGCTGACTGCATAAGTGGGTTAACACATAAGAACATGGAGAGGATTTGTTTGTGAGGGAATAGGGTTTCCTGAAGAAACAAGGGAAAGGCAAGGGTCACTGGGGAGGAAAGGCAGAGCAGAATGGGGACAAGATGATGGTGAGAGGAGGTGGGAGACTGAACCTAAGATAGCGGCCAGGGAGGGTATAGTGTGAGATGTGACAAGGTTGACTGGCCTCGTGGAGGTTCAGGGCCCATGAGGGAGGCCTGGACCCCTTGGGAAGAGCTGCCCAGTGGTTAGATGAGGAGTGAGTGAGAAGGAGATTTCCATACTAAGACAGGTGGTTGGTGGGATAGGCCCCTGTGATATACCTTAAAATTACCACAAGTCCCTCCTCTTCTTGAGCAGACCCTAGGCAGAAAGATGTACGCTATGTAAAAGGGTGATAAAGCTGCCCTTGGTGTTCCCCTCGATGCCACCAAAAAGAGTCCATTTGTGGGCCAGTGATAAATGCAACAGACAGTTTTGAGCTGGCTGAGCGAGGCCTTGCCTCCGTGTGAGTCCATTAATTTGTACAAGGACTTTTGTTTTGTTACCGTGAGAGGAAAGAGGAGTTTTGCACAGACCTTGGGGATGGTAGGAAGAGGAGGAGGGAGAGAGGCATTGCAGTCATTCCTTTTTGGTCCCTTGGACAGTGCTCAGAGGGTTAGAAATGGATGGAATTGCTTCTTATGAGATTCAGGGCAAAGGGTGATGGTGAGAAAGTGATGAAATTGGGCTTCACAATTTTGTAAGACTCTAAACAGAAGCAGAGCTGTCTGGGATTCAAGGAAACAAGACTCACTGAAGATGTCAAGTTCTCTAGCCCTGGTGATGAGGCAGTGAAGCAGTGGCCAACCATCCCACCCAACCTACTCAGTCCCCATTTGCCTCAGCACAGAGAGCCCGGCCTGCAGAGGTCCCTTCCGATATTTCTGATAGTCCATGAGGAGTCCATACATGCTGCACACATTCCTTTTTCGTTGTTGCTTCCACTCTAGAATGCAATGACTGGTTCCTGACCCTCATCCAGCAGTTTGCCAGCTTCAACAATGGCAAGACAGAGACTCTGCCTCCAGCAATGGGCAGAAGCTGCTGGTGGTTCCAAATAGCATGAAGAGGATGGGGAGGGATGGGGAGGGAGCATTTCCCCCACCTATGCATGAAAAGCAAGCATGAAAATCTAGTACTCTCAAGTATTGGAAATTTGGCAGCACCAAGAGATGTCATCCTGGGAATAGCTCATGGCATCCTTAGGAAGGCAGGGGTCATGGGGAGGCTTCTGCCAGAAAGGCTATGGAGAGCAACTTCGAACCTTCAGGAACCAAGAAAGGAAAGCCAACACTTTGTGGTGACTGCAGCCCACAGAATATTTGTGGACATGTGGGAAGCATCCTGACCCCTAGAAATCCTAGGGGTGGGGGGAAAGTGAATGTGAGATAAAAATTATTTTCTATGATGAAGCCATTGGGGAATTGTGACATGTGAAGCTGAGCATCAGAACAAAGTGTGACTTCTGTTTGTACTTACACGTGGTGGAATATTGGACGTTCGGGTTATACAAAGGTGATACAAGATTCAGTCCTCAAGAATTTTTAATGGCTTGTATAGTTAAATGTCTTTTTTTAAAGATTTTATTTATTTATTCATGAGAGACACAGAGAGAGAGAGAGAAATAGAGAGAGAGGGGGGCAGAAATATAGGCAGAGGGAGAAGCAGGCTCCATGTAGGGAGCTGATGTAAGACTCAATCCCGGGACTCCAGGATCACGCCCTGGGCTGAAGGCAGGTGCTAAACTACTGAGCCACCCAGGGATCCCCTATGGTTAAATGTCTTATCAACAATGCATCCCTTCCATTTTCCTTTGGTAAATATTTAAAGCATCGTTCTTCATATTTAAATGTGTTAAAACAAATAGTAAAGTAGCTTCCCAGAGCCTTCCAACATGAGACCTGATACTCTTCATCACGGCTATGAGAAAAGAAAGAGAACACTTACATAATGTTTAAGTGAGAAGCTTCTAGTTGACATTTCCTGTGATGATTAGAACTAAAAGCAGAGGGCTACAACTAGATGTTTGTGGTCCAGCTACAACCTGCTGAATCTTTCATGATGTCACCAGGCAAACAGCAAACCATGGCATTCTGCTTACACATTTCAGCTCAAGGACCATAAATGCGGAAAGCAGACCCAATAGAGGGATCATTATTGATTTACTCAAGCATATAAATTTTAGTGAATAGACTCAGAGATGCAGAACACACACATTGAAAATCCAAGCAAAGTGCTATAGCAGTGAACACAAGAGAATGACAAGAAGTTTAGGTAAGGAGTAATATCATAGGTCCCTTGAGATAGAAATAACTTCAGAGATCATCCATCTTGCCCCGTCCTTCTCATACGGCATATGATGTATGTATATCAACAACTCTTTAGAAGTGCAGATCTCTGGGTCTCAGCTCCAGAGCAAAGACCTACTTTAATGGGTCTCACATGGGGCCCAGGAATCTGCATTTCAAAACTAGCATCCTCTGCTGAATAATTTCTATTTGCATTTTGAGACCCACTGTATCCTTCTCCATCCAACCAGGCTGATAGTTATGGAGTGAATCAACTGGGATTCCTTGTTTTCTGGAGTCCAGTTGGGTTCCATGAATGGGAAGCACTGGCAGGAAATGAGGGGGTGGGATATTAACCACCTTGGACACTTCCCTGCTGTCCACAGGTTGGCAGTGGCTATGTTTCTCTACTAAAGGCTGAGTCTTCTACAGCACTCTCTCCAGGTCTCCCTTGTCTTCCCTTTCCTCACTCCTTCAAGTCCAGGGAGGTAGTGGCCAGACTGCACCCCGAGGCCAATGAGATCAGAATCTCTAGGAGGGGATACTGGAGACCCTTACTTTAAAGCTCCTCCTGGAGATTTTAATTTGCAGTCAAGGTTGAGAGCAATGGCTTAGATTAGGAGATTTCATGAAAAAGCAGGTGCTGATTTGATATGTCCAGGGTGGAACCTAAAGATTGTCCTTCTAGCAAGATCTCTGGGTGACCTGTATTGCACACTAAATTTTGAAAAACACCATTCTTGACCAACTCCTTTATTTCTCTTAGAAAGATAAAGTGACTTGCCTGAGAACACCCAGGACTAGAACCTAAGTATCCCAAGTCGAAAGTCAAAGGTGGAGATCTGAGATGACCCCAAGAGATGGCAGTGCAGAGTCAGAAAAATAATACCAGTGGGAACTGGGTGTTCTACTAAAGACTTGCTCTAACTGGGTCACTCCACAGGAAATACACATACAACTCCTGGATGTGTGAGGCCCAAGGAAAAAGGAACTTTCCTAAGGTCTCATAGTAGCAGGTGCAGACAACAGCTGCTGGGATGGCTTTCCTTTGGGAGCATTTGTGAAGGGAGGGAGAACAGACCAGATGATGTCAGCTCTTCTGGAGACTGTGTTCCGAGAGTCCTGGAGTGAGAAGTTCTGCAACACTTGGATCATTAGAAATGTGCTGACTTTGTCACATCATTGGAACCAATCTTTGGGCCGGAAATGACAGGTTCTTTTGATTTCTTATTAAACATTGAGAACCTCTTAGCAGATAGCTCCTGTGGTAAATTGTCTGCAAGAATATATGTCTCCTATATCTATGCTCTTGGGTAGTACAGGGCAGGGGAAAATCTTTTTCCTTCTACCTTTCTGGGTTCTTGGCTGGGGTTCTGTAACACAAGACAATTAAAAAGGAAAACAAATGAGTTTATTGACATGTATATTTCATATACATATGGGAGAAACTCAGGGATGAGTAACTCAAACAAGGGGTTAGAATTTAGGCTTATATAGCATCAGAACAAAAAATAGTAAATTTTCAGAGAAGTTACAAGACAAAAGAAAAAGGCTGTGAGTTTCTGGGCAGATAATTATATGGGAGACTAATTGAGGTGAGGGCCAGTCAGTAAAGTTATGGAGAGTTCTCTCATGCCCTCTTTGGCCTGATAAGGAGCTAGGATTGTCGCTGATTCACTTCTGTACAGATTCATGTCTTGCTTTTAGGTAGGTGGGGGAAGCCTTCCTCTCAATTGCTTTGAGCTCAAAATGTCCAAGTGGTATGTTTGGGGGCAGCAAATTCTGCTCCCCCTCAGTAGTCATTTCTCATAGTGACTGTGAGCTTAACCATGTGTGTTGGTTTGTGTGGTGGGAGAAAAAAAATGTGGCATAAGCACAAGCAGACATGTGAAAAAGGCCTGCAGGTTAGGCCTTGTGCTCTCTTGCTGCTCTTTGGAACCCTGTAAACACTGTGTAAAAAAAAAAAAAAAATTAGGGCCAGCCTCCCAGAGAAGGACCCACACAGAGCACACACAAGACGACCAGCTGAGGTCAACCTGCCTGCAAACCCCTGGACCTGCAAGTGAGGCTGCCCAGCTGCCGGCCAAACTGCCAGTTGACCAAAAATGTATGTGGGGATCCAGTAGATATGAGCTGACCCACCTGGGAGCAGAAGAATCATCCAGCTGGTCTTGCTCTGAGTCAAATAATTATTAGTTTAAGCAACTGAATTTTAGTGTAGCTTATTAAAACAAAACAAAAGCTGACCAATCCAGCTCCAAACACAACAGGTTAGCCTGAAGTATTATACACTCCTTGAGGGCAGGGCATGTTTCTTAAGTACTGTTTGCGGTGGCAAAATACTGGAAACAGTGGGCTCGTGTTTTATCATATTATGGAGTACCATACACCACAGCCACTAAAAGGAAACATTAGGGAACTTCCCAGAACGCTCGGTGAGACGCAGAGGAGCAGCGGCTGCCCGAGCTGCACCCAGCAACGCGCTCCTTCCTGATCCCCAACATCGTCTTCAGCCCTCTCACCGGCTGTAGAAAATGGTGAAAGAAACCACTTACTATGATGTTTTGGGGGTCAAACCCAATGCCACCCAGGAGGAATTGAAAAAGGCTTACAGGAAACTGGCCTTAAAGTACCACCCTGATAAAAATCCAAATGAAGGAGAGTTTAAACAGATTTCTCAAGCTTATGAAGTGCTCTCGGATGCAAAGAAAAGGGAATTATATGACAAAGGAAGAGAATAGGCAATCAAAGAAGGTGGAGCTGGTGGTGGTTTGGGCTCCCCCATGGACATCTTTGATACGTTTTTTTGGAGAAGGAGGCAGGATGCAGAGAGAACGGAGAGGTGAAAATGTTGTACATCAGCTCTCAGTAACCTTGGAAGATTTATATAATGGCGCAACAAGAAAACTAGCTCTGCAAAAGAATGTGATTTGTGATAAATGTGAAGGCTGAAGTGGTAAGAAAGGAGCAGTCGAATGTTGTCCCAATTGCCAAAGTACTGGAATGCAAATAAGAATTCATCAGATAGGACCTGGAATGGTTCAGCAAATTCAGTCTGTGTGCATGGAGTGCCAGGGCCATGGGGAACGGATCAGTCCTAAAGATAGATGTAAAAGCTGCAACGGAAGGAAGATAGTTCAAGAGAAGAAGATTCTAGAAGTGCATATTGACAAAGGCATGAAAGATGGCCAGAAGATAACATTCCATGGTGAGGGGAGACCAAGAACCAGGATTGGAACCAGGAGATATTATCATTATTTTAGATCAGAAGGACCGTGCTGTTTTTACTCGACGAGAAGATCTTTTCATGTCTCTGGATATACAGCTGGTTGAAGCCCTGTGTGGCTTTCAAAAGCCAATATCTACTCTTGACAACCGAACCATGGTCATCATTTCTCATCCAGGTCAGATTGTCAAGCATGGGGATATCAAGTGTGCGCTAAACGAAGGCATGCCAATTTATCGTAGACCATATGAGAAGGGTCGCCTAATCATCTAATTTAAGGTAAACCTCCCTGAAAATGGCTTTCCCTCTCCTGATAAACTTTCTTTGCTGGAAAAACTCCTACCGGAGAGGAAGGAAATAGAAGAGACTGATGAAATGGACCAGGTAGAACTGGTGGACTTTGATCCTAGTTAAGAAAGATGGCGCCATTACAATGGGGAAGGATATGAGGATGATGAACATCAGCCTATAGGGGTGGTTCAGTGTCAGACCTCTTAATTGGGCCAGTGAATAACACTGCAGCTGGCATTTTATATGCAGTAGTGAATGAGTGAAGGACTATAATCATAGCTCACTACTTGCTATTGTTTTTGTTTTAATATTCAACTATAGTAATGTTTTAAAAGTTAAATGAAGAATAAACTCAAATATTAAAAAAAAAGAAACAAACATTAGGTCATGGGATGAAATATATATATATATATAATGAAAATTAAAACAAAAACCCACACACATTTTGGCCAATGACAAAATCCCATGTAATATTTTTGTATTATTATGCAAATGGGAAGAAAAATATGAGCCAGGTGGAAATGTTGGCAGGAATAGGGAAAGATAACCAAAGAGAACAAAGGAAAGGAGAGTGTATTTAAGTATTCCAAAATATATATGATCTTATATAAGAGTATATATATTTTTTCATGCCTAACCATTTCCTGGAGAACCAAACATCTTAGGTGCTAGGATTTCAGCTGACTCTTTTTTTTTTCTTTACACTGTTAGGAATTGTTCAAATTTTATATTGAGTATGTGGTATTTAAATAATTAATATAGCTTTTTTCCTTGTTGCAGAAAAAAAACAAGTACTCCAAACCTAGAGCAGCGGTACACATAGATCAGTGTATAATAGAATCACCCGAGCTACCTAAAAATATAAATTTCTGGGTCCCACTCCACATCTACTGAATGTAAACATCTGGGCATCAGGATCTGGAATCTGCATTTCAAATAAGAACCCCAGGTGATTCTAAATGAACTAAAATATAAGAACCGCTGCTGCCTGAGGTTCTCCAGAATGAATAATCAGCACTACTTATTAAAAAGTCACTGACACTTGAGTGGCTAATCTGGAAAGCCATGAATAGCAAAGGCGGCTGATGGACACTTAATCTGTTCATGTTCCACGTTCAAGGTCGTATGTAATCAACTGCGCCTCTTGTACTTCTTTCTGACCTCTGATTTCCACTGCTACCTCCCACAATCATGTATCTGGCCTCCTCTGTTCATTCATCCTCCCCAACATTTGTTGTTTTCTGTCTCGTTAATTTTTCCCATTCTCACTGGTGTGAGGTGATATCTCATTGTGGTTTTGATTTTTATTTCTCTGATGAGAAATATTGTGGAGGTTTCTCAAGAAGTTAAAAATAGAGCTACCCTATGACCCACAATTGAACTACTGGGTATTTACCCCAAAGATACTGATGTGGTGAAACACCAGGATACCTGCACCCCAATGTTTATAGCAGCAATGTCCACAATAGCCATGCTGTGGAAGGAGACTCGATGTCCTTCGACAGATGAATGGATAAAGAAGATGTGGTCTATATACACAATGGAATGTTACTCAGCCATCAGAAAAGACGAATACCCACCATTTGCTTTAGCGTGGATGGAACTGGAGGGTATTATGATGAGTGAAATAGGCCAATTGGAAAAGGACAATCATTATATGGTTCCACTCATACATGGAATATAAGAAATAGTGAAAGGGACTATAAGGTAAAGGAGGGAAAGTGAGTGGAAAAATTAGAGAGGAAGACAAACCATGAGAGACTCCTAACTCTGAGAAACAAACAAAGGGTTGCAGGAGAGATGGGTGGGAGGATGGGGTAACTGGGTGATGGGCACTAAGGAGGGTACTTGATGGGATGAGCAGTGGGTGTTCTACTATATGTTGGCAAATTGAATTTAAATAAAAAATTAAAAATAATAAAAGAGACGCTGAGTTTCCTACATCCTATGTGCAATCGTGGTAGGGGCACTCCCAGGTGGCTCGGGCCCCCAAATAGAACAGTAAGTCCTGGAGAGGTGGTAGGTAGGGAGAGGACAAGATGAGGGTCATGTGGGTAGCCACCTATGTTATTTGGTATATGACTGAGCCTGGATGTGACCCTCATTCTATGACTTTGGGTCTAGTTTTTTTACCTTGGTGGCTAAGTAGAATCAGTGCCATTTTTTTTTTTCCGATTTGGATAACACAAAGGAGTTTGAAGGGCTATAAGCTGTTATATTGTCTGTAATTTACTTTTTAAATACTTCACCAGGGTACTCTGTGTGTGTGTGTGTGTGTGTGTGTGTGTGTGTGTGTGTAAACTGTGATCTTCCTGATTCTTAATTCAGGTTTCTTTTTTTTTTTTTTTAAAGATTTTATTTACTTATTCATGAGAGACACAGAGAGGCAGAGACGTAGGCAGAGGGAGAAGCAGGCTCCCTGTAGGGAGCCGGATGTGGGACTCGATCCCAGGACCCCGGGATCATGACCTTAGCCAAAGGCAGACTCTCAACCACTGAGTCACCCAGGTGCCCCTTAATTCAGGCTTCAATTTAAGGGTGTTTAGTTAGCATTTGAAAGGCTAATCAGAAGCCCATATTCCAGCATATTCCAAATAGGAAGACTCTAGGCCCGTCAGGTAGCCTTATCTTGGATCATCAACAGGGATTCGATCATTAGCATAGGGGACTTATAGCTGATTTTATACTGGTGAAATGACCAGGGGTTAAGTTAAGCTTTCAACATCGTTACATTGCTGTGATCCTCCCACTCCTGTGAGTTCATTGTCTGGATACTCAGGAATGGAGCTGAGGTTGCAGACACAGTCCTGCTTCCTGGTCCTCCAGAAGCGTCTTTCATTCAGGCCTGACCAGTCTGCTGAATGCTGCTAGGACGTCATTGAATCCACCTAAAATAAATCTTTCATACAAGGTCCTTGACAGTGTGCTGGAAAGAGCAAAGAGCTGCCACTTCATGGAACTTACAGAACAGGTTCTACAACTATTATTTGCCAGCTTGCTAGTAAAGTATCTGTAGGTGTGACAACTTCTCATGAGACTTGCTTTTTACTGTAACAAACTGCCTGATAAAGAGGTAGTTTCATGTAACAAACCCACCACCTACCTTGTGGTAACCTATACCCATTAATTCCTAAAAAGGCCTACTAATTGCAAGTGACCAAACTGGCTTAGGTAGGCCACATCATAAACCATCTCAAAACTGTTTCTTCTAGGGACACATAAGTGGCTCAGTGCTTGAGCATCTGCCTTTGGCTCAGGGCGTGATTCTGGGGTCCTGGGATTGAGTCCCACTTCGGGGTCCCCACAGGGAGCCTGCTTCTCCCTCTGCCTATGTCTCTGCCTCTCTCTCTCTGTGTCTCTTCCGAATAAATAAATAAAATCTTTTTTAAAAAATGTGTTTCTTCTAGACCTGCCCACACTCCAACAGAACTGGATCAGCCCCAAGGGAACCTCCTGGGAAAGAGCTGGATGCCAAGGGAGCCTCAGCCCTCCATCATCACCCTCCCAGCCCCACTACCATCCCTACCTTCAAGAACCTAAACCTATAACCATAACGTTAGCTCCTGGGCTTGCTGGGAGAGAACACACAATTTGAAAATGATCCCATGTTCTACTTCTGTGACATGCAAGAAGGTCAAAGGATCTTAACTGGGCTCAAAAGGAATTCCCAAGTTTATATGGTGGGGGGCCAAGGGCTTTGAGTAAGTGGAGGATTCTAGAATGAATGTGGTTTGATGAAATTTGAAGGAAAAAAAGAAAAGATGTTTGAAGGAAAATGTGGGTCAACCTCCTTAACTAAATAATATAATTACTAAGATATGTTGTGTGCTTGGTAGGTGCCTGGAATTGTGCCAAGCATTTTAAAGGGATTATTTAATTCAATCCTTCCAGCAAATGAATGAGGTAGGCCTTACTATCATCTCTTTTTATAAAGAAGGAAGCTTAGTGGGTAAGTCAGTTGCCCAAGGTCACAGAGATAGTAAGCAGAGGAATAAGGCTCGGGTGCAGGACTGTCTGGTGCCAGAGCCCAAGCGCTCAATTACTGTTTTTGAAGGAACTGAAATCATAGGTGTGCAGGTCCTGAAGTAAGCTAAAGTCTTTGGAGACTTCTATGAGCAAAACCATCACAGAACCTTGCCTAAAACCTTGCTTCCATGGTGCTCTATCGAGTACCTGAGTTGGGGGATTACTGGCCCCAGGCCAGCTGGGCTCCTCGCTATAGATGAAACAGCTACTGATCTAGATGTCCTCTTTGTTTGCTGTGTTTGCTGGGGGCGGGGAGGGGTGTTGAGACTCTCTCCTTGATAACTGGGAGGCTAGGGGTGCAGCTGTCCCAGGAGCGTTTGTTCATCCTTTCCAGGTGGGAAGAGAAGCAACGCCTGGCTGGAAGCCGACCCCCTCGGAGCCCTCTCTCATCCTGCTGTCATTGTTATGAGTTCATACTTGGCTATATAAATCCCAAACTGGGCTCTGAAGCACTTCATTCTGACCCCTTTGCTTATTCAGTCACAACCTTGCTAAACCCCATGCTGCTTTCAACAAGGTCAGCAAAGATTGGGTTTGGTGCTCCCAGACTCCTTGCTCATTCCTCGTGTGCACTCAATCATTAGCACTGTAGTATTAGTTTAAACATGCATCTTGGATGGTTGTGCTGGCATTGGAAAAGCCATCTCCAATTATGGAATAAAGTTTTCATTGTCAGTGATGTGGATGGGAGAGAGATGGGGAGAGGAGATAGAGATTCTTTTCCAGGTTAGAGATTGCCCAGATTTTGAAGCAAGGGGAAAGGCATTGGTCTGCAGGGATGTATATACTCAGCAGTCATACACTGTGACTCGTGGGTGTTCAAGAACCGGAGAGGAGAGCTGCAAGCAAACACAAAGTTGAAGGAAATCTCCTTACAGGCCCTATCTCTGAACATCAACACAGCCCTAAGCCCTGGGGGCTCCGCCTATGATGTAAGCAAATTGAACAGTTGCCTAGTCACACCTTTGGGCACCTCCCATCCCAGGGGAAGGGCCGGATCTCCGGGGCCAGAGACTGATGAGAAAGAAAGTGATTTGTACTTAATAATAGAGCTGCTGAATGATAGTCATAATAGAAACCAACCAGAGCCAGGCAAGAATAGAGTCTTTACACGTAGATGTTATCACAAGCTTCTGATCATAGCAGAGAAAGCATGAAAAGGAGAACATGAGAGAAGATCACACTGACAAGTGCCTTTAGGTTTTGATATTTTTTGTTAAACTTATTAGAGTCGAAATATCTCAAGAGCAAATCAAGCATTCTGTTCCACAGAAATTCATTGTGTTTCTTGTTGAAATTTGTATGTGACCCGCAAAGGTACCAACAAAGTCTCTGTCCCCAAGGAACATATAATCTAGACAGGGAGATAAAATATGAGACTACAATATAAGGTAGAATTTAACACACTTGGCATTTACAGATTCAGAAGAAGAAAGAAGTCACTTCTGCTAAGGTGGTCAGGAAAGTCTTCATGGAAGAGGAGGCGTTTCTGCTAAGCCTTGAAATTGAATACACTTTTAACAGGAGGAGGTGGGTGAGGTAAAAGGAATAGGCTGAGAAAACATGAGGCTAAAGGTAAGGTGATTAGTGATGCCTGGGTGGCTCAGTGGTTGAGCATCTGCCTTCAGCTCAGGTCATGATCCCGGGGTCCTGGGATCGAGTCCCGCATCAGGCTCCCTTTGAGGAGCCCGCTTCTCCCTCTGCCTATGTCTCTCTCCCTGAATAAATAAAATCTTAAAAAAATAAAAAAGGTAGGGATCGCTGATGGCTCACTGGTTTAGTGCCTGCTTTCGGCCCAGGGTGCGATCCTGGAGTCCTGGGATCGAATCCCACATCGGGGGATGGAGCCTGCTTCTCTCTCTGCCTGTGTCTCTGTTTCTCTCCCTCATTTTGTGTCTCTCATGAATAAATAAATAAAAATCTTTTAAAAAAATAAAAAAGATAAAGTGATCAGTTTGGAAAAAGAGAAAAGGAGAAAAGGAGAAAAACATAGAAATATCGAAAAGATAGAAAAGGAGAAAAACCTGAAATATCGTTGAGGCCAAGTCATGAAAAGGCTGAAAGCCAAGCAATGGAATTTGTGCTTTATTCTGTGGGCAAAAAGGAGCCACTGAAAGTTTTTTGAGTGATTCCGAATTGATCCTCACTGGAAAGAACAGACAGGGAGAGAGAAACTGGGGTTAGGTGGGCCAACTGGGAAGCCATTGTCAAAGTCTAACCATGGACCTGGACTAGCACAGTCTTCCGGCTACAGAATGGATAGGACAGATGTCAGAGAACCATCTTGGGAAAGGTCTTGACAGCTGATTGGATATGAGCAGCAGGGAAAGGTAGAGACCATGTGAATTTTAGGGGTTGAGACCGGTGCCTGGGTGAGCAGGTATTCATAAAAGGGACTCCTTTTGGGGGCTTTAGGGAGAAGGGTTCATATGAGTCTTAGGCCCACACTGCTGGTTAAAGGTCAACCAGGATGAACAATTCTTCAACTTGGTTCTGGAAACAGCTCAGATTCAGATGGGGGTTACTCTGAGGATTGAAGTCCCACAAGACTCTTGCTGTGCCCAGAAAGGGAGCACCCCACGTCAGTTTCTGTGAAGGTGAGCCCAACATCAGGCTTGTGATTGTGAAGCCAACACAAGTGGAGACCTCTGCCCACTGTGCCTAGCACAGAGAGTCAGAGAGTGGTCACAGCACTGGCCCCAGCCCCACCCCACCCATCACTGCAGCTCCCACAGAATTTGGGGGAGGTTCCACAAAGCACAGAACTGCCCACTTCCTGCAGGTCAATGTAGGCAAGTAGATGATTCCCAAGTAAGGCTGTCCCTACAGACTCACAGAATTGAGAACCAACCCCTTCAAAAATGATAGTTGAAGTTAGAACAGGAGGGGAAAAGAGAAAAGAGGGTCAAGGACATACCTTGGGGAACACAGTTGGAGAACATAGCAGGAAGAACTAGAGAAGCACTCATAAAAGGAGAAAGACAGGGGATCCCTGGGTGGCGCAGCGGTTTGGCGCCTGCCTTTGGCCCAGGGCGCAATCCTGGAGACCCGGGATCGAATCCCACATCGGGCTCCCGGTGCATGGAGCCTGCTTCTCCCTCTGCCTGTGTCTCTGCCTCTCTCTCTCTGTGTGACTATAATAAATAAATAAATAAATAAATAAATAAATAAATAAATAAATAAAAATTAAAAAAAAAAAAAGGAGAAAGACAGGTCTGAGAGATGGGAGAGGAGCCAGGGCAGTGCTATGCCAAGGAAGGAGATCCTTTAAGAAAAATGGGATAATCACCTCTCCAAGAGTACAGGGACATTAAGGACATTCAAGGCTGAGAAGGCTGGTTCTTGGTGATCCTGAGGTCACCTTCAAGAGAAGTTTCCTGAAAGCAGTAAGGAAAATGGATTTAAAAGATATAAGCAGTAAGCAGGTGGGTGGGCAGTAGGAATAGCAAGTGCAGACTGAGTCTCTAGGTGCACAGTTGAGGGAAGAAGAGGGAGAGAAACAAGATACCCGGTGGAGATGGTTTCTGCTGGTTATTGGATGTTGAACATGAAGGATGGGAATTCCTGAGAGGGGCCACTGAGGATTCAGAGGTAGAGGCAGGATATTCCCAAGTAGGTTCAAGAGGAGACGGTGTGCATTTAACCAAGGGCAAGACACTGCCTCTTTTGAAACACAGTGAGGAAAATGAGGATGGAGACTCAGCTGTTTGGGGAGGAGGAGAGGAAGAAGTTCATTTTAATTTGCATTTTCCCCAAAACAGACCCTAAGACAAGGATCCAGGTACAATTATGTATTTGAGTGTGTGGCTGAGCAAGTTACTAGCCAACAGACGCTCAGTTCTGCTAGGGACACCAAGGAGGCTATGAAATATGCTTGAGAATGTCTCCCCTACGTGTGAGGACAGTGAGGTATTACTCATTTATTGTGCTTGAGGCCTGGTCCTGGGGTTTAGCTCTGGAGAAAAGCCCTTAGAGTAGCACATTGTAGGGGAACTTGTCTGTAAGTGACCTCTGGCATTGGGGGTGATGCTGGTGGTGGTGGTGGTGGTGGTGGTGGTGGTGGTGTGTGTGTGTGTGTGTGTGTGTGTATGTTACAGATGGACACTTGCAGCACTGGCTCTAGGCTAAAGAGGCTCTCTGAGTCAGGGAAAGGGGACTTGAGAGCCCAGCACTTTGGCATGTTCTGGGGGGAAGGGATGCATGGAGGTTGGCGCGGATCCGGCACCACAGGCAGCAGCTGGGCTGATCTGTGGAAATGGTCCCTTCGTGCACAAAGAAGAAAGCCAAAAATGTACCAAGTGGTGAGGAGAGGGGAGAGAGGACAGGGAAGACGGAGGTCGTCAGTCCTGATCAGATTTTATTTCTGCTTCATGTGACTTGGGGAAAAAATGGAGATTAAAGGAAGATTTCTTTTTCACTTTGTTTCTTTTTTTAAAAAGTCTTATTTATTTGAGAGAGAGAGTGAGCGAGAGGTGGGGGGCAGAGGTTGAGGGAGGGGCAGACTCTTCCCTGAGCAGGGAAGTGGATGTGGGGCTTGATCCCAGGGATTCTGGGATCATGACCTGAGCCAAAGGCAGACAATTAACCAACTGAGCCATCCAGTTGCCCTTTGCTTTGTTTCCTAAGAGAAGCTTACAGCATGATTGAGAAGAAGGTACAGAGATTTCCCACGTATCCCCTGGCCCTACATGCACATAGCCTCCCCCCAGTATCAACATCACTGGCCAGAATGGTAAGTTTTTTACCAGTGATGAACCTGTGCTGACACATCATGTTCATCCACAGTCCATAGTCTACTTGAGGGTTCACTCTTGCTGTTATACATTCTGTGGGTTGGACAAATGCAAAATGATATGTATCTTTCACAGTAATATTACACACTGTAATATTTTCACTACCCCAAAACCCTCTCTGCTCCACCTACTCATCCTTCTCTCCACTCCCTAACCCCTGGCAACCACCGAACTTTTTACTGTCTCCACAATTTTTTTCATCTCCAGTATGTCACCTCTTTTTTTTATAATAAATTTATTTTTTATTGGTGTTCAATTTGCCAACATACAGAATAACACCCAGTGCTCATCCCGTCAAGTGCCCCCCTCAGTGCCCGTCACCCATTCACCCCCACCCCCGCCCTCCTCCCCTTCCACCACCCCTAGTTCCTTTCCCAGAGTTAGGAGTCTTTATGTCACCTCTTTAGATTGATTTCTTTCCCTTAGTAATATGCATTGAAGTTTCCTGAGGGGAGATTTTGTTTTTTCTCTGCAATTACAAAAAAGAGGATCCTCAGAAAAGTTAGGATCCACAATTCTATAGTTTCTGGAAAATGAAAACCTAAAAAATGTGTATCCTCGAGTATTTTATCTGTGACACCTGGAAAGCAAGAGACCAAACGTTGTGATTGTAAACAGCGTGCCAAGCCCAGCATTACATGGTTTACTTCTAACTGTTCAGGCGGTGCTCCCTGCTGATCGCATCAATAAAACCTTCACAACATGGGGTGATTCATACCAGCCCATGGGGATCTGCAGGATGAGAAGCCCAACTGTTGCTAGGAGAGAGGCCCCTCGTAAGTGGAGAGACGCCAGCTGGAAGCTTCAGCACCACAGACACAGCCCGCCCGAGCAGCCTCTGCAAGGGCTGGGGACATAGGCACCGAGGGAATACTTCTTTTTTTTTTTTTTTTGGTATATTTTTTTATTGGAGTTCGATTTCCCAACATGTAGTGTAACACCCAGTGCTCATCCCATCAAGTGCCCCCCTCAAGGCCCGTCACCCAGTCACCCAGTCCCT
The DNA here is from genome assembly GCF_011100685.1 of Canis lupus familiaris. Lineage (NCBI taxonomy): Eukaryota > Metazoa > Chordata > Mammalia > Carnivora > Canidae > Canis > Canis lupus. The sequence continues at coordinate 12,583,247 of NC_049223.1, read as the reverse complement.
CTGCCCACCTCCCCTTCCACCACCCGTTGTTCGTTTCCCAGAGTTAGGAGTCTCTCATGTTCTGTCCCCCTCACTGATATTTCCCACTCATTTTCTCTCCTTTCCCCTTTATTCCCTTTCACTATTTGTTATATTCCCCAAATGAATGAGACCATATAATGTTTGTCCTTCTCCGATTGACTTACTTCACTCAGCATAATACCCTCCAGTTCCGTCCACATCGAAGCAAATGGGGGGTATTGTCATTTCTAATGGCTGAGGAATATTCCATTGTATACATAGACCACATCTTCTGTATCCATTCATCTTTCGATGGACACCGAGGCTCCTTCCACAGTCTGGCTATTGTGGACATTGCTGCTAGAAACATCGGGGTGCAGGTGTCCCGGCGTTTCATTGCATCTGTATCTTTGGGGTAAATCCCCAACAGTGCAATTGCTGAGTCATAGGGCAGATCTATTTTTAACTCTTTGAGGAACCTCCACACAAGATTCACAAGACAGGAAACCACAAATGTTGGAGAGGATGTGGAGAAAAGTGAACCGTCTTGCACTGTTGGTGGGAATGTGAATTGGGAGCCCGATGCAGGACTTGATCCCGGGACCCCGGGACCATGACCTGAGCCAAAGGCAGATGCTCCACCACTGAGCCCCCCAGGTGGCCTCAAATACGCTTTTAAGGAAAAATCTATGTTCCAAACATTCAGTGACACGAATTTACGATCCTGGCTCTCAGCCTTCCAGTATAGGTTTTACCCCAGGCATGTTATAATTTTACCCCCCAGAGATTTCAAATTTATCAATAAATAAGATGAGGTAGAACCGTTTTCTTGCACCAGGTGAGGGGCCTGGAGCAGCTCCTGCAGGTGCTGGCATCAGGGCAGGCCTGCAGCTGCAGGATAAGAGGCAGGTGCCCCCAATAAGCTATGGGACATCAGATACATGGGTTGGCCTCGGGGTTTCAGTCTCTACCTGTAAAACGAGGAAACTGGGTTAGATCATCTCAAATATCTACATGTGCTAAATGTGGCTAAAGTGGCTAAATATATAATTGGGACGTAGATAGCCATGTGATTTTTGTTTTTGATTTGGAAGAAGGCCGTAGTAATAGTGAACTTATAGAACGCCCCCCCCCCCACCGCAAAAAGTCTCTCCTGAACAATAAGTTCAGCTCTCCCTGAGGGAAGGCACCTCGTTTGAGCATCAGCTGGCAGTGTGAGTTGGTCAGGGAATGAATGGCTTTCAGCTAAAGAATGACGGAGAGAAAATCCACACTTGGCTTGCCTAGACTTGGGGAACGTTGACACAGGGGTCAAAGCCTTCTAAACCATGAACTCTCACCATAATAAAAATAAATTAGAACCTCTTTTTTGCAGTGGACTAGATGAGAACAGGGTAGCAGCATCCCCGTCACCGTCTGTAATCCTCTGTGAGCTATGCTCCTGCTTATAATAGTAGTCAGCACTTTACAGCACATACTGGGCTCAGGCATCTTTCAAGGCCCTTATAGATATTAATTGGCTTAATTCTAGAACTCCTCAGAAATAAGTACTGTTCTAATCCCATGTTACAGATGAGGAAATGGAGGTGTAGGAAAGTTCAGAGACTGACCAAGGTCATACTGGGGGATGTGTAGGGATGCAAACACAGGTAGTCTGGCTCAGATGTGCTCTTTACCACTAAAGTTTACCTGGGAGGGAAGGTAATGGCCCATTGAAGTTATTCATGCTGTGGTAGTTGGTTGATATTGCCCAGAGAAGGTTGCTGCTGGGGTGTGTGTGTGTGTGTGTGTGTGTGTGTGTGTGTGTGTGACAGAAGCTTTACTTGGAATAATTACACAATCTTCTGTTACCTTCCCAGGATAGAGCCTGAACTGGTTTGATGGCCTTGACCGTGAGGCAAGATGGAGGGAGGTGGAGAGGAGGGCAGGGCAGAGGGATGGACAAAGAAGCCTGGAAGACATTATGGAAGAAAGGACCCCTGGGCATCTATCCTGGCTTGAACGGACTGGCAGGCCAACCAATGGGAGCAGGAGAGGCTCTAGGGACATCTGGATTGCAAGCCTGTTTTTGATCAACAGGAAGGAGACTGGCTCCCTGAGGAGGGAGGGTGCCCACAGAGCCTTCTAGATAATGGGCATAAAGGAGGAACTCGAGGGAGCTGAAGGGTAGGAAGGCCCTCTTTACTGCTATCTGTAGTAGTGCCTCTCCTAGAGAATCTGGTTCAGTATAGCTGAAGTGAGACCTGGAGTCTCACTAAAAAATAAAGATTTTTTAAAAATTCCCCTGGTTGATTTCAACGTGCGTCACTGGTACATAACGCTGATCTGGTCCAGGCTTTGCAGTAAGTGTAGCTTATGGCACATTTGTGGAGGTAAATAGGATTTTATGTCCTCTTTACGCATGGAAAATGTGTCTTCCAGACTCCCCCAGGGTGTGAGGGGAGGTGCCCTCAAGTGGGGATCTTGCACAAAGGAAGAAAACCACTGGTAAGGGATTTCTGCCCATCTGAGGTTTACTCCATGCTAACCTGCAAGAAATCTTGGCTCTTTCCTCTGCATCTATCTGTGCCCGGGATCATTCATTAGGAAGCTGGGTTCTTTCAGGGGAAGGTCTGAGCATTTTCTGCAGGGCATTACCAGCAGTCATGCTTACATAATGCTTTACCACTTTCAAAGCGCCTTCCATTCATAATTTCTTCTTGGATAAGGAAAGTGCTTGACTGGTGCCTAACTGTATTTACTTCTTTTTTCCTGTTGTTTGGGATTTCATATCAATTTACGAATCCAAGTTAGAGATTAGTTGGTATTTATGTTGCTAGTTGCTAGTCAATTTTATGGGAAAGCATAATTAACTAAATCTGGGCCCTAATTATATATTTTAAGCTCCTGACTTCCCAGCGCCATCCAGTTGGAATTATTGCTGTACTTCTGTGAGGAAAGAGTTAACAAGCAGGTCTGGTTACTTACTCTTTGTGTGTCTCAAGGGATGATGGCTGATGCTTGTGCAACCCCTGGGAATGTGGCTTTGGAGAGTTTTTTATGTTAGCAATTGATGATTTTTATCATATACACTAGGAGCAATGGACAGTACAATACCAGACCATCAGGTTGCTTTGTGCAAACATCAGGATTGATGATGGGAAACTAGGCTGAATTTTGGTTGCCATGGTTGTTTGCTAGAAAAATATGCCTACGTAACCAGCCTCCCAAATAAACCTTAGATGATGAGATTCAAACAGGTTTCCCTGGGCAGAGACATTCCACACATATCCCTATAGTTCTCTGCTAGACAGAGAGACAGCACTCCTATGGCTCTCAGATGAAGAAGGACATGAGAAGTGTGTGGTAAATCTCTCTGGAATCTGCCAATGTACATCCATCACCTGTTGCTTTGCTCTGTATATCTTGGTGTAATAGATCTTAGCCACAAGTAGACTTACTATGGAGTCTTATGAGTCCTCTAGCAAGTCATTGGACTTAGGGAAGTTGTGGGATCTTGAATATACTTTGCCACCACACACCAAATTTATTTTTTTAAAGATTTTATTTATTTATTTGAGAGAGAGAGAGAGAGAGAGAGAGCACAAGCAGTGGAGATGGAGGGGGAGGGCAGAGGGAGAGGAAGAAGCAGACTCCCAGCTGAGAAGGGAGCCTGACTTGGGGCTCAATCCCAGGACCCTGAGATCATGACGTGAGCCAAAAGCAGAGGCTTAACCAACTGAGCCACCCAGGCACCCCCCAAATTTCTTACTAACCCTGACCAGGTTAATAGTCTTAGGCTCATCATCATGTAGCACCTAGCATTAGCTTTATTGCCTTAGACGTAATATTTGGCACCTGCATAACAAGCCATAGTTTGGCTTTTCTTGCACCCTAATAAATGGATTTAGTCTCTATAATGGTGTTCATCTTGGTTTCCCTGCATGGCATTGTAGTTTCTTATTGGAGTGCAGATCCTGTCCAGAAGCCCATCCTTTCTGACCAGGTCTTGTAACACTGGTGTGCCAGTTCTTCTCATCCCAATCTTGCCTTACATCTGCTCTCTCCTTCTGGACACCTGCTTTTGTACTATCCTGAATTATTACCGTTTTAGCTATCTGTAATTGGGAGTAGGCCTCGCTATCATTTTAGGGATTGGGGAAGCTACTGGCTTTCAGACCATCCATTCCCAGAAGGAAATGAGCAGTTTCTACATGACTGCTTTGAAAACCCAAATCTATTCAAGAGGACAAATATGAGTGGATGGAAACCAATCTTTTTTTTATTATTATTGGAGTTCATTTTGCCAACATATAGCATAACACCCAATGCTCATCCCATCAAGTGCTCCCCTCAGTGCCTGTCACCCAGTCACCCCCAGCCCCTGCCCACCTCCCTTTCCACCACCCCTTGTTCAGGATGGAAACCAATCTTAACTGAATTTGAAACACCTCAAGCTCCCTCTCCTCTCCCCCAACATTTCTGTGGAGACCATCGAGGCAGATGGCTGCATGAGGTGGTAGTGAGGTGAAGGAGCAGAGCGGGTAGCCCAGGATGAAGTAGTGGAGACTGAGTGAAATGAGGAAAGCATCTGTGTGAGAGGGTAACCTGGTGTAGGGTGTCAGGATCTGAGCAGGGTGAGGAGAGCATTCGTGTGGGGAAAAAGATATTCATGCAAGGAGGTGACCTGGTTTGGATGTTGGAGCCTGACTGGAGTGAGGAAGGAATCTTCTCAGGATGGTGGCTTGGTTAGGGTATCAAATTCTAGGTGGAGTGAGGAGGGTATTTGCACCTTGATGGCAGGGGTCTAGTGCGGGTGACAGCACCCACCCAGGGAGAGCATTTGCAGGGCACGAAGGAGGCGAAAGTGGGAAGACTGACTTTAGAAAGAGGGATTGATCAAATAAGTAAATATATTGGTGATAATGGGAACCAGGTTTCCCACTGTTAAGAGAATTATAAATACGAAAAGAGAGAAAAATAGGATGAACTTGGAGTATTGGACTGACATTGAAGATCTGTGTGAACTCATTGTTTTTCATGCAAATAGAGAAATAAGTATGACATAAATCTGTCAGAAACAGTAGTAAGGATCTTAGGCTCAGTCCCTGAGAGGTCCTGGGAGACCTTTAGCAATGAGCATACCTAGAACCCAGATCTTGTTTTCTAAATACCTTTCTGATCTAAAAGGGACCAGAACTTCTTGGAAAAATTATTCATTCTGGATGAGTCTAGAACATCCTTTTGGTCAGAAAGTGGCAAGAAAGTGCTCAGAAAATGATGAGAAGAACATGTCAGGGGCACCTGGGTGGCTCAGTTGGTTAAACATAAGCCTTCAGCTCAGGTGAGCCCTGCATTGGGCTTTCTGCTCAGCGAGGAATCTGTTTCTTCCTCTCCTCCCTGCTCATGCTCTCTCTCACACTCAATCTCTTTCTCTCAAATAAATAAAATCTTTGGGAAAAAAAGAAAAGAATATGTCAAAAAGATACAGAAGCTGTTCGAGGAGGCTCCTTCAACAAAGCATTGATTAGATCATCAAGGTAAAAATGGTAGGAATAGATTCCAAACCCTTGAATGAAATAGAAATTCCTAAGTACATACTGATATGGATAAATGGAAAGTTTTATGAAGAACCAGTGTATTTACAGAGATCAAATGTACCTTCCCACAAAATACTTATTAACTCTGAAGGGAATGAAAAATAACTTTACAGTGGAAAAGCCTGGCAGATAACATTTTTACCAATTTATTAAAGTAAACATCACCAGTAATGAGACAAACTAAAACTATGCATCACTTGATGCAATGCAATATGAAAAACATGGTCTCGATATTGTGACATTTCTGCAGAATTGCTTAACCAGAATATAATCATCAGGAACATCAGACAAACCCAAACTGAGGGATATTCCTTACCGCAACTGGCCTGTCATCTTCACAGGTGTCAAGATCATCAAAGTCAAGAGAAAGTAAACAAATGTTTTAGATCGGAAGAGATTGAACACACATGATAGCTAAATTAAGTGAAGGATTCTGACTAGATCTTTCTGCTCTCAAGGACGATAGTGGGACAAGTGGTGAAACATTAATGGGATTCAGGGTTAGATGACAGTAATGTATCACTATTGATTTGCCAATTTTAGTTATTGTGCTGTTCTGTAGGAGAATGTCCTTATTTGGAGGAAATACACCCACAAGAGTGGCAGGGTACCATTGGCAACCTGTTCCAAAGGAGAACAGGAAAAATAAAAGTACTTTGCACTCTTCTTTCAAGTTTTCTGTAAGTTTGAAGTTATTTCAAAATACAGTGTTCAAAATGTTTTTTTTTTTTTTTTTTTTACTATGGTGAGTCCCTCTTTAGTTAGTTAACTATAACAGATATTACTGAATAGCTCAAATAGGAAATCATGAGATTTTCAGCTGCCTTTCTCACCTTCATCTAACCAGCCTACCAGGCAGGATCTCCTCTCTTGCCCAACACCAGCCTATCAGTAAAGCCACTGGAAAACCACCAAAGAACTTCATGGTCCCATCATTTTTTCTCTTAAATCGCTATCTCAACTGAGGAGAGAACAATAATTTTCTCAGTTTCTCCTAGGAGACCCTATCTTGACAAAATTCAAACCCCTACTGGAGTTATGGGACCACTTACATCTAGAAACCTGTTCTTTTTTCTTTAAAAAATTTTAAGGCAAAAAAATTAAAAAATTAATAGTAAATAAAAAAATTTAAGGCAACACATAGCTCTGAGATAAAGTTAAGTGGAGCTACTGGATAAAAAGAATCAAATTAATGAAAATAAGAAACAATCATACAGATAGGGAAGGACAAAAGACACAGCAAATTCTGGCCAATCGTCCCATGATTTCCTCCCTGTTCACTTTCTGGAAACTCTGTGTGCTCTCTACAGACATCAGGAAGCTCTGCAGGGAATAAAGTAGGTTTGACCAGAGGTAAATGAATAAACTGGGAAACAGGCATCCAGCACCGGCCTGTGACAAGGCTCTGAAATCAGAAAAGTCAGATTGAGGGGCCCCTGGGTGGCTCAGTGGTTAAGTGTCTGCCTTAGGCTTAGGTCATGATCCCAGGATCCTGGGATGGAGTCCCAGGGAGTCGGGCTCCCTGCGAAGAGCCTGCTTCTCCCTCTGCCTGTGTCTCTGCCTCTCTCTGTGCATCTCTCATGAATAAATCAATAAAATTTAACAGAAAGAAAGAAAGAAAGAAAGAAAGAAAGAAAGAAAGAAAGAAAGAAAGAAAGAAAGAAAGAAAGAAAGAAAGAAAGAAAGAAAGAAAGAAGAAAGACGAAAGGAAGGAAGGAAGGAAGGAAGGAAGGAAGGAAGGAAGGAAGGAAGGAAGGAAGAAAAGAAAGAAAGAAAAGTCAGATTGAGAGTAATTCAGTGGCCTGAATAATGCTTTTGCATTTGATATAACTGTGAGTATTGCCTCCTTCGGTCAAAAATGCTTGTAAAAGTTTGCAGCCTGCATGCCCACTGGACGAGAGGCCATTTCTTGGAAGGTACCCGAGGAATCTGCTATTGGTGGAGAAGTCAACTTTACGAGGTGATGAAGATTCCTTCCGCAGCAGACTAGATGCAGGTCCAAGCCTTTCTTGGGGTGTTTGTCTTTTCTTAGAGGAGGGGAGATACTGAATTTCTTTGTCCTGCTCATTTCCTTTCCCTGCTTAAAATGAAAAAAAAAAAAAAAAAAAAAGTTCTGTTGGACTTACCCTGTGTTTGTTTTCCTTCCCTCTGGACTCACTTGGATTTTTTTTTTTTCTGTAGTTGGCTTTTCCTCATTTTTAAAGTCTGGTTGATTTAGGCTGACATAAGTTTAAATGTGTTTACATGTGTGCTTATCAAATAAATATGACAACATCAGTTTGGACCTCTTTGGAAATCAAAGACAAAGTTCCCATCTTTGCAGTGTAATCCTTTAAAGGGAATTGCTCTTTCCCATTTCCCACCAACCTGGGGTCAGTTTTAGGAAGAGATCTCTGTGTCTAATGCTCTCAGTATCCAGGAATGCAATCTTACATGCGCTGAGCAAAATTACCATTATGTGGCCATATTTGGTCACTTACTTATGTATTCCACAGGTACCTGTTTTGCTAAGTTTTGGAGATAATAAAATCAAGTCTCAGACACACAGACTCTCACCTCACGATGCTCATGGTCCACAGAGATATGGGCAAGTAAATCAACAGACTCAGTAGAAACGATTGTTATTGTTGGCATCACAGTGGAAAAACATCTGCCTAAGTGGGAGGGAGACAGGGAAGGTCCTCAAGAAACCATGCTTGAGCTTGGTTCTGAAGGGCAGAAACATGAGGTGGAGTGGATGGAGGGTCTGGGGGGCAGCAAATTCCTTCCAGGCAAAGGAGAGAGCATGAGTGAAGCTTGGGAACTTGAATAAGGCTCTAAAATCCTCTAGAATATGACCAGCAGGGGCCCATTTGGTGCCCACACTTTTTCTTATCAGCAAAACTGCTTGTGCTGTGTGGGGTTCTAATTTCCAGAAGTTGGGAATCTGTTCTGACAAATGGGAGTGTATTTGCTTTGACAACAGAACAAAGTATTTGGAACTGTGATGGATCTTGACAATTAACTGTTAGTGGGGCAGTAGGGGGCATAGTTCTGACCCCTAATTCTATCTGCTTCTTCTCTTACCTATTTCAGTGGGTTTCTATACTTTCTGGGATTTAAATAGCCCTATGCTTGGATTTATAATTTTAGTGACATCCACATTGTTTATAATCATGATAGTTTGGTTACTTAGAGGCTGGCAGAGGTATTTCTAAATATGCTATGATCAGAACTTCCTATTATTTCATTCATCAAATAATTACTGATCACCTAGAATGCCAGATACTGTTCTAGTTGTTGGATATGCAGCAGTGAGCAAAATAATGCTCCTGCTCACTGGAGCTGAGATTCTAGTGAAAGCAAACAGAAGCTAAATAAAATAAATATGTTCATCATATATTCTATTGGAAGTTGATCAATGCATTGAAAAAAAAATTAAAAAGCAGGGAAGGGATATAGGAAGCACCAGGGGTCAGGAACTGAATTTTAACTTTGATGGTTGAGATAGGTCTTATCGAAAGCCACCGTTAAGCAAAGATGTAAAGGATATCTGAGTTAGAGAGGACAGCAAGTAGAAAGTCGGGGTGGTTGGAGCATGCCTGGCAGGTTTGAAGTTTGAGGAACAAATAACAAGCAGCCCGGTGTGGCTAGAGCTGAGTGAGCAGGGGTGAGTAGCACAATACTAGGTCAGCAAGGTGACGGTTCTGAACCGGGCTGCCTTGGCTCATTATATGGTGGCTGGCGCCTCAGCTGGGCTTGGACACCTCAGGACAGCTTTATGGCTCATATCTGGTGGTTGTCAGGCTGGTTGTTCTAGACTAACGCCTCAGCTGGGACAGCTAGGCTCTGCTCCTGTGGTGTCTCATCTTCCCGCAGGCCAGCCCAGGGCTTCCTCACACAGAGAGTTCTAAGCCCAAGAGTGTAAGCCTAACGTGGAAGAGTTTTGCAAGCCTCTGTCAGCAGCACATAGGCTAATATCCAATTGGCCAAAGCAAATGACACTGAGAAACCCAGAGTCAATGAGCAAGCTTCATGGGGGCACAGATACAGCTGTGGGCATTCAGGGACATAATTATAGCAATCGGTTATGCCCCTCACGTCATTAACACAGCCCCTGGCCACACTGAATGCCCACTACATAAATATACTGTTTGCAATCACTGACTGTTTCCTTCCTCTGTTACTGAAGAAACTGCATTCTCTCAAGAGTCCAGGTGTTGTGTGCTTTTAAGTTTTAGTGGATTTTATTTTTTAGAGTATTTTTAAGTTTACATCTAAATTGAACAGAAAGTACAGAGATGTCCATATACCTCCTGCCCCCACACTGATACAGCTTCTCACACCATTGACATCCCTAACCAGACCAGCACATGTGTTACAACAAGTGAGCTCACATCAACCCATCATTATCCACCAATTTTCCATGAAGGTTCATCCCTGGTGTTGCACGTTTGTTTGGATGGATGTGTGATGGATAATGCCATGGATGCACCATTATCATATTGTGGAGAATAGCGTCACTCCCCTTGCTTGGTGCTGTCTTCTCCCAGAATGCTGTGCCTTTGCACGGTCATCCCTAAAGTCCTAGAAGAGACTCTCTCCCACCCAGAAAGTCTTTCAGGGCCCTTCTGGCTGGGCTAACTGCCTGTGAATTCTGGGACCCACAGCACACTATACTAGCATTATTTTCACTAAATTAATTATATATTTTCATGTCTGGCCCTCCAGTAGGCGGTAATTCTCTATTTACAAAGGAATATAGAGGAAACTTAGAATATAATTAGTATCATCATCATCATCATTATAGCTACTCTTAATAGACTTCTTATGTCCCAGGCAATGTTTATATCTGTTGATTCATTTAAGTTACATGCTCATGGAAACAGGTGCTCCCATATGTGCGTCTTTGAACTTCCCAATTCTGTACCCCTCCCTTGGTTTTTTCCTATATTCTATCTGCATGTGATTTTAGAAGAAGTTTCTTGTTTTTATCCTCTGCTTGTGAAGAGCTACAGCAGTGACATACTCATCACAAAGAAGACTGGAGGAGACTGAAAGATAGGAAGAAATAAAGGACCTAATTGCAATGTTTGGCACACAGTAAGTCCTTAAAGTAATCATTCCCTTTTTTTCCTTGCAACCTATTTGCCTGGGTCTCTACTGATCAGTTTGCCACTAGATGGCAGGCTTTTGGCCAAAACACTAGTCAGACAAATACATGTCCCTTAAACTATTTCTTGGGTTCCCTCTACCTGTATCTTATGGTGGTTTTTAATGTGTCAAAGTAATATCGATCCATTTGTTTGGTTCTCAAATAATGGCCAGTGTAAACAGGTGGGCAGCTATGAACTCTTAGGCAGGAAAACTGGCCAATCACTGCACATAACTCTGCTTAGCAGTAAACATTGTGACTGCTATCTAAACACTGTAAAAGTCAAATTTCTACCTTGCAATATTTCTACATTGATGTCAGTGCTTATTTCACATTTAAGAGCTATCCATATGTGCAGCAATATATTCTTTGAAATAATTCCGTTGGAGTTTGCTGCCACAGATCACTTAGATACCTTTCCCCAAGAATTCAAAGGACAAGGACCTCAATTAGCTTTTGTGGGAAAATTGGGACTCATGACTCAGGATTTTCTCCAAAGTTTAGAATAAATAATAGCTGATGGGACGCCTGGGTGGCTCAGTCGTTTAAGAGTCTGCCTTGGGCTCAGAGTCCTGGGATCAAGCCCTGTGTTGGACTCCTTGCTTGATAGGCAGCCTGCTTCTCCCGCTCTGCCATTTGTGCTCTAACATTCTCTCTTTCATATAAATAAAATCTTTTAAGAAATAATCGCAGAAAACATTTACTGAGCACTACTAATGCCAATTATTATGCTAAGACTATTCATAGTAACCTGATGATAAGTTGGAAGTATTATTTTTTTCCCATCAAGTTATGTTTACTCCAAAATTGCAAGGTTGGTTCAATATTTGAAAAGTCCCCAATATAGTTTTCTGTATTAAGAGAATAACAATGGAAAATTATATAATTTTCTTATATAAGTGCAAAAGAGTCTTTGACAAGATTCAACACACAAAGAAAAACTTGTAGCAAACTGTGAATAGAAGGAAACTAATTTGGTAAAAATTACCAGCAAAAAGCCAACAGCAAACATTATTCTTTTAAAATTTTTGGTAATGAAAGACAATTTCAATACAAAAATTCCTATTATTTTTCCCACTTATTCTTTTTTAAAAACTGCAGTAAAATATACATAATATAAGATGTATTACTTTAGCATTTTTAAATGTAAAGTTCAATGGCATTAAGTACATCCATGATATTGTACAACAACCATTACCATTCATCTCCAGAATGTTTTTCATCTTTCCAAACCGAAACCCTGTACCCATTGAACACTGTCTCTCCAGTCCCCTATGTCCACAGCCCCTGGCAACCAACATTCTGCTTTCTGCCTCTATGAATCTGTCTGCTTTAGGTCCCTCATATATGTGGAGTCACACAGTGTTTGTGTTTTTGTGACTGGCTTATTTCAGTTAACATAATGTCTTCAGGGTTCATTCATGTGGTAGCATGTGTTGGAATTTCCTTCCTTTTTAAGGCTGGATGATAATCCATTGTATACATAAACATTTTGTCTCTCCGTTCATCCACTGATAGAAATTGGGTAGCTTCCATCTTTGGCTATTATGAATAATGCTGCTGTGAGCACAGCTGTACAAATATCTCTTCAATTCCTTACCTGCAGTTCTTTTGCATATATACTTAGAAGAGGAATTGCAGGATCATATATTAATTCTATATTTAATATTTTTGAGGGACTATCATACTGTTTTCCATATCAGTAGCACCATTTTACATTCCCACCAACAGTGCACAAGGGTTCCCATTTCTCCAGTCTTGCCAACATTTATTCTCTGTTGTTCTTGTTTTTAATAGCTGTCATCCTAATAGGTGAGAAGTGCTTTCTCATAATGGTTTCGATTTGGATTTCCCTAATAATCAGTGATACTGAACATCTTTTCATGTGTTTATTGGCCATTTGTTTGTCTTCTTAGCTGAAATGTCTATTCAAGTCCATTGCTCATTTTCTAATAGGCTTTTGTTGTTGTTGAGTTATAGGAGTTGTTTATATATACCAAATATGAAGCCCTTATTACATATATGATTTGCAAAGATTTTCTCCTATTCTGTGGGTTAACTTTTCATTCTGTTGATAATATCCTTTGATGCATAGATGTCTTTAAGTTTGATATAATCCAATTTATCTATTTTTTTCTATTGTTGCCTGTGCTTTTGGTGTCATATCCCAAAAAAATTACTGCCAAGTCTAATGCCTCAAGCTATTCATATATTTTCTTCTGAATCTTGTAGTGTTAGGTCTTACATTTAGGTCATGAATCCATTTCGAGTTAATTTTTATATATGGCATTAGGGAAAAGTCCAACTTCATTCTTTCACATGTGGGTATCCAATTTCCCCAGTACTATTTGAGAATACTGTCCTTTCTCCATTGGATGGTTCTTGTCATCCTTGTTGAAAACCATTTGATCATACATGTAAGTGATTGTTTCTGGGCTCCTTATTCTATTCCACAGGCCTATATGTCTTTATGCCACTATCATATTGTTTCGATTGCTTTAGTTTTGTTTTTTTTATAAATTTATTTTTTATTGGTGTTCAATTTGTCAACATATAGAATAACAACACCCAGTGCTCATCACGTCAAGTGCCCACCTCAGTGCCCGTCACCCAGTTACCCCCACCCCCCGCCCACCTCCCCTTCCACCACCCCTAGTTCATTTCCCAGAGTTAGGAGTCTTTCATGTTCTGTCTCCCTTTCTGATATTTCCCACATATTTCTTCTCCCTTCCCTTCTATTCCCTTTCACTATTTTTTATATTCCCCAAATGAATGAGACCATATAATGTTTGTCCTTCTCCGATTGACTTATTTCACTCAGCATAATACCCTCCAGTTCCATCCACGTTGAAGCAAATGGTGGGTATTTGTCGTTTCTAATGGCTGAGTAATATTCCATTGGATACATAAACCACATCTTCTTTATCCATTCATCTTTCGATGGACACCGAGGCTCCTTTCACAGTTTGGCTATTGTGGACATTGCTGCTAGAAACATCGGGGTGCAGGTGTCCCGGCGTTTCACTCCATCTGTATCTTTGGGGTAAATCCCCAGCAGTGCAATTGCTGGGTCCTAGGGCAGGTCTATTTTTAACTCTTTGAGGAACCTCCATAGAGTTTTCCAGAGTGGCTGCACCAGTTAACATTCCCACCAACAGTGCAAGAGGGTTCCCTTTTCTCCGCATCCTCTCCAACATTTGTTGTTTCCTGCCTTGTTAATTTTCCCCATTCTCACTGGTGTGAGGTGGTATTTCATTTTGGTTTTGATTTGTATTTCCCTGATGGCAAGTGACACGGAGCATTTTCTCATGTGCTTGTTGGCCATGTCTATGTCTTCCTCTGTGAGATTTCTGTTCATGACTTTTGCCCATTTCATGATTGGATTGTTTGTTTCTTTGCTGTTGAGTTTATTTTTTATTTTTTTATAAATTTATTTTTTATTGGTGTTCAATTTGCCAACATATAGAATAACACCCAGTGCTCATCCTGTCAAGTGCGATTGCTTTAGTTTTGTAGTAATATTTGAAACCAGGAAGTGTGAGGTGTCAACTTTGTTCTTTTTCAGTATTGTTTGGCCATTTAGGGTACTTTTAGATTTTAGGATGATTTTTTTCTCTTTCTGTAAAGAATGTCATTTGAATTTTGATAGGAACTGCATTGAATCTGTAGACCATTTAGGTTGAACTGACATCCTAACAATATTATGTCTTCTCATCCTTGAACACAGGACATCTTTCCATTTATTGGTATCTTCCTTAATGTCTTTCAGCAAATGTTTTGTGATTTTAAGTGTACAAGTCTTTTGCCTCCTTGGTTAAGTTTATTCCCAAGAGTCTGATTTCATTTTATTTTTGATGTACTTTTGTAAATGAAAAATTTTTTTAAATTTCCTTTTCAGATCATTCATTGTTGGTGTATAGAAATGCAACTGATTTTTTGTATGTTGATTTTGTATTATGCAAGTTTGCTAAATTTGTTTATTAGTTTTAACAGTTTTTGTGGAATCTTTAGGGTTTTCTACATATATAAGATAATGTTGTCTGTATATAGAGATAATTTTATTTCTTCATTTCCAATTTGGATGTGTTTTACTTCTCTTTCTTGCCTAACTGTTCTGGCTAGGACTTCTAGTACTGTGTAGAACAGAAGTGGAGAAATCCGGCATTCTTGTCTCCTCCCTGATCTTACAGGGAAAACTTTTAGCCTTTTCATTATGTGGTATGTCACCTGTGGGGTTTTCATAGATAGCCTATATTATATTGAGATTGTTTATTTTTATTGTCAGTTTGTTCAGTGATGAATTTGGTCAATGCTTTTTTCTATATAAATTGATATTATCATGTGATCTTCTCCCTTTCAGTCTGTGTGGGGTGTTACATTGATTGATTGAACCATCTTTGCATTCCAACTTGATCAAAGTACATAATCCTTTTAATGAGCTTTTGAATTCTGTTTGGTATTATTGTGTTGAGGATTTTTGTGTCAATATTCATCAGAGATATTGGTCTGTAGTTTTCTTGCAATGTCTATGTCTAGCTTTGGTGTCAGGTTACTCCTGGCCTCAGAATATTTAGGAAGTATTCCCTTCTCTTCAATTTTTTAGGAGAGTTTGAAAAGGATTGATGTTAATTCTTTATGTGGTAAAACTCTCTAGTGAAACCATTTGGTCTGGGGCTTTTCTTTGTTGGGAGGCCTTTGATTATTAAATCAATCTCCTTCCTAGCTGTAGATCTGTTTAGATTTTCTACTTCTTTATGATTCAGTCTTGGTATGTTATGTGTTTCTAAGAATTTGTGCATTTCATCTGATTTATCTAATTTGTTTATGCTTAATTGTTCATAGAACTCTCTTATAATCTTTATTTCTGTAATAATTCTGTAATAACAGTAATAACAGTAACACCCCCTCCTTTATTTCTGATTTTAGATATTTGAATGTTCTCTCTTTTTAACTTAGTTAAAAGATGTCAATTTTGTTGTGCTTTTTGAAGAACCAACTATTGGTTTAGCTGATTGTCTCTATTATTTTCTATTGTGTTTAATCTTTTTTATTACTATCTTCTGCTACCTTTGGGGTTCATTTGTTCTTTTTCTAGTTCGTTGAGGTGGAAATTTAGGTTGTTGATTTGAGATCTTTCTTTTTTTTTTTTGAGATCTTTCTTTTTTATTTTTATTTTAAAAATTTATTTATTTATTTATTTATTTATTTGAGAGAGTGAGAAGATCACAGAGGGAGAGAGAGAAGCAGACTTGCCATTGAGCAGAGAGCCCAATGCAGGGCTCAATTCCAGGATCCTGAGATCATGACCTGAGCCAAGGGAGGCACATACCCAACTGAGCCACCAGGTGCCCCTTTTCTTTTTAAATGTAATCCTTACAGCTATAAATTTCCCTCTTAGCAAGGCTTTCTTTGAATCCCATAAATTTTGATATGTTGTGTTTTCATCTTCATTTGCCTCATGTGTTTTCTAATTTCCATTGTGATTTCTCTTTTGATCCATTGTTTTTTTTTAAGATCCCGGTGTTTAATTTCCACATATTTGTGGATTTCCCAATATTCATTTCTACTGTTAATTTCCAATTTAATTCTATTCTGGTCAGAAAAGATACTTGAAAATGATTTCAATTTTTAAAGTTTATTTTGTAAAACAAGTATTTTGTTTTACAGCCTAACATATGATCTATCTTGAATATACACTTGAGAAAAATGTATAATCTTCTCTTGGTGGGCAGAGCATTCTTTATAAATCTATTAGGTCCAAAAGGTCTATAGTACTGTTGAAGTTCTTTATTTCCTTATTGATCTTCTGTCTGGTTGTCCTATTAAAATGCTAGTATTATTATTTTCATTTTTATAGACAAGGAATGGAGGCAAAGAGATATAAAGTATCTTGCTCAAGTTCAGAGCTAGTAAGTGGTAGAATTAGCCCTCAATTCCAGGTCTTGATTCTCCATAGGCCATGCTCTAAATTACCAAAGAAAAGATAACTTTTGATGCTGTCCACACTCTGATAACCTCACTATTCAACTCAAACATTTACTTGCTAAGATTCAATAATTGCCAAATGCCACACACAGTCATATGTATACAAACATATGTATATGTGCATATATATGTGTATCTGTATTTATATATGTACATATATATACATATAAATGCATATATATATTTATATATATAATTTAAAATTTCTTCTCTCTTTCTTTAGAATAGTGGATCTTCTTATTGGATATTAGATATTGATAAACTTGGCTTTCTAGTCCCCCTTCAGCCAGCTGAGATCTATATTCATACCTGTTTTCTCACTCTCCATTTTTCCATCTGTTCCAGATGCACAACAAATACCTCCAAATCTAGCAGGTTTGATTATGTTCATGGATTCTGTGGGTCAGGAATTCAAACAGGGCTTAGCAGGATGACTTGCTTCTGCTCCAATGTCTGGGTTTTCAGTTTGGAACTGGCATCATCCAAAAGCTCTTCAACTTTACTCACATTTGCCATGCCTGGGTTAGGACTACTGAGAGCCACACACTGCTGCTTGAGTGCCTACATGTGGCCTCTGCATGTGGCTTGGGCTTCCTGACAACATGGAGCCTCAGGGAGGTCAGACTTCTTACATGGTGGCTCAGGGCTCCAAGCGCAAGGCTTATATCACCTTCTCTGACCCATTTTGAAAGTCACAGAATATCACTTCTCCTGTATTATATTGTTCAAAGGAGTCACAGTGCACCCAGGTTCAAGCAGAGGGCACATACCCTCTCCCTCCTAAAGAAGGAAAGTCACACTGCAGATGAACATTTGGGACAGAGAAATTGTTGTGGCTATGTTTGGAAAATGTAATCTGCCACACGCATCTTGTCTCCCTCAGCTCACTAATAATCTGTATCTGGAAATTACCTGTAAGGTCTCCCTGGCATCTGGGACTTTCCTTGGTCTATCCTTTTCATGACCCCATTAAGATTAGAACTTCCAATGGCCTCTTTCTTCTCTCTGGCTCATTGCCTATAGGACACTGAAGGAGATAGTGGGGGCTGTGACAGTGCCAAGTCCAAGGATGAAGCTTTGACCTACTTTCAGTGACTGATTCAATCCTGGACCTTCATTTTAGACAGACAGCTGAGACAAAATATGCAAGCTAAATGGTCTCTGAAACCAGAAAGGTCACAAAATATGTTACTCAAAAAGTAGACTAATTGAACAATACCAAGAGACAGGATGTTATAAGAGACAGTCACAGCTTCAAAGTGTTTTTATGGTATGTAGGTATGATATCTCCTTTAACTAAAGATCTTACACTTTTTGCAGGGGGCATTTGTTATTGATGCTCAGCTATGAAAAATTAGATATTCATTAGCTCTCTGGAGAAGAAGCACAATGGAGAAAGGGGAACAGAGCCAAGGCCCAGTGAGCCAGTCCCACCCAACAGGTGCCATTCCCTTATTCTCTGGGCAAAAAAGTCACCCAGGTATGCCTGGACACCCAAGGAATGGAATTCTACTTATTTCTATTTGCCCAAAGGCAAGAAATGCTCTTCTGAAAGCTAATGTTATAGAATTTCAACTTATGTAGCTATTTTACTGGTGTCTGAATCAGAAGAGTCTTTTAATTTGACCTAGGTCTCTATTAAATTTGAATTTTGCCTTTAGTGGAGCGGGGAGTCATGTAAGTACTAAGTATGGGGTAACTTTTCAGGTACTTATTAATAATTAATCACATTATATTCCCATATAATTGTCTCCTTGCATTCAAACTTATTTCCATTTTGCTGATTGTTTCCTGGCTGTTTTGTCTTTCTTTTTTCTTTTCTTCCCCTCTTGCCATCTTCCTTTGTGATTTGATAATTTTCTAGGGTGGTATGCTTAATTCCTTTCTCTTTATCTTTTTTGTATCTACTGTAGTTTTTTGCTTTGTGGTTATCATGAGGCTCACATAAAACATCTTACTATTATAACAGTCTATTTTAAGAAGATAACAATTTAACTTTGATCACATAAAAAACTCTACCTTTTGCTCCCTTCTCTACATTTTATGTTTTTGATGACACAATTTGTATCTCATTATATTGCGTATCCATTAACAAATTATTGTGGTCATATTTAATTTTAATGCTTTTGTCTTTTAACCATTATACTAAATTTAAAACTGATTTATATCATACACCACTATTACAGTATTGAGTATTCTGATTTTGACTATACATTTACCTTTCCCCGTGAATTTTATACTTTCATATGTTTTTGTGTTACTAATTAGTGTCCTTTCATTTAGGCCTAAAGAATTCTCATGAGCATTTCTTATAAGGCAGACCTATTGGTATTGAATTCCCTTGGCCTTTTTGTGTCTGGGAAATTCTGTATTTCTACTTCATTTCTGCAGGACACCTTTTGTGGGTAGAGTGTCCTTTATTGCTAGTTTTTTTTATTTTTGCAATTTAATAAATCATCTGGCTTTTTCCTTGACTGAAAGTTTTTTGCTGAGAAATTCATTCATAGCGTTATGGGGTTCCCTTTTATGTGATGTGTCCTTTTCTCTTGCTGCTTTAAAATTCTCTTCAAATTTGATTTTTGGTAATTTGATCATAATGTGTCTCAGTGAAGTCCTTTTTGGATTAAATCTGTTTGGAGACTTTTGAGAGTAGTCCCTAGAGAGATATACTTAGATTTCCTTATGTCTTCTCAGATTTAGAAAAATTTTAGCCATTATTTCTTTAAATAAAATTTCTGCCTCTTTCTCTATCTTTTTCCTTCTGGGACACCCATAATGAGAATATTAGTTCTTTTGTTAGTATCACATAAATTCTGTAGGCTTCTTCTACTGGATCAAGTCCTTCACTGATGATCTCTATAGCATTTAAAAATGTTATTCATTGTATTCTTCAGCTCCAGAATTTC
Organism: Canis lupus familiaris; assembly: GCF_011100685.1. Classification (NCBI taxonomy): domain Eukaryota; kingdom Metazoa; phylum Chordata; class Mammalia; order Carnivora; family Canidae; genus Canis; species Canis lupus. The sequence continues at coordinate 12,563,643 of NC_049223.1, read as the reverse complement.
TTGGTTCTTTTTATTATTTATATCTCTGTTGAACCTCTTGTTTTTTTCATGTATTATTTTCCTGATTTCAGTGAGTTGTCTATGTTCTTTTCTAGCTTGTTGCACTTTCTGATAACAATCATTTTGAGCTCTTTGTGAGGCAATTCATAGATCTCCATTTCTTTGGGTTTGATTACTGGAAAATTATTGTGTTCCTTTGGTGATGTCATATTCCTTTGACTTTACACACTCTTTGGCATTTTGCATTGCTTTTTTTGCATTTAAAGAAGCAGTCATGTGTCCAGTCTTTACTACTTGGCTTGAGAAGAGGAAGATCTTCACCAGTCATCCCAGTTTGGGATTCTGAGGCTCACTGAGACCTTGTCTATGGATGTGCTTGCTTCGTACTTCTTGTTGGGGGAATTCTTAAGATCATATGCCTTCTCTCAATCCTACAAAATCAGGCCAATGTTGAGAGCTTTCTATTTGTTTATGCAACAGCAATGCCATGAAATGCTCAACTTTGTGTGACTTTCCCATACTTGGGATGGCTTTCCACATGTGCTTGAAAGTCATCTGTAAAGGCTTCTCATGCAGACTGTGAGGGCACACTGGGAGATGGCTGTGAGGGGTGCGTGAAACATAAAGAGCATTGGGGGGTGCCTCTGGGCCAGTGAGAGGGGTCCACAGGTGAGGTGTCCCAAGAAACTCATGGCTGGGCTTCTTGTGGAGTCTGTGAGATTTCCGTGGCCCTTTGATGAGTTCTGAGCTCTTGCTGCTGTGCTCCCACCTCTCTCAACCTCTCAGCTGGGCTGAGTACTTCTGTACTCTGGGTGGGATGTACTCTGAGTGGGATGAGGAAAAACTGGTCTTCCTGAGCAGTGTCTTGAACAGCTCAGGAAGCTGGTCACTCACTCACTATGCTGTCACTCTTCCCTGTAAGAGAAATGGTAGGCTGAGGGGTTCTCTCTTGGCACCTGCTGCCTTCAGGAAGAGGTAACAAGTAAAGGGAAATCCTTCTTCTTCCCTTCGTCAATACATGTATATTCAGCTCCAGGTATGTATTGAAACTGCTCTACTGAACTCCTGAACCCCACAAAGTTACTCTTGTCTCTGGGTGGCTGTTGAAATTGATGTTCTTGGGGGAATTATGATAGAGAACCCCCTATTCCACCAGCTTGCTGAGGTCAGTCCCCTTCAACTCCTCAGAATGTCAGGGCAAGGGGGTGTAGGGGCTTCAGGTTAGCAGGTTGAGATTTCTGTTTGAATCTACCTGTCCTCCTCTTATAACCAAACTATAAAATACTTTAGTGTCCTAATTCAAACTTGTAACTGATAATGTTATCCCCCTCGAGATTATTTGCATTTTAACAGACATCTTACCTTTAAAAAATTAATGAGTTTGCAAGGAAAGGAAGGACTATCAGGAGTTCTTGGTTGGTTTGAGTAACCTACAACATTACATTCTTTAGGCTGAAGTTAAGCTACTCTGGGTGCCCTTAGAAACATTACCAGTGTCCCTGTCATGGGATTTTCTCAGTCTTCTTCATGTAATCCAGCAGTTCCATCTTGTGGGTTACGGAGATAGAGGCAAGAGGTAGTTTCTTTAGCAGGAGGCCTGTTTGCCTGGGAAACAAGACTGAAAGCCAGAGAATAAATCTGTCCCTTGTCAGGTCGGGCTAAATCAAGTCAAATTTAGATCTGAACTCAGTTCTGTAGACAGTTTAAAATGGACTTTTTAATGGGGAACAAAAACTAAAAGCGCTAACGTCTACAAAATGCTCCAAGCCTGCCACAACAGTTTTCAACTTGTTACAGGAATGTATAGCCATGTGCTAAAATGCTTTAGAACATCTTCATGATGGGCAGCCCAGGTGGCTCAGTGGTTTAGCGTGGCCTTCAGCCCAGAGCATGATCCTGGAGACTGGGGATTGAGTCCCACGTCGGGCTCCCTGCATGGAGCCTGCTTCTCCCTCTGCCTGTGTCTCTGCTTCTCTCTCTCTCTCTCTCTCTCTCTTTCTTTCTGTGTGTCTCTCATGAATAAATAAATAAAATCTTAAAAAAAAAACATCTTTATGGTGTTCAAAACGTGATCACCAATTAGTATCAACATCGCCAGGAATGTAAGCAGAAGTTCAAATCCTTAGGTCCCACCTCAGCCCTGCTGAATTAAGTATTTTGTAGGTGGGGCCCAGCAACTGTGTTTTAACAAGGCTTCTAGGGGATTCTAATGCACTGGAAAGTTTGAGAACCGTTGCATTAGATTTTTAGAACATAGCTGCCCTATAATTGAGGATGTGGGTCAAGGCTATAGTTGCTCCCTGGGAATGTGCTCTTTCTGCTCCTGGAAGACATCCTCTCTGCAACCCTATCTCTTGTGTTGAGGGCAAGCCAACACTTAAACTTTTTGAGAGTGGTAAGATGATAGGAAATACAGATGTGACTTGCTAGGATTCCATTAGTATAAAAGGCAGAAATGTAGGCAAGAGTTAACTTTGCCCATGTCCTTGTGGGGAGGAACATTACAGAGATGAGCCGAGCCACTCCCACGTCAGGCTACTGTCCACCAAGATCCATCTGGCCACAGTCCTAGACAGACCCACTTCCTGTCTCCCTTTTTCTCCTGGCTAGCAGGGCTGAGGGTGGGGGGCAGGCTGTTTATGCTGTTTGGTTTTCCCGGCAGACTGATTTCAAGAGCTAAATCTTACTTAACAATGTGACCTCAGTGGTAAACACACTTTAAAAAGCAGCTGTCCTCTATTTCTGTTTTGGTAAATCAGAAACAGAATTTGTCTTCCTATCCTGCAGAAATGCAAGAAAGTTGAAGCAGCTGCTCCGTGCTGGCCTTAAAAAGTGCTAGCGCTAGCAAGGAACCGAGCAGCTGTGGCGTTTGCTGGGTCGGGTTTGAAATCTCCTTCTGTCCTGCTTTTCCATGTGTATATTCCACCAGGTGTGGGCTGAAAGTAAAAATAGACAACCACTAAGGGAAAATGTGGGGGAACAGAGCGGAGATAACCAAGAGAGCAAAAGAGCAATCGAGGCTGGCGCTGGAAAGGAATGCCAAGCCACCCTTAGCAAAAAAAGTAGGAGAGATCTGGGCAGCCTGGGTGGCCCAGCGGTTTAGTGCCACCTTTGGCCCATGGTGTGGTCCTGGAGACCCGGGATCGAGTCCCATGTCGGGCTCCCTCAATGGAGCCTGCTTCTCCCTCTGCCTGTGTCTCTGCCTCTCTCTCTCTGTGAGTCTGTCATGAATAAATAAATAAAATCTTAAAAAAAAAAAAAAAGTAGGAGAGATCTGTGTGTTCCAGGAAGTACTTCTCAAACTCCAATATACATATCAGTCACTGGGGAGCTGGTTACAACACAGATTCTGCTGGGTCTCAGGGGACACTACCATCTGCATCTCTACCAAGCACCCCAACGCTTAGGGGTTGATGTTACAGGTCCAAGGATCACACTGGAGGCTCTGAAGCTGTCAGGTTGACAGGATTAGGTTGCCCTCTAGTGATAATCTCAAGGAAATCCAAGGTGTTCTTTCTTGAATGGCGCAAACCTGTCAATTAAGTTTTTTTTAATTATGATAAAATTATTAATGCCAAATCAACTAGAAATTTCTACAACTTTACAAAAAAGAATAAACATTAAGCTCTTTATTATTTATGTCACTTCAAACTCTCTTTTACCATATATGAATGGAGACTCTTTTGCACCTACTCTGCGGCCAGCCTTCATTCAAGACTGGGAATGCCAGAGCCAACTTTACTCCATGTTAACCTTTACCCAGGCTCCCAACAATACTGTTTTCATCGGGTTGCTTCTTGAAAACCATTCTGCAGCTCTCCATAGTCAGAGTGTAAAGTTCAAACTCCACAGTCTGGCACTCAACAGCGTACACAACTTGGCTCTGATATTTCCAGCCTCATTGGAACTGGAGTGCTGTACCTGCATTGCAATATTACAATACTCTGTTACATGTATATATTCTATACAAATGTATTCTGCTATCATACTTTCAGGGAGCACCATTCCTGCCATGTGCTGGGTGCTATGGGTCTGGGAATACATGATCCTGCCTTCAAGCAGTTTACATATTTCTTTAATCTGCTCTTTTTTTAGGTACTACAAATTTATGGAAACACTCCAAGGCATTGGCATGGTTCATTGTATGACTACCTATAGTGTTTGAATTTTTTTGTTATTAATGCTCTGCTTTGTACACAGAACTATTTTTGGAGGAGTTGTGGGGGAGAATCTATCTTCTTGGGCTATATGTCCTAAAATAGAGTCATTGAATTAAAATTATAGTGGGTTTCATGGCTCATTATATTTGAAAGATTTCCTTTCAACGACTGAAAATATTTCCTGGTTACCACAAAATATTTATACTAGTTTTCATGCAGTACCTATGTCATTGGATCTTATCATTTAAAAGTATTTTTGTTACTTTTACAGATACATTTAGGGTCACCACTAGCCTGTCAGTCAGTGCCTTGATGCAAAATGAAAGAAAGCAGCCACACAGGCGTCTTTGGGTACAAGGTATCGTTGTGTAAGAAAAACTTTCTCTGAACAGACACAGGCCCATGACAGGGAGAGGCTTTGTGAATGGGGCATGGGCTAGATCTCTACTCCTGGGCCTGTCTTTAAAGTGCAGACTCTGGGCTCTGTGTTGGTTTAACAAACATTTTGAACCTCTGCTAAAATAGGCAAAACCATAAGTTTCATACAAATAAGTAATGAGCACATTTCACAGGTTTCATCCAACTCATTAATTAGTAGGGATCCAGGAAGATGTTAATACCGGCTCAAAGAACATTTGCAGAGCTGAGCACTTATAGACAATATAATGAAGGATTCTTAGGATAAGATTACATGGTTAGATAAAAACTGTCTAATATCTTACAGGGCAATAAACTGTAATTTTAGCGGTTATCTTTTCCACCAGACAGATTATTTACATCTCTACCAGACCTCTTTAGGTTAACCTTTACAGAGTTGTAAAATGGCTCAATCAATAGAAAGTAAATCAAAGGGCAAACGTAACACCGCCCTGAAAGAACATCCAGAAATTTCTTTTGCCTATTTCCACTGTTTGCATAATTATTTTTTTTTGCATAATTATTTTGACAGTTTCCCTCACTTGCAATCAGAAATAACCTCCAAAGAGTACTCTCAATACAAGAAGTTGGGTCCCATACGATTTGGTTAGCTTCATTATTTACATAGGTGTAGCAAGAAAATTAATTAGCCATTGGGAAAACTTGAGTTTGCTCTGCAAACCTAGAACCACATGATATTGGGCCACTACCTGGCCTAAAACACTGCATTTATGGGATTTCACCTGCAGAACCTAATCAGACCTAAATAAGAATCATTCCCAAATGTAATGCTACAGGTATGGTCTTGATCACATAGTTGGTTTTCCTATTGTTTTCAGGTAAAAGGGGGACAAATTATTATTAAACCTATTAAAATAATTAGACTGTTATTAAAAGTAAGGAGATTTAGTAAGAATGTTTGTTTTCTGAATTCTGAGGGGCCAGTGAGAATCAGATACCATTTTAAACGTTTTTGTTTTTAAGTAGGCTCCATGCCCAGTGGGGAGCCCAATGCAGGGCTTGAACTCAAGACCCTGAGATTGAGATCTGAGCTGAGATCAAGAGTTGGACACTTCACCGACTGAGAGCCCCTTTTAAAAATGTTTTTATGTTTTTATGTATCAGTTTACAAAGAATAAGTTATTAAACTGAAAGTGAGCTATAAATAGCTTGAATAGACAGAGAAAGCACTTCCTATTTCCTAAAACTAGAGTATTAGAAGTAATACCAACAATATTCCAAGTAAAATGCCACGATGACATTTTCCTTGGTTCAGTCCTATGGAATTAATTGTTGTGTGGCTGGATTTTGGGTCAGCAATCTGCTTTCATGAGGTATGTCTGAATCTGGATTTAAAAGAGTCCTGGAAATCCTCGCTAAATTCACTGGAATAGTCTGAATGTTATCTAAGCCATGTCAACTTAAAAGCCCGTACACAAGAGTGTATTCTTCAAAGTGTTAATAGTTTAAAGGAGTTTAAAGGACCTATCACAGTCCTTTCTACAGGGCTCTGCAACCGTCTTTTCATGAAGAACACATTCTAGTTAGAGCAGAGCCTTCAGCCAAGCATCTCGGGGAAGCAGATACTGGTATAATCATGAGACTGAATAATCATAATTTATTACAGTAAACCATAGTATCAGAATGGAAGAAAGCAAAATTCTCTATTGGGATCAGTACATAACTATTTCTTAGGTTTTAATTAACTTCCCCTGAAAGTAAGAATATATTATAGTGAGAGCATTTATAAATCTCTAAGATCTTTTCACAAAATATACACATTTCAGAATATCAATATTTACATTTTACCAATGCAGACCTAACCAAGGGAAAGCTGAGCATCTCTTCTGATTTGACAGGTTTTTTCTCACACAGTTTTTACAATTATGTTTAACTAATAAAGAAGGAAGTAGCATAGCAAACAACCCCAATTATTTCTAGCATCTCTCCTTTTATGAGGCAAAAAGAGTACATTTTTGCAATTTCCAAGGGTCCTCTGGAAAATTTCAAAGGTAGTTTAAGTTTAAAATACATCTCCCCCCTGCCCCTCCCCACTGCCTGCTCTTCTTTCTTTAAATTTGAAGGCTGGATTTTGGAAAGACAAAGTCAAAACAATAATCAGAAGATGTTTGGATGCTTGATTAAGATAGGATAATAGGAGGCCTGGCAATCAACACTTGGTTACCTATTTAATCAATGTAAAAATATTTTAACATAAACATAAAAGAAACTTAGCTCTCTCACAAGTGAGAAACATTTTGTGTTTTGTTTTGAGTAATTAAGGACATTATTCTGGTAAGCTATGAAATCTCTGCTATCTGGGCAGATTTCTCAGAAGGTAAAAGGTAACCTTTAACTACTGCTTGGTAAGAACCCTAGGACTGTCATGTAATCTGTCATGTAACAGAGAGAAAGCCACATTCTAGTTCTGTATTAACAGAGTACATGGAAATAAATGTTTCATGATGCCTCCTCCCTTTTAAAAACAATTACTTAATGAATAAGCCCATCTAAGCTGGCAAACTTGGTCAAAATTGAGCATGTATCATGGTTGCTTCTCAGACTCACCCAAGTATAAGCTAAGGCAAATACCCTCAGCCCCATGCTATTCACTCGAATTTTATCTTTCATTTTACTTTCATATTCTGAAACAAGCTTGTATTTTATTTTAGACAATTCTACTTTTTTTTTGTCCTTGAAAACAAAAACTCATCCTATGACTTACAGTTTCCTGTCACTTTTGGGGCTAGGGTAGTTTTTAACCACGCATATTAATTACAAGTGTTAGCCCAAGTTTGAAATTATATTTCAAGTAGAAAACTGGGAGCAGAGGGAGGGGCAAGATGGAGGAAGAGTAGGGTCCCCAACTCACCTGTCCCCACCAAATTACCTAGAAAACCTTCAAACCATCCTGAAAATCTACGAATGTGACCTGAGATTTAAAGAGAGAACACCTGGAATGCTACAGTGAGAAGAGTTCGCGCTTCTACCAAGGTAGGAAGACGCGGGAAAAAGAAATAAAGAAACAAAAGGCCTCCAAGGGGGAGGGGCCCGCGAGGAGCCGGGCTGAGGCCGGGGCGAGTGTCCCCAGGACAGGAGAGCCCCGTCCCGGAGACGCAGGAGCTGCACCGACCTTCCCGGGCGGAAAGGGGCTCGCGGGGAGTTAGAGCAGGACCCAGGAGGGCGGGGATGCCCTCAGGTTCCCCGGGACAGTAACAGACACCTGCGCCCCGGGAGAGTGCGCCGAGCTCCCTAAGGGCTGCAGCGCACGGCGGGACCCGGAGCAGCTCGGAGGGGCTCGGGCGGCGGCTCCGCGGAGGGGGCTGCGGGGCGGGAGCACGAATCCAACACCACAGGCCCCGGAGCACAGGGCACCGGGACACAGACCAGGATCCGCCCCCCGCCCCCCGACAGGCAGAGGCCAGGAGGGCCCAGGACAGCGAGGACGCTCCTGCCCCAGCTGAGCAGATCAGCGGCCCCGCCCGGAGCCTCCAGGCCCTGCAGACGGAGAGCTCTGGGGCTACTGCGGGAGCTGACTCCAGGGCTCCAGAGCTGGCCCCGCCACTGCCACTGCGGATGTTCCTCCTGGGGCCCCACGGGGTAAACAACCCCCACTGAGCCCTGCACCAGGCGGGGGGCTGAGCAGCTCCCCAAGTGCTAACACCTGAAAATCAGCACAACAGGCCCCTCCCCCAGAAGACCAGCTGGACGGACAAGTTCCAGGGGAAGTCAAGGGACTTAAAGTATACAGAATCAGAAGATACTCCCCTGTGTATTTGATTTTTTTTTTTTTTTTTTTTTTTTGCTTTTTGATTTCTGTTTGCTTCCCCCACCCTTTTTTTCCTTTCTTTCTTTTTCTTTCTCTTTTTCTTCTTTTTTTTTCCTCCTTTTTTTCTTTTTTCTTTTTCTCTTTTCTTTCCTTTCCTTCTTTCTCTCCTCTCTTTTTCTCCTTTTCCCAATACAACTTGTTTTTGGCCACTCTGCACTGAGCAAAATGACTAGAAGGAAAACCTCACCTCAAAAGAAAGAATCAGAAACAGTCCTCTCTCCCACAGAGTTACAAAGTATGGATTACAATCCAATGTCAGAAAGCCAATTCAGAAGCACTATTATACAGCTACTGGTGGCTCTAGAAAAAAGCATAAAGGACTCAAGAGACTTCATGACTGCAGAATTTAGATCTAATCAGGCAGAAATTAAAAATCGATTGAATGAGATGCAATCCAAACTAGAAGTCCTAACAACGAGGGTTAATGAGGAGGAAGAACGAGTGAGTGACATAGAAGACAAGTTGATGGCAAAGAGGGAAACTGAGGAAAAAAGAGACAAACAATTAAAAGACCATGAGGATAGATTAAGGGAAATAAGTGACAGCCTGAGGAAGAAAAATCTACGTTTAATTGGTGTTCCCGAGGGCGCCGAAAGAGACAGAGGTCCAGAATATGTATTTGAACAAATCATAGCTGAAAACTTTCCTAATCTGGGAAGGGACACAGGCATTCAGATGCAGGAAATAGAGAGATCCCCCCCTAAAATCAATAAAAAGCGTTCAACACCTCGACATTTAATAGTGAAGCTTGCAAATTCCAAAGATAAAGAGAAGATCCTTAAAGCAGCAAGAGGCAAGAAATCCCTGACTTTTATGGGGAAGAGTATTAGGGTAACAGCAGACCTCTCCACAGAGACCTGGCAGACCAGAAAGGGCTGGCAGGATATATTCAGGGTCCTAAATGAGAGGAACATGCAACCAAGAATACTTTATCCAGCAAGGCTCTCATTCAGAATGGAAGGAGAGATAAAGAGCTTCCAAGACAGGCAGCAACTGAAAGAATATGTGACCTCCAAACCAGCTCTGCAAGAAATTTTAAGGGGGACTCTTAAAATTCCCCTTTAACAAGAAGTCCAGTGGAACAATCCACAACAACAAGGACTGAATAGATATCATGATGACACTAAACTCATATCTTTCAATAGTAACTGTGAACGTGAACGGGCTTAATGACCCCATCAAAAGGCGCAGGGTTTCAGACTGGATAAAAAAGCAGGACCCATCTATTTGCTGTCTACAAGAGACTCATTTTAGACAGAAGGACACCTACAGCCTGAAAATAAAAGGTTGGAGAACCATTTACCATTCAAATGGTCCTCAAAAGAAAGCAGGGGTAGCCATCCTTATATCAGATAAACTAAAATTTACCCCGAAGACTTTAGTGAGAGATGAAGAGGGACACTATCTCATACTTAAAGGATCTATCCAACAAGAGGACTTAACAATCCTCAATATATATGCCCCGAATGTGGGAGCTGCCAAATATATCAATCAATTAATAACCAAAGTTAAAAAATACTTAGATAATAATACACTTATACTTGGTGACTTCAATCTAGCTCTTTCTAAACTCGATAGGTCTTCTAAGCACAACATCTCCAAAGAAACAAGAGCTTTAAATGATACACTGGACCAGATGGATTTCACAGATATCTACAGAACTTTACATCCAAACTCAACTGAATACACATTCTTCTCAAGTGCACATGGAACTTTCTCCAGAATAGACCACATACTGGGTCACAAATCGGGTCTGAACCGATATCAAAAGATTGGGATCATCCCCTGCCTATTCTCAGACCATAATACCTTGAAATTAGAACTAAATCACAACAAGAAGTTTGGAAGGACCTCAAACACGTGGAGGTTAAGGATCATCCTGCTAAAAGATGAAAGGGTCAACAAGGAAATTAAGGAAGAATGAAAAAGATTCATGGAAACTAATGAGAATGAAGATACAACCGTTCAAAATCTTTGGGATGCAACAAAAGCAGTCCTAAGGGGGAAATGCATCGCAATACAAGCATCCATTCAAAAACTAGAAAGAACTCAAATACAAAAGCTAACCTTACACCTAAAGGAGCTGGAGAAAAAACAGCAAATAGATCCTACACCCAGCAGAAAAAGAGAGTTAATTAAGATTCGAGCAGAACTCAACGAAATCAAGACCAGAAGAACTGTGGAACAGGTGAACAGAACCAGGAGTTGGTTCTTTGAAAGAATTAATAAGATAGGTAAACCATTAGCCAGCCTTATTAAAAAGAAGAGAGAGAAGACTCAAATTAATAAAATCATGAATGAGAAAGGAGAGATCACTACCAACACCAAGGAAATACAAACGATTTTAAAAACATATTATGAACAGCTATATGCCAATAAACTAGGCAATTTAGAAGAAATGGACGCATTCCTGGAAAGCCACAAACTACCAAAACCGGAAAGGAAGAAATAGAAAACCTGAACAGGCCAATTACCAGGGAGGAAATTGAAGCAGTCATCAACAACCTCCCAAGACACAAGAGTCCATGGCCAGATGGCTTCCCAGGGGAATTCTATCAAACGTTTAAGAAGAAACCATACCTATTCTACTAAAGCTGTTCGGAAAGATAGAAAGAGATGGAGTACTTCCAAATTTGTTCTATGAAGCCAGCATCACCTTAATTCCAAAACCAGACAAAGACCCCACCAAAAAGGAGAATTACAGACCAATATCCCTGATGAACATGGATGCAAAAATTCTCAACAATATACTAGCCAATCGGATCCAACAGTACATTAAGAAAATTATTCACCATGACCAGGTAGGATTTATCCCCGGGACACAAGGCTGGTTCAACAGTCATAAAACAATCAATGTGATTCATCATATCAGCAAGAGAAAAACCAAGAACCATAGGATCCTCTCATTAGATGCAGAGAAAGCATTTGACAAAACACAGCATCCATTCCTGATCAAAACTCTTCAGAGTGTAGGGATAGAGGGAACATTCCTCAACATCTTAAAAGCCATCTATGATAAGCCCACAGCAAATATCATTCTCAATGGGGAAGCACTGGGAGCCTTTCCCCTAAGATCAGGAACAAGACAGGGATGTCCACTCTTAGCACTGCTATTCAACATAGTACTGGAAGTCCTAGCCTCAGCAATCAGACAACAAAAAGAAATAAAAGGCATTCAAATTGGCAAAGAAGAAGTCAAACTCTCCCTTTCTACATAGAAAACTGAAAAGCCTCCACCCAAGATTGCTAGAACTCATACAGCAATTCGGTAGCGTGGCAGGATACAAAATCAATGCCCAGAACTCTGGCATTTCTACAGACTACCAATGAGACTGAAGAAAGAGAAATTAAGGAGTCAATCCTGTTTACAATTGCACCCAAAAGCCTAAGATACCTAGGAATAAACCTAACCAAAGAGGTGAAGGATCTATACCCTAAAAACTATAGAACACTTCTGAAAGAAATTGAGGAAGACATAAAGAGATAGAGAAATATTCCATGCTCATGGATTGGCAGAGTTAGTATTGTGAAAATGTCAATGTTACCCAGGGCAATTTACACGTTTAATGCAATCCCTATCAAAATACCATGGACTTTCTTCAGATAGTTAAAACAAATTATTTTAAGATTTGTGTGGAATCAGCACAGCAAAGGATACAGTCAACAAAACTCAAAGACAACCTACAGAATGGGAGAAGATATTTGCAAATGACATATCAGATCAAGGGCTAGTTTCCAAGATCTATAAAGAACTTCTTAAACTCAACACCAAATAAACAAACAATCCAATCATGAAATGGGCAAAAAACATGAACAGAAATCTCACAGAGGAAGACACAGACATGGCCAACAAGCACATGAGAAAATGCTCCGCGTCACTTGCCATCAGGGAAATACAAATCAAAACCACAATGAGATACCACCTCACACCAGTGAGAATGGGGAAAATTAACAAGGCAGGAAACCACAAATGTTGGAGAGGATGCGGAGAAAAGGGAACCCTCTAACACTGTTGGTGGGAATGTGAACTGGTGCAGCCACTCTGGAAAACTGTGTGGAGGTTCCTCAAAGAGTTAAAAATAGACCTGCCCTACGACCCAACGATTGCACTGCTGGGGATTTACCCCAAAGATACAGATGCAATGAAACACCGGGACACCTGCACCCCGATGTTTCTAGCAGCAATGTCCACAATAGCCAAACTGTGGAAGGAGCCTCGGTGTCCATCGAAAGATGAATGGATAAAGAAGATGTGGTTTATGTATACAATGGAATATTACTCAGCCATTAGAAACGACAAATATCCACCATTTGCTTCAACGTGGATGGAACTGGAGGGTATTATGCTGAGTGAAGTAAGTCAATTGGAGAAGGACAAACATTGTATGTTCTCATTCATTTGGGGAATATAAATAATAGTGAAAGGGAATATAAGGGAAGGGAGAAGAAATGTGTGGGAAATATCAGAAAGGGAGACAGAACATGAAGACTCCTAACTGTGGGAAATGAACTAGGGGTGGTGGAAGGGGAGGAGGGCGGGGGGTGAGGGTGAATGGGTGATGGGCACTGAGGGGGGCATTTGACGGGATGAGCACTGGGTGTTATTCTGTATGTTGTTAAATTGAACACCAACAAAAAATAAATTTATTATTAAAAAAAAAAGAAAACTGGGAGCAGGCAATTGAGAACTGTTTTTTGCATATAAGCAGTTCAGCCGACTAGCAAAGCGCACAGATGCCCACAACACAACCCACACACTCCACCTTCTTTCATACCTTCTTAAAGTGCCAAAATGAACACATTTCTTTTTTTACGTCTTTATTTAAATTCCAGTTAGTTAACATACTGTGTTATATTAGTGTCAGGAGTACAATTTAGTGATTCAACACTTCCATTCAACACCCAGTGCTCATCACAAGTGCCCTCCTTAATCCCCATCACCTATTTCTCCCACCCCACCCACCTCCCCTCTGGTAACCATCAATGTGTTCTCTTTACTAAGAGTCTGTTTCTTGGTTTGCCTTTCTCTCTCTTTTTCCCTCATTATGATCATTTGTTTTGTTTTTTAAATTCCACATATGAGTGAAAAAAATGATCACATTCTTAACATGACCTAAAGATACAATCATTTGTTGTGCATAAAAAAAAAAAGCCATTTGTTGGTGACTCAGTTGGCTAAGTGTCTAATTTCTGCTCAGGTGTGTTCCCAGTGTCCTGGAATTGAGCCCCCACTCAGGCTCCCTCTTCATTGGGGAGTCTGCTTCTCCCTCTGCCCATCCCCCCTGTGCTTGTGTGCTCGCCCTCACTTTGTGAAATAAATAAAATATTTTAACAACAAAATAAATTGAGGGACACCTGGGTGGCTCAGCGGTTAAGCATCTGCCTTTGGCTCAGGATGTGATCCTGGAGTCCTGGGATCTAGTTCCACATTGGGCTCCCTGCAGGAGAGCCTGCTTCTCTCTCTGCCTATGTCTCTGCTTCTCGCTCTCTGTCTCTCATGAATAAATAAATAAAATCTTTTAAAAAATTGATATACTATCAATCCAAGTGTTTAAGTTTTCTAATGATTTTGGAAATTATGTTTAAACAGAACTACTATAAAACATAATTGCTGTCCATCAACAGATGAATGGATAAAGAAAATGTGGTATATCTATCTATATATATCTATATATATAAATATATACAATGAACTACTACTCATCCATCAAAAAAAATGAAATCTTGCAACAATATAGAGGAAACTGGAGGATTTTATGCTAAGCAAAATAAGTCTGTCAGAGAAAGACAATGATCTCACTCATATGTGGAATTTAAGAAACGAAACAGAGGATCATAGGGGAAGAGAGGAAAAAAATAAAACAAGACAAAATCAGAGAGAGAGATAAACCATAAGAGACTTTTAATCATAGGAAACAAAATGAGAGTTGCTGGAGTGGAGAGGGGTGGGGGGGTGCGGTAACTTGGTGATGTTGTAATGAACACTGGGTATTGTATTCAACAGATGAATCACTAACTTATAATTCTGAAACCAATAATACATTGTATGTTAATATAATGTTAAATTGAATTTAAATAAAATTTAAGAAGCAAAATAACTCATCATAATTAGTTATAAAACATTAGTTGAAATTATTCAATTTAGTTGAACACAAATATACATTTTAACGATCTTAAATATTATAGAGGAGTAATGTTAGCTATTTGATAGATAACCTATATAAGAAATTCCTAAAGTTCAAGTCAAATCTCTTTATGAGAAAATGAATCTAAATCTTAGTAAAATGTATGCTTATAGATTAATTAGTACTGATAAATCAGATAAAAAATATAAAACTTAATTTTCTTTCTTAAACGAAAATTGTCAAGCCTGTCAATTTGTTCAAAGATTCACCTTAATTATTTAAGCTTGGATTTTTAAAACATTCTGAGTTGTAGTTTCTGTAAAAATGACTTTTTTCTCTAAAATATTAGCATGTTTAAAGTACTAAGGTACAGTTTTTTAATTTCTGTAAATTTTAAGAATATGTGATTTCTGTAGGCATTTATTTATCCCTATAAACAATCAGAAACAGAGCTCCTTTAACTTAAGAGTGGTAATGGATGTAGGGAACTCTGGATGTAGGGAAATACTTCACACTTGCACAGAGGTAAGTATGGTTCTAAATTATAGACACACCAGGTGCATAAACACATAACTTAAAGCTTCAGTTCTATGAATACAGCAATGGATCAAAAGTAAATGCAGCAATACAAAAACTCAATTGTCTTAATCTCAAAGAACTCCCTCACTGTAGACATCAAATATTTGGTTGATTGAACTGACCTCACCAAGATACAAATAGACAAAAATACAAACCAGAGTCTCTGTCATCTCTCATCCAATAGAGAATAAATGTCCATTACCCACTCTATAGATATCCCAAATCATTTGACCATATCAGTAAGTTTCTAGACGTTGCTGCCATTAGTGGGGAATAATTGATTGAACTTACATGAGCCAGAGACAAAAACAAAACCAGAAAATCAGGAAGAAAAACTCCCCACCAGGATCAATAGTTAGTTTTATCACTGCTTGGGGGTCACTCTGGAAGCCAATAAAAATACCTCTCTTGGCTCGATCAACCCATGGGTGTACATTTCAAGCAAAGGCAGTTAAACTGGGTCTGTCTGGTTAAGTCCATTTGGATGTCTCTATGGGATGCCCCTTGAAGGTGCTAAAGTAAATTTTTGAGCAGGTAAAATCTTGACTCTCATGCACATATAAAATAAGTACATGCCTAAAATATTTTTTAACCAATGAATGGATTAGAGATCCAATAAGATATTAAAATTGTCTCAAGGAGCATTTGAGGAGCTGAGAATTTGTAAGCAGTTCAACATCCAGCAATGTCATAAACTGCAACCTTTGGTATTGTTTTTGACACTGGATGGAAATTATTTGCATCCCTTACCAGACAAAAATTCACAAGTGAATCTGTCCCTATGGAGTTGGAAAATAGCTCAGTCAATATAAAGTCCATCAAAGGTGCAAGCCCAGCACTACTGTGAAAAAATACTTATAAATCTTTGTGTGTTCCTGTCTTCATGTTTTATCTACCACTTTTTTCCCTGTGGCAGGACTAGGGTTACGAATACAATTAAGAAGTTCTCAATTATCATGTACAGTAGTAGTATCTTCATTTATTTTAAACATCTTTCTTTGAATTGTTATTGAAGCAAAGTACTTATATGAGTTTTGTCTGTTTTCTCCCATGTAAACTCTTTTTTTAAAAAAGATGTATTTATTTTAGAGAGAGAGAGAAAGAGAGAGGGAGAGAGTGGCAGAGGGAGAGAGTCTTAAGTAGACTCTGTGCTGAGCAAAGAGCATGATGCAGGGCTTGAGCCCACGATCCTGGGATCACAACCTGACCCGAAATAGAGTCCCATGCTTAACTGATTGGGCCACCCAGTTGTCCCTACTCCCATGTAAACTCATTATTTATCTACTTTGAATCACTCCCAGAATGAAATTTGGGCATTTAATGAATACTTCTGGTTCTGTTATTTGTATGTTCTTAGCAGACAGCATTTGTCCCTTGTATTCACAAGAATGTAATTTCTTGACTGTTTTTCTTGATATGTACAAAATCTGTTCTGTTAAGCAATCATACATTTAAAAAATATCCAAACATCTTAGAAGTGATAATATCTTTCATTATTTCAATCATAAGTTTATTTCTCTTTCCTAGCTGGATTGAGCTGGTGCTCCAGAGATTTGTTATGTTTTAATTTTTTAACCCACTTGTACTAGTTTGTAGTTTGGGACTTCACTCTGTTTTGTTCATCAGATCCAGTTGTAGATGTATTCCAACAGCATTTGTTACAGAGTGGTTCCTCTGTGTACTACTGGTTTACAATTTCTTTAAGTTGAAGTTAAATTTCTGGAGAGTTTTGCTTAATTTTTATCATGATTTTAAAGTTGAAGTTAAATTTCTGGAGAGTTTTGCTTAATTTTTATCATGATTTTAAAGTAATTTTCTCTTTGTAATATCCCTTTTAATTAAAATTGTCAAAAAATATTTTCTAGAACTTTATAAATTTATGGTAAGTATAGCCAGAAAAAAAAAACAAGAAAGAATATAAAATTATAAAATATTTATATATATTTTAATGATGAGGGACTCCATTTAAATAGTCATCTTGATTTTGTGTTTTTTATTGATTAGCTCCTTCGATCTCCAAGTTAAATTAATGCCCAAGTATTTTGAGACTTGTTTTGGTGGTGGTGGGGCCATCTTTGTAAATGAAATCTTACTTTTATATTATCTAGCTGTATTTCATTGATAAAAAGAGTGGTAGGTTTCTGGTTTCTCAGGCAGGAGACTCTGCTTGAGGTATAAACCTAAGATTCGACTCCAGGCCCTGAGATCACTAAACATCTCCTCCCAATTAGAGACAGTAGAACAAAGCAGTTAGGAGTCTTGAGATCTGAATCCTGACTCTGTTGCCACTGTCTAGCAGTCTGACTTTCAGCATATTAGCAAATCTCTCTGTGCCTTGGTTTCCTAAAATGTGAGGATTAATAGTACTTGCTTCATATGATTGTCAAGAGGATTAATTGAGGTCATATACATAAAGCTTTTACAGCGTATCTGGCTTCTAGTAAACCCTCAAAAAAATGTTAATTGCTGTTATTAAGGATTCACTAACTCTTTTTTTAAATGTAAATTCAATTTAATTAATATGTAGTGTATTATTAGTTTCAGAGGTAGAATTTACTGATTCATTGATTGCATATAATACCTAGTGCTCATTCTATCAAGTGCCTTCCTTAATGCCTGTCGCCCAATTACCCAACTCTTAAGTGAGGGCAAAGAAATGGAGAGATCCTGCAGAGGATAGGAGAATTTAATGTTTTTGGTGATTGGCCCTGAACAGCCAGATATGTCTTGAGTATTTGATGAAGATATACACACTCTCTCAAGGAAAGGAATTATCAAAAACAACCTTTTAGAAATCAAAGAAAACCGTGAGTATATCCTTTTTGTGATCCTTATTGCCTTTTCCATCACCAATGAATATTTATTTTACAATGCAAATTTAATAAACATTCTTTATTTTATTTTGTACATTCCACTTTAAAAAAAAATTGGCCACATGTTCCAAGAAGAAAACCTGATTTTGTACTTTGTATGCAAAGCTGCTAACATAGTCACTGGTTTTGCCAATGTTTATTGTGCATTATGTTTTGCTTCGGTTGGCATGATTTCACGCTACATTAGCCATATAAGCAGGATTTATGGTGAATGATATCTAACAGTTTCAATTAGCAAAGATGCCAGGTGTGTGGTCTTGGAAAATTGTAATGGGGAGATTCTAACCTTGTTCACAGAGCACTCTAGATACTCAAAACATTATTTTAACATCTGTTCAAGTCATATTCATTAGCAGTCATTTGCAGTATTGTGAATGGAATACTGATTTCCAAAGACAAGGCAATCAACAGTTGCTTGATTTGGAAACAAAATGGTTCCTGTCATTTTGCACAAGTGTTAGAGTCTGGCAGCAAAGAATGCTGTTCTGGTTTGACTAAGAGAAAGTGGAACCGGCTGCAGGATTATCCAGAAGTCTGGCAGGTCAAGGGGAGAGCTGGAGAGGGTCTCCCCTTCTCCTCTGCAACCCATCCTTCCCAAGTCCGGCTGATGCTTGCACCTGGCCAAGGCTCCCATCTTGTCCACCCTCTCTGTGGCCCCTGTAGGGTATGGTCAGCCTCAGTTCTCACCTGTACTGGTACAGAACTACCTGCCACACTTCTGCCTCTAGCCTTCTCCCCTCCAGCAGCTTGTCTACATGGCTCCTGCCTGAGTGCTTTTTCTAATATATAGATATGATTATTTTATTTCTTATCTATATGAAATAGATATTGAAGTTGTATAGCAGCTCCCTGTTTGCTAGCCACATGATGCAAAGCTTTTGCCCTAGACATACAAAGACCATTAGGGTTGCCCCTGCCTTCCTGTTAAGCCTCATTTCCCTCTGTTCCCTTCCATGAGCTTCATCCTCTAGAGTATGGAGCTACCTGTGACTCCCTTTAGTTGTCATTCATACTTCTACTCAATTGTTTTCCTCTGTAAAGAATTCTCTGATCCTGCCGGCAGACCCAGGGAGCCTTCCCCCATGCTCATACAGCACTACAATTGTATGTCACTTCACAATAAGAAATAAAACATTACGTTGTTACTGGTTGTTTAGTATCTCTCTCCACTAAAATGATAGCTGCTTAAAAGCAGGGGTGATATCCTGAATGTTCATCTTTGAATTCCCAGGGCCAGGCATGTCATGGGCAATATCTATTTGTTGAATAAATTTGAAACTGTAAATTAAATAATAAATGTAAAATTTCACAATAATTTAACTAAAAAAATAAGGAAAGTGTTTTTGAAATAGTAGCTACCTTTTATCGTGTATTTACTATTTGCCAGATGCTTCGGCAAATACTTTTGGTTTTGTTACACTTTCCCCAAATTCCAGTGCATACTATTTTATTTAGTCTGACTCATTTTTACTAAGATGAATGTAATTTAAAGGAAAAATTATATCATCACTGCATTTGGAAAGCTAGTATTACTGTCATAAATGGAAATAAAGAAGTAAATCGTGTAATATAAGCAGTAGTCTAATTAATTTGCCAAAATGTTTGCCAATGAGAAGAAGAAAAGTGTTTAAGATCAGTCAGGAAATAAGGATATTCAGCTCAATTTCAAGTAGCTTAAGAAAAATTTATGAGGATCTACATTAATGTGAGTGTTTTAGTTTTGATGTAAACTTTCACCAAGATTTCTAATTCATGTGCATTCATAGCTTGAGAGGTGATTACATATAATCTTCTCTTTTGACAGTTCCTAACAAAAGTGATGTAAGTGATTTTTGTTCAACAAATTCTCGTTAAAAGAAGCCATCTGAAGAGATTGCCAGATTTTGTACTTGTGTTATTTGGTAATGATGCCTATAATGATGGGAGAAAAAATTCCGTATTCACTCGAGGCTGCCAATGAGATTGGAAAAACACAAGGTCCTTCTTTTTATTAAGTTCTTTGACTCTTTTTTGTTCAAAATTTTCTCAGCAAGGTCTTTGGCTGAGTTCAAAACCAATTTGATCAACTAATAAAAGGGAAGAAGCATATCATAATCAGAGTGCCTTTCCCAGGATCTAATTTTATGGCCATTGTGTACACTTCGCCTCTCTGGTGGAATGTTTCTTTGTAGGAATAAATTCAAGCTGTTCAGATGATCAAATGTAACTGAGATTATGCTAACTTGCAAAATTACCCAATCATAGATTTTAACTCAGAGAATAGAAGTTTCTTTCAGAATGACTTTGTCCTCATGGTTTGGATGGATGCTGACATTAAAAAGATTCAATGTGATAAAGTCACTGTTTGGAGTCATTGCCTTTCTCTACACAAAGCTGAAGGAAAGTTGAGAATTCAGGTAAAATGCACAAATGTGATAATTTAAACAGCTTTTTAAAACAATACCTAAGTATTTCCCTTTGTCTTCACACATTTGAGTGCTTCTCAATGCACAGATTTTAGATTTATATCTGAAATAGTAGCTTGAGTATATGGAACAAGTCCTCTTGGCTTTAGCCATATCTTCAGTCAACATAGGATCAGTGACACAACAGTTCACAGTAGTGCACTGGACCTACTGAGTTATATTCTCACACTCGTAAAGAATGATGGCAAGAGATTCAGTTCTTGAAGGTTTAAAATCTATCATGTGTGGTAGGTAGAATGATGACCTTCCTAAAATGTCTACTTTCTAATCTCTAGAACCTGTGACTTGTTACCTTATCTGGGTAAAGGAATTTTCCAGATGTGATTAAGGTTAAGGACTTTAAGATGTGAGATTATCCTGGATAACCTGTGTAGGCCCAATCTAATCCCATGAGTTCATTAAAGTTGAGAAACTTTCTTGGCTGGGCCAGAGAGAGATGTGACACTGAAGAAGGATCACAGAGGTGTGACTTTGTGTGGATCCATGAGACTTGTACAAAAGAATGTTTTTATTCCTAATTATTTCCAATTATTATCAAATTATTACCAAGTAAAAGAATTAAGTCAATAGTAGTTATCACCCTTGTTTCTCTTAGTTTAAGAGGAAATAAGCCAGTTAAACCTGAGAGTTTTAGAGGGGATGAACTGAAGTTGGGGGGGGTGGGAATTTTTTTTAAAAAAAGGTTTTATTTATTTATTTGAGACAGCAAGCATAAAAAGGGTGAAGGGCAGAGGAAGAAGCAGGTTCCAATGTGCAGAGGAAGCAGGTTCCAAGCAGTTTCCAAGGGCAGAGGAAGAAGCAGTTTCCAAGAAGCAGAGCCCAATGTGGGGCTTAATCCTAGGACCCTGGGATCCAGACCTGAGCCGAAAGCAGATGTTCAACCGACTGAGCCACCCAGGTGCCCTGGGATGAGAATAAAGAAATGCTGCCAAACATCCATGTTACTCACTTCCACCCTTGTGACCTCCTTGCTGCTCCAGGAGCTGGGGGGTTAGAGCAGTCAAGACATGGACCAGAGGAGGCACCGAATTCTTCAGCTGTCACCAGCCACACCTACCCTAAGGTGAAGCATGTCCAGATTATGGCAACGTTGGACTTTGGGGCTAGGGGAGGGAGAATGGGGGTTGAGAGGGGCAAGGTAGACTAGGCAGGTATGGTAGTTGAATCTGTCAATTTTTTGTTCACAGTTCCCACCACCAAATTGGCCTCTTTCCTTTGATAAGGGCTTGAGCCTGATACATTTGATACATGTAGCCAAGTTAGGGAAAATTCAAGTAGGCTGTGTATGATTTCAGCTAATGTAAAAGTTGTTCTGCCTTAAAAATGCTTTTTTTTTTTTTTTAGTAGTCAAATAGCGAGAATTGTTTTCAATTGAAAAAAAAAGTCAATGGAGATGCAGAACAGAAAAGGTTGCCATGAAAGGAAAGATTTAGGGTATTTTTCCCCTCTTAGCATTTAAGAGATGTGAGCGTGTTTATTCATTTAAAAGAAGCAGCCAAGAGAAAGGGAGAGATGGAAGACCTAGGAAAAGGAGGGAATATTTGAAAAGCAACGCGTCGGAGCTGGGGAAATGGATCCCTAGCCCAAGAGGTGGAAACACCCTTCCATGGGGGAAGGGCGGAGAGGCCGAAAGGCGAGTGTGGGGGCGGGGTGGAGGATGGAGAACTGGAGTTCCCTCCGGAGACTCCATCTCCTCTGTGAATGGGAGCTCGGTTCTCCTTTGTCGAAGAATTGTGAGGCCAAGAGGAAGCTGTGGAGCAGGAGTAGGGCTGGGGGTGCAGCTGGGGTCAGAAACCACAGACTTGAGGTATGTGCACATCAGTCAGGGCTTCCCTAGTCAAGCAGCCTCACACTTCCGAGGAGAGGAGCGTGGCATCATCTGCGGGTACTTCATGGAAATTATGAGCCGTTGAGGTGCAGTAGTCATGATGGTCTTGAGATAGCTGCTGATTTACTAAGTACTCCCAAGCGTCAACACTGGGCCATGGCAGCAAATGTGGTGGAGGAAGGAAGACCTAGCCAGTGTGTGAGGACACATTGACATCCAGACACACAGGATGACGTCTAGTCATCTAGAGTCACCTAGAGTCGGGTGGTGGTGACCAGGAGTCTCCAAAGGAGGAAAGGGAGGTGGTGTGAGTGTAGGCAGACTTGGTGTGGGTCTCAACGGGTGGATGATAGTTTCTTTCAAAGGGTGCAACAAGGGGTTGGGAGGTGCTTATTCATGGTTGGCCGGTTGACATGAGAAATGGAGGATGACCGTGAATTCTTTTCTTTTTGAGAATGAGTGGTTTTTTTGTTAGTGAGTCTGGAGAGAAAAGAATACTATTTGGCTCTTCTTCTTTTCCTCTAAAGTATCACAATTTCTGCCTGTACTAAGGAGCTTTTCGTTAAGTGAGAAGCTTCAATGACACAGTACATGGTGAGAGAGGACAACTATCCTGGAAGGCAAGTGGCTGGAGAGATAAATTGGTCAGTGGGTCTCAGTGGCCATAAAATACACACTACCCAGAATTTGCAGATATCATGGGGAATCTTTGATAATAAGCAAAGGGTTACAGCTTTTTTTTTAATAATAAATTTATTTTTCATTGGTGTTCAATTTAACAACATACAGAATAACACCCGCTGCTCATCCCGTCAAGTGCCCCCCTCAGTGCCCGTCACCTATTAACCCCCACCCCCTGCCCTCCTCCCCTTCCACCACCCCTAGTATGTTTCCTAGAGTTAGGAGTCTTTATGTTCTGTCTCCCGTTCTGATATTTCCCACCCATTTCTTCTCCCTTCACTTCTATTCCCTTTCACTATTATTTATATTCCCCAAATGAATGAGAACATATAATGTTTGTCCTTCTCCGATTGACTTACTTCACTCAGCATAATACCCTCCAGTTCCATCCACGTTGAAGCAAATGGTGGGTATTTGTCATTTCTAATGGCTGAGTAATATTCCATTGGATACATAAACCACATCTTCTTTATCCATTCATCTTTCGATGGACACCGAGGCTCCTTCCACAGTTTGGCTATTGTGGACATTGCTGCTAGAAACATCGGGGTGCAGGTGTCCCGGCGTTTCATTGCATCTGAATCTTTGGGGTAAATCCCCAACAGTGCAATTGCTGGGTCGTAGGGCAGGTCTATTTTTAACTCTTTGAGGAACCTCCACACAGTTTTCCAGAGTGGCTGCACCAGTTCACATTCCCACCAACAGTGTAAGAGGGTTCCCCATTCTCCGCATCCTCTCCAACATTTGTGGTTTCCTGCCTTGTTAATTTTCCCCATTCTCACTGGTGTGAGGTGGTATCTCATTGTGGTTTTGATTTGTATTTCCCTGATGGCAAGTGATGCGGAGCATTTTCTCATGTGCATGTTGGCCATGTCTGTGTCTTCCTCTGTGAGATTTCTGTTCATGTCTTTTGCCCATTTCATGATTGGATTGTTTGTTTCTTTGGTGTTGAGTTTAAGAAGTTCTTTATAGATCTTGGAAACTAACCCTTTATCTGATACGTCATTTGCCAATATCTTCTCCCATTCTGTAGGTTGTCTTTTAGTTTTGTTGACTGTATCCTTTGCTGTGCAAAAGCTTCTTATCTTGATGAAGTTCCAATAGTTCATTTTTGCTTTTGTGTCTCTTGCCTTCGTGGATGGATCTTGCAAGAAGTTACCGTGGCCGAGATCAAAAAGGGTGTTGCCTGTGTTCTCCTCTAGGATTTTGATGGAATCTTGTCTCACATTTAGATCTTTCATCCATTTTGAGTTTATCTTTGTGTCTGGTGCAAGAGAGTGGTCTAGTTTCATTCTTCTGCATGTGGATGTCCAATTTCCCCAGCACCATTTATTGAAGAGACTGTCTTTCTTCCTGTGGATAGTCTTTCCTCCTTTATCAAATATTAGTTGACCATAAAGTTGAGGGTCCACTTCTGGGTTCTCTATTCTGTTCCATTGATCTATGTGTCTGTTTTGGTGCCAGTACCACACTGTCTTGATGACCACAGCTTTGTAGTACAACCTGAACTCTGGCATTGTGATGCCCCCAGCTATGGTTTTCTTTTTTAAAATTCCCCTGGCTATGCAGGGTCTTTTCTGATTCCACACAAATCTTAAAATAATTTGTTCTAACTCTCTGAAGAAAGTCCATGGTATTTTGATAGGGATTGCATTAAACGTGTAAATTGCCCTGGGTAACATTGACATTTTCACAATATTAATTCTGCCAATCCATGAGCATGGAATATTTTTCCATCTCTTTGTGTCTTCCTCAATTTCTTTCAGAACTGTTCTATAGTTTTGAGGGTATAGATCCTTTACCTCTTTGGTTAGGTTTATTCCTAGGTATCTTATGCTTTTGGGTGCAATTGTAAATGGGATTGACTCCTTAATTTCTCTTTCTTCAGTCTCATTGTTAGTGTATAGAAATGCCACTGATTTCTGGGCATTGATTTTGTATCCTGCCACGCTACCAAATAGCTGTATGAGTTCTAGCAATCTTGGGGTGGAGGCTTTTCGGTTTTCTTTCTAGAGTATCATTTCATCGGCGAAGAGGGAGAGTTTGACTTCTTCTTTGCCAATCTGAATGCCTTTAATGTCTTTTTGTTGTCTAATTGCTGAGGCTAGGACTTCCAGACTATGTTGAATAGCAGTAGTGAGAGTGGACATCCCTGTCTTGTTCCACATCTTAGTGGAAAGGCTCCCAGTGCTTCCCCATTGAGAATGATATTTGCTGTGGGCTTTTTGTAGATGGCTTTTAAGAGTCGAGGAAAGTTTCCTCTATCCCTACACTCTGAAGAGTTTTGATCAGGAATGGATGCTGTATTTTGTCAAATGCTTTCTCTGCATCTATTGAGAGGATCATATGGTTCTTGGTTTTTCTCTTGCTGATATGATGAATCACATTAATTGTTTTACGGGTGTTGAACCAGCCTTGTGTCCCGGGAATAAATCCTACTTGGTCATGGTGAATAATTTTCTTAATGTGCTGTTGGATCCTATTGGCTAGTATCTTGTTGAGAATTTTTGCATCCATGTTCATCAGGGATATTGGACTGTAATTCTCCTTTTTGGTGGGGTCTTTGTCTGGTTTTGGAATTAAGGTGATGCTGGCCTCATAGAACAAATTTGGAAGTACTCCATCTCTTTCTATCATTCCAAACAGCTTTAGGAGAATAGGTATGATTTCTTCTTTGAAAGTTTGATAGAATTCCCCAGGGAAGCCATCTGGCCCTGGACTCTTGTGTCTTGGGAGGTTGTTGATGACTGCTTCAATTTCCTCCCTGGTTATTGGCCTGTTCAGGTTTTCTATTTCTTCCTGTTCCGGTTTTGGTAGTTTGGGGCTTTCCAGGAATGCGTCCATTTCTTCTACATTGCCTAGTTTATTGGCGTATAGCTGTTCATAATATGTTTTTAAAATCGTTTGTATTTCCTTGGTGTTGGTAGTGATCTCTCCTTTCTCATTCATGATTTTATTAATTTGAGTCTTCTCTCTCTTCTTTTGAATAAGGCTGGCTAATGGTTTATCTATCTTATTAATTCTTTCAAAGAACCAACTCCTGGTTCTGTTCACCTGTTCCACAGTTCTTCTGGTCTTGATTTCGTTGAGTTCTGCTCGAATCTTTATTAACTCTCTTCTTCTCCTGGGTGTAGGATCTATTTGCTGTTTTTTCTCCAGCTCCTTTAGGTGTAAGGTTAGCTTTTGTATTTGAGTTCTTTCCAGTTTTTGGATGGATGCTTGTATTGGATGTATTTCCCCCTCAGGACTGCTTTTGCTGCATCCCAAAGATTTTGAACAGTTGAATCTTCATTCTCATTAGTTTCCATGAATCTTTTCATTCTTCCTTAATTTCCTGGTTGGCCCTTTCATCTTTTAGCAGGATGGTCCTTAACCTCCACGTGTTTGAGGTCCTTCCAAACTTCTTGCTGTGATTTAGTTCTAATTTCAAGGCATTATGGTCTGAGAATATGCAGGGGACGATCCCAATCTTTTGGTATCGGTTCAGACCCGATTTGTGACCCAGTATGTGCTCTATTCTGGAGAAAGTTCCATGTGCACTTGAGAAGAATGTGTATTCAGTTGAGTTTGGATGTAAAGTTCTGTAGGTATCTGTGAAATCCATCTGGTCCAGTGTATCATTTAAAGCTCTTGTTTCTTTGGAGATGTTGTGAGTAGAAGACCTATCTAGTATAGAAAGAGCTAGATTGAAGTCCCCAGGTATAAGTGTATTATTATCTAAGTATGTCTTCACTTTGGTTATTAATTGATTGATATATTTGGCAGCTCCCACATTCGGGGCATATATATTGAGGATTGTTAAGTCCTCTTGTTGGATAGATCCTTGAAGTATGATATAGTGTCCCTCTTCATCTCTCACTACAGTCTTCGGGGTAAATTTTAGTTTATCTGATATAAGGATGGCTACCCCTGCTTTCTTTTGAGGACCATTTGAATGGTAAATGGTTCTCCAACCTTTTATTTTCAGGCTGTAGGTGTCCTTGAGTCTCCTGTAGACAGCAAATAGATGGGCCTGCTTTTTTATCCAGTCTGAAACCCTGCACCTTTTGATGGGGTCATTAAGTCCGTTCACGTTCAGAGTTACTATTGACAGATATGAGTTTGGTGTCATCATGATATCTATTCAGTCCTTGTTGTTGTGGATTGTTCCACTGGACTTCTTCTTAAAGGGGAATTTTAAGAGTCTCCCTTAAAATTTCCTGCAGAGCTGGTTTGGAGGTCACATATTCTTTCAGTTCCTGCCTGTCTTGGAAGCTCTTTATCTCTCCTTCCATTCTGAATGAGAGCCTTGCTGGATAAAGTATTCTTGGCTGCATGTTCTTCTCATTTAGGACCCTCTGGCCTGCCAGGTCTCTGTGGAGAGGTCTGCTGTTACCCTAATACTCCTCCCCATAAAAGTCAGGGATTTCTTGCCTCTTGTTGCTTTAAGGATCTTCTCTTTATCTTTGGAATTTGCAAGCTTCACTATTAAATGTCGAGGTGTTGAACGCTTTTTATTGATTTTAGGGGAGGAATCTCTCTATTTCCTGTATCTGAATGCCTGTTTCCCTTCCCAGATTGTGAAAGTTTTCAGCTATGATTTGTTCAAATACATATTCTGGCCCTCTGGCACTTTCGGCGCCCTCGGGAACCCCAATTAAACGTAGATTTTTCTTCCTCAGGCTGTCACTTATTTCCCTTAATCCATCCTCACGATCTTTTAATTGTTTGTCTCTTTTTTTCCCTCAGTTTCCCTCTTTGCATCAACTTGTCTTCTATGTCACTCCCTCGTTCTTCCACCTCGTTAACCCTTGTTGTTAGGACTTCTAGTTTGGATTGCATCTCATTCAATTGATTTTTAATTTCTGCCTGATTGGATCTAAATTCTGCAGTCATGTAGTCTCTTGAGTCCTTTATGCTTTTTTCTAGAGCCACCAGTAGCTGTTAATAGTGCTTCTGACAATTCAGTGCTTTCTGACATTGAATTGTAATCCAGATTTTGTAACTCTGTGAGAGAGAGGACTGTTTCTGATTCTTTCTTTTGAGGTGAGGTTTTCCTTCTAGTCATTTTGCTCAGTGCAGAGTGGCCAAGAACAAGTTGTATTGGGAAAAGGAGAAAAAAGAGAGAAAGAAGGAAAGAAAAAAGAAAAAAGGAAGAAAAAAAGAAAAAAGAGGAAGAAAAAAAGGGTGGGGGAAGCAAACAGTAATCAAAAAGAAAAAAAATAAAAACCACGGGGGAGTATCTTCTGATTCTGTGTAGTTTAAGTCCCTTGACTTCCCCTGGAACTTGTCCGTCTAGGTGGTCTTCTGGGGGAGGGGCCTGTTGTGCTGATTTTCAGGTGTTAGCACTTGGGGAGCTGCTGTGCCCCTGCCTGGTGCAGGGCTCAGTGGGGGTTGTTTACCCCGTGAGGCCCCAGGAGGAACAACCGCAGTGGCGGGGCCAGCTCTGGAGCCCTGGATTCAGCCCCCGCAGGAACTTCGGAGCTCTCCGTCTGCAGGGCCTGGAGGCTCCGGGGCGGGGCCGCTGATCTGCTCAGCTCAGGGCAGGAGCGTCCTCGCTGTCCTGGGCCCTCCCGGCCTCTGCCTGTCCCGGGGGGAGGCCGGATCCTGAGCTGTGTCCCGGCGCCCTGTGCTCCGGGGCCTGCGCTGTTGGATTCGCGCTCCCGCCCCGCAGCCCCCTCCGCGGAGCCGCCGCCGCCCGAGCCCCCCCGAGCTGCTCCTGGAACCGCGCAGCCGCCTCCGCACGGAGCCTCTTCCTCTGCCCGAGCCCCTCCGAGCTGCTCCCGCCCCGCAGCCCCCTCCGCGGAGCCGCCCCCGAGCCCCTCCGAGCTGCTCCGGGTCCCGCCGTGTCCCGCCGTGCGCGCTGCAGCCCTTAGGGAGCTCGGCGCACTCTCCTGGGCGCGCAGTTGCTCTGTTAGTGTCCCGGGGAACCTGAGGGCATCCTCGCCCTCCTGGGTCCTGCTCCACCTCCCCGCGAGCCCCTTTCCGCCCGGGAAGGTCGGTGCAGCTCCTGCTCCTCCGGGACGGGGCCCTCCTGTCCTGGGGACACTCGCCCCGGCCTCAGCCCGGCTCCTCGCGGGCCCCTCCCCCTTGGAGGCCTTTGTTTCTTTATTTCTTTTTTCCCGTCTTCCTACCTTGGTAGAAGCGCGAACTCTTCTCACTGTAGCATTCCAGCTGTTCTCTCTTTAAACCTCAGGCTGAATTCATAGATTTTCAGGATAATTTGAAAGTTATCTAGGTAAGTTGGTGGGGACAGGTGAGTTGGGGACCCTACTCTTCCGCCGTCTCGCCCCTCCCCCGGGTTACAGCTTATGCACAACGCCTACAACAGAGCGGGTATCCTCGGCTGGCCTCTGGGTTACTCTATAAAACAGTACATTTTCCATTTGGTAGTTTCTTTCCTTTTCCATCTATGTATATAACCAGTTCCTCTCTCTTTTTTCTGCTTCTCTGGTAGAATCTGTGTCAGGTCATTTTTTCCTATCTTTGAGATCAATAGTGTTTGTCCTCAAAGGTTACAAAAGACAGTGTATGTATTTTCCTTCACCCTGATGGTTTCCTTTTAACACTGTCTTATGACATTTCCTATTAGGGTGGGTGTTTTTATAGTGGATATGTCTTTCAGCTTATACCCTCAAGTATAATTTAACAACTCTATTTTTTGAGACCCATTCCTGCTGCACTGGTGGGAAATACATCACAGCCAGTTTTTGGCTTGTATCAAGATTCCTGGGGCTTGTTACAAAGTGTAAAACTTTGAGTGGAGTCTGACTTGTCCTCAAGTCACTGGTCCATTCAGAGTGTCCTTTGAAGTCCACTGTCTCCCTCACATGGGTTTACCAGCCTTGGTGTCTCTGAAGATTTTGTGCCTTGCTTGTAATCAAGACTTGACTCAGGCAGACTTTGCTCCTGTCTGCTCTGCTGTACCCAATGGCCTTGTGTCTCTCAAAGTTTGCTGCCTCTCTAACCTGCCATCAGGGACTGGGGCCCCAGATCCCTCCACCTTGGGAAGCATGGTCCCTTAGCTCACAGTTGCCCAACCTGGGAAAATACAATTCTTGTTTGAGGACTTTATTTTCACTTATGTTTCCAATCATGAGGCTTGTCCATAGTCTCCAACTCTTTCCAGCCTCAGACTTTTGAAAACAAAATCAGAAAGAGAAGGATTTGGATAACATTAGTTTTCTAGGCCTGGAATTTTCTCTGTGGAAAGTTTTTTTAACCATGCATTCAATTTCTTTACTAGATCTCGGGCTATTCAGTTTATGTATTTCCTCTTGAATAAGCCTTAGTTATCTGTGTCTTTCAAGGAAACTCTTTATTTTATGTAAGTTGTCAGGATTATTGGTAAAAATTTATTTATATTTCCCCTTATTATTATTGTAATATTTGTAAATTCTTCAAAATTCTTAAATCCTTTAAGACATTAAAGGAGACATCTTTAAAGTCTCCAGTTTCATTCCTAGAATTAGCAATTTTTTTGTCTTCTCTTTGTTATTTGATAATTCCAGCTAGATGTTTATCAATTATTATTGATTGTAAAAAAAATCAGCTTTTTATTTTATTGTTTTTTCCGTTTTTCTATTTTACATGTACTGATTCATACTGATTTTCACTGTTGTCTTTATTTCCTTTATGTATTATTTATCTTTCTTTCCTTCTTTCTGCTTACTTTGGGTTTACTTTGCTACACTTTTTCTAGTTTCTTAAAATGGGAGCCTAGATTACTGATTTAAGAGCTTTCCACTTTTTTAATATAAGCTTTTGATGGTATAAAGTTCCCTATAAGTAATACTTTACTCATAGCCAACAAATTTTGATATATTGTATTCATTTTAATTCAGTATACTCCTAATATTTGTAATTATTTTCTTTGATCCAAGGGTAATTTATTTTTTTAATTTTTTATTTTTTAAAGATTTTATTTATTTATTCATGAGAGACACAGAAAGAGAGAGAGAGGCAGAGATACAGGCAGAGAGAGAAACAGGCTCCACGCAGGGAGCCTGACCTGGGACTCAATCCTGGGACTCCAGGAGTCATGCCCTGGGCTGAAGGTGGCACTAAACTGCTGAGCCACCCAGGCTGTCCTAAACATTTCTTAGTGAAAGATCTGCTGGTGATCAATTATTACATCTTTTCTTTAGTTGAGAATTCTTTATTTCACCTTCAAATTTAAAGATATTTTCTCAATTATAGAATTCTAGCTCTTTAATTTTTTTTCCTTTTTCAAGTTTTTATGTAAATTCTAGTTAGTTAAAACATGCAGTGTAATATTAGTTTCAGGAATAGTGATTCAACACTTACATACAACACTGAGTACTCATTGCAAGTGCTCTCCTTATACCTGCCCTTCACTGATTTAACCCATCCCACTGCCCACCTCCCCTCCAGAAACCCTGAGTTCACTCGCTATAGTTAAAAGTCTGTTTTTTGGCTTGCCTGTCTTCCCCCCCACACACACCCCTGCCATCCCCATGTTCATCTGTTTTGTTTCTTAAATTCCACATATGGATGAAATCATATGGCATTTGTCTTTCTCTGTAGGTCTGCATTTTTAAAAATATTTTTTAATGTTGCCCTATTATTGTCTTATCTGCATAGATTTTGGATGAGAATTCTGCTGTCCTTCTCATTTTTGTTGTTCTGACCATAGTATGTTCGTTTTTCCCTCTGGCAACTAAAGATTATATTAAAAATCAGGTCCAAAATTGACAGTGTAGCAGAATTACTTTGGAAAGTAAATTTATAGCTCCAGAAAGTCTCCTTGGCTAAAATGAGGATCCAGAGATGTGGGATGGGTACATTTGCAGTCAAAACCGTTAAAATACTTGAGTCTCTTCAACATTCTGGCTAACAGAAGCAGATCCTTTCTCTTGCTAGAGAAGAGCAGACTCCTGCTACCTATAGATCATGCAAAGTTCTCATCTGAAGCAGGTGTATTGCAAGATGATACATATCCTTCTCAAACCTGCCTTTGTTTATCCTCCTTGCATCTAGACAAAGAACTAGGTTTCAGTCTCAGAATATCTGAACAGGAAAGCACTGTCCTCACAATGAGAGAAAATGGATTATTTCCTCCATTCCCGAACCTGCAGGACTTGGCAGGAACCAGGAGAGAGAGTCTGGGAGTGAGTATGAGAGGTATTATTTGACAGGGCAGGGAATAGAATATAAATCTTGATGGGAAGAGCTTATCGATATGGGCGTTTACATCAGATGACTGTCCCATGACTGATGATTTGCCATTCTGGCAAGCATAGCTAACACACTGTGAGAATGGCTCCTTGATACTTGGAGGTCATGATGGCCCGCAATCAATAAAGTGAAATTGCCAAAACTTCTCTGCCAATATATTAGGAAGAGTTTAGAAAGTTTAGAAAACTGGTTATACTAGAATGGATCCAGCATGTAGGACCAGAGAACCCACCAGCTCATGTCCCCTAGAGGGACATTCCCCTCTCTAAAGTGATAAGGGATGAAAGGAATTTATGAGTAGCTAAAGCACAGATGGAAATATACTTATCTGTATATATTGATTGAGGTCACAATAAGACACAATTTTATATTCATAAAAGTCCTGACTATTCCTTTTATCAAGCTGAGATGATCTACTAGGCATCATTTTAAATTTTCTTGAGGTCTTAACAAAGGGTCTTTAAAACCACACTTTTGGTTTGTGCTTTACACTCAAGGCATTAACTCTTTCTTGCAAATCTTTGTCAGATGTAGTGATATTTTCACTTTCCAACCTAGCAAGCACTAACCCCTCTATATTTCCTCTAAACTGTGCTTCTAAACACAACTTAGCTTGTTGTTATTGATTTTCTCTACCTTTCAAGTTAGTGTAGGAGACACTCTGGCTGCTTGCAGAGCTGCTGCCTAACACAGGTCCCCATTTTTCTTGCTGATATATAGCAGTTTTCTTGTTGCTTCTCTAGCTTCCCTTAACTGTTTGCTCATCATTTTTAACTCCACTAGGAGTTTCTTCACTACGTTTTTAGCCTCTGCCCACTGCCCAGTCTCAAGGCTATAGACTTTAAATTTTTGTTGTGATGGCACACCACTCTTGGTACCTGCTTATGTAGTTATCATTCCTTGCTGCATAACAAACACCCCAAAACTTAGTGCTTTCAAGAAACAACCATTTTACTTAGCTCACAATTCTGCAGGTCAGCAACTGTAACTGAAGGGGCTTCCTGGTCTGGGCCAAACTTGGCTATTCTCATCTGGGCTTAGTTGTATGTCTGGGTTGGCTTGGATAATTGGGATGTCTGTGGTCTTCATTCACACAGTCTCTCATCTTCCATCAAACTAGCCCAAGCTTGTTTCTATGGTAGTGGAAATAATACCAGCAGCAGGAAAGTAATTCCCAATTCACAAACTTTTTGTGTTCTTGGCTATTGTCCTTTAGCCAAAGGAAGTCACCTGGTTGATAGAATTGAATACAAGGAGGGGAATTAGACTATGTCTAAACAATCTACTATAAGACAGACTTTTCTTTCATATTAATATGTAATTTATGGGGTAAATCTTTCAAGTCATGTGAATCTTGTTTCTAAGCTTTTTTACTTGATGGTTTTAGCATCCATTGATATTACACTGAGAGTCACAAAACGATGATTTTCTATTTTATCATTCTTCCTGTATTTATTAGCCGGTATTCAGTAAAGAAAAGCTCTGCTTTCCCCATCTTCTGTATCTGTTTTTGTTACTATCACTAAGGACTCATGGATTTTTAAAGTTCAGTAAGTTATAATCCATAACTAATTTTTCTTTCTTCTTTATTCCCTTCCCTTTCTTCCTTCCTTCTCAAATTGTCTCAGACTTCGCTTGTAGGATCTCCTTCAAACTGATTTTATGCCCTTTTGACATTACCTTATTACTCTTTGAGTCCTTTCTTCTTTTGGGAGTAAGACATTGATGTTTCATGCTTACCTTGGACTTTCCCTGCCTCAGGATCTGGAGCAAGTGAGAAGATTCTTAATTTCTCCAAGGATCCTAAATTCTTTTTAATGGGCAATGGTATTTAGAAACCAAGAAATAGACATTAGATATGTTCCACATTCTGTAATGTTGATTTTTAAAAAGATTTTATTTATTCATAAGAGACACACAGAGAGGGGCAGAGTCATAGGCAGAGGGAGAAGCAGGCTGCCTCTGGGGAGCCCAACGTGAGACTTGATCCCAGGACCCCGGGATCACTCCCTGAGCTGAAGGCAGACGCTCAACCAGTGAACCACCCAGATGCTTCTGTAATCTTGTTGTTTTAAGACCATGTCTGTGGACAGGAAATAAACACAAACACATACACATATACACAGAATTATGAATTTATATTGATACCACCACTCAAAGCTGACAGGGTTCTTCTTCACTTTTTCACATTTTATATCCAGATACATGAGGGAATTAGGTTTGTGAAAAAAGAGTAGTTTAAGTCAGTGAGGAAAATATGGTTCATTCAATACATTGTTTGGGGGACATTTGGCTATCTATTTGAAAACAAACAAATCCCTAATATTGAACATGAAACTTGAATTCCAGAAGAGCTGGTAAAAAAGCATGAAAGTATTAGAAAAAATATTGGAGAAAAATGTGTAATCTTGAGGATGGAAAGCCTCTTTTCAGAAAGATAAATTCCAGAAGTCATAAGGGAAAGGCTGACATGTTTAACAATGAATAGCCTTGCACAGTATGCTTGTAAGTTCAAGAAGTGATCGTTGGGTCACACTCCTTGTGAGTTTCCAATTTTGAGACATAGTGAGGAAGGAAAAATTTTCTGAGAGAATTCATTGACTGTCCTTTGGCATTTTTGAAGTCTTATGCCATGTTGTGGCCTTGGTTGCTTTTAGGAGTCTGATTTCTCTTTATTGAGCCTGTTTAGCTTCCCTTGGAGGGAAAGGGGAAGGGTGCATCCTGGGCATATCTGAGGTGCTGAAGTGCCACTCAGTGGGCAGTACAGAGCAAGGACTAGAGATGCTAAGTACATTTCAGAGTGAAAATGATAAAATTCTTCCTTTAAAATACTGCCAGAGTTATCCCTGGGTTGAGGAGTTATGATGGGGCCTTGGTAGCACATGTTAACATGTGCCGTAGCTCAAGAGTCTAAAGGACATATGACAGTTCCTCAAAAGATTAAACATAGAAATTTCCATTTAATCTAACAATTCCATTCCCAGATATATACGTAACAGAATTGAAAGCAGAGATTCAGATACCTTTATGCCAATGTTCATAATAGCATTATTCACAGTAGCCAAAAATGGTACAAACCCAAATGTTCATCAACAGATGAATAAACAAAATGTATTATATACATACAATGGGATGTTATTTGAACTTAAAAAGGAATGAAATTCTGATACATGCTATAACATGGATGAATCTTGAGGATGTTATACTAAGCAAAATAAGCCGGATACAAAAGGGCAAATATGGTCTGATGTTATAGACTCAATTGTGTCCTCCTACAATTCACATGTTGAAGCCTCAACTCCCAATGTTTGGTGATAGAGCTTTTATGAAGGTAATTAAGGTTAAAAGAGGTCATAAGAGGGATCCCTGGGTGGTGCAGTGGTTTGGCGCCTGCCTTTGGCCCAGGGCGCGATCCTGGAGACCCGGGATTGAATCCCACATCAGGCTCCCGGTGCATGGAGCCTGCTTCTCCCTCTGCCTATGTCTCTGCCTCTCTCTCTCTCTCTGTGTGACTATCATAAATAAATAAAAAATAAAAAATAAAATAAAATAAAGAGGTCATAAGAGTAAGGCTCTGACACAGTAAAACTAGGGGCGTGGGGGAGCCTGGCTGGCTCAGTTGGTGGAGCATGCGACTCTCCATCTCGGGGTTGTAAGTTTGAGCCCCACGTTGGGTGTGGAGATTACTTAGCAATGAAATCTTAAAAAAAAAAAAAAAAAAAAGAAAGAAAAGAAAGAAAGAAAGAAAGAAGAAGAAAGAAAAAAGAAAGAAAGAAAACTAGGGTCATGATGAACACTGGGCGTTGTATGGAAGTGCTGAATCATTGTACACCTGAAACCAATATCATACTGTATGTTAACTAACTGGAATTTAAATAAAAACTAAAAAAAAAATGGGACGTCTGGGTGGCTCAGTAGTTAAGCATCTGCCTTTGGCTCAGGGCAGGATCCCTGGGCCTGGGGATCAAGTTCCACATCGGGCTTTCTGCATGGAGCCTGCTTCTCTCCCTGCCTGTTTGTCTCTGCCTCTGTGTGTGTGTGTGTGTTGGGGGGGGGGGGGTGTCTCATAAATAAATAAATAAATAAAATCTTTAAAAAAAAAAAAAAAGGAAAGAAAATGTATAAAAAAAAAACCCAAAACCAAACCCTTGTGTCCTTATAAGAAGAGATACCAGAGGAGTTGGCTTTCCCTCAGTCTTCCACCCTCTCTCTCACTCACTCTTTCTCCTCCTCCTTTCCTCCCTACCTGTCATGTGAAGACAGGTGAAAAGGTGGCCATCTGCAAACCAGGAAAAGAGCTGTCACCTAACCCATCTTGGCACCCTGATCTTGGACTTCCAGCCTCCAGAATTGTGAGGAAATAAATGTCTTTTGAAGGAAGGCTTAAAAAGCCAGATATGTCACCCTGTGCCCTTCCATTGATGGAGGGATTTCAGGGCTGGACATCCCCTAGCCCTAGAGACTAGGTGTCAGGCCTGCATTGCCCTCTGAGGCCTGCAATAGGAGGTGATGGGAGCCTTCATGTTGAGTTAACCATTTACTGGTCTTGCACTAACAGACTATATTATCTCTAATAGACAGGGGAGCTGAATGCACACTTGTCATGGAAACCCTTCAGAATATAAATAATAGTGAAAGGGAATATAAGGGAAGGGAGAAGAAATGTGTGGGAAATATCAGAAAGGGAGACAGAACGTAAAGACTCCTAATTCTGGGAAACGAACTAGGGGTGGTGGAAGGGGAGGAGGGCGGGGGGTGGGGGTGAGTGGGTGACGGGCACTGAGAGGGGCACTTGACGGGATGAGCACTGGGTGTTACTCTGTATGTTGGTAAATTGAACACCAATAAAAAATAAATTTATTAAAAAAAAACCTTCAAAATTTCAGGGAGAAATAAAGGCTTTTGATGCTTATGGGGGACAAATTATCATTGTTAGACAAACTTGTCTCTCTCCTACACATCAGCAGACTTCATCCCAGCTAGTTTCTAGTTCATATTTCATCTATTCCTGAGTATCTTTTGCACATAGATCTGAATCTACCTACCATGACAGGTAAATTTGGGTGGTGTAACCAAGTAATGAAACATGTCCTCATGGGTCACGGAAAATGGGGACCTATACAGCAGCCTGTTCCCAGAGAGTAGTAAACATAGAACAATACAAGCTATCAGGTGGCCGGCGGGGTGGGGGGGGGGCATGATGAAATTATGGCCATCGTTAAAGAATTAGAAAAAGCAGAGGTAATCAGACCTGCTCAAAGCCCATTCATTAGTCTAGTTTGGCCTATAAAGAAATCTAATGGGACCTGGTGAATGACAATAGATTATAGGGAACTTAATAAAGTTACTCTGCCCATCCATGCAGAGATGCCTTATATAGCCTTGTTAGAAGAAAATCATGGCACCCATTAAGACATATCATCATGTACCGGACCTATGTAACCTTTGTCAACATTCCATTAGGACTTGGATCCAAAGACCAATTGCCTTCATGTGGAACAGGAGACATGGACCTTCTAGGCATTGCCCCCAAGGTATCTCCATAGTCCCACAATTGGTTACAGGTTGGTAGCCAGAGATTTAGAAAAATGGATATTGCCAGAGAAGATGGTGCTTTATCATTATGTAGATGATATAATGTTAACTTGTGATGATTTATCCACCTTGTCTCAAGTAGCTGTGTCATTACAGGCATACTTGTAATGACATAAAGTCATGAAGATGGGAGGTAAATCCTGACAAGATCCGTGGGCTGGGTCAATCAGTTAAGGTCCTTGGTGTCATTTGGTTAGTAAGACAAAAGTGATGCCAGAGGCGGTCAATGATGAGATACAGACTTTCCCAACCCCTACAGTGGTAAAGGAATTACAGGCTTTCGTTGGTTTATTGTGTTACTGGAGACCTTTTATTCCCCAACTAGAGCAGATATTAAGACCTTCATGCACCTTGGTTAAGAAGGGAAGCCGGTGGGATTGGGGTGTTAGCCAGAAAGAGGCTTTCTTAAAGGCAGAAGTGGTAGTAAAACAAATACAGGCCATGGGGGTATTGAGGTCAGGGGTGAGTTGTGAGTTAGATGTGAGTTCATATCCAGAGGGTTAAGCTGGGGTTTGCAGCACTGACAAAATGGGAAAGGAATCCCGTTAGGATTCTGGCCTCAATTATGGAAGGGAAGAGAAACCAGGTATAGTCCTGTCAAGAAGTAACTAGTGATTGTATATCCTGTACTGCAACAGAAGGAAGGACTGGCTTCTGACCTGCCCGTGAGGATATGAACCTACCTGCCAGTAGGAGGGTGGGTGAGGACAGGTTCAGCAGACCTAAGGCAGCCTGTGCCCGTACAGAAATGGCACATTTATCTACAGCAGAGGAGCCCTTAGGATACCAGCCTGTTGTCTCATTGGCTGCACAGGCCAACAGTATGCCTCCTCCCCCCAAGGACAGGAAGGGGTAGGCTGGCCTCCAAGGGACATGCGGCACTGATGGTAGTGCCAGGAAGCCCTCCTAGTTGGCATTCCTCTGTCACTGATTGGATTATTTTTTTTAAAGATTTTATTTATTTGAGAGAGAAGGAGATCATGAGCAAGGGGGAGGTGCAGAGGGAGAAGCAGACTCCCCCCGAGCAGGGAGCCCAGTGAGGGCATCGATCCCAGGACCCTGAGATCATGACCTGAGCCAAAGGCAGATGCTTAACTGACTGAGCCACACAGGCACCCCACTGACTGGATTCTGATGTACTTTGCTTGGAACAAGTAATCAAAAGTAGTGAGCAGAATTGAAAGCAGTAGGGGTCGTGTCGATGTGTGAACCTGTGCCCATCCACTTGACCACTGGCAGCTGGGCAGTGTGGGAAGGGTTAACACGGTGGAGGCCCCAGTGGCACAAAGGAGGCGGGGCTGTATTAAACAGACCCCTGCAGGGAGCAGAGCTATGAGAAGATATTTGGGAATATGCACTAAACCTGATGCGGTTACCCAAATATGGCCTGTCCACTCACTCCCCATCCACACCACCAGGCAGCTGGAAGCAGACCAGCTAGCCTGAGCCTGAGCCCTGCTGATGGAGGAAATGCTGATTCCATCTGATGTAGCAGAACGGGTCCACCGTGAATCCGGACACTGAGATCCCAGCACTACTTGGGAAATAGTAAAAAGATTACATTTTCCTTTAAAATCTGCAAGCTGCTGACAAGGATTGTCCCAGGTGCCACTGCAGGCAGTGGCTGTTGTGTTGTATCAGGGCCATATTGGGTGGTCTATGCCTTGTTTCTCACTACAAACAGACGATTTAGGTATCATCTGGTATCAAAAGGACACAAGTATACGCTGACCTGTGTGACATTTCCACAGGACTTACGTGAGACTTTGCCTGTAAAAAGAGCCAATTGGGCTGCACAGACAAAGGGATTAGCAAAATGAGAGGGTATGTACCAAGGCCGACTCAGTGAGTGATTGAGGGGTACGGTCTACCAGCCATGATGTCCAAGTATAGGCAAAGGCCTGGGATATGTTATGGACTTTCCACCTGCCATACAGTCCCACTGCTGATGGATTGGACCAATCGACTAATAAAAAACACGTTAAAGACCCACCAGACAGCTCCCTCAAAGGATGGTCTCTAAGACTAACAGACGCAATTCAAGTGTTTAACATTCACGAAGGGCAGAACAGACATCATGCAAACATCTAACCACCCCCTCAGCTGGCTTCCTATGGTCACAGGTACCTTCAGGAGGCTTGGGGCCTATCCACCAGAGGGGTACTCACTTTGCAATTACCAGGATAGACTACAGTTCACTGGAAATTCACCTGGAGTGACCCCTCCACGTGGCCTGGTGTCCTAATCCCCTGGGGCCAAGGGCTGATGTCTGGTATTAACCCCTTGTTCAGTATCAGTCAGGGCCCAGGGCACACACACGCAGAGACAGACAGACAGACACACACACACACACACACACACATAACTGTTTCTGAACTTCTGATGCTTGGCACTGGGGTGGAGTTGTCAGTATGGGTGCCACCGAAATGCCTATGCCCAACATAGGCACATCTTCTGAGAATACTAGGGGACAAACTACATGGTATCATCTTCCATAGAAAATACCTAAGCCAGGGGTAGTATTGGCTCACGGGGACCAAACTGCTACCATGTTCTTGCTAAGTGAAGATTTGCCATCTCTGTTGCCCATAAACCATTTATCTTATCACCTCTGGTCCCACATTGCAGATGCTCCCTCCTGTCACATCAGGAAACACCTTTTTATCGTGGGCCACCGCTTACTCCGAAGTTCATAATTGCTCTGACTGTTGGGTCTGAGCCCTCCTCTACCTTCTAACACGGGGTAGAGAAAGGGCAAATGAATTTGGTACCAAGTTTTAGTGTAGGATGATAAAGTTCTAGAGATGGATGGTGGCACACAAGCAGAGGGGTGGAGGGAGAGGGAGACACAGAATCCCCACTGAGCAGGGAGCCCGATGTGGGGCTTGATCCCAGGACCCCAGGATCATGACCTGAGCCAAGGGCAGATGCTTAACCGACCAAGCCACCCAGACACCCCGGA
Source organism: Canis lupus familiaris (assembly GCF_011100685.1). NCBI lineage: Eukaryota > Metazoa > Chordata > Mammalia > Carnivora > Canidae > Canis > Canis lupus. The sequence goes on along the minus strand of NC_049223.1, from coordinate 12,522,952 downwards.
TCCTTTTTTTTTTTTAATTGGAGGAAAAACTCCCAAAACAACAAAGAATGTAAGGGACACCTTCTGGCCTTTCTGAAACCCCGATTGTGCATGATCATTCTTGCCAAGTGCTGCCTTTCCCATCACCTCTCCATGGGGGCAGTGAAGATGGCCTTCTTCCAGGGCCTTGGGAATCACATAGCTCAGCAGACGACAGACTGAAGAACATTTTAAGTTCGTTCCAAATGAGCTCTAGAGCTCTGCTGTCACTGAATTTAAAAGTCTTTTTCCCGAGAAGAAAATGTTTGCAGCTGGGGCCTGAATTAGCAGTTTTGTCTCCAAAGACCGGAAAACACCTGGTCCTAGCAGACTTTCTATTGAATTTTATGTGGTTTTCAAAAATAGACTAATTCTTAGCTGACTGGCAAGATTGAGTTATGTTAGGTTGTCTAACACAATTTTATCTGAGCTCAAGCATCACACAATATTTTTTAGCAGGGAGGAGAATACACAAAATTACTATCCTATCTTTCCTGGATCAAGTTGTAACTCTGATAACTCAGGAATCTTATAACAGAGCAAAGCACATATTACTGAAGAACATCCAAATCAGAGTGTGCAATCGATTAAAAAACCTTCAAACTAGGGAGTCCTGCTACTCTGAGCTGGTTCTCAGACCAGCAATGTTAGCATATTCTCTGAGTTATTGTTAGAAGTGCAGGATCTTCAACCCTGCCCAATGCTACCGAATCAGAACCTGCACTTTAGGGACGCCTGGGTGGCTCAGTGGTTGAGTGTCTGCCTTTGGCTCAGGTCATGACCCTGGGATGGAGTCTGGCATCAGGTGCCCCACAGGGAGCCTGCTTCTTCCTCTGCCTGTGCCTCTTTCTCTCTGTGTCTCATGAATAAATAAATAAAATCTTAAAAAAAAAAAAGAACCTGCACTTTAGCAACATTTCTAGGAGTGTTCATTAAAGTTTGAGAAGCATTGTTATCAAGCCCGGCATCTCCGAGGGTGGTTTTTAGACCTTCCTCAGCAAAATTGCCTGGGAATACTTATTAAAAATGTGTATTCCTGGGTCCCACCCAAGACCTGTGAAAATTACCCCATATGAGTCTCAGGCAAACCAGCTTGAGAACCATTGCTGCAGTTCTTTAAAAAAAGAGAGAGAGAGAGTGGTTTAAGAAGCTATTCTGATGATTCAGTCTCCCCCACCCCTCAAAACTCCCTCCTTTGGGAACCACCTCTAAGAGTGTGAGGCCTCTCAGGGGGCATATGATGGGGGCGGGGGAGAGAAGCAAGACTGTCCGTGCTGGAGGGTTTCGAGGTGGCTTTGACACCACACACTCAATTTGAATGAATTTTTAAGGATGTTTCTTTGTCGTATTCCATTTTCTCAATCTCAGCCTCTCTGTCTCACACATGCACACACACACATGTGCACACGATGGGGTTAAAATAAGAAGGGGAATCAGAGGAAGACAACCCTTGCAGATTAGCTTTCTGAGGGGTAGACTGCTACCTGACATGAGGCTCAGACCTTCACTGCACCTGTCTCTGGGTAGCTGCCTTATGTGTTGTCAGGCCTCAGTGGGGCCCTCACCACTTTCTTCCTTCCCCATCTATGCAGTAGAGTTAATAACTTGTCAGCTTTTCCCCAAAGGGGTGGCTCTGAGTAGAGAGACATGTGTGATGAGCCCTAATGGGTACTGGGCAGTGTCTCTCTCTCACCAGTCTGCAATCACGTCTGTGTCACCATGTGAGGGTCACTTTGTGCTCAGGTGGGGTACGTGCATATGTCCTAGAAGTCTCCTCTGTGGGCTGTTTCAGCTAACACTACAAAGTGGATTTGTCAACTCGAGTCTTAACAAGCCAATCTTCTCTTTGAGAGCGTAATCCCATTGACCTGAGATGAGGGCCGGGAGCCTAGAAAGAGAGGGGCTTGCAGCATTTGGATATGGTGGTGGTCATGTGGATAAGGGGGGAGCAAGAGAGGTCACTTACTTTGTGGGAACCTTGGCAGGGTTAGATGAAGGCATATACCCCACCACTCCACCTAGCCGTGGGACCTGGATAAAGGTGACAGAAAGTTAATTGGATACTGGAGCTGGAAGGGACCATACAGAGGGTCTGTCTCACCCATTCACTCTACATGTGAGCATCCTAACTTCACGAGGGGTTGGGCAACCTCAGTGAGCTGCAGAGCACTGTGGAAGTGTGTTAGAGGAGGTCACTGAGAGGCCATGACCTCCCATGGACCCGAGAGCTGGAGGCGGGCTACCAGAGGCTCCTTCCCCCCTCCCTCGTCCTTGGAACATATGTTCAGCCTGCTATTCGCATCCTAGCATCTGCTTCAAGGACACAGCCTTGATGGTAACATGTTTAGACCATCTGGACCAAATGCATGATTGAAACGAGTTAAGGCCTCTATATAGACTTTTCAGATTCTGACAGGTGGGTGCAAAAATGTACTCATTTTGCAGCTACCCAAGCAAACCCCACTGGTAAGTTCCCTTACTCATGAAAACTGCCACCTACTGATCAGGAGTGGTCTGCCTTTTCAGTCTCTCCTTGCCCTCCGTCTATGGGGGCCAGTTTCGGATTTCATCCAGGGAGCTCCTAAAGTTCCAAACCACAAACTAGCAAAGAGTGACCAGAGCTGTGACCCGGGTTTCACAGTGCAGAGCTCTCTCAGTTAAATCTGCCTTCACAATGGAAGCCAGAAGATAGGATGTGAAAGAGCTGAGTCCTAGTCTTGCACTAAATAGTGAGTTTGATATCTGCAACCAGATGGCAGGTAGCACCTTAAGGAAATGGGCTTTGGTGTTAGATAGACATGGATTCAAATCTGGCAAATAGAATTTATTTGCTCAAGGGACATAGGGCCAGTGACAATTCTGTGAGTTTCAGCCTCTGTATCAGTAAAATGGGGATAGTACCATCTGAATTGTAGAGTAGTTGGAAGATTTGATGGGGTAATATGTATAAATGTTGGTGTTTCTCAGACTTGAATGAGCATATGAATTACCTGGGAATCTTATTGAACTGCAGGTGCTGGTTCAGTGCTCCTTGGGGGTTGCCAAGAACCTACATGGCTGACAATGTCCCATGTGCTGCAGATGCTGCTGGTCCATGGGCCACACTTGGGGCAGCAAGGATATACAGGCTTATCAACTGGAAGACCCAAGTTTCCTTTTAAATTTGTAACTTAAAATTTTGAAATAATGTTGTCCTTGCAAAAAACTAAAATGAAAGCAGTACAAAGAATTACCAGAGACTCTGTATCTAACATTCCCAAATGTTAATATCTTATATAAATAATCCTAGTACAATTATTAAAACAGAAAATTGACATTGAAACAACACTATTAACCAATCTTCAGACATTTTCCAAATTTCCTTAGTTGGCTCACTAGTGCCTTCTTTCCGGACCAGGATCCATTTAGGGTCACATGTCATAGTTCACTGTCTTGTCTCTTCAATCACCTTCGATATGGGACAGATTACATGAGAGACTTTCGGTAACAGATGGCTATAACGACAATGAAAACCCACCTGAATTCCTTACTCATCTTTGAATTCAACTGATTTTCAAATATTAATGTTCATAAGAACCACCCAGGGGACTTTTACATGTTGACTCCCAGGGAAACAAAATCTGTAAGGTTTGGCTACTGTTTGGGAGTATGTCTTTTGATGCACCATGCTGGGTGACTCCGATGCAGGCAGTTGGGGTACCAGATTTTAAGAAACCATGCTCAAGAGTGGCTGGCACTGCTTCAGTTAACACTTGCTGTATGATCTCTCCTTCTATAAGGACAAGCTATTTCTTTATTTTTTAAAGCATTACATGATATAATACCGTTTTTGGAGAGAGTAGAGACTTGCTTTCTTATCCCTACTTCCTTTCATAACAAAAGAGGAAGCTCAATGGCCGCATCCTGTTTTGCACTTTGTCTTGTCACCTGACATGCCCTTTGGTTTTCCCGGTTTTCTGGGCTGTTCTGGGCTCATGTCTCCTTCAAGTCTGCCACAAGGGGGCACCAGTGACTTCCTCCTAGCGCTCAATATGCTACTCCAAATTCCCAAATTGGCAAGCAATTAGCAAGTGTTTGAAGGAAGACTCACAGGCCATTTTATGAGCCAGACTTTTACTACCGATGGCCTCAGAGATCTGGATCTTTTCACCTCTGAACACAGTAGGCTTGATGCCAGAGCCTCTGATTTGGGGACATTGCTCTATTGATAATAGTTAAAGAGATTATTTCCATGGAGATGTGGGGTGTGCAAGGTTGAACTGGGCCCAGGGACTTCTGCCTGAGGGATTGAGCAGTGCTGGGTGGAAAGATAGTTGTCAGTAATGCAGGAGTTGTATAGAGGTTCAAAGACAGAATTGCGGGTTTGACACACTTTCCCCATCAAGTCCTAATGATTTTATTTACATTCTTTCTCCCTAAGGCCAGGGAACAAAAATCACTCTCTACATGTGATCTCAACATCCACCCTCGTCAACCCCTAGCGCCTTCAAGGGGGCTTACAAAAGAAGGGCACCCCAGTGCCAGTGATTAGGGTCTTTTTCAGTGGCAGAGAAGGCCCAAACCTACATCTATGCTAGATCTAGTGGTGTGCTGGTAAATGTTTAACACCAGCACTCCAAACAACTAACTGTTTAACATTTACCTATTTCTGTGGGGATAAATACTTTCATCATGGCTAACGTCAAGCTATCAGTGTGATCTTACTACATGCCAAGCTGGGAAGAGATGTGCAGAAGCCCACCTGTATAGACCATGTTGATCACATAAATATAATAGATGTGACTCCAAGAGCACAATAATTAGAGTAAAAATAGTAAAGTGACTAGGAAGCCATGGGATTTGAGTGTTTATCATCCTTGTTCTTGACATCTTTTAATGGTGGTAAAACACACATGACATAAAATTCACCATCTTAACTATTTTAAAATGTGTGGTTCCGTAGCATTAAGCATATTCACACTGTTGTGCAATCCATCACAGAACTTTTTCACCTTGTAAAACTCAATTTCTATACTCAAAACAACTCCTCATTTCTACCTCCCTCAGCCCCTGACAACCACCATTCTACTTTCTGTTTCTATGAATTTGACTACTTCAGAGACCTATGTCAGTGGGATCACATGGTATCTGTCTTTCTGTGGCTGGTTTATTTCACGTAGCTTACTGTCTTCCAGATTCATCCATGCTGCAGCATGTGGCAGAATCTCCTTCTTTTTAAAGACTGAATTACACCAAAGTATGTACATAACACATTTTCTTTATCTGTTCATCTGTTGATGAACACTTGGGTTGCTTCTACCCATTGGCTATCGTTAATGCTGCTATGAATATGGCTTATAAATAACTCTTTGAGATACTGCTTTACACATATGTATATAACCAGAAGTGCGACTGCTGGATTTTATGGTAATTCCATTTTTTTTTTTTTTTAAGGAACTGCCATACTGTTTTCCATAGCAGCTACATCACTTTTACATTTCTGCCAACAGTGCACAAGGGTTCCAATTTCTCTACTTCCTTACCAACATTTTTTATTTTCTGTTTTGTTTGTTTATTAAACGAACAACTGATACCACAGAAATACAAATGATTGTAAGAAAATATTATAAAAAAAGAAAGCATATGCCAACAAACTGGACAACCTAGAAGAGAAGGGTAAATTCCTAAGAACATATAACCTACTAAAACTGAAGCAGGAAGAAAGAAAATTTGAACAGACTGATAACCAGCAAAAAAAAAAAAAAAAATTGAACCAGTAATCAGAAAAATCCCAAGAAACAAAAGCCCAGGATGAGACAGCATCACAGGCAAGTTCTACCAAATAATTAAAGAAGAGCTAACACATATTCTTCTCAAATTATTCCAAGATAGAAGAGGAAGAAAATTTTCTTAATTCATTCTATGAGGTCAACATTATCCATATACTGAAAATAGATTAAAAAAAAAAACACCACTATAAAAGGGAGCTAAGGCCAATATCCCTGATGACCAAAATCCCCAAAAAACCAGCAAGCTGAATCCAACAATACATTAAAGACATAATTCACCACGATCAAGTGGGATTTATTCCTGGGACGTAAGGATGATTCAACATTCACAAATCAATCAGTGTGATACATCATATCAGTAAGAGAAAGGATAAAAACTATATGATCATTTCAATAAATGCAGGAAAAGCATTTGATAAAGTACAACATCTATTCATGACAAAAAGAAAACCTCAACAGGATATGTCTAAAAGGAATATACCGCAACATATTAATGGCCTTATATGAAAAACCAACAGCTAATACCATTCTCGATGGGGAAAAATTGAGAGCTTTTCCCCTAAAGTCAGGAGCAAGACAAGGATGCTTCCTCTCACCATTTTTATTCAACATAGTACTGGGAAGTTCTAGCCACAGCAATCAGAAAACATGGAAAATTAAAAGGCATCCAAATTGATAAGAATAAAACTATTTGCGTATGACTGTTTCTCTATATAGAGAAAACCGTAAAGACTCCACCAAAAGACTACCAGAACTGATAAATAAACTTAGTAAAGTCGCAGGATACAAAATCAATGTACAGAAATCCATTGCAAAAAAAAAAAAAGAAGAAAAAGAAAAAAGAAATCCGTTGCATTTCTATACACTGACAATGAAGCAGCAGAAAGAGAAATTTTAAAATAATCCCATTTACAATTGCACCAAAAACATAAGATACCTAGGAATAAACTTAATCAAGGAGGTGAAAGACCTATACTCTGAAAACTATAAAACATTGATGAAAGAAATTGACAATGACACAGAAATGGAAAGACATTCCATGCTCATAGATTGGAAAAACAAATATTGTTAAAATGTCTATACTACCCAAAGCAATTTATAGATTTAATAATTCTGATTAAAATACTAACAGCATTTTTCACAGAACAAACAATCCTAAAATTTGTTTGAAAGCACAAAAGACCTTGAATAGCCAAAGCATCTTGGAAAACAACAACAACAAAACAAGTTATATTATAAAACTTACATAATCAAAACTGTATGGTACTTGCACAAAACAGACAGATAGATCAATAAAACAGAATAGAAACCCCAGAAATAAACCCACAATTATATGGTCAGTTAATCTTCAACAAAGGAGGAAAGAAAGTGCAATGGAAAAGAGAGTCTCTTCAACAAATGGTGTTGGGAAAACTGGACAGCTACATGCAAAATAATGAAATTGGACCACTTTTTTACACCATACACAAAAATAAGTTCTAAATGGATGAAAGACCTAAATGTGAGACCTGTAATCATAAAAATCCTGGGAGAGAGCACAGGCAGTAATTTCTCTGACATAGACCTTAGCAACATGTTTTTTAGATATGTCTTCTGAGGCAAGGGAAAGAAAAGCAAAAATCAACTACTGGGATTCATCAAAATAAAAAATTTGTGTACAGTGAGGGAAATAATCAACAAAATTAAAAAGCCACCTATAGAATGGGAGAAGATATTTGCAAATGATGTATCTGATAAAGGGTTAGTATCCAAAATATATAAAGAACTGTAACTAAATGTAAACTAAACACCCATAAAACAATCTAATTAAAAATGGGCAGAAGACATGAGCAGACATTTGTCCAAAGACCTACAAATGGCCAATAGACACATTAAAAAACACTCAACATCACTGAGCATCAGGGAAATGAAAATAAAAACTACAATGAGATATCATCTCCCACCTGTCAGAATGGCTAAAAGCAAAAACTCAAGAAATTAGAAGTGTTGGCGAGGATATGGAGAAAGGGAAACTGTTGCACTGATGGCAGGAATGCAAACTGGTGTAGCCACTGTGGAAGACAGTGCGGAGGTTCCTCAAAAACTTAAAACTAGAACTAAGCTATAATCCAGTATTTGCACTTCTGGATATTTACCCGAAAAATATGAAAACAGTAATTAAAAGGGATATATGCACCCCTATGTTTATTGCAGCATAATTTGCAATAGCCCAATTACGGAAGCAACCCAAGTGTCCATCAATAGATGAATAGATGGAGAAGATATGGTATACATATATAATATATATAATATATATGTAATATATTTTATATTTTATACCAGAAGATATGGTATATATATAATATATATATAAAATATATGTATATATGTATATATATAAGAATATTATTTAGCCACAAAAAAGAATTAAATCGCCATTTGCAACATGGATGGATCTAGAGACTAATGCTAAGTGAAATAAGTTAGAGAAAGACAAATACCATATGATTTCACTCATATGTGGAATTTAAGAAACAAAACAAGTGAACAAAGGGAAAAGAGAGACAAACAGACATAAGTGTAGAGAACAAACTGATGGTTACCAGAGGGGAAGCAGGTGGGGGAAAATAGGTGAAGGGGATCAAGAGTACACTTACCTAGATGAGCACTGAGTAATATATGGAAGTGTTTGAATCAGTATTTTGTACACCTGAAACTCATATGACACTGTATGTTAACTGCTTTGGAATTTTTTAAAAAGTGGGATTGCTGGATTATGATTATTCTATTTTCAATGTTTTGAGGGGCTGCGTGTTTTCCACAGCAGCTGCACCATTTTATATTTCTGCCAACAGTGCACAGTGGCTCCAAGTTCTCCACTTCTTCACCAACATTTGTTATTTTCTGCTTTTTTTTTTAAATAGTCACTACCCTAATGGGTATGAGGTGATTATCTCCTTGTGATTTTGATTTATATTTTTCTAATGATTAGTGATGTTGAGCATCTTTTCATATGCTTGTGGCTATTTGTTTAATTTCTTTGGAGAAACTTCTATTCAAGTCATTTGCCTGTTTTTTTGATTGGGTTGTTTTTTGTTGTTTGTTATATAGGAGTACTGCATATACTCTTGATATCAATCCCTTATCGGATATACGATTTGCAAGTATTTTTTCCCATTCTATAGCTTGCCCTCTCACTCTGTTGATGGTATCCTTTGATGCATAGAAGATTTTAATCTTGATGTAGTCCAATATATCTATTTTTACTTTTGTTCCCTATGCTTTTGGTGTCATATTCAAGAAATCATTACTAAATCCAGTGTCATCAAGGTTTCTCCTTACGTTTTCTTTGAAGAGTTTTATACTTCTAGGTCTTACATATAGGTCTTTGATCCATTTTGAGTTAATCTGTGTGCATGATATAAGGTCCCAACACCCCTTGTTGAAAAGAGTGTGCTTTCCCCATTGAATGGTCTTGGCACTCTTGTCAAAGATCGTTTGGCCATATAAGTGAGGGTTTATATCTCTTCTATTCCATTCATTTCTATGTCCTTATGCCAGTATTACATTGACTACTCTAGCTTTGTGATAACTTTTTTTTAAAAGATTTTATTTATTCATTCATGAGAGACAAAGAGAGGGAGAGGTAGAGACATAGGCAGAAGGAGAAGCAGGTTCCTTGTGGGGAACCCAATGTGGGACCCCGAGATCACGACCTGAGCCAAAGGCAGACACTTAACCACTGAGCCACCCGGGCATCCCTGTGATAACTTTAGAAATCATGAAGTGTGAGAGCTCCAACTTTGTTCTTTTTCAAGTGTTTTGGCTCTTCAGGGTCTCTTGAGATTCCATAGGAATTTTAGGATGGATTTTTCTTTTCTGCAAAAATTGTCATTTGGAATTTGAGAAGGGTTGTACTGATTCTATAGCTCACTTTGGATTGAACAATAATAATATTAACAATATTAGGTCTTCCAGTCTGTGAACACAGGTTATTCTTCCATTTGTTGGTGATTTCTTATTGTCTCCCAGCAGTGTTTTGTAATTTTCAGTGTATATACGTCCCTTTCACCTTCTGGGTTAGATTTATTCCTATTTCATTCTTTATAACACTATTATAAATAGAATTATTTTTAAAATTTGCTTTCCTGGGCAGCCTGGGTAGCTCAGTGGTTTAGCGCCACCTTCAGCCCAGGGTGTCATCCTGGAGACCCAGGATCGAGTCCCACATCAGGCTCCCTGCATGGAGCCTGCTTCTCCCTCTGCCTGTCTCTGCCTCTCTCTCTCCCTCTCTGTGTCTCTGATGAATAAATAAATAAAATCTTTAAAATAAGTAAATAAAAATAAAATTTGCTTTTCAGATTGCTCATTGTCGGTGTATAAAAAAACACTACTTCTACTTTTGTGTTGGTTTTGTGTCCTACAACTTTCCTAAATTGGTTTATTTGTTCCAACAAGTTTTTTGAGGAATCTTTAGAGTTCTCTACATAAAAGGTCTTGCCATCTGTGAGCAGAGATAATTTTATTATTTTCTTTCCACTTTGCATGCCTATTATTTCTTTTTTTCCCCCCAATTGCTCTGACTAGGACTTCCAGTATTATTCTGAATAGAAACAGTGAAAGCAGGCAACCTTGTGTTGTTTCTGATATTAGAGGAAAAAGCTTCCAGTCTTTCATATTAAGTATGATGTTAGTGGTGTTGTCATTATAGATAGATCTTTATTATGTTGAGATACTTCTATTCCTAGTTCATTGAGTGTTTTTTATCATGACAAAGTGTTGAATTTTGTCAAAAGCCTTTCCTGCATCAATTGAGATGATGGTGTACTTTTTTTCCATCATTCTGTGAATGTAGTATGTTATATTGATTGATTTTTGTACGTTGAACCATCACTGAATTTCAAGAATAAATCCCACTTGGTCATGGTAGATAATCCTTCAAAGTACTATTGAATTCTGTTGAACTTTAAGATTTTGCTTTAGGGATCCCTGGGTGGCGCAGCGGTTTGGCGCCTGCCTTTGGCCCGGGGCGTGATCCTGGAGACCCGGGATCGAATCCCACGTCGGGCTCCCGGTGCATGGAGCCTGCTTCTCCCTCTGCCTGTGTCTCTGCCTCTCTGTCTCTCTCTGTGTGACTATCATGAATAAATAAATAAAATCTTTAAAAAAAAAAAAAAAAAGATTTTGCTTTAATATTCATCAGGGGTATTGTTCTGTAATTTTCTTGTATTATTATCTTTGTTATATGATTTATTTAACTATAAGCTTATGTAATTTATTTTTTAATAATGTTTAACTAGTGGTTCATAAAATTCCTAAAAATTTAACAACTGATTCTCATGAGTCAATGTGAGACTGGTTCTAACACATGACTGGCTAGACTTGTGTCCCTTTTCCTTTTGCAATTTGGGGCACAGGGAGTTGAGAGACCCACTTAGTTTTGCACAATCATGGGAATAGCAAAAGATAAAGAGTACATCTATATGTCAATTTATTTTGGCAAACAAACAAAAATCCAGAAAAGTATTAAGTTATAAGTTGTTTTTCCAGTCCCCATCTGACTGCATTGTCTTGACATCATGAAATTCAGTTCTTTTTAGGGAAAGGCACTATAGACTTTCTCTCTCTCTCCCTCATTTAATATTAGCAGGACTGAGTACTTCACTTGTACTTGTAGTTGTAAATAAGGGTAATAATCCTTATTTTTATTACCCTTATTTTAGAGATAAAGACACTAAATTTAGGTAGGTTCAGTAACTCACACAAAGTCACACAGCTATTTAGCTGTACAGCCAAGATTTGAACCAGGGCTGCCTGGGTTTCAAGTGTCATCTGATCATAAATTGACACATGGTAGGATATAAATTGCCCCATTGGATTGTTGGCTGTGGATGCATCACTGTGTTACTGTCTTCTAATACAGAGTCTCTACGGCTCTGGCTCCATCTAAGGTCTATCCACACTCTCTTAGAAGCATGGAAGGCCACACCTGGACTATGGGAAACTAGGTAAGTGTCTCAGGTATCAGTCGCCTACATACGCCACACAGTCACTTTGGGGTGGTTTTTACTAGGTCATAATGTAGTATCCTTCAGAAACATTTATTGCAACTGATTTGCTAAAATTTTTTAAAAGATTTTTGTATTGTTTATGTTTTTTTTATTGATCTGTAGTTTCTTTTTTTAAAAAATCTATTTATTATAATTTGTGTCTTTTAAAGAATTTTTCCTCTTCACATAAATCAAATTTATTGACATATAATTTTTAATATTTCTTTATCATTTTAATTGCAGTAGAATTGTAGTGATGTTTCCTCCCATACTCCTCATCCTCCATACTCTTTTCTCTTTATTTTAATTAGTTTGGCTAAAGATTTATCAATCTTATTGAATTACTCAGAGAACCAATTTTTTGGTATCATTGATTTTCTGTATTGTTTTACTTTTTAAAAATTTCTTTGATTTCCTTTCTTCTGTCAGCCTTTAGGTTTAATTTGTTCTTCTTATTCTAATTTGCTATGGAGGTAGAATTTTAGATCACTGATTTATTTCTTTTTTCTTTTCTTTTTCTTTTTTTTTTTTTTTTGCTATAAACTTCCTTCTAAGCACTGCTTTAACTATATCTCACAACTTTTGATATATGTACTTCCATTTTTCCCTTAGTTCAAAATGTCTTAATTCTTCTTTTGACTTCTGCTTTGACACATATATTTAGTAGTTTGTCATTTAGTTTCCAAATATTTAAGATTCTAGATTTCTGTTAATAATCCTAGTTTAATTACATGGTGGTTAATGAAAACACTTTGTGTTTTAACTCTGAATTTATTGTCACTTGTTTTATAGCCCACAGCATGGTTTATCTTGCTAAATGTTTCATGTGATTTGAAGCAAATGTGTACTTGCGGTTGTTAGTTAAAGTCATCTATAAATGTCAATTAGGTCAAGTTGGTTGACAGGAGAATTTAGTGATTCATCACTTACATACAACACCCAGAGCTTATCCCAAGGGTCCTCCTTAATACCTATCACCCATTTTTTTTCTTATCACCCATTTAGCCCATCCCTCACCCACCTCCCATCCATCAACCCTCAGTTTGTTCTCAAATAGTTGAGTCTATTATGGTTTGCTTCCCTCTCTTACTGGCAATATTCTTTATTCTGAAATTTACTTTGTCTAATATTAATATAGCTACTCTAGATTTTTTTTATTAGTGTTAACATGGTTTATTTAACCTGTTTGTGTTTTTAGATTTATAGTTTCTTGTAGGTGATATGTAAGTGGATTTTTCTTTTTCTTTTAAAAAAATTTTAAAAAAAGATTCATTCATTTATTTTATTTAAGAGAAAGAGAGTGTGTGCAGCGGGGAGGGGCAGAGAAAGAGAGAGAGAGAAACTGAAGCAGACTGTGCTGAGCAGGAGCCCAGTGTGGGGCTTGATCTCACAACCCTGACATCACAACCTGAGCTGAAACCAAGATTTGATTGCTCAAACATCTGTATCACCCAAGTGTTCCAGATTCTTCTTTCTCATACAGCTGAAAAATCTTTGCCTTTCCATTGGGTTTTTGGACCATTAGCAATTAATATTTATGGGGTTGGGCTTAAATCTACTGTGTTCATATGTGTTTTCTATTTACTCTATCATTCTTTTTCTGCTTTCTTTTGAGTCAATAGAATATTCTTTATGATTTTACTTCATATTCTTTCCTGGCTTATTAGCCATAACTCTGTTTTGTTATTTCAGTGGTTGCTTTAGGACATCTGGTGATATTATACCACTTCAAGTATAGCATAAGACTCTTTACTCCTGTCCTTCTCATTACCTTTGTGCTATTGTCATATGCTTTCTTTCTGTTATAATGCCATAATATACTGTTATTTTTGCTTCAAAAAGTTAATTATCTCCTAAAAAGACTTATAAATAAGGAAAAGGGATTTTTATATGTACAAACATATTTTTCTCTTTTTATTTTTTAATTTTTTTTCATTTTAAAAAATATTTTTCTCTTTTTAAAGGATGAAAATCTTTTTTTTTATTTTTTAAAGATTTTATTTGAGAGAGATACTGAGAGAGCATGAGTGGGGGAAAGGGAAGAGGGAGAGGGTTAAGCAGACTCTGCTGAGTAGGAAGCCCCACATGGGGTTCAATCGCAGGATCCTGGGATCATGACCTGAGCCAGAGGCAGGCACTTAACTAATTGAGGCACCCAGGCACCCCCATATTTTTCATTTTTTTCTATTTCTGATACTCTTTATTTATATATGCAGAGTTTGATCTGATATTTTCATCTGCTTCAACAAAAGCTTTAATATTTCTGGTAGTGGATGTCTGCTTATGATAAAGTCTCTCATTTTTGTATGTCCGAGAAAAGTATTTCACCTTCACTTGTGAAAGATGATTTTGCTAAGTATAGAATTCTAGGTTGATAGTTCAATAAAGATATTGTTCCTTTGGTTCTTTAGCTGTCACATCTTCCAATGAATATCTGCTGTCATTCTTATTTTTATCACTGTCTTTTTCTTTTTTGCTAGTTGTTTAAAAATATTTTTCTCTTTATCACTGATACTTAGCAATTTTTTAATGATATATTTTGGTGAATTTTCTTTCTTTTTTGGGGGGGCTTGTGTCTTGTTGATTTTCTTAGGTCTGTGAATTACTTTGATAATAATTGGAAACGTTTTGGTCATTATTTAAGTCTGTCTCTCTTTTCCCATCTTTCCTATACTCCAGTTACATATACATTAGAAATTATATCGTAGTTGATCGATTCTTTTTTTTTTTTAATCTTTTCTTCCCCCATGTATTATTTTGGATTGCTTCTATTGCCATGTTTCCAATTTCACTAGTCTTTTCTACAGTATCTAATCTGCTCTTAATTTCATTTCAGATATTGTATTTTTCACATCTTTAAAGTTCTGTTTGAGTCTTTTTAATATTTTCTTTTTCTAAAGATTTTATTTATTTATTCATGAAAGACACAGAGAATGAGGTAGGGATATAGGCAGAGGGGGAAGTAGGCTCCCTGTAGGGAGCCTGATGCGGGACTGGATCCCAGGACCCCAGATCATGACCTGAGCCAAAGACAGATGCTCAACCACTGAATGACCCAGGTGCTCCTTTTTAATTTTTTTTTTTCTTTTAAGATTTTATTTATTTATTCATGAGAGACACACACAGAGAGAGGCAGAGATATAAGCAGAGAGAGAGAAGCAGGCTCCATGCAGGGAACCCAACGTGGGACTCGATCCTGGGTCTCCAGGATCACGTCCTGGGCTGATGGTGGCACTAAACCATTGAGCCATTGGGGCTGCCCTTTTTTAATATTTTCAGCATCTGCATTTATTATGCTTGTTTTCCCATAAGTTCTTGAACATATAAAATATAGTTATAACAGATCTTACATTTTTTTAATCTACTGATTCTTTCATCTGTGCCATTTAGAACTCTTCCATTGGATTTTTCTCCTGATTTAGTTGTATTTTCCTGCTTCTTTGCATGTCAGATAACTTTTTTAAAAGATTTTATTCATTTATTCATGAGAGACAGAGAGAGAGAGAGAGGCAGAGACACGGGCAGAGAGAGAAGCAGGCTCCATGCAGGGAGCCTGATGTGGGACTCAATCCCGGGACTCCAGGATCACACCCTGGGCTGAAGGCAGGCACTAAACCACTGAGCCACCCAGGGATCCCCATGCATGTCAGATAATTTTGAATTGGATACCAGAAATTCTGAGTTTTACTTTGTAGGGCGCTAAAAAAATTTTATTAAAAAAAAATTCTTGTGCTTTGTTCTGGGAAGTAGTTATAGTCAATGGAAATGATTTGATTTTTTTGAAGTTAGCTTTTCAGACTTATTAGGCAAATCTAGAGCAGACTAATCTAATTTTGCCCTACTACTGAGGCAATATCCTTCAGAGTTTTTAAGCATAACTTAAAGACTCCAACAGTTTGATTTAAAAATAAATATAGATATTTTTAAATACAGATTTTATAATGTGTAGTAGAGCAAAGTTTGTATAATGCTCCTGCTGAATAAATGAGTTTTTGTACAAATTAAAGTTAATAAAATTGGTTTACAAACACCTTTGTCTTCACTCTATTTTACCATGATGTAAAATACTTGTACATGACTAAGGTTAGTTTTCCTTGTGATTTTAAACTCTCTGAATGTTCTAACATTGGTTTTATGGATTAAGTACTTTATTACTTCCACAAAAAATTTTAAATTATAAAAATGTAAGATTGGGTTTTATTACGTGATATTTAGTGTATTTTTTGCCTTTCACAAGTTCAGACCCCAAATTCATAATAATCAAACCATTAGGATGTCATTTATGCCTAAACTATTACATTTCTTGGAATGGCCAACAGGTAACACAAAGATTTGCTGCTTCACTTTAGAAAAAGGTGGACAGTTGTAAGAATTTCTTCCACCTTCTAATCTGATGAAGAAAGAGGGAATATTTCTTCCTAGAAATGAAGCCTCTTTGGTTTTTTTATAACTCAGCTTTGAAAGCACAATCTTCTTCATATGATTTGCATTATTTATCCACAAACGTAACACTTTGCACTTGTCCTCACTAAAGCTAAACTGTTATTTAAAAGTATGGCCTTGAGCAGACTTGGTGGCGCAGCGGTTTAGCGCCGCCTGCAGCCCAGGGGTGTGATCCTGGAGACCGGGGATCGAATCCCACGTCAGGCTCCCTGCATGGACCCTGCTTCTCCCTCTGCTTGTGTCTCTGCCTCTCTCGCGCGCTCTCTCGCTCTCTGTGTCTCTCGTGAATAAATAAATAAAATCTTAAAAAAAAAAGTATGGCCTTTAGTTACATATGTGGTCTCAGGAGTTAAAATGGTTTGGAGTTACCACCTGAGATAGGTTGCTTTCTCATCTGTAAGTTGTGATTTGTAAATTGTGGAGCGGGGAGTTGGGAGTGTGCCATTTACATGAGACCACATGGTTAATAGCAGGACTTGTATATACAACACTATATATACACTGTATATACAACCCAGTGGCCTTGGTTATGAGGATTACATGAGATGATGCAAAGTGCTAAGAGTAGTGCTGGCACTTAGTAAGTGCTCAATAACTGTTAGCTCTTATTAGGGCTGGAGTAGAAAATATGGAGTGGAAAATGGCCAAAGATGGTTTTTGTAAACCATGTGAAAAAGTTTGGAAATCACCCCCAAAGGTATTCAATATAGTCAGATTTGAGTTTTAGATAGAATACTCTGGCAGCAGGATGAAATGGGGTAAGTTTTAGAATTAAGACTGGAAGCGGGGGCACCTGGGTGGCTCAGTGGTTGAGCTTCCGCCTTCGGCTCAGGTCGTGATCCCCGGTCTCGGGATCAAGTCCTACATAGGCTCCCTGCGAGGAGCCTTCTTCTCCCTCTATGTCTCTGCCTCTCTCTCCATGTCTCTCATGAACAAATAAATAAAGTCTTTTTAAAAAAAGACTGGAAGCAGAGAGAGCATTTAGGGAACCAGAGCAGTAATCCAGAAGAGAAATTAGGGTGGTCTGAACAAATGTGGCAGTAGGTTAGATGGAAAGAAGTATACCAATTGAATACATAGGAATTTTTAAAAATCATTTTTGCCTGATGAATGTGGGAGATTAGGTAGAAGGAAAAAAATAAGCATTTCAGGTTTCTTGGTCAGTAAGATGGGTAACTGGTGGCCATTTATTAAGATAGAGAACACAAGAGAAGAACCAAATCACACATGTGGCTTCATTCTTGAGGCGAGGAAGAAGAGGAAAGATGAATTTGGTGTGAACATACTGAGTTTGAAGTGTGTTAAAAGACATCCAAGTGGAAATGATCAATACATATATGGCTCTGTAACAACACTAACAGAAATTTCTGCAGTGATGTAGATGTCTTCTGTCCAATATGGTGGCTACTATGCCAAATAGCTTTTGAGGACTAGAAATGTGGTTAGCATGACTAAGGAGCTGAATCTTGAATTTTATTTAATTCTAATTAATTTGCATTTAAGTTGACATGTGGTTAGTAGTTAGCTTATTGAACTGCACAGGCATGGAGTCAAGAACTCAAGTGATAAGATAATAAAATCTGACTTCAGTCAAATCAGATTAGTCTAAGGAAAATTAGAGATGGTTTCAGGATGGCTACCTTGGAATATTTATCTTAGAGAATCCCTAGTTTGACCATATCAGCCTGTCAGTTTTATTATATATATTAAACCTGTTTTGAACTTTTGAATTCGGCTAACTTCTAGGCACAGTTGACAGCTAAAATTCACTTACCGTAAACTTATAGTACTTCTTCCAATCATAAGTATTTTTTCAGAATCAGATGTGTGTGCGGGTGGGTGAGGTAGGGAGGTTCTCATTTTCTAGAATTTCAGTATTTGGTGAACAAAATCAATGCTCATTCCTTGTATATCTGTCATAATGACTTTAGTCAGCTTGTTTCATCTTTCCAGACTAAGACCACATGTTTTTGGTCTACCCGCAATACAATTCTCTTATACCCATGATCATTCTAGATGCTTTTTCATGAAATCTAAGATTTTTTTTTCTTTCAGATAGACAACCAGAATTGAAAAGATAAATTTTATCAACTTACAATGGCTTAATACAAGGGTAAACTTTATTTTGCTTTGCTTTTTTACTATCCTTTGGTAGGTATGTGGAGCTGCAGAAGTATCATGTTATACTGGGTTGAATGGTGGCCTCAAATAGATGTCCAAGTCCCTAATCCCCAGAACCTGCGAATATTACAGGTTATGTGGCAAAAGATGTGACTAAATTAAGGGCTTCGAAGGGTTTATCCTAGATCATGTGGGCATATGTAACTATAAAACAAGACAGAGGGAGTTTTTGGACACACTCAGAGAAGGCAATGTGAATACAGAGACGGACAGTTTGGAGCGCCGCCACCATAGACCAAGGAATGCCAGCCATCAGAAGCTCAAGAGGTGAAAAAATGGATTCTCCCCTAGAGTGTGCAAAGGGAGCATGGCCTTGCTGACAGCTTGATTTCAGCTCACCAAAAACTTATTTTGGACTGCTAGTCTTCAAAACTATGAGAGGGTCAATTTCTGTTGTGGTAATTTACTATTGCAGCTACAGGTAACTAATACATGTGGCCAGCAATAGTCTTCAGGAAAGACTAATGTTATAATACTAATAGTCCTACATACTAACCTCCTTTTGTTTTATAGAACTACAAAAGTAGGGTAGATTATTCCCGAAGACTGGATTCTTTCAAAATACATGGTTATATAACATTTGCCTATGTGAAACTTTTTTTTTTTCCTTTCGTGCCTAATTTGTGAAGAATATACCCTTGTGAGAAAATACTAGAATTGTCAACTGGTTCTTCCAATGATCATCAATGCATATCCTCTGAGAATGTCACTGACATTGAAGGCAAGGACTTTAGTAATTGCTGGGTTTCCAGCATCTAATAGTGCCTGGCACAGTTGGTAAATGTTTGTTGAATCAGTGTGCTATTTGTCTATTTCTCTATTGCTGTTTTTTTTTCAAACCTTAGAACAGCAGAATCCTTTTGTTGAATTTGTATTTTACAAAGAACATCAATATATAAAATAGATAACAAGTAGATCCGCTCTTAGTGAGGAGCGTGAAATCCTGCTTACCTGTAAGATACTACACATTAATATTGTGGCATATTATACACTAATACAATATTTGTGAAAATTTGGAGTTAAGGAAACACTACTCACATAGTCCTTTTCAAGAAACAAAATTTGTATCTACTATAAAAAGTCAGTTTGGAAGGTTTTTTGGGCTTCTGCTCATGAAATGGACAAAAGTATAACAATACCGGAGTAACAGAATCAGCAGTTCTTTAGGAGCACAAGAGCATAGGTTCCTAAGAAATTAGGTTAGAAATCTGTTTCTGGGCTTAGTAGGGCAAAGCAAATAGCAATTGCTTTGGAATTTGGCAGATAAGTTCAAATCCTGGACTGCCACTTACTGTAGGACTTTCAGTGAATCTAACCTATAACACAATGATAATCATGGTATCCATACGAAATGATTATTTTAAGGACTAAATGAGATCATTACTATGCAGAGGATGTTATATTGTAAACACTCAATAAATGATAATTAACTAGACTAGATGTCAAAGTGCACTTGATGACATATTTCTCTAAGATATTAGTGTTTAAATTGTTCTTTTGTCCTTCACTTTTGGCTCTTACAACCTTGATAATGAAGTATTTGGAAAGACAGCAAGAAATTTAGAGGCTGAAGACTCTGTTTTGAATAAACTTATTTGAGAATGTGAAATATACAAATTAATATTTTCTCTGCCATCTCAGAATTGGTATGCTAAAATGAGGGAGTGTCACATGGATGAAGATTAATAAAATCTTAAATAAAAAAAATCCCAAGTCCCCTCCCCTGACATTCCCAATTCCCCTCTACTCTGCAAAACAAAACTTGTGGCCCATCTGCCACTTCTCTACCCACTGCAAGGCTCATTTCAAACTCCTAACTGGGTGTGTTTGTTCCTCAATTCATTTCTAAATTTGCCCGTGAACAACAGGCGTTACTAGTGAGTCCAGGCCTCACTCTCTCTGCTGGATTTTGTTTAGAAATTTTAATCCTAATTATTCTTCAGTACATTTAAACCAGCAGTTTGAATTTTAGTCACACTTACCAGCCACATGCACTGAAACACAGCCTTTTCACTCTTTTCCCATCAAAAGTTTCTCTATCTTTAAAAAACTTCCCCTAATCTCTCCTTGGGG